>NC_138514.1:5678200-6278200 GCF_964252035.2 Podarcis erhardii
GAACCTCCCCCAGCCACTAACCTTCCCTGCACTTGTGCCTTTAAGGGTGTTTGCAATCTGCAAAAATCAGCAAGTGGAGTTTTTCCAGTACCCCGTTCAAAATAATCACCAGCTAATTGCTACAGATGAAACAGCTGTTGAAGGAATGGTTAAAGGGGCTGTTTGTAGGACTAGCAGCCTGGAGGGTGAACCCAGGACAGCTGCATGCAGGGCTGGAAGCACCAGTCCCTGCCATCCTGCTCTCCCTAGGTCCTAACCAGGTGAACTTTTGCTTCAACTCTCCCCACCCCCTCCTGCCACCCTTCACAATGCAGTGAAAACGGCTAAATGCTATGTAATTAAAATTAGGTAATAGAGAAGGTATAATTACCTTGCATCGCTCTGTAAGCGACATCAAAGGTGAGCTATTATTAGTTTACACACAGCTTGACACAGTTAATGAATTTTGCCTGCATCTCACAACTTTTACAGCTGGCTGTGCTAATGGCAGCTGTTGCGTTTAGTTAACTGAAGGGGGGGCTTTCATTTATTTAGGATTTTATTTGTATTTTTTTTAAAAAAAAGAAATTATTTTCATTGATTCATAGTTTGCTAGGAAGAACCTTGATGAAGTGGCTAAAGGGTAGAAACAGCAACAAAGCATCTATAAAAAAAAATTGTATTGAGATATTAAAAATCAAAACAATTTCCTATATCAAAACTGTTTCAAATACAATACAGATAAAGGACCTGGATTTTTTTAAAAAAAACAGAAACAAAAAAACACACCTCCATTTAAAAGGCTTGATTAAAAAGGAAAGTCTTCAAAACATTTAGAAAAGACAATAGAGATGTCACCTGTGTGATATCAATGGCTAGATCATAAGAAGAATCCCCTGGATCAGGACTGGAATCCTGTTCTCAAAGTGGCCAACCAGATGTTTGTGGGAAGCCTGCAAGCAGGTCAGAAGAGCAAACGCACTCTCTCCCCTTGTGATTCCAAATAACTAATATTCAAAGCCATACTGTTTCTGATAATAGTGCATAGCTATCAAGGCTAGCAGTCACTGATCCTCCATGAATTTGTATCATCCTCTTTTAAAGCCATCCAAGTTAGTGGCCATCACTGCCTCTCAGGGGAGCAGATTCCTTAATTTTAGCTCTGCACACAGTGACTTGCAATCTCGATCACACGCAGTCTGTAGTCCGCTGGCAGTAGGAGTACAATATGGGCATGTCTTTAAGTTAGCATCTTACATTAAAAACCTGACAGTACCAAACTATCAAAGGCTTTTCACCAAAGCCAGACTAAACGTCTTTCCTTCTGCAGTGTTGGATGGCAGGTTGAGAGGAGTTCTCTACCAGGACAGACTTTGCTCGTGTGCTCAAGACATCGACTCCATAAAACATATTTTGTTACATTGTGGAAAATATGAGCAAGCCAGGGCTGAACTGATACTACCCTTGCTGATACCTTTCTCAGGAAAATCAGAGGCTCACTATGTCAGGTTCCTATTGGAAGACCGGAGAAATACTAGAACATTAGCAGTGGCAAAGTTTTTATCAGTGGTTGCAAGAACCAATGATCCCTATATTCTGAACTAAATGCTTGTTTAACCTGGAGGTAGGCTGTATGAATTGTGTATTGCTTTGCAACAATTTGTTGGGTCTCTGGACCGTAATAAAGATGGTTGTTGTTGTAGCTCTGCAGTACATGAAGAAGTTCATCCTTTTTATCTGTCCTGAATCTTCCAGCATTCGGCTTCATAGTATGCCTTCAAGTTCTTGTGTTGTGTGAGAGGGAGAGGGTGATATATTATATTTCTTTTTAGCCTATCCTTCTTTGTATGATCCCAGGGAGGTTTGCAATATTATCAAAACACAAATGGTTGCAATACAGCTAATAGCAGTTTGTTATATAACAGCTCTTCTAATAGTGAATTCAGGTGCTGAATTCTGAAGGTGACATATCCAAAAGTCGGTTACTGAGAAACAAAGAGGAGTTCCAGGTCTTGCAGGGGTGGGGGAAAACCTAACGGGGAAAAACACAAACAGCAACAAACAGCAAAAGCATATGCCAGGGACACGTTGCGGTTAGGAATGGGGGATATATGTGGCTTGGTAATTTGCACTGCCCAAAACAGCATGTGACTCCAAATGCAGCTATGTTTCAAAATTTGCACTTCTCCAAATTTTATGCTGTGTTTATTTATTAAATGCATTTCTAGCCCATCCTTTTCTCCAAGGAGCATCCAGTCAGCTTCATGGTTGAGTGGGGATTTGAACCCTGGTCTTCTAAGTCCTAGCCCAACACTCTAGTCCAGACTTTCTTAGCAGAGCATGAGACTCTGAATCTCAGGGCCATAGGTTTGAGCCCCATATTGGGTAAAAAAGATTCCTGTGGTGCAGGAGGTTGGACTAGATGAAGCCAGTCGCGTAGCGTGGGTTATCAGCACCCGGGGCAAGGCAAGTAATTTGCGCCCCCTAACGCATGGATTTGCGCCCCCTAACCCATGGATTTGCGCCCCCTAACCCGTGGATTTCCCTAACCCCCAGATGTTGCGCCCGATGTGGCCGGCCCCCCCTGCACCCCCCACGCTACGCCACTGGATGAAGCTTCTGGTCCCTTCCAGCTCTATGATTGATTCTATGAATATTGGGTCCCCAGGATTGTAGTTTGACTACAACTCCCACCATTCTTAGTTAGCAGAAGCAATGGTCAGGGATGATGGGAGCTGTAGTCAAATGATATTTGGGGAGCCAAGGCTGAGAAAGGATGCTCTAATCACTACAGCACTGTGGCTCTTTCTGTTTGGTTTTGCCAAGCAAGTGAAAATAAAAGAGTGCAACAGTCTATATATATAGACTGTTATATGTGCATAGTCTATATATGTCCATAAAGTCTATATATTAATAAAAATAGAAAGCTGCACATGGAGAGAAGGTGGGCTGCGTAGAACAGAGTGGGTGGAAACCCCTTGTGTTGCCTTTTACATTCTCCCCAGGGAGACTTTCTCATGAGTAGCTCAACCCAGGCAGAGATCTCCAGGGAGAGCACAACAAGAGAACACCCCTAATAACATGCACAAATGAAAAGCTTGTAAAAATGTGTGTATTAGGAGACGTGCACTAAAATGCCAAAAATTTTCACGAGGACTTTTTTCTTTAAATCACAGACTAATGCAGAAGTGTGATTAACTTAAGAAAGATTAGAAAAACGAGAAGCTGGGAAATAGGCATTCCTAGCTGTGGTCCATCTCATATCCAAGGGATATCTTGCAAAAAGTTGTGGGGAGGAAAGAAGAGCCCATACTGCCTCTATGACATCATAGCATGCTAGCTAGTAGATCTGAAATAATCAGGCGTGGCTTCTCATTATAGTCTTAAATATGCAGTGTGGGTAGGTTTACATGGCCTACCTGAACGAGATACCTGGCAGCTTGTCTATTACAATGGCTTGCTGTTCAAATGTGGATGGAATTATTCGTTATTTCCAGGAAAGGATAAAAATATGATTTAAACCAGGGTTAGCCAACATGGTGACCTCCAGATGTTGTTGGACTACATCATCACTACTTCCTTCATCACTGAGCATTATGTGTGCTGGTGGGAGTTGCATTCCATTTTTTTTATATATATATAATATTTTATTTGGATTTTTCAAACATAAATGCAAAAATAAAAAAACAGTGTAACATATATCATAACATCTTTTCATAACATCTTTGGACTCCCTCGCGCCTCCCGCTCCCATTTACATCATTGCCAATTCTTGCCAGCAATTTATCATCTTGTTTACACTCTTATGTCAAATTCATTTAAATATAATCTATAAATTCTCCAAAAGGTTTATAGTTTTTTCTCAAATTTACTTATCATCTTAATTCTCACTAATTTAGTGGTGCACAATTATTTATGATCTAGCATCCTTTCTTAGCATTCAACCAAATTACAGTATTTTTTTAAATAAATCTTGAATTTCTTCCAATCTTCTTCAACCCTCTCCTCTCCCAGGTCTCGGATTCTGCCAGTCATCTCGGCTAGTTCCATATAGTCCATCAGTTGCATCTGCCACTCTTCCAGTGTGGGTAGTTCTTGAGTCTTCCGGTTCTTAGCGATGAGTATCCTTGCTGCCGTTGTTGCATACATGAAAAATGTTCGGTCCTTCTTTAACACCTTCTGGCCGACAATGCCCAGCAACACCTGGAGGCTACCATCTTGGCTGCCCTTCCAGCAGTACTCAACCTGTGGATCCCAGATGTTGTTGGACTACAACTCCCATCATCCCTGAGCTCTGGCCTTGCTAGCTAGGGGTGATGGGAGTTGTAGTTCAACAACATCTGGGGCCCACAGGTTGGGAAAGGCTGGTTTAAGCCATCAGATGCAGGAAACACCACATGGGACTGAGAAGGGCACCTGCTCTGTCTCCCCCTACCCTTGTGAGGCAACTTTGACAGTATATTATTGCCATTTCAGACAATTGACAAATGGGTGGCCCCACCTAGCTGTCAGCATTGGCCTGCAGGGGTGGGTGGAGGTAAAAGTCAGGCCCCTCAGGCCAAGGACGGTCTAACACGAATTGCAAAAAAAAAAAAGTGGCACCTATACCTGCAACTGCACCAATGCTTAAACACACAACTACATTGCTCAATCACATATTTTTCATCGCATTTAAATTGCATGCCAATGATCTATTCAGATGCAGATTAAAATCATCTTGGAAAAGACAGACACTAAAAAAAATTCATTGTTTTACTTAAACGTCATTTGGGACCTTTTGTGCCTTCACATTTCTAGTGCCAGGCTTGGTAGATTTGCATTTTTATTAAATCCTTATCAACCCTAATGCTTCCATTTGTCACAGTGCAATTATATGACGATAGAGATTAGACCCGTTCCCCACACATTTTGCTGCCAAACGACCTCTCCCCATGACATTCAGCAGGAGCTTGGCAGTCCGCTTCTGCGAGAATGGGATTGTGGCTTGGTGGGGAAGGGGGAGAGACACAGCAAACCAACAGCACTTAAGGCAGCATATATGTACACATAACAAATCCATTTTAAAGCGTACACATCAACATGCTCAATTGGCATGCTTCAATTTGAACAGATCAGAATTTTTGAAGTCTATGGTGTTGTTTTCTGGGATAGGCAGGGAGTAGATGGGTAAATCTGCCATATAATAGGGAAATTTGCAATACTTGAATTACACTGCCGTTGGGGGGGGGGAGCAAACCCACCCATAAAGAAGGCAGTGGAGCAGGAACACAGGAGACTGTATGTCCAGAACATTTTTTTCAGAGCAGGAACAATATCATCTGCTTTTCTCAAGCTATTCTGTCATTCACAGCAGCTGACCAGGGGAGCTCCCAATGGCCGGTCACGAAGAAGGAGGAGGAGGAGGAGGAGGAGGAGGAGGCCCATGATAGGCCAACCTGGAGCTGGGTAAGTGGCCATTTTCATTTTGGGGGAAGAGGAGCATAAGATCATTAAATGCACAGCCAAGAGAGACCTAACCACACCACTGTCATTGGCCCCTATAAGTTAATTACTGGTGCAACGCATATTGAGGCACAATGAATGAATAGCACAGTAGCTCATTAAATACAACCCCACCTCGTGACTCTCCTCGCCCTTTCTCTCCAGGTAGATACCCTGAAGCTGGTAGATACCCTGAAGCTGGTCTGTGTTAGATATCTTACCAAGAAGCTCTGTTGAGCTCCATGTAACAAAGCTGATATATTTCAAGCACCAATGTGGAGCCTGACTCAGTTGTAGACATGCAACACAGGATAGGATGAGGTCCAATAATTTTGAGTTCAAAGAATTCAGCTGAACGCAGCCTAATTTCCAAAGCATGTATGTGTTTCCATTTGTTCAAGGTGGGAATCAGTTCCCCCTTCTCAGAAGATGTCCCCCATGTCCCCCTCAAGGAAGCCCACCATGAAAGTTGAGAGGCTCTCCTGAGTGGCATTTTAGGGTGCAAGGATCTGCAGTTAGATGGTCGGATCAACAACCACCTACCCACTTCCCCCAGTGCACATGGAAATCCTTCCGCTCATGTATGACTCTTAAGCTACAATTATTAGGTAGATAGCAAACGATAGATTTACATTTCCCCCATGGAACAATACCTCAAATGAGTCCCTCCTACAATACATTCTAAATTTACCTAGAAATGAAGGCTTTAAGCTTAATATTTGCTCAGCAGAAGCCATTTTTAAAATAACAGCAAACCGAATGTGCCGTTATTAGCATTTTAAACTGGCACAATGCCTATCCAATAATGCTTGGGACTTGTATAGAAATCTAGGCAATGATTTTGTCAAGAGACATTACAGGATCAGCATGTAATTCTGAAAGACAGCTGGGCTGCACAACCCTTTCCCCATTTCGTTTGGTAAAAGCAAGAGTCAGAACCAGGGGGAAAGCATAAGGAAAGTACTATATTAAAAGTCTGAAAAACTGGCAGAGCTCATTTAGTCAGGAAATTTATCAGATACATACATTTCTCACCCATAATCCAATACAAAAACATCACAAAAGCAGAGAAATAAACAAGCTCAAGCAAAGTAATGGCAGGGTTGTGTAGCTGTTTGTTTCTATTACGTTGGGGTTTTTTGTTTTTGTTTTTTTTTTAAATGTCAAACATCATTTCCCCATTTCTTCAAATCACACTAGCATGTTTGCACTGGGCAGAGTCAAAAGTGACCCAGCTGAATGGGGGAAAAAATCCATTTCCTCCAGTCTGGCTTTCATCACAAAAAGCCTCTATTAGTTCCATACTGTAGTTTTCCTGAGCAGATGAGGGATCCACACTGGCATGATTTGAGCAACCATGCCTGCGAAATAGCTTTTCAGTCTCTGTAGACAGGATAGAAAACACCAGGAGGGTGGTCAATTCTTTCCTAACAAATCTGTTAGATTTGCAGCGCTTTCTTTTCATTCTTAATTGAGACGATGCCAGTAATTATTTCACACAATCTTACAGGATAATGAAAAGGCTATCCCACCACAGAGTCAAAGGTTTCTGTAAAATCATCTTTCCAAGACAGAATCCTCCTTTACTTTGAGCTTGATGCTTTTGCAACATGTCACGAAGGCAGGTTGATGGCACTCTAATATGAATAGCAATGTAGGCCAAAATCTGATACACACACATACTTGGGTGCAATGGTGACTGATGCCCGTTGGGCCAGGCAGGCCAGAAGGCATGGAGCCCAACGAAAGGTGGAGGCAGAGCCAATGGCAGGCAGAAGCAACTAATGCTAGTTTTATTTCCATCCTCTCCCCTGCTGCTTTCTTCAAAGGCAACCCTGAGACTAAGGATGAGGAACCCAACAGCCAGGGCATCTTCACGGACTGTTTGTAATGAAGAAAGCAGACAGCTGGAGTTTGGCTGAGAGCAGACTGAGGTTATTGGGGCAGTGTCCCATTTTCCCCAATGGGGCAGCCTCCACTACTTGGGAGCAAGCTCCACAGGCATCAAAATAACTTACTTCTGTGTAGATGTGCCTAGGCTTGGGCTGTAAATCATTGGAGGTAGAATGTGATGGCCAGGCCTAGGCCCAGGCCCAGGCCCAGACATTTTGGCACCTGGGGTGAACTGCAAAATGGTGCCCTCCCCCTAAACTCCAGAAACAGTGGGGCGGGGAAGAAGGATCTACATCAGAATCTGCTTCCCCTGTGGATCCTGCTGCCTGAGGTTGTTGCCTCACCTGGCCTCATTAGTGAATGGAGAAATTGATGTGGGGAGAGAGATTCTAGGGAGAGCAGGGGATTCTGGGCAAGGGGATGTTTGGTGTGGAGGGTGGGGCAGGCCTGGTAAGGGGCACACAGCACACACAGTTAGTGACTGTGCCAGCCCTCTCTCCAGCCTGGGGAATGATGATTGTCCTATCAGCCAGTCCTCTGGTCTGTGGCTGCTGCTGTTGAATGCCAGGTTGGCTTTGAATAAGACCTCACTCATCCATGAAAAATTCAATCTGGTTAGCCTTCAAGGTGAACTAACCTAATTCACCCTTTCTGAAACACAGGCTAGCATCGCTCCAGATTCTGCAAAGCCACTTCCGGCCTGCCCCAGGAGGTGGGGTTGCAGGCTTCACGCCCACCCCACGTGAGCGGGGGCTGGTCCCAGCCCCTGTGAGAGCAGGGGAATCCCGGTCGGGTCTCCCCCCCCCCCCGCCAGCCAATCAGCTGGCTGGCTGGGGGGCATGGCCTGCCCTATTTAGGGCCGGCGCAGAGGGGGCTCGCCCTCTTTTCGCAGGCTCACCCCCACATTTTCCCACCCTCCCTCCCTTTAACTAGGCTTAGGTAGGTCTTTGACTTTGCTATGGACTTCGGTCTGTCGCTGCAAGGGGCATGGTAGGAATTTTTCCCAATTGGCGATTTCTGGCCTTTTGGTTTTTTGCCTACCTCGTAGCAACTCGTCACAACTTCTCGGCTTTGGCGGTAGGCATTGGTAAGAAGGGGTTAAGAGGATGTGGGGGGGAGGAACGCCATCACCTCCCCCCAGCGAGCGAAGGGTGGTCCGTTAAAGGACTCCGGGGGGCGTGGCCCTGTCCGAAGCCTATGGAGGTGAGGGCCAAAGGCACGCCCCAGAGCGGTGACCCGGGGGAGCTCCTAGTCGACGTGCCTCGGCAGGAGACTCCCCCGATATAAGGTTATCCCTTCCCCGTGTCTCTAGCAAATGGGCTGGAGCCGGATAGTCGTTAGGACCAATGCCTAAGCCAATGCCTCTCATTCCTGAATTCAATAAAGTTGTGGCCTAATTCGCCCAATTAACCTTAAATTATGGTGTCTCGTGTCTTTATTTACCCTGGTGGGGGGCGGGAACTCGCCACGCAATGCAATTTGCCAGCCAAGTACAAAATGCATATACCAGGGTAATGTGGAAATAAAAATGCACGTATTTGTGAAAGTAACATCCAAACATGCACAATAGAGGGACCTGCTTTGGGGTGAGAATGGTATAATATGCAAAATTGCATACAACACTGTGTATATTGGCAGAAATTCACAATGAAATGCTGGTTTTTCATGAGGATGTGTTGCAATAAAATGTTCCAAACTGATGTGGAACTATGAAGAACTGAACTTATGGCTGGAAAAATGAGAAAGCAAAATAAAATACACAAAGAAGCTGGTAAAATGCGGACTTGACTATGCTACCACTCAGTGGATTTGTAACTGGCTGACTGACCGAACCCAAAGGGTGCTCATCAATGGTTCCTCTTCATCCTGGAGAAGAGTGACTAGTGGGGTGCCACAGGGTTCTGTCTTGGGCCCGGTCTTATTCAACATCTTTATCAACGACTTGGATGATGGACTCAAGGGCATCCTGATCAAATTTGCAGATGACACCAAACTGGGAGGGGTGGCTAACACCCCAGAGGACAGGATCACACTTCAAAACGACCTTGACAGATTAGAGAACTGGGCCAAAACAAACAAGATGAATTTTAACAGGGAGAAATGTAAAGTATTGCACTTGGGCAAAAAAAATGAGAGGCACAAATACAAGATGGGTGACACCTGGCTTGAGAGCAGTACATGTGAAAAGGATCTAGGAGTCTTGGTTGACCACAAACTTGACATGAGCCAACAGTGTGACGCGGCAGCTAAAAAAGCCAATGCAATTCTGGGCTGCATCAATAGGAGTATAGCATCTAGATTAAGGGAAGTAATAGTGCCACTGTATTCTGCTCTGGTCAGACCTCACCTGGAGTACTGTGTCCAGTTCTGGGCACCACAGTTCAAGAAGGACACTGACAAACTGGAACGTGTCCAGAGGAGGGCAACCAAAATGGTCAAAGGCCTGGAAACGATGCCTTATGAGGAACGGCTAAGGGAGCTGGGCATGTTTAGCCTGGAGAAGAGGAGGTTAAGGGGTGATATGATAGCCATGTTCAAATATATAAAAGGATGTCACATAGAGGAGGGAGAAAGGTTGTTTTCTGCTGCTCCAGAGAAGCGGACACGGGGCAATGGTTCCAAACTACAAGAAAAAAGATTCCACCTAAACATTAGGAGGAACTTCTTGACAGTGAGAGCTGTTCGACAGTGGAATTTGCTGCCAAGGAGTGTGGTGGAGTCTCCTTCTTTGGAGGTCTTTAAGCAGAGGCTTGACGACCATATGTCAGGAGTGCTCTGATGGTGTTTCCTGCTTGGCAGGGGGTTGGACTCGATGGCCCTTGTGGTCTCTTCCAACTCTATGATTCTATGATTCTATGATTCAGATTCATCCAATCTTGAAGTCATGCCCACCCCTGCCTTAGAGAGCTATCCCCCCCCTTTTATTCTCTGCCTTCTTCACTTCTCCTGCACCATTTATACTGCATAAAGATTGGGTGCAGGTGAATTAAAAAGTAATAAATCCACATGTGATAAAGAATGTTATTCAGTGCAAAACACTGTACAGTATCTTCTTTTTTTGGTTGGGGACAGCCTGCTCCAGAACAAATACTCTGAATTTCTGATACAGTATTTATTAAACTGCATCCTTAGACTCTCAGCCCTTTCATAAATATCATTACAGAGAGCAGTGGTGCCCCATGCCAAAGTCCTGGTTCAACAATTTGCTCAGTGAACCCTCAACAACAATTCTGATCCCTCATCTGAAGGCTTTGACATCTGAAAAGAGGAACATAATGCAGACTGTAAATTCCATAAGGCCAACACAGGTAGCAATCTTTCTATTCTACAGAATATTCTACAGAAGTGAGAACGTTTGTTAAACACAGCCTTCATAAAAAGGCACTCTCTTGATGTGATAACAATGAGAATGTCATTAGATGTTTCCTTGGTGAATACGGCACAGAGTTCTGTATATTTTACTAGCTTAGGTTCATTTGATGCATTTTAAGACTGGATTGTGTTAGGAGGCAGCAAATTAAGAACTTTATGTCTTCTCCTTCATCTGTAAATGATCATTAAAAAAACCCCAACCCTTTATAGAGCTATGGTTGGAGTGGGGACTGTGGCAAAAGGCCTTATTATCATAAGGGGATCAATGTTAACAATGATTTTACTTGCCATGCCGTCGATCTCCTTGCCTTGGAAATCAATTAAGAAGCAAGCCGTAAGGATGGGGAAATGAAAGGAAGCTCCTAGATTTGAGTCAGTGGAGTATGACGATCTGGGTTTTAACTAGCTTTGCAATGAACAAGACATTTTCTGCCAGTGAATAATATCCTCATTTTCAAAGCTTTGGACAGATCACCAGCTTTTGAGTCATGCCTCATATTGTATCTTCCTCACTTTCATTTTCATGAACTTCATCGCAGTGTCCAACATCCAAGAGAGCATAAAATCATGGATGGGTGACCTGTGGCCCTCCAGGTGTTGCTGGTCTACCATCATTTCTTCCATCATTCCTGACCATGCTGGCTGGAGCTGATGGGACTTGTCCATTCCCGCTGCAAACTAAGTTCTCCATTCCCGCTGCAAACTAAGCTCATCGCCAATTTTGTTTGTGACAGCAAACTTCATCAACATCTAATTTTCAAGTCTCACAGCAATAGTCTGCCTTCTTGAAATAGCTTGTGCTAGATGGCACAAAACAGTGGCTAATTACGAGGGCTGTGCACTGAATTTGGTAGCAGCCTGAGCCAAATTGGACACATTTGGGCGTCGGATGGGTCAAACACACACAGCCACAGACTGCTTCAAGTTGGAATGGATTGAGAGCAATCAGGGGACAAGGCATCAGGCAGGAAAGAGGCAAGCAGGGTGGAAAAAAACATGCAAAAAAGACCTATGTGGCTGGTGGCTGTGTCTTCCCAGGAGAAGATAGGTCCAGTGTTGTGGCTCCCCTTCCTAGCTGATACCCCACCCCATTGGCGTAGTCAGCAAGCCTGTGAGGTATGAGGCAGCACTGCACTGGAGTAGATATTCCCACATAACAGCTATTGTCAGGTGTGCGTGCAGGAGCCAGGCCCTGTGACCAATAGGACTCTGCAGGACTGGGGCCTTCCTAAGTTTGTTCTGTAGAGGCAAGGCGCAGCCACACAGGTGAGCCCGATTGGTAACTCACTGCACCTGATGGCAAGAGCCGGAAAGGGATATAAGGTCAGCATTATCTCTTCAGCTCTTTGCCACAGCAACATGTTCCCTGCCTTGCTGCGTTTGACTCCTTGCTTCTTGATCCTCGGACCCCTGACTTTGTGACTCCTTGCTTCCTGACCCTCAGACTCTTGGCTTTCTGTCTCCTGGCTTCTGGACTCCTGTTCCTGCTCCCACCCCACCATCTTGCCCCCGGTCCTGACGTCCCCAGCCGGGACTTCAATCACTCATGAACCAGACCATGACAGCTATTACATACCCTCCAATGATCCTGAGATGAAAATTGGGACATGTGTCTTTTTGGTGCCATGCTGCTGTGTGAGTCAGCTGGCCACCTCCCCTGCCACAGCCTCTACCTGGCAGCTCCTCGCTCCTTTCTCACCTTGTTTGCTTCCTTTGCCTGCACCACAACTCCTTCTGCCATGATGTTGATGACTTTGGCAACGGCAGAGAGAAGCCAGCAAGAGTGTTGCGCACGTCCACCACCCCTGCTCTGGCAGGGAGCAGCCTTCCATGTGCATGAGGGTTCCACTTCAAGCAGGGACGGGCCTGAGAAGCTTACAAGAGTCCAGACTCACCTCACCAGCACCACCCAGCACTAGTAACCATTGCACTGTTGAGAGTATATTAACTTATGGTCCCTGTGGGTGGTTTGGGAGCTGCATGGTCAGGGAAAAAACAATGCTGTCCAGGATTGTAAAGACTGTGAAGAGAATAATAGGGTGTACTCTTCCCACCTTGGATCAAATCTATGCTTCCAGGTGTCATAAGAAAGCTGCAGAGATAGTGCAGGATAGTACACACCCCAGAAATGATCTCTCTCAGCTTCTGCCTTCTGGAAGTAGGTACAGGGTTATAAAGACTAGGACCAGCCACCTGAGAAACAGTTTCTATCCAAATGCGATTTTGGTTTTAAATGCAGTGTAAGGTAGTCTCTGTGGGAGTAAAGGTAAAGGTAAAGGGACCCCTGACCATTAGGTCCAGTCGTGGCCAACTCTGGGGTTGCGGCGCTCATCTCGCTTTATTGGCCAAGGGAGCCAGCGTACAGCTTCCGGGTCATGTAGCCAGCATGACTAAGCCGCTTCTGGCTAACCAGAGCAGTGCAGGGAAACGCCGTTTACCTTCCCGCCGGAGCGGTACCTATTTATCTACTTGCACTTTGACATGCTTTCGAACTGATAGGTTGGCTGGAGCAGGGACCTGGCAACGGGAGCTCACCCCATCGCGGTGACCTTCTGATTGGCCAGTCCTAGGCTCTGTGGTTTAACCCATACTCTGTGGGAGTATATTGTATTTAATTATGGGGTATCAGAGTTTTTAGGGGGTTAACCAGGCTGGGATAGCAGGCTTGTTGGTTTTTGAATGTCTGGTGTAGATTTTTTCAATTTTGTTGTTCTGTGTAGGACAATGACAATAAAGATTATCGTATTGTAATAATACCCTTGCAGCACTACTGCAAGCGCAAGTGCTGGCTGCAAACGCTGGCTCATCTTCCTCCCTGAGCCCGGCGGTGGCACTGGAGGGGGGGGGATGGGACATTCCAGGATCAAATTAGAAGCCAGGGTGGCTTCTGCAATTCTGGGAATGTGCTGGGGGAAATGGAACACTTGAAAGGTATGCTATTAAACAAGAGAAACCGATCTTGCATTGTGCCAGCTGCTCCACCTTCATGAGCAGCTTCCCTTGTGCAGATGTGACGTCACATCCGTGTGATGTGCCCCCCCCCCAAATGTTCAATACAACTTGGCACCTCTGGGCAATGGCAAGCCATTTTCAGCCTGAGGGCCACATATTTATTTATTAAATCCGTATACTGCCCTTCATCCGTAGTTCACATCACAAAATGACAATATATATAAAAAAACACAAAACACATAAGAATAATAGGAAGAAAAACAAACCAACAATCCTCGCTCCTAGTGGAACCAGATGCAAAAATGAACAGAACAGCAGATTTCACCTTTGTACAGCAGGCTAGTTTCTACACACACTGCTCTCTATGCTACATCCAGAAGAGGCATTATCAGAGTCCAAGAACAGATTCCAGTAAGGCAAGGACACTCGGGTATAAGGCAAAATGATTTTTCTATAATTTTTTGAGGGGTCTAAGTGAGAAGCTGCAGGGTCCGTATGACTTGAAACTTGATTCATTCATTTTACAAATAAAGATATTTTATGCTGGCAGCAAGATGTTTTTACTCCGATCACACACCATCCATACAGTGAACAGAAGCAGCTTTAGGTGCCGAGTGGTTAAATAAGGCACAGCCATCTCTCATCAGGGACGATGCTTCAATAGGTCTTTGATTGTGTATGTCATTCATAGCCATGCCATTCATATCCGCAGACAGTAGGAAACAATACAGTAAAATGAGTTGATTAAAAGCCCAAACTTATATAATATCTTCTTTTAGGTAAGTTGTGTATTCATGAAGCTGTCAAGTATGACTGGTTGATATTAAAAGATGACAATCAGGGCTTCTGTAGATGATATTGATCACAGTTGGGAATTTAACAGCTATAACAAGACAGAAAAGTTGGGCAGAAGCCTGCAAAATGGAGACAGATGGAAGAGGAAGAAGGAAATGCAATCCACTGAAGACCACATATTTCAAGCGCAACTTCTGTGAAGGTCAGAGCTGGTACAAACGTGACAGAACTGTTGTCTTCGTCAATACGTGCCTGCATGATAACTGGCTCTTGAAGCCTGTCCCAGCAAGCAGGGGATGCTAGAGTTGTTGAATGGAAATCCCTGATCTGGACCTTGTGTAGAAATAAATGAACTTCCCACCCCAATAATGAGTTTTGGAGCTTTTTACTGCAGAACAGTCTTTAAACTAGTTACATATCAACATTACTAAGAACAAAATTCAAGGCAGCAGGAAATGCAGTTCAGCCCTTTAAGTCCTTTAATACTGTCCATGAACTTCTCTCTCTGATCCCAGAGAGAGACTCCATTATGCTGGATGCTTTTTCTCCCAGCACACAGAGCTGGTGATCTCTCTGCTGGCTTCCCACAACACAGAGACACTGAGCTTCCCAGGTTTCAACTTCCTGCTGTCAAGGGACAAGATCAACATGGTTTATTCCAGAATCTGTGAACAGGATGAGTCTCAGACAGAAGTGGTGGTGCTTATATCTGATCCAGATGATGACACTGCACGTCACTTGTGCCCTTCTTAGTCTCAGTGCTGCCTTTGTAGAATTCAGCAGGGAGCACAATGTGGACGAGACTAGAACAAGTCACTTCTGCCCATCATTGGCTCTGGCTCCACCTACTGTTGGTCCCTCTGCTTTCTGCCCTACCAGTCCCAATGGACATCAGCCGCTACAACCAATGGAGATGACTGGATGGTCTCCCTCTTGCCATTTTTCTGGGCAGGGGAAGGTTTATTTTTGATCATTTTTAACATATTGGCACTTGCCAGCATGAGTCATGGAGGTTGGAAGGCAAATGGGAGGGGGCATTCTTCCGCTTTTATTGTCAAGTAATGTTTTTAACTGCACAGGTGGTGAATGACAAAATGAGCTCAGCTCCCTCAGAACTGCAAGAGCTAAAAATCCTTCAATACATCAGTTGGTGCCTTTTTATGCCTTCTCATAAAACTGCTGCCACTTCTCCATTACACACCAATTAGTAGCCTAAACAGGTTTATTAAATTAACAAGGCAGTCATTAGACATTAACATGCTGATTAATTAAAATAGTGACAAGTTTGGGTTTTTTAAAACGCTCGGATATTTTATGACTTGACGGAGTCTTCCATTAGGTGTTTGCCTAACTGTGTACACCATGCATCTCTTAAATATAAATTACAGCTTAGCAGGAGGGCCTCCAGTGAGATGGACTTCAAAGCCTTCCGTGGACACAAGGTTGACTTGGATGCTGTTTTCTTTGTTTTACCTCAGCCTGACTCTTAGAGCAAATTATCTATCTATCTAACCAGAACCCAGTAGAGATCTCAGGTGCAACTGACCCTAGACATGATTATAAACTCTAAAAACAAACCATCAGTTGCTATGGGGAGAGGCAGCAGCTCAGTGGCAAAGCATTTACTTTGCATACAGAAGGTTTCTGGTTCAGTCCCTGGCATCTTCAAGTTGGACAGGCAATGAGTGGATCGAAACACAGGAATACAACACTGTAAATGAGTCAGATACTAGATCGTCTTTACCAAAAGAAAAAAAATCAATGAGAAAGCCTATTTTAAACAATTCTCGCTCTCTGGCACCATCCGGTGTTGCATGTTTAAAAAGCATTCAAATCTCATTATTGTGATGGATGTAGAATGTCTCCTGCCTGAAACCTAGAGAGCTGCTGTCACTGAAGACAATGCTGAGCTAAATGGATTCAGTGTAAGCTGGCTTCCTATGTTGACCAACTACCCATTAACACCAGTATGTTTCATTTGATTCAAGGGCCGTTCTTCCACCTTCATTTCATTCAGTTGCATTTTCATTTGTTCCAAGACAGATATGGAAAAGACCAAATAGGTTTCCAGTTGGAAGTCCCACTCTTAGCTATGTTTACCATTCAGGCTATTTAGAGATGTGAGGGACTAACTTTGTACATTGGTGGCAGCATAGGCACCAACTCTAAGGGACTCATGTCCCTTTGCCCCCCAGTAAAATATTTGGGGGGGCAGGGGATGCTAATGTTGGGAACAATCAGGGGCTGGAGGAGGCCGAATGTGGAGCCCAGTGTGGCATGGCTTCAGAGGCTAGCAGCTCCTCCTCCTGCTGCTGTAGAAGGGAAGGGGAGGAAGAAACCCCAGACAGTAAAAGGAAAAGGAGGAGGAGGCCAAGCATCAGAGAGGAGGAGCCACCAGCCAATGAAGCCATGCTTCTGCCACATTCACAACGCCCCCGGCTCCTCCTGGCACCCTTGTGTTACACACACATCATCTGTGCGTCATCCACCCCCTCCTCCCTCAATCTTCTGCTCAAGTTGGTGCTTCTGGGTGGCAGTGCTATTCCAAATGGTCACCATTTTGCCCACAGAGTTCCCAGAATTTGTAGCTTTTGTACGGGAGACAATGCCCGTTACCAAGTGAAGCTGCCACTTTTTATGGTCACCTAGCAGTTTGAAAGCACGTCAAAGTGCAAGTAGATAAATAGGTACTGCTCTGGCGGGAAGGTAAAATGGTGTTTCCGTGCGCTGCTCTGCTTCATCAGAAGCAGCTTAGTCATGCTGCCCACATGACCTGGAAGCTGTATGCCGGCTCCCTTGGCCAATAAAGCGAGATGAGCACCGCCACCAGGGCTGAGCAAGTGAGTGAACAGAGGCACAAGCAATTGCAAGCTCCTTCTAGAGCAGGGAAACTTTCTCAGCACAAAGGCCACATTCCCTTCTCCGGGTTGCATGCCAGTGGAGATGGGGCCAGAGGGAAGAGTGGGTTGAGCAGCGCATGTACATTTTACCTTTGTATAGGGCAGCTCCTCCGCTACCTTCCCCTGGAGCCTCAGAAGACCTGTGTGTCTTGAAGGAAGGCAAAAGCAAGAGAGGCCAGTCCATCACACATACCATCTGCTCCTGGTTGGCATGAGAGGATTCTGCCAGTCTTCATTTTATATAGTGCAGTTGTTTTAGTGTTTAAATTGTAAACTGCCCTGGGTGCCTTGTCAGGAAAGTATGTAAACCTACTAAATAATTTCCATACAATATCCATACAATAAAAAGGCATTATCAGACTTCAAGGATACATTCTAGCCAGGCAAAACCACTCAGGACCAGTGCTTTTTGGAGAGAGTTTGGAGGGCCTTGCAGAAAGGCCTGGCAGACCACAATTCTCTCCTGCTTTGTTTTGTTTCTTTGAGCCATAGATCTAGCAGAAGGAAAGTTGATTGTAGTTATCTGGCCAATTTAGCTCTCCATGCAAGTCCATTCGAGAAGCCCAGTTCCACCGGCATGGAAGTGGCCCTAATCAGGGAGGCCTGCACTTTGGAAGCGTGTATATCTAGATGATCTCGGCGACTTACATGACATGTTTACGAGGGAGACCAAAACACTATTTTCCTCAAGGAGTTTTTCCTTTCACCGCATTGACACAGGAGGCATATTTACAATGGGTCTTTTGTATTTTATTGCTGGAACCCTTCAGACAGAGCATTCAAAGACCTGGATTCAGTGCTGAAGGGAGACAGCACTTTCAAGCTGGCGAATTAGGCTCTCAAATTTAATGCCTCCCTCTCTGTCCTCATTATTTGGGTCTGTGAACCAGGCCCATCAATTTCACCTTCTCAGATGAATACTTCATGACTGCGTGCCCTCAGCTCTCCAGGTTCTTCACCTTCACCTTTGGTGCTAAGAACAGGAAGAGGAACTTGCTTTATTCCAGGCCAGACTATTTGTTCATGTAGCTCTGGAGTGAGGAGCCCTTTGCAGACCTCTCTGGCCTTCTTCGGTCTTAGTTTACACCCTGCTAAGTTGACGCTATTTGGTCTTGAAGAATAAATGGCTTCTTTGAGTTATCTTTTAATTTGTCACTTCTAAACATCAAGAAGTTATTACAGGTTTGGGGTTGGTTGGTTGGTTGGTTGGTTGGTTGGTTGGTTGGTTTCTTTTAATATGCTGGAACCTTTTTTCCCCTAGTAGTAAAAGAATACTACTACTGCTAATAATAATAACTTAATTATTCAATTTATATCCCATCCTTCCTCCTGGAGGAATCCATGATTGCAAACACATCAATAATAATACAATTTATAAGCATTCTTTTTAAAAAACGTTTAAAATGTTCTCTTATTCGGTGACCTCAGTGTTGCAAAGAATCTTGCCTTTCAGCCATCAAACGCCTGGGTAAACAGGAATGTTTCCAAATTCCCCCTGAAAGTCATTAATGAGAGAGGTGGACACACATCACCAGAGAGGGCTTTTTGCAAATAGGAAGCTGCCACCAAAAAGGACCTTCTGTGGCCCTTCAGTGGCAGTACCACCACCAAGGCCTCACCTGCTAATTGTAGATCTGAGGTGGCTGATATCTGAAAATAAAAGAGCAAGGTAGGAATAGACGAGGGAGAAGCATTCCTGGATGTCTCAGTGTGGCACATGCTAATCTTTTGGGAGAGAGTATCCAGTTTCTTCTGCCAGCCATCTAAATTGCACAGATTAAAAAATGTACAGTTTCTCAATGAAATGATATATTATTAAAGAACTCAGCTCAGGTGGAACTCTACATTTGCCCCAGGAGTATTTGTCAATTTTGGCTTTAGACTGAGCGATGCGTATGATGCCACTGCCGAAGGAGTCAGAGAAAACAAACCCTGATTTTTTTAAAAAAAACACCACTCTAATTAAACAGAAACCCAAGATTCAGTCCCAGGATGAGGCCAGGGTTGCTTTGCACAAACCCAAATCACATACTAGGCTGATGATAATGTTACCATGCCTAACTATGCCATCTC
The DNA here is from genome assembly GCF_964252035.2 of Podarcis erhardii. Classification (NCBI taxonomy): domain Eukaryota; kingdom Metazoa; phylum Chordata; class Lepidosauria; order Squamata; family Lacertidae; genus Podarcis; species Podarcis erhardii. Next base: position 5,697,646 of record NC_138514.1, read on the forward strand.
TTCTAAATTCAGATTCCTAGTGCATACATACCATTCCTATTAACATCTGGATTGTCTGTAGCTCTCAGTGTCCAGACCTATCAATCAAAGCAGTGAAAGTGTAAATCAAATTCTGTAAAGGTGTGATTAATTTTGTGTGTGCATGCGCGCATACTTTTCCCAATGACTATGTTACATATTTGGCATGCACTCACTGGAAGCGGAGTGGCAATCTTTCTTCGTGGCTGGAGGGATGGATTGAGTAAATCAATCCAAAGGCAGCAGAAGTTGCCAGACATCTTGCACCATGTGTTGTCAGGCTATGCCACTTGCTCAGGAATGAGTTATGGGCATAGATACTGAAAGTGGCAGGTACTGTTCTCTTTATTGATCCTGACCTTAACCAGTCTCTGCTTTTAATTTAGCTGAAGCTGTGGGGGGTACCGAACCATTGTGTGGAATCAGGAATGAACTGTTAAAAAAAAAATCAATAAACTGAAGCTCATTCCAGACAAGATCGACATACTGTTGGTGGGTAGCCCATCTGCCTTAGGAGGTGGTGTTCGGCCCACTCTGGATTATGTTGCCCTTCCATTAAAGAATCATGTTCACAAAAGTAGGGTGCTATTAGAGCCAGTCTTAGAGTTGTATCCAATTCCATTCCATTCAGATCCATCCTGTTCATGAACTTCAGTGGGTCTGCTCTGAATAGGACTAGCACTGAATGCAACTCTTATCTTCGGAGGCTCACGTGGTTTCTGTTACGTTGTGGGTGAACATATCAGACGACACAGCGATTCTTCAAACATCTCTTGTTTATTCACAGGCCAGAACAGAACTGAACTGAGGGGTTCAGCCAGCCTGCTTATATAGAGCTCCAGTAGAATGCAACTGTAACCACTTTCTGTAACTATCCAATCACTGAACGTCACTTTCAGTCCCTTATTTGCATATGTGGACCTGAGTGAAAACTATCTACAGTATTCTCCTGCTGGCCCAGGGTGAGAACTTCAGTACATAACAGTTTCTGTTAGGTAAAGCGCCTTTCATCAGCTGGGGCCCTCCTCAACTGAGATAGTCTCTGGTCTAGTGCTATCCCATTTGGATTAAGTGAATTATCTGGATTGTTTTATTTATTAATACCACACCTTTCCATAAATTAAATAAATTCGGGCGGCAGCTCAAAACTATAAAATCTGCATTTAATTTATTTGTTTTCCAGTTAAACATTATGAGCTGTTCAACAGTGAAACAGTCTCCCTTGGGATGTTGCAGACTCTCCTTCCTCGGAGGTTTTTAAGCAGAAGTTGGATGACCGCCTGTCATGGGTGCTTTAGCTGAGATTCCTGCATTGCAGGGGGTTGGACTAGATGATGCCTGTTGTCCCTTCCAACTCTAAGTGTCTATGATTATATGAATACCGGAAATGGAGGAACCAGCGGTCCTCCAGATGTGCTGGACTCCAACTCCCATTATCCCTGAACATTGGTTATGTGGGCTGCTGCTGCTGGATCTTGAAGTGCAATAATATCTGGAGGGCCATGGGTTCCTCATATGTGCAAAAAATACCTGAGAAGCCTCTAAGCCGGGCCTGAGCACAGCAGCACTCTCCCCTTTTAAGATTATCAGCAACTGGTATTCAGAAGACATCACTGTATTTTTTGCTCCATAAGACGCACCTGACCATAAGACACACCTAGTTTTTAGAGGAGGAAAACAAGAAAAAAAATATTCTGAACGAAACAGTGGATGTATGATTTTTGTGGTTCATGCTGTGGCCACAGACATGTGATTTGACAGTGAGTTTGGGGTAGCCCAATGCAAAAATCCTGAGAATCCATGTGGATCCGTGCTTTGTAACCACATTTTTGCGCCATTGTGGCCCCACGCAACAGTGGATGCGTGATTTTTTTGTGTGTGTGCAGGCTGTAGCCATGGACATGCTATGTGATCTGATGGTGAATTTGGAGTGACCCAATGCAAAAATCCTGAGGATCCATGGGCTTTTACCTCCTCCCTCCCAGGCAGCCTTCTTTATCTCTAGCGTCCCTTATCTCCCTCCCCGATCACTTGCTGATCAGCTGCTTCCTTTCAACACTCCCTTCCCTCTTGTTTGCCTTAGTGTCTTTTCCTTAGCTGGAGCAGTTTTTTGCTTTCAAACAAAAAAAGGATGATCTGCTTTTCGCCCCTGGGCAATTCGGCTCCAGGGACCACGCATTCGCTCCATAAGACACACAGGCATTTAATAATAATAATAATAATAATAATAATAATAATAATAATAATTTATTATTTGTACCCCGCCCATCTGGCTGGGTTTCCCCAGCCACTCTGGGCGGCTTCCACAGAGACCAGAAATACACTAAAATATCACAGATTAAAAACTTCCCTGAACAGGGCTGCCTTAAGATGTCTTCTGAATATCAGATAGTTGTTTATCGCTCTGACATCTGATGGGAGGGCGTTCCACAGGGCAGGCGCCACTACCGAGAAGGCCCTCTGCCTGGTTCCCTGTAGCTTTGCTTCTCGCAATGAGGGAACCACCAGAAGGCCCTCGGCGCTGGACCTCAGTGTCCAGGCAGAACGATGGGGGTGGAGACGCTCCTTCAGGTATACTGGACTGAGGCTGTTTAGGGCTTTAAAGGTCAGCACCAACACTTTGAATTGTGCTTGGAAACGTACTGGGAGCCAATGTAGGTCTTTCAAGACCGGTGTTATGTGGTCTCGGCGGCCGCTCCCAGTCACCAGTCTAGCTGCCGCATTCTGGATTAGTTGTAGTTTCCGGGTCACCTTTAAAGGTAGCCCCACGTAGAGTGCATTGCAGTAGTCCAAGCGGGAGATAACTATTTTCGTTTACCTTGCTTTCCGACTTCCCCTTGTCCCCTTTTCCATTTTATTTGGACAATTGTTAAGGCTAGCAATGATGAATCGAGGCTATTGCCACAGAAGCTGTATGGCTGATGGTGGGGGCCAATGGCTCTCATTTTCCCATCTGTAAACAACAAGTAGATTCTGTGAATGTGAGACCTATCTTCTGCCTTGCCCTGTACGCTTTCCTTCTGCCTACTGCACTGAGGCTACTCTTATGAAAATGGCCGTATCTGAACCAGCAGGGGCCAGGGGAGTTGAATGGGAGCTGCCTCTCTAAGCCTTTCATCTACTGTGTCTGTGTGAGAGCCATTTCACATGAACAACTGTTCAGTTTGTACACTCGCTGAATGTAATGTGTGAACGCCTCCCCCTGACTCACCAAAATGAATATTATTTGAGAGGGGATCTTGGCAAGAACTGCTTCCATTCAAAGCTCCCATTCTGCGAGAGCTTTAACATGAGAGAGGTTGCAAAGCAGATTGGTAATCCAATTTGTATGTATAGAGGAGAAAATACCAGTGGGGAAAAGAAGATCCCTCAGAAGAGAGCTTGAAGGGATTTCCGGTTGGAAATGAAAAGCTCTGGCCTCTAGCCTTGATGCTGGCAAAGCTCCTACTGAGTTCAGTGAAAGTTTTCTCATCGTAAAGGATTGCATGCGGGTGGCCTCTTTATGCTCCAAATACAATTTCACAGTTTATTGCTTCTGGTAATGGATTCTTATGGCTTAAACATGTAGATGACGAAGCGAAGAGGCAATGTGGGCCAAGCGATGCAACGGAGAAAGGGTGACAAAGCAACGTCTCAGCAAATAAACATGGAAAGCCTTTGGATGCTTAAGCATTTGACAGTGGGGCCCTCATGACACAGAGGCAATGTTCACCCAGCTACCACAAATAGCACTAAACACCTTACTTTAGACAAGGAGGTGTCACTTCCAGATGTTCTTGCAAGCAGAAAAGAAGGTGCTTTGCAGGAAACCAGGGCAGGTAAACCTGTGATCCTCCAGATGGGACTTCAGCTCCCATCAGCCCCTGCCAGCATGATCAAGGATGATTGGATGGGAGCTGTAGTCCAACATGGTCACAGGTTCTCTCCACCCGTCTTTCAGGCAATGTGTGCTTCTCTGTGTTAACAGCAACAGGAGTAGGATTTGTAACTGGAATAAATGGGTCTCTCCTTTTGACTAACTATGGCTGCAGCCCTAAACCTACTTACCTGGATTCAATAGGGCTTCTGCATAGATGTGGTTAAAATTGCATTGCTCAGCCTCCCTGCTGCCGGCAGCCATTGTTGTTTTGCCAACTGATCACATAGGATGGATGAAATAGCAGATGTCTGTGGGGAATGCCACCCCCCCCAACACACATTGTTCTATCTAGTTCAGTATGTCTGCACTGACTGGCCACAGGTCTCCAGGGTTTCAGGCAGGAATCCTTCCCAGCTCTGCCTGGTGTTGTGAACACGGATCTCAGGTGTCAGGGAACTGACATCAGAACGAAAGGTGGAGGCAAGGCTCCCAAGCGATGCCAGAGAGGGGACCAGCGGGGGGAAGGAATTCAGCGTAACACCGGTAGAGGAGGGGGGGAGATGGAGGAAGCGGAGAGAGGTCTCCAAGACTCTTCACCCGAGACTAGTGGGGAGAGCGCAGGCACGCCTCTACCTTCTCCTTACTTGCGTAGAAGAGCTCCGCGCAGGGAGAGTAGGAGGAGACTTGGCGTCAAACAGCTCTTATGCTGGAAGAGGTTCAAGAAACGCCCACTGACAGATTCTGCAAGTGACTGAACGGCCACGGAGTGTGGGCTGTCAGCCAAAGCATGGTTGGCCAGGCGATCTAGCCAAAACTGAAGGCAACTTACGCACAAGTAACCCCTTACAACCATTACATCAGGCAAGCAAGACCAGGCAAAATGGGCTCAGGCTTCTCTATAGGAGAGCAGAGCTCTGATGTTGTTTCAGCAAGCGTTAAGCTGAGACTGGGCCCTGTGTACTCAGCAGTGGCTCACGTGGTGGAAGTCCTTCTGTGGCTAGCCCTGTCTGGCCTTCCCCTTCTCCTTCAGAATCCTTGCCCTCGTGAGTAATCTGACTCCAGGCTCACAACACCCAGAGAAGCTGAGGATCAAACCTGGAACCTTCTGCATCATGGCAGAGCTCTACCCCGAGCTACAGCAGAGAGAAAGAGAGAGTGGATCACTATCAGATTGTATAAAATGATCCACGCTTGATAACATTTGGCAAGTCTGAATACTGTAAGGACTTCCAAATACTTTACAGTTGGAAAGTGCTGTAAAAATAATAATAATAAAGATAAGCAGTAAGAAGATCTGGAATTAAAACCCTGCTGTTTTTTACAGACCAATGGGGAAAACCACGTCCTTATGCTCTAGACAACAGCCTTTATTTATATTATAATTATGATTGTTGCAATTGCTGACTGTTTAGCACCACTCAGCTCATTAAAAAGTTAAACAGGTCGGTCAAAATGAAAATCTTTTCCTACTTAAGATATTTTTCTGTCTGCATGTAAGAGTTGGAGACGTTACTGGCATTTTTATTAATGCGCCGCAATTTATACAGCACAGAATTAATTCATTTTGTATGAGCATTTGATCTTTTCCGATATTGCGTTACCATTTCTCCCCCTGCAAAGAGTGATTGGGCTGCATTACTAACGAGAAACATGAATAGCTTTTTTTTAAAAAAAAAAAAAAAAACATCATTAAACCCCGAGTCTGAATACATTAATAATTCCAAATCACTGTGAATTTGGCTATCGGTGGCAGTGTATGCATTTGGTATAAAAATGAATTCAAAATGTATGGAGTGGGGAACCTTTTTCAGACTGAGGGCCACATTCCCTTCTGGGGGCCACTTGCCAGGGGCAAAATGTGCAGAGCAATTACTGGAAGTGTTAACTTTGCACAGTACATTGGTTTCTATGCTCTCACACATTGCTCTGTCTCCTGCAGGCAGGCAGGCAGGCAAGTCAGAGGCCACCCATCCCGCTTGCCCTACTTCACACCCCCAAATGTCTTGTCCTTGTCTTCTGATAATGCCTCTTTCTTGTCTAAATAGAGGAATGGGGGGGAGGTGTAGAAATTAGCTGACTGTACCTTGTTTCTCCACCCACTTTTTTTTATTTCCACACCAATAACTGACTTGTGCCCCCAGAAGGTTGCTCAGAGGCAGCTCTTGGGCCAAAACAGGTTCCCCACCCACCCCTGATCTAAATCTGCCCACTGTGAACTTTCAGCCAAGCAAAACCCACTTAGACGAGTGTAAAGTCATGCTCTCGGTTCCTTTCTATAGCCTCCTTAAGATACTTCATGGATTGTTCAGAGCCGAAACAATCAGGGGCCTGATACACCGGCTTCCTTCTGCTTCTCTGTGCCTTCGTTTGCAGAGTGGTAAACATGATAGCATCTCTCTTCGACAACAAAATACTCATTATTCCAAAGTGCCGGTGCTATTGTGCACCTAATCCTCTGTTTAAAAGGCAATAGAAATGGTTACAGGGTGGTGATAAAAAAAAGAAAGAAAGAGGGAATGTAATTTAAAGATAATACAAAGAAAAATCTTTATGTGGATTGCTGGCTTTGCATCTGATTTCCCCCCCTTTTCTTTCCCCATTCCCCTCCTCTTCCAGTTTGATATGCTAAAACAGTATTGAGAAAACATAATTGGAATCCCATTGGCACTTGAAACAATTACAAGGGCCTTCAAAAGAGGGTGTATTTTCCCTGCCACGTCTCTCCTCCTCCTATTGTTTAGATTACATTTATGAATAATTCAACCCGTGTGATGGTGAGCTGCTGCAACAACAGGAAGCACACCTGATTTCACAGCAGGAGAAAAAGGCAACTAAAACTTTGGTTTGTCGTTGTTTGTAAATGACATCTATTCAAATTGCAGAGCAAAGCAGGATATATTCTTCACTGGGACTCCAGAAAACCCTCCCATGATCTGCTGGGTGTTTTTGTGTTTGTTTTTTAAGCCATCAAATCAAGAACCAATTTGGTGCCCGGAGAAGGAAAGTGGGTTGGATTTGCATTGTATCTGTCGTTTTGCACAGTTCGTTGCTTTCAGATGTGCTCACTTAAGATTTTGTTTGACTACATCTGGGGTTTACACAGTGATGGATTGTGCTGAGAGATGTAAGGAACCATTTAATAGCAAGCGTATTAGGCGGCTTGGCTTGTGCAGTCAAATGAAAGCATATTGCTATCACAGGGTAATGCAATAATAGATGTAGGCAACAGGGCATAGATACATGCATGTTTTTGCCATCGAACAATGCCTCTTAACTAGCTGGCACTGCTTTATTTTCATTCTTGCCTTTTTCAAAGGGAAGTGAGCGCAGTCAGTGAATAGGTTGATGGCTCTCCGGTATAACAGAGAAAGTAGGGGGTGTGCTATGAAATTAACACTTAACACACACACATACTGTATAAACAAAATTTACTTGGTTGTATTCAATTGTGCTCCTCCACTGGAGGCTTCTGCAAATGGGTGGGTTTGCTTTCTTGTTTTTGTTTTTTCCAAATTCTCTCTTCCTGCTGCAACCCCATGGAACACACTGTTCCAAAGACTCCTCCAACCCTCTGGAGCAAATTTTAAGAGGACCCAAGAGGTTGTGAAAGGAAAAGGGAATCAACAAGTGTTGCCTTCACCCTTTCGTTTTAAGGAAGCCTCTGCTGGATTCAAGAGCTTCCTGTGGACAGTGGGACAGAACTGGATACAACCCATAGTTCTTAACCTAATTTGGGGGGCATCTATTTGTTTAAAACCTTTTCTCCCCTGTTCTTTTGCCAAAAGGGGGGGAGTCTCTCAGAGTAGTTTGCAAGATTAGTAGCAAGGCCACACCTGACATCAGGCTGACATCTAAAAGACATGATGCACACAAGGGAAGGGGGATTGTGAGGGAGAAGGAAACTTCTTTATTTGTAAAAGGTGTGCCCCACCTTTCATAGTGAGAGGCTTCAAGGCAGCAGATGTCATGCCTAGCCCACAGGCTGAGGACCTTGAGGCAAGACCCTTTTGGGTCCAATGTCAAGGATCCCCTTGAGGAGCCCTCTGGACTAATACCTGAGGAAAAACCTCTGGACATATCAGAGGAGGAGATGGAACCACCCTCCAACCCTCGAGAACTCTGGTGCCAGAAGCTTTGGGTCCAGGCCAAAGAGCAGTACAGTATGCATCTATGGACCCAGAGTTGGCAGGCTACTCATGAATGACCCATCCCTGATGCTCTTTCACTGGCAGCAGCTGTAGTTAGGGTATGGTTTAGAAGGCCAAAGTATATAAGGCCTTCCAGTTGCTGGACGATCTGGCTTCTTGTTCCCTGTAGCTGTGCTCCTTGCTCATAACACTCATTATTCCTCCTTGTTCTGTTACATCTTCTGTACTACCTGTGCTATTGAGCACAGGTAGTAGCTACCTTGAGCTGTTTCTTGACCTTGATTCAAGATCCTGGTTTGACCTATATAGATTCCCTATGTTTGGAATGTGCTACACCAGAAACCTTCTCTGTACAGGTAAGTACTTCTATGAGGAGCTGCTATTTCTAGGACTAGGACCCTAGTCCCTGTGGGAACCCCTCGAGCAGGACAGTTTGCAACTATAGTATAAACAATAAAATCCAGTGCAAATGATACAATATGAAACAGCTGCAAAACCACAAAATAACAGCAATGGAACTAGTGATAAAGCTTCTGAAAGCACTTAGCATATCTCATTTTTAATGTTATTTTATTGATGGTTAAAAACGTAAAACAAGACATCAGCAATCCCCAGTCTGGAGCCTAATAAATCACACAACAAATAACCCTACCTGATGTCACTCAGCAAAGTACTCTTTGTTGTTGATTGTTCTAGCAGATTGTTAGTAGATACATATAGAATAAATATCCTCCCAGTGGTGTAAAAGCCATGAGAGTTTTCTTTTCCTTGCAAGAGTCTTATGCTGTGCATGATAGTCTCTGGCAAAATGACTGACCAATCATTTTTCAGCCACAAAAGTATGTCCAAAGGACACCCTGATCTAAATTGGGGACCTGATCCAGCACTTTGGACTGACCCTAATTGACCTGGAATGATCTGGGGCTGACCCCTCTAGTAAGCCCAGTCTTTTTAGATCTGAGTAAGTTTACAGACATCCTGAGTAAGTTTCCAGACATCCTGGAGAGTGAAGTCAAATGGGCCTTAGAAAGCATTGCAAATAACAAGGCCAGTGGAAGTGATGGTATTCCAGCTGAACTAATTAAAATTGTAAAAGATGATGCTGTTAAGGTGCTACACGCAATATGCCAGCAAATTTGGAAAACTCAGCAGTGGCCAGAGGATTGGAGAAGATCAGTCTACATCCCAATCCCAAAGAAAGGCAGTGCCAAAGAATGCTCCAACTACCGCACAATTGCACTCATTTCACACGCTAGCAAGGTTATGCTTAAAATTCTACAAGGAAGGCTCAAGCAGTATGTGGACCGAGAACTCCCAGAAGTGCAAGCTGGATTTAGAAGAGGCAGAGGAACCAGAGACCAAATTGCAAACATGCGCTGGATTCTGGAGAAAGCTAGAGAGTTCCAGAAAGACATCTACTTCTGCTTCATTGACTATGCAAAAGCCTTTGACTGTGTTGACCACAGCAAACTATGGCAAGTTCTTAAAGAAATAGGAGTGCCTGATCACCTCATCTGTCTCCTGAGAAATCTCTATGTGGGACAAGAAGCTACAGTTAGAACTGGACATGGAACAACTGATTGGTTCAAAATTGGGAAAGGAGTACGACAAGGCTGTACATTGTCTCTCTGCTTATTTAACTTATATGCAGAATTCATCATGCGAAAGGCTGGGTTGGATGAATCCCAAGCCGGAATTAAGATTGCCGGAAGAAATATCAACAACCTCAGATATGCAGATGACACAACCTTGATGGCAGAAAGTGAGGAGGAATTAAAGAACCTTTTATTGAGGGTGAAAGAGGAGAGCGCAAAATATGGTCTGAAGCACAACATCAAAAATACGAAGATCATGGCCACTGGTCCCATCACCTCCTGGCAAATAGAAGGGGAAGAAATGGAGGCAGTAAGAGATTTTACTTTCTTGGGCTCCATGATCACTGCAGATGGTGACAGCAGTCACGAAATTAAAAGATGTCTGCTTCTTGGGAGAAAAGCAATGACAGACCTAGACAGCATCTTAAAAAGCAGAGACATCACCTTGCCAATAAAGGTCCGTATAGTAAATCTATGGTTTTCCCAGTAGTGATGTATGGAAGTGAGAGCTGGACCATAAAGAAGGCTGATCGCCAAAGAATTGATGCTTTTGAATTCTGGTGCTGGAGGAGACTCTTGAGAGTCCCATGGACTGCAAGAAGATCAAACGTATCCATTCTTAAGGAAACCAGCCCTGAGTGCTCACTGGAAGGACAGATCGTGAAGGCTCCAATACTTTGGCCAGCTCATGAGAAGAGAGGACTCCCTGGAAAAGACCCACAAGGAGAAGGGGATGACAGAGGATGAGATGGTTGGATGGTGTTCTTGAAGCTACCAGCATGAGTTTGATCAAACTGCGGGAGGCAGTGGAGGACAGAAGTGCCTGGCGTGCTCTGGTCCATGGGGTCACAAAGAGTCGGACACGACTAAACGACTAAACAACAACAACAAGTTTCCAGAGGAGTGAAAGGGCACTTGATACACGGGGCTGATGAGCTCTATCACAAATTAAAGATTGGCACCTCCATGTTCACAGCCAGTGTGCCACTAAATACCCATTTCTGAGGAGAAGCAACAACAGGAGATGGTGATTGTTTTCATGCCCTGTTTGTCAGCTTTCTGAAAGCACCTGCTTTGCCACTGTGGAAAGAGGGTTGCAGGACTAGACAAACCTTTGATGGATTTGATCCAACTGGGCTCTTCTGATACGTTATTGTTTATTGATTTGAACTCCACCTTTTGATGCAAATGCCCTCAAGGTGCCTTGCATCAATCAATAAAACCCATGAAATACAATCAACGCCCCCCACTCCCACCCCCCAAAAAACCCTTCAAGATTACCAACAATAAAACTGCAAGGGTAATAATAGCAGATTAAAACCAGCAGTCAAACCTTGTGAAAAGGCTCTTAAATACCATTACCAGCACAATAGGGTACCTTAAAAGACTTCTGTGTCTATTGTAGTCTGCATGAACACTTAGTGAGAGCATTCCCCATCAATTCCAGTGGGGCTAATTTCTGAGCAAACATGTTCAGAATGCATTGTCAGGCCTATTTCATGAGGTGCCTGAAATGGACTAGAAAGCTGATAGGTATGTATATGAATCAGAGAAGAGAAAAACAGTTTTCTGTGGTGTCCCAGAATTTAAACAAATTAGGCCAGTATCTGTGCAAATAGATTGTTGCTCTAGCAACAAGTCCTTTGTTTATGTTGCACCGTGGATGCTTCTGTCTGTGTGAGAATACTGACAGTCAGCAAATGGAAAACTTTCCTATTCAGCTGCATAAAAACACAAAAAAACCTTGATCTAGTTTTTGTTTTTTTTCCAGCTTCCTTACACCGATCCAGCTGGCTGGTGCTAAGAAACCAAGATTGCATCTCTGGAAGGAAAACTGTGCTGGCTGACTTTACAAAGCTTTGCAATCAAACCTGAACAATTAAGAGTTATTTTACACTAACTTAAAAAAAATTGCAGGCAAGCACACATTGAAGAAAAAGGTTTCCCGTCTGCATATTGGTTCCCAAAGGATTCCTTCTTGCTTTGTGGCAGACATGATAAAGGCAGACCCCTTCACATCTTGATGCACATCTATTAGGAGAAACTTAGCAAGTCTGTTCTACATGGGCAAGAAGGCTGCCAGTTCTCAGTCATAAACAAGATTGCCTCTGTGGGCATTTTTAGTTGCCCAAAGTAGAGCAACTAATTCCAGAGCAGCAATGAAAGATCAGAAACTATGCCTTCTTTAACACCATCTGTGTGGGGCAATACTTGGAACAAAAAACCATACTTGGCTAAAGAGAATATAGACCACCCTTCCCTTCCTTACTAGAGTAAGATGCAAAGTGCTAAACAAAATAAGGAAAATATTAGGTGTGTGGAAGCAGTTTTGCATTTATTTATATTATTAAAAGAATTTTTTTTCCTTAGCCCTTCATTTGAATTGCAGTTGGTTCATTCATCATTTGTTTTATGCTGAATGCCCCTCTGTTACCCATATTCACTTTGATTGCTTGTCTTGTCTTTTCTTACTTTCTTTAACTGTGGCAGCCAAACTGATTCTGAATTTTCCCAGGCATCATTCTGAGGTTTTCAGAGGAGGTAGGGGGGAAATGGTAACCATCACACCAAAAAAATGGCAGCACCAACTTAAACACGCCACCCCATTCTGCAAAATGTTCTGGGATGATGCAGCATCTGGAGCAATCGGGGGGGAATAAAATGGCAGCTGCCAAAAGGCAGTGGCCAAGCTCTGATTCTGCTGCTGGAGGAAGATATGAAAGCCCTACCAATGCCAAATAAGTGATGAACAGGATAATAAAAATGAACTATTTTGTGCCCATTCATGCAAATGCCATGAGTAATGAATAGGTATCATAACAAATGCAAACTGAACAGAATGGAGGCCATTCAGTTCAATGTTTCATTTCAACACACACGTCTAGAAAATGGTTCTCCAAGTTAATGCTCTGCAAACCAACTCTGAGCAATCAGTGTGGAACATGGAGAAAATTGGAGGGCTCAGAATGGGTTCAGTGGCATAAAAGACGGAATGAGATTGGTGACATGACAGCAGTCTAGTCTTCTTACAACACAAGAAACACTAGCTAAAATAAATTGTAGGGGAAAGGCAGTGACAGCTGAGGTTAGGGAATCCAGACAGAAGCTCTCAGGACTGACAGTGGGAAGACCATAGTTTTGTGGAAGGCATTCACTACCCCTAAATGGGGGCTCACCAGAACTTAAAGGTCTGTAAGTAGGAAAGTGACGAGCTGGCTTCTAAACAGATGGAAATAATGATGTTTGCCTGCAATGTGACATATTCATAGACCTGGAGATAAGGGCTTATCCAATGTGCACAGTTTGCACCTTCCCCAAATCTGATCCAGGAGGCTGGGAGAAACCTAGAACAGATTTAGTAGGCACACAGGGAAGGGAGGAGTGATGGGGAAACTCCCATTGCACAAATTCCTATGATTTTTATGTTATCAATAGATTTAAAGCAAAGTTAATCTAGGACTGTATGCCAATATATCCCATTAGTATTCCCATGTAGTGCATGAAGACCAACGCTTCAGTTGCTGCTGGCTAATGTCACTGTAGGAGGACAGACATCAGAACCAATTAAGACATAAACTCACTAACTGCCACCAAACTCTCTCCCTGCCCCAAATAGTGATTGTTGGCAGTGGGAGGTGGACTTTCTCTCTCCAATATTAGTAGTGTATCTCTAGACTCTTTAGCACACGAAAGACATTTACTGGCCATGAACTTAATTTACAATCTGGGTCTATTGTTCAAATAGTGTCAAATAATTTGATGACCCTTCATTACCATTATCAACACCTGCTTTGTGGAGAATTACTCAAGAATACTTGTTCAAAGAACTGCTTCAGGTTGAACATTATATAGAGTCACTACACCCCCTAATGTCCAAAAAGAGAAAGCATTGCCTCTTAACCTAAATGCTACATGTTCTGGCTCCATCTCTTGATATACCGTACAACTCAGTAGCAGATATATGTGTTGTTGCGCCAACAGGCCATAGTGCTATTACAATAATCATGCATATAAATGGCTGATTGCCATGTATATCCAACCCATTTGACGTCAAAATTCCCCCTTCCCCCAAATTAAGGGATTGGTAAAAAGGAAGTTGGAAGGTAAAGTCAAGGGGGTCAAATCACTTCCAAGCTCTTGGGAGTTGTTTTAAAAGCACAAGACTAAAGGTTCAGCTGAAGTGTATCCCACAGATCAGGAAGGTGCCATGAGGACAAAGAGGATGCCAGCATGATTAATGATCAGAGTCAAAGCAGCTTTTAGAGGCAAGAAGGCTTCCTTCAAAATATGGAAATCTGGTCCAAATGAGAACAAAAAGAAAAACAACTTTTGGCCCCCCAAAAAGTGCAGGGGAAGAGTGCAAGCATGTAGTAGGGGGTGGTAAAAAAGAATTTGAGAAGCATATTGCTAAAAATATTAAGACTAACAAAAAGTTATTTAAATACAGTGGGAGCAAGACACTGTCTAGGATGGCATTTGATTCCACAGATGACATGGAGTCAAAGGTGTGCTAAATGAGGATAAGAAATTTGCAGAGAAGCTTTATGAAATATTTACATCTGTCTTCACAACAGAAGATATGGAGCAGATCCCACTGCCTGAATTAACTTTTGCAAGAAGGAAGTCTGAGAAACTGAGGCAGATATTGGTGACGAGAGCTGAAGCTTCAGGTCTAAAAGGCAAAATAAAAACTGACAAATCACCAAGCCCAGATGTCATCCACCTAAGGGCTTGGAAGTCGAGTATATGGTCCATTCATTCCGTTTGGAGACATCCTTTTGGTGCTCTTCACAATCCTTTTGTTTTCATGACCCTGAACAATTTAGTACAATAAGTATACCTCACTGCTCACTCCTAACTCTATGAGCAAGTTAAAAGGCACAAGTCCCAATCCCAGTCCCTGGGGGACTCCACCTTGTACGTGACTTCTTTGGGAGAACTGCCATTTATTCCTACTTTCTGCATCTGGCTACTTAACCAATTCTCAATCCATAAGAGGATCTCTCCTCTTATTGCATGACTGCTAAGCTTACCTAGGAGTCTTTGGTGAGTTACCTTGTCAAAAGCTTCATTGGGGAAGGTCCATAAGTCGGTCAGTGGTAGAAATACCACTGAAGGCAGAAAGTCCCAGGTTCAATCCCTGGCGTCTCTAGGTAGGGCTATGAAGTTGTCACTTGAAACCATGGAGAGCTCCTGCCAATCAATATTGATAATGCTCAGCTACATGGGATTCAGTGTATGATAATGCCCTATGTTCCTATTTTCCTATCTGCTTTGCTGATTTTCTCCTTGCACGGAGAACCTTGCATGCAAACCACCCCCATCCATATTTTTTTTTTAAAAAAGTCAAAACTGTTGTCTGCAGTAATACAGTTAGTTCTATTGTTTCATTCCCAACTGATTGCTATGCAAGCATGAGTCAATCCAGGTTCAGTTACAGCCCAATCCAAAACCTTTTATGGAAAGGAAATATATAGTAGAAATCAGAGCTGCTAGTGTGTCTAAAACAACAGGGGTTCTATATGACCCTGCCACCCCTCTGCACAGGAGTCCCAGAGTGCTGGATATACCCCTCAAGCACACACACACACGTGTTCAAAGGCTGAATTCAAAGGATAGTGGTTTGGCAACTTTCTATAATGGGGAGCAAATGTCAGAGGTTAATTTATCTGGCCCAAATCGCACAGCACAATCAGCAGCAGCTCAGTAAAGTCAGCTGCCCGCATAACCACAGATTTATTTATTTTTGTAGGCAATGGAATTGTGTACAGCCAATTGCATTCTGAATCATGTTTCCAGCCTGGTCTCAGTCTGGACTCTGGAAGGTAGGTTACTTAATCTATCTAATCAGTTATCTGCTAGTGATGCTTCAAATCAGTTTTCTGTTTACTGAGAGAGAGGGAAGGGAGAAAGAGAGAGAGAGTTTTCTTAGGTAAGGATTCTTCACAACCCCAGAGAACAGTGACAACTTTTTATGGACTAGTACATGTTCAATTTATATTTATTGTCTAAAATATATCTTTGTTTCATTCAGCCGCTTTGCCCAGATTATTGTGTTGAGGAAAGTTAACACTGTGGACCCTAAATCTCTCTCTACCCTTTCATCTCCAGAAAATACACTGTTCATCACTGATGGATTGTGCTTGATTTGCTGCTGGAAGATAATTGGGTGAGATAGAATGTAAGTATTGGGTCTTTGGGTTTAATTCAGTTAGAAGCTGTACAGTGTCTGATGTATAGTCCATATTTGGATGATCATATCTCAGTTTATCAAACCAAGATATGTCTCAGTCTTTTGCCTGCATACACAGCCCCTAATTAACCATAGATCTCATTCTTTCCAAATAGGAAAACTGTGGTTACCAGCTTTGGAATGCACCAGAATAATAAGCCACACTATGAAGTTGGTTTAATATTCTCACTTGTTCCAGAGCTGGTAACCATAGTTCCCCTGTTTGGATGGAATGAGCGATCAAGGCTAATTAGAGATTTTGTGCTTTACTTGCAGGTCATACAAAGGAGAAGCGGCTCCATGCTCAGGTAAAAGGTTTCTGTAAATCTTGGTCTATGGTTTCTGAATTAAGGATGATAGAGAAATTATTTTTTAATTTTTTTATTAAATTCTCCATTTTAACAATCCACTAAAAGCCACATTAAAAACATTCCAAATTATAAAATAATCAAACAATCCAAATGTTATGCCAAATTATAAATCTTTGGTTGGCTTCCTGTGCTCTGACGTCAGGGAGTGATGATCACCTCACATTTATGCTGCTTCTCTTAATTAGTCCAGGTAGTTTCAATAAATCAATCCGATGTTAATCCTTCATTATTTTTTTAACAGCCTCTGAGTTCATCTGGAAAGCGAGTTAGACCAATACAGTATATTTCTGAGTAGGTGTTTATTTTCTTCTTTTCTCTTTTTATATTCTTTGTACTCTGAGTCTGCCTGTGGCATTTCACTTTCACTTCCTTGCACCTGTGATTATCTACTGTGACACATCCCAAAATAGAGGAAATCTGGCTTTCTGCCAATTGTACCAGGCATATGTCCAAACTTCTTTGTTTTATCTCATTCCAAAACAAATAAGCCTGTATTTTAGCTAGAAGCCCTAATTTCCATTTTCTATTATTAACAATCCTTTGAAGGTAATTGCAAATTGATAAATCATTTCCACACAGTTAATAATTAGACCAAAATTATAACAATAATGAAATACTCTCCAGTCCCGCTTGCATACATAAACAATCCGGCAGTCAGTCCTTCCAGGGAGATTTGCCAAGTAAGATAGCAAATACAAAATATTTCAAAAAGAAACAAAGGAGGTTCACCCCCCCTTCCGTTCCGACATACCAGTCCCATACTGATGATAATCCTCTCTTCCACTTGAATCCTTTGGCACACCAGTGGCTGAATCAGTTAGCAGAGTAGTTTATCTCCCTTGCTCAGAGCATGCCCGTAAATTAAGTCTGAATTTTCATCTTAAAAAACAGGTATTTGTTGCTCATGGTGGCGACTTTGGAGAGTTGCCAAAGAGACTCACGGTGCTTTCCACCCAGCACCCCCTGCCCCTTCATTCTTTCTGGATTGGGGGCAGGTGTTGGGCAACCTGCAGGTGAAGCTGCCCCCCCAGCCCTGGGGGGGGGGTTGGGCAGATGATTACTCCCATCTCATCCTCAAAATATTATGTGTGAAACACCTCCGATGTAATGGGTAGCCATCCATCATAGCAGCCAACCTGAAAGAAAGATAGAGAAACTCTATCCAGTTTTCACATTTTACATAAAAATGCAGTCATTAGTAAAAATGCATTATAGAACAAAAACCTGTTTCCAAAAATGTATAAAATAGTCAAAACTGCTTTTAAAAAATGCATTTTATGAGATATTTGCACTCAAATGCTGATAATTTTTTACAAGGTTTTTTAAAAAAAAAATTAAGTAAATTGCTTCCAAAATGTGGAGAATTATATTTAAGATTGGAAAAGTGTGAAACAGAGAATCCACAACTGACAGATTAGTCCATTCATAGAATGAGCCAGCTCAAAGTGTGGAATAAGATCTGTGGGAATACACGAAGCTTGTTCCAATAGGGTGCTTTGGAAACTAAATCTTTGAAGTCTTCCCACAATCACTTAGAGTGTAATTCCACACATTGCACTTAGTCCCATTATGTTCAAGAGGACTTCAATATAAGTGTTGGGTGAAATAGTAGCTTAAAACGTGGTTCATGTATGAGAGGAAAAGGTGTGATTTTTTTTCACTCCCCCATTGTGGATGGAAATGTATTTTTCAAAGACTGCTCATTTGTTGGTTTCACTGATTTTTAATTGTTGTTGCTGTGTGTTGTTTTTCTTTTATTAAAAGCCATCTGTGTTGTTTTCTAAAAAGGCAGAAGCAGAAAATAAACAAAGGAAAGAAGAGATTCTAATCTTAGCTAGTGATGGGAATAGCATGCCATGCTAATTAGTCTGCAACAATTTTTCATATAATATTAGCAGAATGCTTTCATGCAAGTTTATTAAAAGGCTGGAGGAATCCAAACTCATCTACCAACCTCCTCGGTTACAAATCACCTGGTTAGATATAAGAAAGAGCCTTCTGGTGACTAACAGATTTATTGTAGCACCCTCTTCTCCTGTGAAAAGTGAATCCTGTTCTATCTTCCTCGTGACCAGGGTGCTTTAGAATTCCTTTATAATTTCAGTGAGGGTTATATTTAGCTTACCTTATTGGGAGGTGACCACGAGTGATGTGTTTCCCTTAGACATTTATCCAGCGCTTTACAGCTCTTGCTCTCTCCCCCACCCCACCCCAGCTTCCCACACTTCCTGATCTGAAAGAGCCCCTTATTATTGCCCTGGTTCCTACACAAGAACAGAGTGTGTGCTTTCTTCTTACAAGCCATGCTTTATTCTGGCAGTGTAAATCAGCAACAAGAGAAGAGCGTAAATTAGTGCAGACACTCCTGGACACCAGTGCTGATGAAAGGATGAAACCAACACAGGAGAGAAGCTTCAACGTCCTCTAGTAGGTGAACATATCTAGGTATACATTGATAGGCAGCTTACATGTGAAGAGATGTAAAAAGGATATTGTTGGGAGAATCTTCTTACTCAGGCTGTTTGAAGAATGCTTGTGCAAGAAAAACTTGGCCTTAAGGGCAGGCACCCTGTTCTTCTCACTGAATCAGACAACCAGCTCTGCTAATGACCGCTCCCCACTTAAAACGGGGGGCGCCTTTTGCGTGGACGCGTGCAGCCCTGGATCTGGAGTGGCCCCATCAGCATAGGCTTTGCCTTCCCCCAGGTGGGATACCTGGAGGTCCCCGCCTACCCCAGCGAGTTGTCCAATCCCACCTGGGGGAAGTGTTGCCAGGGAAACCAGGCCAGGTAAGGGGAGGGATTACCTGCCCACACAATAGAGGGTGGATCTTAATTGTTAATCCTCACTTAGCTCTGCTAATGCAGACATGCTTTTCCTCTGAGAAGGCAACTTGATTTCTACTCATGTGTAAAGCCAAGGGGAGGGAACGCCTGTATAAACCTGTGTAACTTATAGTCTGGTGGACCTCACTTTTATGGGTTCCCCAGCGGCCACTGTTGTTCTGACCAAATAAAAGCTGTCTTAAATATTACAACTGGAGTGGTTAATTGAAGAAAATCCACCATAGTCCACCAACAGCACTTCTGGGACCAAGCCAGGGGTTAGCATTCCAGGATCGTGAGCTGTGATCTGAAACTGTACAATCTTTTGCCATTAATCTTTTCCCATGAAGAGCTTTGCCTCCTGCCCTGAAGCATCTCCTTGGCGGCTTGATCTGCACCAGTCACTTGCGGTGCTGGCATTGCCCTGGAGCCTAGGGGCCGTTGGGGCTTGGGCCCCGACAATAAAATATTTGTGGGGGGCAGGCCCCTGCAAAGTTGATGGGCAATGCCATTCAAATGGTGTGTGTGCACACCATGTCATGTGATCGATTATGCAGGGTGAGGCTTACCTGCCCCCCCCCACAATATTTCATTCAAGTTGGCACCCCCGTCCTGGGCATAACAATAATTTTGGCTGGAAAGTGGGAGAAAAGTATCCAGGACTCTTTCTACATTGAAATGAATTGTGGAAGGTTGCATGGAACAGGGAAAAGTGTAGCTCTGAGATTTGAGGGGGAGGCTTTAAAAATATTGCTAGCCATTTCACTTGCTATGACTGAGCCCTGGTTGTCCTCATGTACTAGCCTTGACTGGGTGACAGTGATCCATCATCAGAGAATACTGTCCCTGTTTCCAGCTTTAAAATGCTGGAGAAATATGCTTTTTGTGCGTGCACACACACACACACACACACCAGTTATTGTGTAAGAAAAGGGAATTTTCATCACCATAATTCTTCCCACTGTTACATGACAAGCTGTCCCAACCCAGGCTTCCTTGTTCTCTTTTGCAAATGATCACCCTCCTGATACCCACATCTAGATGAAAGAGAAATGTCATCAATAGAATTGCTCCTATTTTCAAATATCTATGCAGGGCTGAACATGAGCCCTTAGGGCAGTGGAAGATACAAGAGACCCTTAAAAACTTTCAACACATATTTTTACAAAATTACAGTGCATGACATGCATCTTAAAGATGAGCAGGGGTTCATAAATATGCAGTTATTCTTCTCCAGCCATGAAGTTCTATTGTGCACCATTCCACATGGAGATCTAGGAAGCTCCTGAGTACTGCAAGGAGCCACCAATCACCACTCTCAGTTCACCCCAAGAATATTACAGAGCCTGCTTTGCAATGGGGTAAGACGGGAGGTTAGGCTTGCTGAAGACCCTGGATAGTCAGACTGGTTGCAACATTAAAGCAAACCTCCCTCCCTCCCTCCCTCCTCTCTCTCTCTCTCTCTCTCTCTCTCTCTCTCTCTCTGCCTCTGCATTCAGAGCTAGATGTTTATGCACAACAGTGGAGGAACCATTTATAATCGCCCCAGTAAAGCTGCATGCAGGGTTTTATGTGTCTGCACTGCTAAAGAAGGTCTCAGAATTACAGCCCATTGCAGATTGTGGTAAATTCTTGGCTTTATTTGCCCACTAAAGGCTGTTATGTTTTTGGAGGTATATTGTAGCTACATCTTTATCAAGACCAAGGCTGTAAGCAAAGAGAATAAAAAACAAGTTGCTGTGATTTTGGATGGGGCAATGCTCAGAGTGGGAACCGAGGGAAAGGAAGTGGGATAGTTTTGTTTCAAAATTGGCAAAACTCAGGCCTGATCTAAGCGTAAAGCTCCTCTACTGCTGAACAGCTCTTACTACTTGCAGGTGCATAGCAAAGACCCCAAGCAGTGGGTGATGTAAGCCTCCTCTCCATTTTAATGCTCTTTTCCCAAAGAAAAGAGAAACTGCCTGTGACTGCTGTCACTGCTCTACCTGCTTGGGCAACGGTGGGAAATATCAAGCCCTTGGGTTGAATGTGGCCCTCCAGGTCTCCCTATGTGGCCCTCAAGTCTCTTCCCAGTAAGCATCCCTCATTTGCTCTGTTTAACAACCTTAGTGTTTTGACATGATTAGAATGTGTCCTTGAATTCTGAAAATGCTTCTTACTTGTCAAAGATAACATTTTACATTTGTTGTTCCACCCACTTTTTCCCTTGAAAGGTTGCCAGTAAGGAAATGTGGTCCTGGACTGAAAAAGGTTTCCCACCTCTGTCATGTGGCCATAGCTGCAAAGAGTATTGTGGATGGGAATTTGCATGCACATTGGTGTATCTCCAAGCCATCTTATATTTTCCTTGGCAAATCTAAGCTCTAGTTCAGCACTAGGATAATGGACAGCATTTTAACTACTGGAATCTTTACAGTACCGTCTATGTCTACTTCTTTGAATATGGAAGCTGTGGCCTTCCATGTAATTGGACTGCAACTCCCATCATCCCTCGCCATTGGCCATTCTGGCTGGGGCTGATGGGAGTTGGAGTCCAACAGCATCTGTAGGGCACCATTTTGGCTACCCCTGCTCACTATTAGCTCAAACAAAGCCTTTACAATTTAATAGAATATTTAAGTGGTGCTTGAAGGCAAATCAACTTTTTCTCGGAAAAGCACCATGAACAATCCAACCAGCAAGGCAATATGAAGTGGCTCTGTGTCTGCAAAATGCATGCAGAGATAAAATTGTCCCCTTTACCCTTCACCAGCCTGTCATTGTCATGCCACAGTTTCTTTTTTTTAATAATAATATATTTATGACTGCAATAACCTGCCCTTGGAATACTTGGCTCTTTCTAAAACATCCATCCTTCTCACATTTGCAAAAATTTCCTATTGAATATCTGCCATTCAAATGTGTTATTATTCAGCAAGGAACAGTTTTGGCCCAGCTGTGTGTGACATCCACATTTGGGGATTTGCAATATTACAGAAGCACCACATCCAATTAAACTGGCAGGGATCCACATTTTGACCTTGGGTTTCATATAAGTGCTTCCACATTATAATATATTTCCAAAAAGACACTGCACATTCCCATTTATTCTGTCAGGTTAATTACCATGCATTACAAGCTACGCAAAACCATGACCACCAAACTGTGCTGCACTTGGAGCAGAGACCTGGTTCCAACACACTCAGAGGTATGGAAGTGACAGCAGGAAGAATTGTTCGCCCTGTTAACTGCTGCAGCACAGGAGGAGACATGCGGAGGAAAACTTTGCTTTTCAAATGCCTTGAGAGTTGGAATTAAACTTGGCATTTTGAAATTTGCAATGTCTTTGCAATGTGGTTTACACAGGACTGCCTTTGAAGACAATTCAGAAACCGCAGCTGGTCCAGAATACTGTTGCCAGGTTGGTAAAAGGGAATGGATGAAGATATCATATCCTGCCTCTGACTCCCATTGAATTTCCAAGCTCACTTGAAAGCACAGGTTTTTATTGTTAAAGCTCTACATGGCTTAGAACCTAGATATTGCATGGATTGCCTTCTCCCCATAATGGATCCTTCCATCCAGTAAGACGAAAGTAACCCCTTCCACATTACCAAAAAAAGAGAAAATCCATCACGAAATAAGAGGACAAAGGAGGATGCAGGTTTGTATAAAAATTGCATATGCTGAATTCTATGTCTGGAGAGAGATTTTGAAGTAATTACTGTAATTTAAAATGGAAATGCACAAAACTCATCCTAGTGAGGAAGATGGTGCCCAAGTGATCTGTGTGCCTCCTCAGTCTTTGTCCAGGTGCGCCTTTCCGATATAGGACTCTTTCAAACAGAGGATTGCCCCCAGGTGGCCCTGCAAATAGGGAGCTGTCCTTTGTACCTATGGGCACCCGGTCATCCTTTTGCTGGGTGCACCCATCAGTTGAAGTGCAGGACACAGTAACTGGAGAGAGCCTTTCTGGGATGACTTTGGAAGGCCCTCCCCAAGGAGGCACATCTAGTGACCTCATTTAAGTACCTGTCAAAGCCAGTTCAGCTTTTATCCCTCCTTGCCTCCAGAATGCCCTGTTTGGGGGTCATTGACTAGCAGGCACCTTTGAGAATCCCCACCACTGGCCCCTCCACACCCCCAGATGGAAAAGCTTTGCCCTGGAGGAGCGTTGTTTCTGTCACATGACTGGAGGTGGCCAGCATGAGACTGCCTTAGCTGGCAGAGCTGAACACCTTTGCCTAATCCACCACCACCCCATGCTTAGTGCAAGCAAGGTGCTGATGGCTTTGTTGTTGAATTCTAAAATAAAATTTACTTCAGTGAGGTATCGATTCCCTAATTGTTAACTTCTGCATTATATTTGAGCCTTCACGTGAAGTAAAAGGATGAAGAGCTGAATATAATGCATGTTTAGCACTTATTTCAGTGTTATTTGCTTCTGGGGCTGGAAATCTGTTTGCATATATTCCACTATGTTGCTATATTCCACTATAGTTCCAGAAGTGGCTTTTACACCATAAGGAAGCTCCAATATAATACAGAAATTAACAATTAGGGAAACATAGGGTAAACAGAGTTAACTGTCATGCAAATGCAACCTTATAAATGTGAAAACCATTAAAATAAATTAGGCCACTCCCACCACCAACACAGAGAGTGAGAGAGCACCATCAAAATGGTTTTAAACGCTGCTGGGTTGGCTTTGTGGCAGAGCTACCTGTTTTAATTACAGTTCTGCTGCCATTTCCTATAGAGCACTAAAAGAAAGTGTGGTGTGTGTGTGTGTGTGTTTAAGTTAAATCACTTTTTCAAACACATTCTCTAGCAGATGAGACAGAAGACGTCCAAGGGATTTGCAGAATGAATCAATCTTTTGAATAGGAATTGTGGTGTGAGTTTGAAATAATGTCACTAAATATTGAAAAAGCTGGCACCTGAGATGTTGAGCAACGCTCGGCCAATATTCTGCCCACCTCAACCCCCAGTTAACGCTGGAGCCTTAGAATGGGTTTCATTATACTTTTTTTTAATTAAAGTTTTAAAAGTATATCAATCAAGCATACAAAAAGCCAATCAAAGAGGAATTGGCCAGCTGTACTTAAACTGGGTCTTTTCAAGCTGCATATTCTTGTTATACTCCATTTACTCACAGCAGCCAGAAACCTTCCCGCAAAGGGTCTCACAGCCAGAAGCCAAATAATTTGTGCTTACAAAAGGGGTTCCAAAAATAATTGCTTTCAGATTCTCAAGGAGCCGAAACTGTAATCAGAAATTATTTTCAGGCTTGGCCAGCCACATTGCTTTGCACTGGCTGAATTTAGCCTGTCAACTAACGTTATTGTTCCACTGACCATGGCATTCCTGGCAGGATCTGATTTAACAGGTCCCATTTAATGGTTCATTTGGGGCAAGATCTCATCCCTTTCATACAGTGAAGCAGGCTTGGTTTTGTTTTAGATGTCCACACAATGCTTAATTGCTTCCTTTTGCTCTTTCAATGGCTTTCAAGCTTGGCATGTTCCAGTTGTGTGGTGGCTTGCTATCATGACTCACTGCTGAAAGAGGCCAGCAAGCAGGACTTGAGCACAACAGTACTCTCCCCACTTGTGATTCTCAACAACTGGTGTTCAGAACTATGGGGGTAGACTATAGCCATTATCATTATTATCCTCCATGAATTTGTCTAATCCTATGTAAAAGCATCAAAGTTGGTGGGCAGCACTACCTCTTCTAGAAGAGTTCTCTGTAGACACTCCAATATACAGGTAATGCCTCTTCTCATGGCCACAGAATACATGTCCAGCAGGTGCTTCTGTGGCAGAGGGGGGAGCCCAATAGCTTCTCATGCATGATTTTCAACACATGAGGTGGATCACCTGAACCCATCATAGTTCAAAGAGAATAATACCACGTTCAAAAACAACAACAACAACAAGCCCAAAGACTCACTCCATGATAAGCAGAATTCAAAGCTTTCAGTTGGAACATCAGGTGAATGAAATAATTGACACTAGTGCTTGCACATAACTCTGAATTCCTTTCAATTCTCTTGGCTCCTGACCAACATACATAAGAGAGCTCTTACTTAGGAGTAAGCAAGATATCTTTATTCAGGCAAGTAACAAGCTGGGCAGCAGACACAGTGCTTAGGAGAAATGATCCAGGAGTTGAGGAGCAGTGCAAGAAGTTCAGAACTGAATGGAAGTGACAAAGATGTCCCAACATTTCCCACCAAACTTTTAAATATGAGATGTGTCATGCCAGCTCATGAGACTCTTTTTGCCTTGTGGGAATATCGACATCGCAAGTGTGTGCTCCACGGGGGCGTGGGGGAGCTGCTCTGGTCTGCAAAAGTGGCACATGGTTCTAGGTGGCAAGACTGCATACTCTTGATCAAGCTCCTGTTTAGTCAATGCCATCTCCTGCTCGTCTTCTCCCTTGGCTAAGAAAGCCCATCCAGACTCCACAGACTGTTTGGAGGGGAGAGTCAACATCCATTCTCCCTCTTCCAAAGCAATTGAAGTCAAGATGGAAAGGAGAGACCTCCCCCTTCTCCAACCCAGGTTCCCACAATTCAGCCCCTGCCCCCATTTCTTGCTCCTCCTTCTCCTCTGTCAGAGCCTGCCAACCCAATCCCAACAGCACTGTAGGGCTTATGACACCAGCTCTTCTCCTGGTTTTAAGTTACCTGGCTTAGACTAAAAGAAGAAGAAGAAGAGTTTGAAGAGTTTGGATTTGATATCCCACTTTATCACTACCCGAAGGAGTCTCAAAGCGGCTAACATTCTCCTTTCCCTTCCTCCCCCACAACAAACACTCTGTAAGGTGAGTGAGGCTGAGAGAATTCAGAGAAGTGTGACTAGCCCAAGGTCACCCAGCAGCTGCATGTGGAGGAGCGGAGACGTGAACCCGGTTCCCCAGATTACGAGTCTACCGCTCTTAACCACTACACCACACGACCATGACCTAACCTTGTTGTAAGTGCCACAGCTTCCAAACATGAGAAATAACTGTTTTCTTAATATTTCAGCAATATTTGTCCTGTGGGGTTGGCATGACATCATTCCAATGGCATCTGTGATTTTGCACTGGTATTCAGTGCTAATTCTAAGCACCTTCGCTCAGGTCCCAGCTCTATTGATTGCCTAAGATTGCAGCCTTCCAATATTTAACGTGACTGACCCAGTAAATTAAATATAAGAATATATTACAGTCTGCCTTGTGGCAATAATTTATATGCACAGGATTGTGTGTGTGTGTGTGTTTAAATGAAAACCCACACAATTGTGCTATAATTCACAATGTACTGTTGCCATAGAAATCTCTCCCAAGTTCTGTAACGTGGACTATTCTTAGAGACAATCTTTCAGGAACAACCCACACACTCCCATTGCGATGGGGTTCGACCTAGACTCTGGATCCAGGCTCTCTTTCTTAGCAGATATGAAAAAGAGAGGTTCAACATATTGTACTTTCAGCTATATTTAATGATACCCAGAAGTTACAAGGTTGGGGATTTCAACAGATTACCCCTCACTATTTCTGCTACTCAGTGCCATTAAGGGCTGGCTCTGTCATTAAGCAGAGTGAAGCAGTTTGACCAGGCAGCAGTTGCAGGTGAAGCAGGGAACAGTGGCAAGATGTTGTGTGTGTCATGTGTTCCTTAAGCTAGTTTGCTGCTCACAGCTGTGGTGCAGGATACTGTTCTGTAGTGGATATGTGGAAGGCCACTGCAATTTCAAAGAGTTAGGTGGTACTGCCAGCAACCGGTTCACAAGCTCTGTTTTCACAACAGCTGGAATGTATGCAACTCCCTAGTTGAAGGTTACTTGTCAGGAATCCCCAAACAGCCTAGTCAGAATAATGTGTGCTCAGTGGCAATGAAATGTTGATTGACCAATAAGTAGAGAGGAAAAGAAAACCAAGAGGAAGAGGAGATGGAATGGAGTATCCTGAACAGAAGTTCTCTACACTCCAGTATTTTGTTGCATGTCCCATTTTTAAAAGATTCTTTTAGCAGGACAGTATTTAGCCAAACACACTTTTAATTTAATGAAGGTCCTATGTATCCCGTCCTGCGAGTGCCAGAAACTGATATTCAGCACAAAGGCCTGCAGCCACCAAGAGTGGAAGTAGACTACAGTCATCATGGCAAATAGCCTTCTCCTCAATGACATTGTCTAATCCTCTTATCTTCATTGGTGCCCAACACTACATCCTGTAGCAGCAAATGCCATAGTTTAATCATGTGCTGTGTGAAAACCTTCTTTTGTTATATCATTAATAGAGCTGCCCTTCATGATTTCTCTAATCCCATTCGAAAGCCTCCTAAACCAGTGGCCATCACCACAATGCAGCAAATTCCATAACTTAATTGTGAATTGCATGAAGAGGCCAGGCTTAACACCATTCTGCATTGCCCCTTTTAGGTATGATAATGAGAACTGTTCTTCCTATACTGCGATACAGCACAGGGAATGTTAAAGGGATCACATAGGCAGGTCTTCTTCACATTGAGGAAATTTGTGGCTAATAGACTGTGCAGCTGGGTGGGACCTTTTTGGTGTAATTTACTGGAGCTAATGATCAGCCCTGTTGCAGTCTGACCATTATCTCCTGCAGGCTGAAATCCTTCTATCTAGATATTGAACATATCCATGGGGTGGTTGCTGTGCCACCACCCCCAGGTCTCCAGAGCAGTGTAAAAAGCTGTCAGAACATGAAGAATCAGATGGGTACAAAGCACTCGACCTGCTGTCCATCTGTCAGCGCTGCCAAGAGAGAACAAGGAACTAAGAATCACGCGGAGTGAGAAACAACGTTGCTGCTGCCAGGCCTGAACAGAAATTTTTAATGGATATTTGTGGTCACATGCCAAAGCTAGGTGGGGCAGGGTCACTCCAGAGTCCAATAACCCTCTGTTGCCTTGGGCAAGAAAGAGCAGAAGAAGACTTGGATCTACTGTTAGACTGATGGATGATTTATAATACACAAGCTCCAAATTGTTTCCAGCTCCAAATTGTTTCCACAAATGCAATGAAAAGCCCTTCCTCCTCCCACTTTTGAACTAGGCTTCTAAATGTTCAGTAATTGCTCAGGTGTAAATTTGCATTGGTATTTACAGGTTATCCCCATGTACAACTCCACCCTGAGTCACAATTGCACATCTGGGTCTGCCCTCCTGAGCCACCATTCTCCTCCTTTCTGGTTCTCATAAAGCACACACACACACACACACACACACACACACACACACAGTAGATATTGTAAGCCCAAAGTTTTTGGGTTGTATCCAATCAAATCCTACCTGGAGTAGACGTCTTGAAATTAATGGCCCTCACATGTCCATTAATTCTAATGAGTCTACTCTGAGTAGGACTAACTGCTTACTACCCAATGTTCTGACCTGCAAGTCTGGTGGCTCACCTCCAGGGATGAGCAAATCTTTCCATTTCGGTTTGTCTCAGTTTCTCATTTTTCCAGCCTTACATTCAGCTCTCCACATTTCCAAATAAGTTTGTGAATATTTTTTTTTAAGTTATTATGAAAATTCATCAGCATCTTAGTGCAACTTTCTCCTAATATACATGTACAATTTTGCCTACTATTCACATATTTTCACTAACACACACATTTCTATGCACACTTTATCCTCATATGTGCATTTTTGCACACATTCCAGGACTGGAGAACTGCATTGCAAAATTTGGAGATGTGTGAATCTGAAAAGTGTGAATTACATAGATTCAGTTTTAAAGGTGAACTGAATTGAATTGCTCCTTGTTGCTAGCTCCCACCTGCCTACTTTCTTACAACCAGTTCAGGTGCAGTACAGGCTGTTAGCTTCCTCATCCTGGGTCTCAGTGTTGCTCCTGTAGCTGTCAGCAGGGGAAAGGAAGTGGGCAATTCTAGTAGTAGTAGGTTGCACCAGTCACCAGCTCTTGTCCCACTTCTTTTTGGCATTTCTGCCCAACCAGACTCAATGGGCACTATGATGTGGAGAACTGCCGCCGCCACCAAACCAAATAAGAAGCCAATTATTCAGTGGAAAGGCATTTTGTTGACAGTCTACTCTGAATGGCAGCAATCTCCACAGTTTAAGGCTGGGCAGATCAATGAGTTCCCCCAGTCCAGCTTTGGCAGCTTCTAGCTACAACTCTCTCCCAACAATAACAGACACTCAATACCATGTTGAGGAATATTTGAAAGTATGAAACTCTGTTTGTGTGTGTGTGTTGCCTTTGAGTGAATTCTTGTCTGTTTATGTGAAATCAATATTTGCAGCAATACGTAGCTCAATCCCTGTCTTTAAGTGTTTCTCTTTGATACAGCTCAGCACAGTCTTCTTTTTTTTAACGGTACCTCTTTCCTGACACACAGTAAATATCAGCTTGCCCTTCTGACTACTATCCTTCCACACATTTCAAACCCTGTAATGGTTTTTCTCACTGAACCATAAAAATTATTTATAAATTCATTTTTCAAAGCATTTACACAAGGAGAAAGTCGTAACATGATGTGCAACACAAATTATGATTACTGGAGCATAAAAGGTTCATTGGGTCTATGTATATGTAATGAAGGGAAAGGCAACTACTGCTGAAGAGTGGACTCTTATTATAGAGCGGTCATTAAACATAAGGCAGTGAGATAATGAATTATTCGTACGAGGGTAATTTTTTGAATAAACAACTTGGCAGGGCAAAGTCATAACTTCCACAACCTAATTTGCACTAAGTGTATTTTTGTGCAATTGCTGAGAAGAGAATCCCTTTTATTGCATCAACAGTACTCCATTTTTAGTAGCTACAGTGTACTCATTCTTTCATGCACAAACAAGCACACTAATTAATTTATTTAGTTTAGTTTATTTGTTTACGATAATTTATAGACAGCCGGTACAAAAGAAGTTTCCAAGTAGCATGGGTTGTATTTTTAAAAAAGAGGATGAAAAGATAACAAAAGTGAGATGCACAAATCTGAAGGACCTACAAAATCAAAGGCAGTGTCACTCCTCCCCAAAGACTTCCTGAACAGTCATGCCCCAAACAAACAGCCATCTGCGCATGCCATATATCAGGAGGGAGAGTGTTCCATAAAGTGAATGCCATTAAATGGAATGCCCTTTGCTGTATTCTTATCCCTATGAGTTTGAGTTTTGAGCAGCTGGAGGAGGAGGGAGAAGAAAGAAGGAGCAAGGATATGGCCGATAATGTGATTGGCATTGATCAATGATGCTCTCTTTAAGAATTCTCGGAATAACTTCCTTATGGACAAAGGCTGTCCTCCAAGTTTTGGTGGGGTGTTTTTTGCATTTATACCACACCTTTCCTCAAGGTGGCTTGCATCTCTCTCTCACTCCCCATCTTATATTATCTCACTAACCCTGTGAGATTGGTTAGGTTGAGGGACAGTGTGTGGCCAAGTCAAACAAACCTTGAGGACCAGCAGGAGAATCTCTTCTGATGACCAAATAGAGCAATATAAAAGAAGACGGTTTCTGAAATAACCAGGTCCTAAGCTATTTAGGGCTTTAGATAATAACACTGAAGACTTGAACTTGGCCCGGTAGCAAATTGGCAGCCTAGGACCAGTTCTCAGAGAAAAGCCAGTTACAAAACGTTGATAGAAGAGTTTGAAGCACCCAAAGGTTTCAGTTGTAACCTCTCCCTTAAGGTCTTCTGCAAAAGCAGTACAATCTTCAAGGAGCCTGCTTTCCCTCGCACCCCACCCCCCAATTTGGCTTAAAGTTCTCAAGTTCCCCTTTTTGGCCCATCCTTAACCAGGAGACCTTTGAACCAAGCCCAACAACAGCACCAACAGTTTATTGGTCCTCCTTGCTTGCCATACCAGGAAGTGCCTGATCCAGCTGTCAGGCACTGTGTCTCTAGCATTGCAAGCAGCTGCCTGCTGCACCATTTGTCCCCCCCCCAAAAAAAAACACCATTTGCATTAGAGTTGTTTGTGCATCTCTTTGTGGCTTTCTCTTCAGGATGCCTTGCTTGGCCCCGTGGGACCAATGACTACTTGGTGCCCCTTGAGCTTGCAAGCACGCATGCTTACCTATCAGAAGAGGAGCTGAGTAAAGCAGGTTATAAACATGAGGGGGTGGCTGGTGGCCACACATCCTGTGTTTGTCTATATGTTTACTTAGTGAAAATTGTGCTGTAATGGGCCACGGAACAGAGCAACCACTGGCTTCCTGGCCCATTACATTACTGCTTGGCAAAAGCACAAAAGTGTGAGGGGAGTTAGAGAATGTCAACTGCATCGGTGCCATCGCTTGGGAACTTGTGGCAGCAGGTTTGTGGGGTGGAAGGGAGCTTGGACAGCTGAAAAGTGGTGGATCTCAAGGAGTGGAGATCATGGGCACAGGTGTGGTTATGGGTATGAGGGCAGAAATCTAGGAGGTTAAGATCATGGAAGGCTTTGAAGGTAGGGGTGGGGGAGAAATTTGATAACATTTAAAGGTGAACCTACCTATCCCACACTTTCTGAAAGTTTCTCACGTCTCTGAATTTTGCGGTGTTGTTATCTAGCCAAATAATGTGTACAGAAATGCATATATTGGTGAAAGTATACAAAAAATGCATTATACTAGGGAAATTTGCTTTGCAAGTATGTCAATATTATGCAAAATTGCATACACAAATGTTTAAGTTAGGATAAATTAGAACTACAATGCTGATGAATTTTCATGAGGACTGAAAAAACGAAAAACAGAGGGAAACCAAAATTTACAGCTTCTTCCATCCCTATTTGATGTTAAGGAGAAGGTATTTGTGTGGAATCTGAGAGAAGGGTAGCTCTGTCTTTCATTTTTGGTGAAAATAAGTTTCAGACTGCAGACACACACACACCCAGCAACCTAGAAACTCTGTTAGAAAGAAAAATACTGGATTCATAGTGCAACTTGTGCCTTTAGAAGCCCATTTTGAAACACATTCAAAGCAGCTGCCCTTGATCGCAGATTGAGACACTGATGGGCTAAATCAACCAGCACTGGTATATAATATGAAAGGCAACAAATGGACCAGGGATTGGTCCTTTGGGAGTCCACGGTAGTGATTCACTCTTGGAGATGAAAATCCATCGATGTAAACAAATTGTTTATGGTCTGTTAAAGAAAAGCTGAACCAATGGAGTGAAGCAGAAGTAATTCCTGCCTAGCTCTCAGTCTTGCAGAGAGGTCTGATTCTTGTAGGTCTGATTCTGAAGCACTTGCCAGCAGTTCATTTCAGGGAAGCCTTTGAAGATCACATGGTGATGGCAGTTCTTTTATGACCCTGTCCAAGTCAAGGGAAAAAAGACAACGCATGATCCAGGCCAGGCAGTAATGGCTGGCGACCATTGGGATTGGTAGGGCAGAAGGCAGGGAGCCCAAACAGTAGGTGGCACTAAAGCCAATGATAGGTGGAGCCAATTCATAGAACCATAGAGTTGAAAGGGATCCCGAGGGTCAACCCCGCAAGAATCTCAACACGCGGTCCCCCATCCAATTTGAAACCATACCAGCAATTTTATTGCTGCACCATGCGCCTCCCTGCTAAGTTCTATAAGACCAACACTGAGACAAAAGAGGAAGGAGGAATCTGACAAGCAGTGCCACTCTCTGAAGTGGCTGTAAGGCAGGAGGCAGACAGGTAGGGAGCAGCTGAGAGCAGGGGGAGATTGGTAGGGCAGAACCCTACCCACCCTAACAAACTAGCCTCCATTGAGACAAGGAGTTGTTAGGATAGCCCAAACCCCCTTCAAGGAGATTATTCAAAGGGTAATTGATGTTGGGTTTGCACATCTGATTAAATGATAAGTAATCAGTTGTGGTTTTGGTTGTTTCAGCTATGATTTGCACTGATCACTGTATTTGCAGTGGAAGGGCAGAATACTAATATGTACTTGTAATAAACAATAACATCTCATTTGAAGCTGCTTTTCGCCATTTCGGAACGTTGCTTCGTCTAGGCCACTGCTGTCCGCTTCAACTGGCGATAACAGTTCTCCGAGGTCTATTCCCCAGCTCTACTACATGGAATTATTTTCCTTGGACATATCCAGGATTAAATACTGGAGCCTCCATGTGCAAAGCACCTGCTTAACCACTTAGGAGTGGAGCCCCACTGTCAGTTCCTACCAAAAAAGGAACTCAAAACACCTCTCCAGCAAGAACTTTCAACTGTGCTTTTCCAGGGTGAAATATCACACAAATACATAGCACATGGCAGAAGATGGATCCAAATAGAATAGTGTGTGCCAGGAAACTGATATTTTGCTCTTCTATCACCCAGTCTATTGCAGATGTTCCTCTGGTATGGAGCTTAGGTCAAATAATGTGATTAGTGGCTTTTAAATAATAGATACAGCACAGGAATCTGTAGCCCTCAGATGTCAGTGGACTGCAATTCCCATTAGCCCTGATCACTGAGCATGCTTGCTGCAATCCTACAAGGTCCAGAGAACCACATGTTCCCCACCCCTGAGATTTAAAGTACATTGCTTCCCCCAAAATAATCCTGAGAACAGTAGTTTGTTAAGGATGTTGAAGATTGTAGTTGTGAGGGGTAACCAGGATTCTTTAGAGGACTCAATGTATTTAAATAGACTTTAAATGTATGGTGTGGACTATAGCATTCAGTGCAGATATAGCTACATTTGCCTGCCTTCATATGGGAGCTGTAACATTTGAAATGGCTGGCAGTGCCAAGAATGGTTGGATGCTGAGGAGATCCCTTATGTTGTCTTTTTAATCACTCATTCCTTGTGCCAGATTTGCTAAGCAGTCACTCCTAGGTAATCTTCTGGTAACATGGCAATGTTTGATGTGGGATTCCTTAGCACATCTAGGAAGCTGCAATTTAATTCCAGGCTTCAGAAAACAGCTGAGAGCAAGGCAAACTCCACATCTATCTGCTTCCTTCACTTATACTTGTAAGTGGGCATGTGGGGCTCTACCAAGCAACCCCCGGTGAACTTTCATTTCTACCTGAGCGCTTTTATTACACCAACCATGCCCCACTTTATTTCTCAGCTCGGTAACCCTTCACCATTCTCCTTTTAACAGGTTCATAATCACCGGCAACATGATCAGCAATAACGCAGCAAAGGGAACCACTATTTAGTTCAGGACAGGGAATTTAGAAAAAGCTATAACTGAAAGACGCAGGTGAAATAAATGCATCAAGCCACAACTCCCACAGCTCACTTAAGTGAAGTTTAATGGTTGCAGTCGCCCATGAGATCTAATTATACAGGACTCTGCAGATGGATATTTTTTTTAACAAACAAACCAACCACCTTCTCTCTTCCTAAATTCAGGACATATAAGCAAGGATCCAGCACTATGAAACATCAAAACTTGAATAAAGATGTGGAATAGGGCACTAGGTTTTTTTTTAATTGCATTCATAACTACTGTTAATAAAAAAAATAAGTAAATACAGTACATATCCTTGGAAAACCTGGTTGCATGGATACATTAGAAAGAGAGGGGATCTTAGATCATTCAGATAGTTTTCTAGTTAAAGTATGAATGAAACAAAAATGCCCAGGAGTTAAAAGCTTGCATAGTCATTATTTTAAAACAGGTAAACTTCTTGCAATGCAATCCTATAAATGTCCACTAAGAAAGTCTTGCTGATTTCAATGGGACATATTCCCAGGTAAGTGAGTATACAATTGCAGCCTTAGTTTCTTTTTACAATGATATATCTAACTCACTGCTCCATTAAGTTTAAAGGCGATTTGTGAGACACCACACTGATCCATGTTTTGGGCTGTGGATATCCCCCCTTCCATTAATAAAAAAATTGCTACTGCAACATTTGAGCTCCCCCACCCTCAACTTTTTGTTACAGTATATTACAGGTCCTATACAATGCAGATAAGGAAAACAATGTTGTTGTTGTTTAGTCGTTTAGTCGTGTCCGACTCTTCGTGACCCCATGGACCAGAGCACGCCAGGCACTTCTGTCTTCCACTGCCTCCCGCAGTCTGCTCAAACTCATGCTGGTAGCCTCAAGAACACTATCCAACCATCTCGTCCTCTGTCATCCCCTTCTTCTTGTGCCCTCCATCTTTCCCAACATCAGGGTCTTTTCCAGGGAGTCTTCTCTTCTCATGAGGTGGCCAAAGTATTGGAGTCTCAGCTTCAGGATCTGTCCTTCCAGTGAGCACTCAGGGCTGATTTCCCTAAGAATGAATAGGTTTGATCTTCTTGCAATCCATGGGACTCTCAAGAGTCTCCTCTTCAAAAAAGGAAAACAATGCTTTCCTACAAATGGTCTTTCCCACCTCTTTACATCCTCATACTAGTTTTTTGTAGAATTGCCCCCAACACAGATCCAGCTGTGATCTGTGCACACTTACACGGGTGCAAGTCCTGTTGACTCAATGAGACGTCCTTCAAAGCCCACTGATTTGGGTCCTGCATGCCTTTCCTGTAGAAGCGATTCAAATACAGAAGTCATTTCAGGTGAAAATGATAGATATTCTAGACAAATCTGATGATGACGGACAGGAAATTATAGCAGCTTTCTTCCCCTCTCTTCTGTCCCCCCCCCCCCACACCTGCCCCTGTTACATTTGGAAGGGTTTTACATTGGCTAATATATTGCTGTGCAGTGATCCCCAGCAACTTCCCACTATCTCTTAGACCCCCCCAAAAAATTGCTTCCTGAAAAGCATTTGTATCCCAGGGAGCCTTTGATACACACTCAAGCTCTGGTGATAACTCATTAAACAAAAACTCAGGGCAACATTTTCAAATGTGAAAATAAATTATTTTCAATGCCCAATGGAAAGCTACGTGTGAGATTTATGAAGTTCACATCCATCAGGAAGTTGAAGGCTGAATGCCTGCAATTTGGATATGAATTTCTCTGCAGTTCTCACAAAGTGAGGCTCTCTTGGGCATCCAGTGAACCAGTGGAACGTGGCGGGGGCGGGGGGGGGGACTGACAAACACCAGAATTCAGATTCTGGTTGCGTATTTCAGTTAATTTGCTGTCAAGTGCCTGAACCATACCGTGTGATCGTGTCAAGTCAACTGCATCCATCCATGGAGGAAATCTCAAAAGTCTTCCACTTTAAGCTACCAAACCAATCAAATACATGGAGAACGGTAATATGCAGTGGAGCTTGGAGTGCAGAATGCAGCAAATCTATAACAGAATCATGTACCTGGAAGGTAGGGAAATGTTCCTGAAACAAAGAAGGGTGAGCTCCTTAAGGCTGTATTTGAATTAAACCACAGAGCCTAGGGCTTGCTGATCAGAAGGACGGCAGTTCGAATCCCCGCAATGGGGTGAGCTCCCGTTGTTTGGTCCCTGCTCCTGCCAACCCAGCAGTTCAAAAGCACGTCAAAGTGCAAGTAGATAAATAGGTATCGCTCCAGCAGGAAGGTAAACAGCGTTTCCGTGCGCTGCTCTGGTTCACCAGAAGTGGCTTAGTCATGCTAGCCACATGACCCGGAAGCCGTATGCCGGCTCCCTTGGCCAATAAAGCAAGATGAGTGCTGCAACCCCAAAGTCATCCACAACTGGACCTAATGGTCAGGGGTCCCTTTACCTTTACCTTTAGAAAAAATATGAGTTTTTCAAGGTGGGGAAGAGAATTGGGGGGGATGCAGAGATGTTTTTTTCTGAGCCAATCTCAGTGCTTGGGTAAATGCCCCCACTCATTCCCAACCAGGATCAATAGGCCCCATCTGCTCAATACATTTAAAGCAGTATCACACCACTTTAAACAGCAATGGCTTCCCTCAAAGAATCATGGGAAATGTAGTTGTTATGGGTACTAAGATTTGTCAGGAGACCCCATATTCCCCTCTTAGAGCTACAATTCACAGAGTTCCTTGGAGAAAAAGGACTGTATTTTTATTTCAGTAAATCCATGCAACCAATATTAGAATTGACCCAGACTGGTACACAGATAGCTAAAATGTATATATATTAAATTAGGGAACATCCAGAATGAGAAAGACTTATGCCAGAGAACATTTCTGGGCCTTCAAAAACAACATTCTGATTTCAGGCCAGTATTGAGAAGTTCACAAATTCTGTAGCGGAGTACTTAGCTTGAACAACTTCACAGGCATCACTTTCCAGAATCCTGCCCAGATCGTGGCACCTTACAGCCCCAGGCCCTACTCAGGACTTTGACTGTAAGGTGCCATAATCAAAAAGTCTTGTTGTGCCAGATTAGGACCTGAGACATGATGGTTCTAATCCCCACTCAGCCATGAAGCTCACGGGGTGGACTAATGTCTCCAGCCCAATATAATTTACAAAAGTTGCTGTGAGGTTTAAACGGAGGAAGAGAACCATTTATGCCATTTTGAGATCCTTGGAGCAAAGGTGTAGTGGGATATAAATAATAAGCGAACCCATCCAGAAAGAATCCTCTCCTATGGTTGTCCAGATTTATTTTTAACTGGTGGGGGAACTGTTGCCCACCCTGCATTACTTTTGCCCACCGTGGATTCGAATTGTGAAAGTCTCTTCCACAAAGCAGACCATCCTAAGAACACCCTCACACCAGAAACTATTTGCTGACCTACCCAACCCCTCAGTTAGTGATGGGAGTCTTTCTTCAATATCTCTGCAATGGAATTTCTTTCTTATTCTTAGAAAACGTATCTATAGGCATGTCCATCTGTCCAGCTGTGGAGCAGAGCATCTGTCTATGAGGGATGAACAGAGTGTAGTCTATTTCTGATCCGTTCCACTTTCACATGCGTTCATTCATAAATGTGCTTTGTCAGGTTACTACATTAATGTACAAAACCCACATGAAAACTCACATTTAAATACATATTTTTGAGCATATTTTCTGAGAAAATACACATTTCTAAATGCACCATCTCAAAACACACATTTCTAAATGTATTTTTATCTTAAAATATTCATGTTTAAAAATGCAATTTGATGTGTTTTTTGAGCTGAGAACTGTATTGCAGACATGGAGAAATGTGGAATCCAGTTTCAGTCCCTGGCATATGCAGGTTGGCCTGAGAGCATCTCCTGTCTAAAACCTTGGAGAGCCAGTGCCAGTCAACCCAGACAATACTGAGATTGATGGACCAGTGGTCTGACTCATTGAAAAGGCAGCTTCCTGTGATCTTATGTTCCTAACTATGTTCCAATCGGCACATATTTTCAGGATGTGTGACTCCAGCAAGTTTTATTGGAATTCACAAGGGTCAAATACCTCCTACCATTTCGTATCAATCATCTTACTCATTTCTCATTCCAGAGCGTGCCTGCATCTCATCTTTCTGCTGCCTCATAGTGCTTGCATTTCTCTGCCATCTCTCAGTGGGGCACCGCAGACCCAGTGACAAATCCCCATTTCCTTCTAAGAGAGCCCCCACTGTTCTTTCCATCCCATTTTGTTAGCAGCTCCTTGCAGAAGATTTGTGTCTTGACAGCATTTGAGCAAAGTGGAGGTGGCAGAAGTGATTAGCCATAACTAGTAACACCAATGGTTATTTTGTTCTTTGTGTGTGTGTGTGTGTGTGTGTGTGTGTGTGTTTCTTTCTTTTATGAAATGCAAAGTAATAACCAGCAACCCTTGCTGCTGCAGAGCTCCCATTTATTTCCGTGAGCCTTGCAAAAGGGCTCTTGAACAAGGCTCATTTAAAACAAACACAGCTTGCATAGCCACCACGCTTGTTAGATGACACCCACTATTTGTTAGAATTCCTGCTCCATGACTGCAGTCATGGGATTTTTGTCTATCATACAACAGTATATATTTTGACTCCACAGAGTGGGAAGTGATGGAGACAGGATGTTTGTGTTACTGTGTTCCGTGAAGTGGGACTATTGTCCTTTGTTCTTTTCTCTTTGCTGTCTGATGCTAGAGAGAGAGGGAGCCATGTTGCAGTGTTCCGTGTGTGTTTATATGTAAATAAAGTAGATTAGCCAACATGCTGAGTTGCTGAGGTCTGTTATGCAAGCTGCGCAAACTCTGCGGATCCCTAAGTGTGCTGGTGTCGGTTGGCATCCGTCGCTGTGATGTTTGGGCAGAAGAAAGCTTTTGAAACTCCCGAACAATCAACCAGGAGGGAGAGAACATGCCAGTCATGTTCCTACTCAAGTGTAGGCTGAACTCCTGACACCATTTTCTTTTCTTTTTTAAAAATAATTTTTATTAACCGGCCAATCAAATCAAATTAAATCACATCACATAAATTCCGAATTACAAAGCCGAATTTTAAATTTTGTTGGGGGGACCCATATTTCAAGATCCGAAGGGGGATTCTGATCATCTTCTTGCTACTGCGTTAATGTCCAAATCAGTCCAAATCAATCCAAACAGAGTTCATAATTCTATCCAGTCTTATCTTGCTGTTTCCACATCACATCTTGTTCATATATTTTCTCTTTTTTCTTTATGATCTCTTCTGATAGTCTCCTTAAACCGATAAACACCAATAATAATCCTGTGTGAATTTTTCCGTTCTTCCAATCCTCAAATCGAGATGGTTTCCATATATCATCGCCTTCATAGATAACATCGCTCTTTCCATCATTAATCTCGCAAAACTGTCGCTCTTAAGTCCCACTGAGGAGTTTCACCCACAATATAAAAACAGCTCTATTTCTCTATTTCTCCTCTCAGACTTAAGTCCTCCGACAGAACTTCCCAATATGGCGACGGCATTTTTAACTGTGTCATTCCAAAGCTCTTATACATTCCACGCTCTTCTTAAAACATGCTTTGGTTCGAAAGTTTATTTCCACACAGCCTTAAATCAACAGCTTAAGTCCTTAAAACAACACTTCTGACACGTGAGGGGAGGGGATTCTTGTTTAATCACATAAGGAAAGAAAGGAAAGGTTTTTTTCCCCTCCCCCATCAGTCATTTGCCATACCGTGTCTTGGCGTATCTTCTCATGATTTCTCTTGTTCCTCCGACTCGTTTTATTTTATCAGAGATCTCTTCTGTTAGCAGTCTTTACTCCCCCTTCTTCCTTGAGATATGTGCATTCCTTCATCCAAATTGTTTCTTTTGAAGTTCTTGCAGCTAGTGGCACGGATCAGGGACGGTGTCCGGGAGCACTGGAATCCCACAGGAGGGCTTTGTGCCTAGTGCCCCCATCCCCACAAATTCAGGGGTGGTATAGGGCACAGCAGGCAAGGCAGTCCCCCCCACCATCCTGGGGGGGGGGGTAGGGAGGCTAATTACTCCCATCATAGCCTCCAAATTACCTTGTGTGGCTCGGAGAGATGTTATTGTCAGCCATCTTCCGATGCGCCCCCTAGTGGCCCCCCATGACACCATTTTCAAACATTCCCTTTTATTTGGCACTAACTGTCAAAGTGCGGGGACGCGGGTGGCGCTGTGGGTTAAAGCCTCAGCGCCTAGGACTTGCTGATCGAAAGGTCGGCGGTTCGAATCCCTGCGGCGGGGTGCGCTCCCGCTGCTCGGTCCCAGCGCCTGCCAACCTAGCAGTTCGAAAGCACCTCCGGGTGCAAGTAGATAAATAGGGACCGCTTACCAGCGGGAAGGTAAACGGCGTTTCCGTGTGCAGCTCTGGCTCGCCAGAGCAGCGATGTCACGCTGGCCACGTGACCCGGAAGTGTCTTCGGACAGCGCTGGCCCCTGGCCTCTTGAGTGAGATGGGCGCACAACCCCAGAGTCTGTCAAGACTGGCCCGTACGGGCAGGGGTACCTTTACCTTTACCTTAACTGTCAAAGTAAGGGGAGGAATAATATTTCCAAAGAATTAACATTTTTAATTGACATTCAACTTTGTTCAGGGGTGTCTCTGAATAACATGGCAGTGGGGATGGGCATACCTCACCATTTGGGTTTCTCTTAGTTTCTTATTTTCCCATTCCTAAATCAGTTCTCTACATCAGTTGTGTGTTTTTAAGTCCTCGTGAAAATTCAGCAACATTTCCGTGGTAATTTCTCCTAATGTACACATCTTCGCAAAACCATTTCCCATAATGTAATGGTTTTCGCATGTTATTCTCATTGATGTATGCATTTTTTTAGGCATACTTTATCCTAGTACATGCATTTTTTTGCATTTTGGGCTGTGTATTTTTTTGGAAACCACAAGTGAGGAAGGTTCGCTTATGAATGCAAACTGAATCAAAATCTTGCTGTCACCCCTAACATGTCAGGAACTCTGGGAGCTGAATTAAGAACTAATTTCTATTAATAGAAACGCTGCCACATCTCAGGCCCCTGTACTGATGCATTTGTATTTCAAAACTACTCCTGGCAGTTTAAAAACCTTCCATGTAGAGGAATACTGTCTGGTTCCTGAGCAGCGGCTTGGTGGGTTGTTATTTTTTCATTTGTTCGTGGTTTTACTGAGGAATGCTGATGGAGGGAACGCAGAATCTACATGGAATTCACAAGAAAGTCAGTGTGCTGTAGTTGTTATTGTAAAAGGAGGAGGAAGAGGAGGAGGAGGAGGAGGTTGTTGCCTGGTGGGCAGAGCTGCAGCAAAAGCCTCCAAGCAGCAGCTCTGGGAGAGAAGAGTTGTAAGGTGATGGCAAGCTCAGGGCTGCATGGGTGCAACCAGGAGAGCCAATCAGTGCTCCTTCTGGTGCACTCCTGAAGCTGCATTTTGCTGGTGTCTTGTACCTCCTCCTGCTGCTGCTTCTGGTAAGTGGCAGCAACACTGCTACCAGCAGGTCATTGCTGCAGCTGCATGCCACTGGGTGAGCCACTCCCATGTTAGAGTGTCAGACTAGAGACCACAATTCAAATCCCTACTCAGCAATGAAGCTCCATGGGTCACCTGGGGCTACATGTCTGAAACTTTCCTACCTGCCTCCTAGTTGTTTTTCTCAGGATAAAATGGAGAGTGGGAGAACCATGTACACCACCTGGAACTCCTTGGAGGATAGTTGGGATATAAATGTAATAAGCAGATGAAGAAATAAATATGAAAGATTTGAACAACAGCAGGCAGGGATCTCCTGCTTATAAATGCTTCCGGGGGGGGGGGATCATGGATGGATCTATATAGAGGGGGGAAACACACTATAAGTAAGTCAGAAATTAAATTATAACAAAATAAAAAACCTATGTAAAAACACTATAGAAAGTTTTTGTGCTCTCTGATGCCATCTGGTGTTGCGTGTTTATAATGTATTCAAATAGCTGTTTTTTACTAACATAGCTGTGTCCCATAAAAAGGTAAAGGGTAAAGGGACCCCTGACCATTAGGTCCAGTCGTGGATGACTCTAGGGTTGCAGCGCTCATCTCGCTTTATTGGCCGAGGGAGCCGGCGTACAGCTTCTGGGTCATGGGGCCAGCATGACTTAGCCGCTTCTGGCGAACCAGAGCAGTGCACGGAAACGCCGTTTACCTTCCCGCCAGAGTGGTACCTATTTATCTACTTGCACTTTGATGTGCTTTTGAACTGCTAGGTTTCCAGGAGCAGGGACTGAGCAATAGGAGCTCACCCCGTTGCAGGGATTCGAACCGCCGACCTTCTGATCAGCAAGTCCTAGCCTCTAACCCACAACGCCACCCATGTCCTGCTGTGTCCCATATTTTACCTCATATTGGCATTTTCTATTGATGCGATGCAAAGGACATTTAAATTGAGGAAGTCTCCCTTCCTTCCTGGCCACCTTGCACCCTCAGGTATTGGAACCAGGGATCACAAGCGGAGACTTTTGCAACAGCCATGATGGACAAGGAAAGCCTCAGGTTTCTAATAAGAACTAGAGGAGCAAACTACCCATTACAAGCAATCGGGAGCTAAGAAGGTCACATTATTTAACTGAAAAGCATCCTGGAGAACAGGCAGTTCTGGCTGGGAGAAATTTCCAAAGCATGTCCCTGCCGCTGCCACCACCACCCGTTTGCTTCTCACAGGGTCTGTGACTGTGGACAAGCATCTTGAATTCAAGGGGGTGGAAAGCAGATGCGGGAGAATCTGGGGCAGAAATAGATAGTAGGGACAGGCTTAAGCACTCAGCGGTGCCCTCAGGGAAGGACTTTGGGGCAGATGTCCAGGGCCCTGCTCAGGGGAAAGAGCAGGAGGTCCCCAAATACAGCGGGGGCAGCTTTCCACACGAGGAAGTGAGCCAATACCCATTGCCATCTGAAGAGCCCCCTCAAGCACCCGGGACCATTAAACACCAGAAATAAACTGACTGCACCACAGCAAGCACTTTTTTTGCACAGAGCATAGATAAACTAAGGAATTTGCTCCCTGGAGGGGCAGTGGTGGGGAAGACCAATGTGGACGGTTTTAGGAGAGGATTAGACAAATTCATGGAGCATATGGGTACCTTGCTGGGTGTATTCTGCCTTCACAGTGGGAGACAATGGGCTTCTGAATACCAGCAGCTGTGAACCACAAGAAGGAAGCTGTAAGCTCTTGAGCTCAGGAAACTTCTTGTGGGATCCTCATGGGCACCTGACTGACCACTGGCCCTTGGGCCTGATCCAGAAGACTCTTCTTCTTTTCTGCTTCTACCCAACCTGGCACTCCTCCACCAAAAAACCACTCCTCCCACAAAACTTGTTGGTGTTTATATGCAGTGCGCTTATATATATAAATGTTTAAGGGTACTCTCATTTTCCTGCTCATATTGAAATACTGCCCCTCAACGAGGACAAACTTAGATTCACAAAATGTC
Organism: Podarcis erhardii; assembly: GCF_964252035.2. NCBI lineage: Eukaryota > Metazoa > Chordata > Lepidosauria > Squamata > Lacertidae > Podarcis > Podarcis erhardii. The sequence continues at coordinate 5,741,298 of NC_138514.1, forward strand.
TGGGGGTATGCATCCCCCCGGGTACCCCCAGAAAAAAAGGGCTGTTTATATGAGTTGCGGGAAAGCTGTTGATGTGATTTGGTTGGAAGCAGACCTGGATATAATCCAACAGATCTTCCACAGTTACTTTTGTTTTGAATAAGTAAACTTTGCACCTTTGTTTTACTTTGCTTTTTTTTAAAAGAAAAAAAGGAAAAAAGGAATATTACATTTTCAATTAACTATTATGCAAAATACACTTTAGTGCCCAATAGAAGCAAATGTGTAATTATATAGGCAACCAATCTGCCTGTGCTGAGTTGTTGTGTGATAAACACTGCTATAGAATCCCTAATTAATTCTCTCACTGTGTGAAATAAATCACCTTGCAAATACTAAATGGAGTGGGGGGGGGATTTCATCTGTAACATGACTTTGTGATGCTACAGACAGTCACCTTCACCTGTGGTTGCTTATGGTCTGCAGATATATATTTATATTTTTCTATTTGTGTCTCTAGATATGCTCTAGACCAGCCTTTGCCCACCTGGTGTTTTTACATGAGTAGAATGTGTGCTTTTATTTAAAATGCATCCTGGGTTATTTGTGGGGCATAGGAATTCGTTCATTTCCCCCCCCCCATATATATATGCGCCTAGGACTTGCGGATCGCATGGTCGGCGGTTCGAATCCCGGCGGCGGGGTGAGCTCCCGTCGTTCGGTCCCAGCTCCTGCCCACCTTGCAGTTCGAAAGCACCCTTAAGTGCAAGTAGATAAATAGGTACCACTTTATAGCGGGAAGGTAAATGGCGTTTCCGTGTGCTGCGCTGGTGCCGGTTCGCCAGAGCAGCTTCATCACGCTGGCCACGTGACCCGGAAGTGTCTGCAGACAGCGCTGGCTCCTGGCCTCTAGAGTGAGATGAGCGCACAACCCTAGAGTCTATCAAGACTGGCCCGTACGGGCAGGGGAACCTTTACCTTTACCTTTATATATATATATATAGTCTGGCCCACCACATGGTCTGAGGGATGGTGGACCGGCCCGTGGCTGAAAACGGTTGCTGACCCCTGATCTAGAAGGATACCGGGTGGTGAAGGCTGAACCTGTTTTAACCATTTTTATCAACAATTTCTAATATAATTTATATTTTAGTAAATTTTTTTGTAAATAGGCTTCTTCTTCTTCTTCTTCTTCTTGTTGTTTAGTCGTTTAGTCGTGTCTGACTCTTCATGACCCCATGGACCAGAGCATGCCAGGCACTCCTGTCTTCCACTGCCTCCCGCAGTTTGGTCAAACTCATGTTGGTAGCTTCGAGAACACAATCCAACCATCTTGTCCTCCGTCATCCCCTTCTGCTTGTGCCCTCCATCTTTCCCAACAGCAGGGTCTTTTCCAGGGAGTCTTCTCTTCTCATGTCCAGAGGAGGGCAACCAAAATGGTCAAAGGCCTGGAAACGATGCCTTATGAGGAACGGCTAAGGGAGCTGGGCATGTTTAGCCTGGAGAAGAGGAGGTTAAGGGGTGATATGATAGCCATGTTCAAATATATAAAAGGATGTCACATAGAGGAGGGAGAAAGGTTGTTTTCTGCTGCTCCAGAGAAGTGGACACGGAGCAATGGTTCCAAACTACAAGAAAGAAGATTCCACCTAAACATTAGGAAGAACTTCCTGACAGTAAGAGCTGTTTGACAGTGGAATTTGCTGCCAAGGAGTGTGGTGGAGTCTCCTTCTTTGGAGGTCTTTAAGCAGAGGCTTGACAACCATATGTCAGGAGTGCTCTGATGGTGTTTCCTGCTTGGCAGGGGGTTGGACTCGATGGCCCTTGTGGTCTCTTCCAACTCTATGATTCTATGATTCTATGAGGTGGCCAAAGGATTGGAGCCCCAGCTTCACGATCTGTCCTTCTAGTTAGCCCTAGAAGGACAGATCGTGAAGCTGAGGCGCCTTATTCATGAGTAAATCAATGGGTCCAATGGGCTTTGGACCCAACGCTCCAGTGCTCTTGAGGACTAGGGGGATACTTCACCTTCTCCGACAGTCCCGGGGTAATATGTCCTTGGAAATATGCCCCCGGTCCTTATGGCACTGGCTTAAGCTAGGCTTTGGAAAGGAGGCATGGGGTTCTAGCAAGGTTCTAGAGCACTCTCAGCTCCTTCCCAAAGCCCAGTAAGTGCTTGCCCAGCTTTGGGGAAGATGAAGGGTGACTCTAGGACCCTGCCAGAACCCTCACATCTCCTTCCCAAAGCCAGGCAAGAGTTTATAGGTCTTTGAGAAAGCTCCCAGTACAGCACTCACCACTTCTCTAAATCCGCCTCTGCAGGGGTTATTTATCTGGAACCAGCCTGGGGAGCCACTCAAGGTACTCCTCAGTGTTGGATCCGGGAGCCCTGTCTGCTCCTCAAGGTCCCTGACCTGTGGGGTGTCTGGTTCATCATCTGAAGACTCCATGTCCAGTACCTTGTAAAGGCTAGGCAAGACATGAGGTAGATTAGACAGATATACAGTGACTGGTCTAAGATTTCGCACTGAATTTTCTGGCTGAAAAGCAGCTGGAACCCTGGTCTCCCAGGTCCTGGTCTGAAACTCTAGCCGCTATACCACAATATCTTCTTCGCTGCAGAGTAGCAAAGGAATTTACATGCTACTGCTATCCTCAGCAAGAACTCAGGTAACTGGGAAGGCTGACTGTCTACTCTGGCGTGCCTACTGGCCCTGCATCTAACCTACCAAAATGTGTACTGATCCTGCTGCCCCTGAAAATAAAATGTCACTGAGCTCTCCTAGAGGGGACCATCAAACTGAACTATCTGAAATGTGTGGAGACTGCAGGCTTGAAGTGACTGACTTGAGAAACTGATTAAATATAAATCAATTGATGTTTCTTTAATGTTCACAGGTGTATGGCAGAGCTTTTACATGACCCCTATGGCTGCAAGGTCAAATTCACCCAAATGCAACAGTCCTGAGCCATTCTGGATATGTTAACATTCACACAAAATGTGAGCTCAGCAGGCAACTTAATCCACTCTTATTTTCCTTTTTGGTTTCTGTTTATAAGATGATTGGGGAAAGAAGCAATTGAATGACAATGATTCCAACTGGCACTCAACCTCAGTGTGCAACTTGGAGGCGGATATTGCTAAATCAGGTCTATCCAGATAGCCTGGCATTTAAAAACTCCCCATGAGGGAGCAGGGCAGCAGTGATCCAAACCATCTCATGCACAAACCATTGCAATTAGAAACATTTGGAGAGATTTATCTGAAACTAATCAACAGTCAACTCACCTAATTTTGAATTTGGGGGGATGGGTTTCAGGAGGGGCGCTGGTGGCTGAATAGAGTTAGCTTCCCTGATGCCAGCCAATAGTTCATGGACCAGCTGAAATGGTCTCTTAATTGCTTCTATGCACTTTACATTCCATTCTGGAAGACAGCCTTGAACTTCAGTTCTGCCAGATATGCTGGAACAGAATGTGCAACCTTCGGCACAAAACCCAGTGATGGACAGATGGCTGAGAAGATGCTTCCTTTATTTACTTCACAAACGAAATTCCAAATGAGACAATTACAGGTTACCCAGCCTGCCTCGTCTTTTTTCATCCCCCCCCAACAAGCACAGAGAGGGTGAGGCTACTAACTATGAGGCTCTTCCTCCACTGTCAGAGGCAGTGTGCTTTTGACTGCAGGCAGGGAGAGTGCTGTTGTGATCACGTGAGAACAGGAATCTGGACTTGATGGGCTCCTGGCCTGGTCCAGCAGGCTCTCCTTATCTCCTTAGGTACACAGAGTAATCCATGGGCTCTGATGGGAGCATGGAGCTTCTTGAGCACAGGGCCTTTCTTGTGCATTTCAGTGTTCAGCGTTTCAGTAAATGCACAAGTGTGCACCCATTTTGCATGCGGCACACATTCTCTTCACTAAAATCAATAGAAGGATTATAGAATTAAAAGGAGCATGGAGGTAATCTAGTCCAACGGGGTGCAACGCAGGAGGCAACCACAGCATCCCTGTCCATCATGCTCCAGTGAAGGAGAGACATCACCTCTTTAAGAAGAAGGGCCACCGCTCAATTGTAGAGCATCTGTTTTGCATACAGGAGATCCCAGGCTCAACCCCAGCATCTCCAGATAGGGCTAGGAAAGATACCCAGGCTGGAACTATGGAGATCTGCTCCCAGTCCGTGTAGGCAATACTGATCTAAATGGACCAATGGTCTGGCTCAATATAAAGCACGTTCCTGTATTCTTCTTACCATGTGGATCTTTCTCCTAATATTTAGCCAAAATCTGTTTCTTTGCTCTTTAGGCCCACTGGTTTGAGCTGCAGCTCTGAAGCAACAGAGAACAAGTCTCTCTATCTTCTGCATGTCCGCCCTTCAGATATTGGAGGACCACTATCATGTCTCCCCCTGAATCTTATCTTCTCCAAGGCTAAACATAAGAAGCACTTTCCACTGTTCTTAATAGGATTAGGCTTCAAAACCCCTCTCACCATCCTTTGGTCTCACTCTAGGTTGCCAACATCCTTTTTGAAATGTAGGGAGGACTTTGCTTAGATGAAGTTCCATCTGTACAAAAGAGGCTTTAGGTACACACAGCTGCATTTTGACCTGGGTCATCATATTGGAAAGTGCAAAAACAAATCTGCAAAATGCATTTCAGAGATGCTCCTAAACTGAGCATTAAGCCCCCATACTCAATGGTTCTTTCTTTTCTGGGTCCAATTTCAAAAATCTCAGGAAATGTACCTGATTAAAGTCCTTCCATTTTACAGTGGTGCCTCGCAAGATGAAAAGAATCCGTTCCGCGAGTCTCTTCGTCTAGCGGTTTTTTTGTCTTGCGAAGCAAGCCCATTAGCAGATTAGCGGATTAGCGCTATTAGCGGTTTAGCGGCTTTTAGCAGCTTAGCGGATAAGCGGCTTAGCGGCTTAGAAAAGGGGGGGGAGGGGAAAAAAGTCGGAAAAACTCGCAAGACATTTTCTTCTTGCGAAGCAAGCCCATAGGGAAATTTGTCTTGCGAAGCACCTCCAAAACGGAAAACCCTTTCGTCTAGCGGGTTTTCCGTCTTGCGAGGCATTCGTCTTGCGGGGCACCACTGTATTTATAGGATCCTCCCAAAGCTCATTTTCACAACCTGGTCTTATCCATCCTAGTCTTCGGCAACTAGAAGGAAAATGACAGTGCTCACCCATGGCTATCCTAACCCTAACCCTCTTAACAAATAGCTGTGTTCAAAGACAGCGGTTTCTGGTAGGGTGCAGGTGATTTAACAGGCAGATGTGATGTCAAGTGCTTGGCATGGAGCAGGTACATCATGATGGGTTGTTCAAATTCATTATTCAGCATGCTACAAAAGAGGGTGACATGCTGAAGTGACAATTTATACAGTATTTACCTTCAGCTGAGGAAGCAGCTATTAATACAGGCTTGTCAGATTAATAAATATGGCACACTTGGGAACAAGCTACTAAGGTAAAACTTCTGAACCATTCAGTCCTCTGTTACCACAGATCACATTTGCTTTTGTAATAAGCCACCCAAATAACTGGATTAATTCAATTATTTGCATTATGTTCATTTGACTTTACATCCCACTGCCCCACAGAATCTGGTGATAATTTGCTGCTGGTGTAGAATAGTATTCTATTGGATTTTGCTGTTGTTGTGTTTTTGTATGTTGTCACTTCCTTTTCAACTCTATTAAGGTTGGGGGGGTTAATTGAAGTTAAGATCTAAGCCTCTTTGGGTGAATCTTTAGATAAGGAAAAGACAAGCATTAAAGATTAAAATAAACAAATAAAAATTGTTTGGGGTGGGTTAAAATTCGTAAGCACATACCCAGTTACAGAAGTTAACTTACTAAGTTAACTGTATGAGTTTTACAGGCCCACTTATACATAGCTGCTCAGAAATAAATACTCTCCATGAAGGACTAAGGTGGTCCTCATAGTCACCCAACTTATCCTGCTTGCCTGATACTGAAGGTTGTTGGTTGAATATCTTCTAGCTGTAATTGTAATTGTCTTAATATTGCTTATTTAAATAAACTTACTGTTCTAAAATGTTATTCGTTGCGTTAAAGTGAAAGCTGGAATAAATAAGGAAGGCATCCAATGTCCTTGTTCTCTAACACAAGGATTTATGCTTACCCAGTGGAACGTTTCCCCCCTTTCCCCATCTGCGCATGTCCTCAGTTCTCCCAAACTCTGCTCTTTGAGGTTGGAGAAAACCTCAAAACAGATTTAGGGGGTACTCAGGGAGATGAGATGGGGTGAAAGATTCATGTTGCAAGAATAAGCCCTTACACTAATGGAAATAAAGAATTAGCACTACTTTGGCTACATGCCTTTGTGTTTAAATAAGTTTGCCCATCATTGATTTAGTTATTTGTTTCTACTTCTAGATCATCCATACAAGTCTAATTCAGGAAGACATGTGGGTGGCTCTGTAAAAAAAATCTCAGGCTGACAATAATAAAACTCTCTAGACCATAATGCTGCTTTGCAAATTTGCAAAAAGAAAAGGGGGGGGGGAGAGATCTTGTCAATGAAAATGGGTTTTTCTTTCTGCCTTAGAAACATATTCCCACCTTCCACTTAAGATATATTACATCAGGGGAAGGAGCCATTTGCATTCTAAGCAGGGGAGGTCAGTTTTCCAACTGATATACATGTAGTTAGTTGCCTAATTCATTTCGAAGGAAAGCCCATAGCTAAGGCCAGAACAAATATACTTTGAATGACTTGATTCAGCTGTTTTGCTAGCTTAGAGGCATTAATGTAATAGAAGAAACAAACAGCTTTACAAGACTTCAGGGCAAATTGATACTGAAGGGAAAATTGACTGTACAAACAAATAAGAAAAAATGCCTTCAGCCACAAGGTCTCAACTGAGCACAAAGGGTACCTTCTATAAAATTCCCTAGCCAAGTAAGTTTAGTTTAGTTTTGGTCTTAACTATGGAACTGCTCTGGAATTATTCCCAAACAGAAAACCTCCTCACTTGTTGGGGGCAGAGGTCATGCATGCTGGCTCTGCCTTCAATATACATGGACCTGTCAATCACCATCCTCCACATGTGGAGCAGGAAAGGGAGTTTTTGCCTTTCCCTGGGCTGGGAGGAGAGAGTGCTGGCCTGTCAATCTAGGGCCAGGCCACCCATGAGGTGCGCAAAGGCCAGAAGTGGGAGAAGTGCTGGCAGCAGGAGACCAGTTTCCAGGGAGATCCCAATGAAACCTGCCACTGGGCAACACCACACAACCCAGGCAAGAGAGGCTTTGGCAGGGACAGTGCAGCAAGATGGAGGAGGGCAGCACTTTCCCATTTTGCCTCAGGTGGTGAAACAGGACACGCTGCCCCTGTGTCAGTTGAATCCTAGAGAGCCAGTGTGGTGTAGTGGTTAAGAGCAGTGGACTCGTAATCTGGTGAACCGGGTTCGCTTCCTCGCTCCTCCACATGCAGCTGCTGGGTGACCTTGGGCTAGTCACACTTCTCTGAAGTCTCTCAGCCCCACTCACCTCACAGAGTGTTTGTTGTGGGGGACGAAGGGAAAGGAGATTGTTAGCTGCTTGGAGACTCCTTAAGGGGAGTGAAAGGCAGGATATCAAGTCTAAACTCTTCTTCTTCTTCTTCTTGGCAAAGTGGAGCATCAAAATGTTTTTTTTAGGTAGGGGCCATTTTTCACATGTTCTGTAAGAGCTAAATGCACATTCAGTGCATGGAGGGGTGAGGTCAGTATTGTCAGACGTGGGATGCTCTTAAGGAGGCAGCACACTGAAATCTGTCCTCCAGTCTCTCTCTCTCTCTCTCTCTCTCTCACACACACACACACACACACACAGAGAGAGAGAGAGAGAGAGGAGTTATCAGGTGAGCATTACACAGCCTCCCAACTTCCCTTTCCTTGCAGGAGAGCACAACTGGGGATGGAGTGATGTTTTCAGGAAATGCAAGCACCCAGGAAGGCTGCAAAGTGCAGACCACTGGAGAGAGGATTTGTAGAATGAAATAAAGGATAATAAAGGATGAGTGCAAACTCCTCGAAAGTAAGGCAAGCATACTTAAAACCCTGGTACCTTCCAATAAGAATCTCACTGGAATTTTTTTTTCTCCTTTCTTATTTTTTTGATGAAATTTCTTTTCACGTCCGTTAATAGAGAACAGTCAAAAATTCAGGAGGAATTTTCGGCACAGAACTAGGGAGAAAAGAGTGAAAATGAAGCAAACTGTTCTATACTTACACATTGTGGGTATAAGTCCTTGGCTGGGAGTAAACTCCCTTAAACTCAATGGAGTTTATTTGTTGGTAGTTGTGTAGGATGGCACTTTAGGAGAGGTTGCTAAAGCAGAAATCAAGGGTGGAGATTACAAGTGGGGAGTGTTAGAGGAGGGGCAGAAGGCCTTTTTCAGATGGAGGGCCACATTCCCCTTCTGGGCAAACTTTCAGGGGCCAGAGGCAAAACTCGGTGGAGCAGCAAATGTGGATTTTGCCTTTGCACAGAAACACTCGCATTTCCATTCTATCCTCCATCTGTCCAAACAGAAGGCCTTCTTAGAGGAAACACTCGCATTTCCATTCTATCCTCCATCTGTCCAAACAGAAGGCCTTCTTAGAGGAAGGGCGTTCCAAATCCTGGGAGCAGCCACCGAGAAGGCCCTCTCCTGTGTTCCCACCAAACATTGTTGCAAGCAACAAACCACAATATGTTCTTCTTTTCTTCCTCTATCAAACAACAACATAATCCAATGGTGGGGAAACATTCTTAGTCCAAGGGCTGCATTTCCTTCCGGTTAAGTTTCTGGGGGGATACATGCCAGTGGTGGGCAGGGTTGGAGGAAAAAAGAAGCAGAGAAATCAGTATGGTTTTATTTTTATTTTTTTATTTGGGGGGGGTCCATTTGTACATTATTTCTTTCTATATGTGTGCACACACTCTTCCATTCTCTATCCAGGCAAGGATTGTCAGAGTTCTAGGACATATTCCAGCCAGGCAAGAACCCTCAAGGAGATGGAAAAATAGGGTGGTGAGAGACGTGGCTTTGCGAGAGTCCTGAAGGGCAGGCAGAGAAGCTTGGAGCAGCATATTTGGTTCGCAACTCTGAGATTCCCTGACCTAATGAAAGAATGGCGCAGGGTGATGTGGGCAAGGATCTAAACAAGGAGAGGGGAAGCAGGGTATCTCTTTCAATCGGTTTCTGGATATAGGTTAATGTTAAGCATGCTTTGAGGAATCGAAGGACTTGCAACTTGCTTATCGTTGCACTAAATGTTCTCTGCTATATCAGAGCCGTGCAACCAATCATAGACAGCAAATAGCCTCAGCCATCATCACATTCCTTCCCTATGCAGCCAAATGATTCTCACCCAATGTTAAAACCACACTTGATGTAATAACAATTTAATTTAACATTTACAAAGCTTCTCATTTAGTTAAATCATCTGCATTTTAACTATATCGTCTGCATGGTTTTCGGCGTATTTATTTCTTACAACACCCCCCCCCCCTTAACTTGAGCAAGACTCAACTTATTTCTTTTAACATGATTTAGATTTGTCCCAAGGCAGAGCCCCAATTGAAGCAATTGCATTGCCATGCTGCCATCTACTGTTGAATTGCACATGCTTTTCTTTTTTTTAGGCAGGCACATAGCAATATTTGCTTTTTTAAGAAGAAGAAGAAGAAGAAGAAGAAGAAGAAGAAGAAGAAGAAGAAGTAGTTGTTGTTTTATTTATACCCCGCCCTCCACAGCGAAGACTGGGCTCAGGGCGGCTAACACCAGATATAAAAACAATTGATTAAAATACAACTTTAAAAAAAGATTAAAATACAACATTAAAATGCAGCCTCATTTCAGTAGAAACTCAAATCAAAAACTTTCTGGGGATGAAAACGTCAAATCTTCACCAAGGCCAACTATCCAGACTGGTCCTACGTGGGCCAGAAAAAAGCCAGGGAAGTCTCCAAATAGAAGTTCCATCACAGAAAGAGAAAGGAAAAAGGAAAGAGGGAAAGGGGATCAAGTGGATTCCAAGCCAAAGGCCAGGCAGAACAACTCTGTCTTACAGGCCCTGTGGAAAGAAATCAGATCCTGCAGGGCCCTGGTCTCATGAGACAGAGCGTTTCACCAGGCCGGAGCCAGAGTTGAAAACGGTATTGCTTGTTAAAAACTTCTAAAAAACAATATTTGCTTTTAAAAAAACTGTCTTGGGCTTATGAAACACAAACACATAATACTAGAATTGCACTGCAATGCCCGTTTGCTGCGTTTTCTCTTGGGGGAGGGGGAGCATGAAAACAAAGTGATGCCAGGTCTTCCTGCAGAGTCAGCTCCTTGTGCAATGAGGAGGGGAGGCGGAGAAGGGCTGTGGTTTAGGAGGAGGGCCAGAGGTTATAGGCAATTAATTAGTATTTGAAAGATAGAAAGAAGGCCTGCCCCTTTGTTCAAGTGAGTGCAAATGTCAGTTGACTGGGACTCAGGGCCAGCATCAATTCCTGACATCCTTGGGCAACTGCTCTCGTCTCAGAGCTCTTACATGGCCCATCACCGATGCCTGCCTTGAACTTCCTTTTTTAAAAATCATAATGATAATAACCCTGCTTCAAGGAGCACCGGATAGCTGGACCTAGCCACCATTTGAATTTCCCATAACACCCTGGAACGATGCTACATTGAGAGAATAGTGGGAATTCTTAAATGGCAGCCAGCTACCCAGCGCACTTCACTGTCACTAGCAGAAAAGCTGACCAAGACCCAATGGACAGGGCGCTTTGACTGAAACACACAAGCACGTATCCTGCAAACCTGCCAGACTGCTTCCCACCACAGCAGGTTTTTCTTTGGCAGTGATGCAGAACTAGCATTTGCACATAGTGGTCAAGATTCTCAAGAGGCAAATTATGTGTTGGAGATCAGATTGCACATGGCACAGCAAATATGCACACAGACACAGCCTCTTTGCCGGCTGTCATTCTAACTTGGCTTCATTGACTTGAGAAGAGAAGATGTTTTTGTGGGCTGACATTTCATCTTGAAGGTTTTGTTTATTTTCCCTGATGAAACATTTTACTCACTTAAAGGGCAGTTCTCAATGGAGATGGGGAGAAGAACAACCTGCTGGGATTCCCCAATCCCATGCCTGCTGCTCTGCCAGTGGTTAATTTGCCGTTGCTCTTATGAAAAGAAGAAGAAATATGGCAGCTGAAAGCGATTGATTTTTTGTAGGGATGGACAAATCTGTCAATTTCATGTGCATTTACCCTCAGATAACTTCCACTGGGCTTCTGCATTAATCTGCATTTCCCTAAAAAAAAAAAAAAGGATGCCTCTCAAGATACATATTTAAATACAAATTCTCTTACAAAATTGTAAGAAAAAAACATTGGCTGCAGGTTCCCCATCCCTGACAGCAGAGCCTTACACCTGTGTTTATAAACTCTAGGCATGCAATGCTCTAAATGTTCTGTATTTCAAAGTGTGTTCTCCCTCATGGAGAGCACAGGTTGCGGTGGGGGCTGACAAGACGCCTCACTGTTACTAGGCAAATGGTTTGGCCATCCTTTAAGCAGGGGTGGGCTGTTACTGGGGAAATCTAGATGTTGCCATTTGTTGATTGACAGCCCTATTTGTTAAATACAAGGCACGCAGCAAAGAACTTCCTCTTTTCACTGCTTACTTTGGATCACCTGCCCTCCCTTCCCTAATTTTAGGCTGTTTGCTTGACCTTGCTATGCCTGTCATGGGGTCGTCTGCTTTGGGGCAGGGGCCCGGTAGGCATTTTGTCCATTTGGCTGATTAGTGTGTGCCACTTGGTTTTTGCCTACTGCGTAGCAAATCGTCACAACTTGTAAGGTTTGCGGTTAGGCATTGGTCTTGGAATTGGTTGGTGGAGGGGTATGGATTCGGCTGTGCCTGCCCCTCCAAAATGCTGCTGCTGCTGCTGCTGCTGCTTCAAGGGTTTTCCGTTAAAGGAGCCCAGGGGCTCCCCATGCTTTTGTCCGAAACCCCCTGGCAAGGGGCTAGGGCCACGCAAGCCCCTGGGAGCATGCTGGGGAGAGGTGAGGCATGGTTCCCAGTCCCGTCTCTCTCCCCAGGTGACTTACCCTTGCTGACTTCACGGGGGGGGGGGGGTGAATGTCAGAGCTGTCCCCATGCGGGGTCAGTTAGTGCTACCAATGCCTAAGCAACCACTCACATTGCTGTAATTTGAATAAAGTTGTGGCCAAAATTATGCCAAAAACCTTAAACAAAAATTAAGTGTCAATTGTGTTTTTCTTTGGGGGGGTGTCTTGGGGACCTCGACGTGCAAATGTGCATTCTAGGGGATTCCAAAACTTATTATTTACCTATTTGTTTATTTTATGTTAAATTGCTGTATGCATCCAGCCTTCTTCTATAGTAAAAGAAGAAGATGATACTTTGATAGAGGAAAATATCAGCTGACTTGTTTTACACCAGGTAGAGACCCATTAACCTTGCTAGAAGAGTGCAAGAGGTGAGGGGGGGGCAACAGTCTTAAGGAAGAGCCTTCTGCTGAGAACACATCAGGACCTCAAGAGGAGGGGGAAAGAAATAGGATCAGCAGAAATGCAATTCTATTCATGGCTATTCAGAAGTAAATTCCACTGAGTCTAATGGGACTTACTCCCAGGTAAATGTGTACTGGATTTCAGCCTAAGCATCCATTCCTTAAGAAGAAAGACTAGTGATTCTAGCTTGCTGCATGCCCAAAGACCAACTTCTACAGAATAACAGAGGATTCCTAACCTCCAGGAGCAAAAGATGCAGCAATCCAATTAAGGACAGGGTCAAAAGACTAATTTTTCTCCTGCTCAGCTGAGGATTTTCTTGACCTTCCTCATGAATGAGCAGTATTCATGAAGTTTAAAGACAAAGCCTGGACAAACAATTTAAAAGTTCATGTCCTAGCACTTCCAAGAATCTCTATTTGCAAGGACAAAAAGGCAGCAATCATTCAAACACACAGCTCTTCCCTAACAGATTCAGAATTTTGTTCTGTTTGCATTTTAATGTGCATGACCCAAAATTCAGCTCACATATCCTTGAGAGTTTGCACTTCTTCAAATTTTATGATTCAGATCTCCAACCCAAAGAAGCAAGTACAAAATGGCATGTATTAGGGGAAATGTGTGCAAGAATGCATTAGTAAAACAAATGTACAAAATGCATTATTGTTTTTTTTTTAAAAAATGCTTATATTGAGGGAAATGCACAAAAATGTTTATGCATTTTCATGAGGACTTTGGTTCTTTTTTAAAAAAAAAAGTTCACAAACTGATGCAGAAATCAGGTTAACTGAACAAAGTCTGAAGGGGGGGGGTGGGAATGAGAAACCAATACGGACAGATTTGTCCATCCCTACTCTTCCCCTGTTCCCACCCCATTGCTAGTCCCCTGTGATTCCTTTAAAGAATGCCACTGTTTGCATACATCTGATAATCAGATCACCAGCTGGAAATTCAGATAAGGCGGCAGTTGTAAGCATGCTAACTTGAAAATTAATTCCATGGAAATGGCTTCATAGAAATTATGTTCAGGATGAGAAGGCTGAAATGCCATATAGCCACATAAACCTGCCTTTTTCTCCAGAGGTCCTGCTTACCAGCCTATTTAGTGGTAGTTTTCTTTTTTCTGGAACTAGGGGAAGAGCATCTGCTTTTCCTGCAAGAGGTCTCAGACTCAATCTGCAGCTTGCAATGTCCCCTGATTGAAATCCTGGAGAGCCTCTGCCGGTCAGTGTAGGAACTTTGAGCTAGGAGTGCTTCTGTATAATATATATACCCACACTGTATTTTTGGACCCCTCTTTGGCTGGAAAGCTGTTAAATGCTTTTGTTGTTGTTCTCATCAATTTTAATTAACGATGTTTGGCTGGATTTTTAAGCTACCATAATTTATTATTTTACACTATGTTTCATGTAAAATTCTGGTCTTTATTCAGTGGTTTTATGCTGCTGTGTTGGTTGGTTTTAGTATTTTATAAGTGCAGCATTTTTATTTTACTTCTGTGAGCTGCTGCATGGTCAAAGTGTCATTACCTGTGTTTCAGAAATCTATTTTTTGGGACAAAGATACAAGCACAAATATTATTTGCTTCCATATTGCCCACACCATATTTTTTTCCTCTAGTAAGGATGGGTATGATGAACAATCATGTTGATAAATCCTGTCTCATTAAACCAGAAGTGGCTAACCTGTGGCCTTCCAGATGTTGGAGTTCAGCAACAACTGGAGAGACATAGATTTCCAATCCCTGCATTAAGGCTTCTTCAATCTATGTCTATAGATCTGGAATTTATGTAAGAAATGGGCCATCACATGATGCCCCAAGAACAAAGTAAGCTTATAAATGATCTCAAGAGGAGGAAACCACAACTGACTACATTTTATTCTTCTAAGTGGATCGCCTGCCCTGGGTAAGGACCAAGACAAATTATAACACTAACAACAACTGGCATGTGGAGAACTTCTCTAAATATTCTTTTTTTCTGGTCTTTTCAGTTCGGCGGGTCCTTATGCTTTGAGATATGAAAAATTACAGCAGTAAATTGCTTTTTTAAAAAAAGTGTTACCATGGTACCCACTTTTCCAAGTGATAAGAAGTTTAAAGCATGTCGCTAGCAGGGTTTAGCTTCCTTTGAAAGCGAACACTGAAGATTTATGGTAGGCATTGAGAACTCAGTGTGATTGGACTACATCAGGCTTCCTCAACCTCGGCCCTCCAGATGTTTTTAGCCTCCCATGATCCCTAGCTAGCAGGACCAGTGGTCAGGGATGGTGGGAATTGTAGTCTCAAAACATCTGGAGGGCCGAGGTTGAGGAAGCCTGGATTACATCATCTCCAGCTATTGGCCATGCTGGCGTCTTAAAAATACTTATTCATTGACAAGTTGTGAACAGGCTGTGGCAACCAACATAAGCACTCTTGCTTTATGGCAGTGAGATGTGGCCAGCTTATACCCACCAGAAGCAACACCTCAGTGCCTTCCACATGTGCTGCATCAAGGTGTCACTGAAAATCCACCATTTAATGAGGGGTTTAAAGGAGAACAGAGAAGCAGATTGCATATGCAGGAGTTATCCTGCCTGGGGTGAAAGACAAAATGGATTCCCAGTCCTATGTACAGAAGAAGACTGGACTGTCAGCTGAATGTATAATGAATGAACACATGGGCAACAGAATAGGGTCCTCGACCACATTAGGGCACTGGGCAGGGGGAAGGCACAATGCACACACTGTTCTAAATGGAGGGGGATGACTGGAGGCTCTGGAGCAGGGGTCAGCAAACTTTTTCAGCAGGGGGCCAGTCCACTGTCACTCAAACCTTGTGGGGGGCTGGACTATATTTTGAAGGGGGGAAATGAATGAATTCCTATGCCCCACAAATAACCCAGAGATGCATTTTAAATAAAAGCACACATTCTACTCATGTAAAAACACGCTGATTCCCAGACCATCCGTGGGCCAGATTTAGCAGGTGATTGGGCCGGATTCGGCCCCCGGGCCTTAGTTTGCCTACCCATGCTCTGTAGGAACTGCTGCAGCTATCACAAATACTGTAACCCAAACATCTGCCCCCTGAGGCAGTCACTGCACTCTGCCGAATGATAGGACTGGCCCTGGGGGAGGCAGTTCCAGGCATAAGGGGAAGTAAGGACAGCATCTTTTGAAATGGATCTGGATGATATCTCATCCAAAAGTAGCAAATTTGGAAAGTGCATAAGCAGAGCAGAAACCAAGGATTTTAAAATTACATTGTTTATATTTTTGATTATTAATTAAGCCTTAGTTATCCATGAAATAGGACACGGGTGGCGCTGTGGGTTAAACCACAGAGCCTAGGGCTTGCCAATCAGAAGGTCGCGGTTCAAATCCCTGTGACGGGGGTGAGCTCCTGTTGTTCGGTCCCTGCTCCTGCCCACCTAGCAGTTCAAAAGCACACAGTGCAACTAGATAAATAGGTACCGCTCCAGCAGGAAGGTAGAGAGCGTTTCCGTGCGCTGCTCTGGTTCGCCAGAAGCGGCTTAGTCGTGCTGCCACATGACCTGGAAGCTGTACACTGGCTCCCTCAGCCAATAAAGCGAGATGAGCGCCGCAACCCCAGAGTTGTCTGCAACTGGACCTAATGGTCAGGGGTCCCTTTACCTTTTTATCCATGAAATGCTAACTTCTTACACAGAGACAGACAGAGGAGGAGAAAGAGAGAGCGGCTTGAGGTTTCTGGAAGAGAAAAAGAATTTCTTTTTCATAAGCATCTGCCATTCTCCATAGGCATTGGTGAGGTGTGCCTCAGCTCTGCCTAAGATGTAGGGAAATTGCATTCACTGAATTGCCCACATGAAGGTCATAGCCCATACTAAGCAGTGTAATCTTAAGATTGATTAGTCATTGTGACATAAATGAGTCCTTGCTTGCTCAGCATAATGTGCTAATGAATATTCTGCCTCATTTTTCGTAATTTTTTAAAAAATATATTTGCATTTAGAGAAGATCTGCTATCAATTTTGCATTTTAAATTTGTCCATTTGCCATTTATTATATGAGGGAAAGAACCATCTCCTTAGTTACTGTGAGGGCAAAATATGGGGCAAAAAACAGTCTTTATAGTATGTGGAATTATGCCATGACATTTTAATATCATTAGCTTTTAGTACTCAGTCTGGGGATCCAGCAGCTTTATACATAAACAGTCAATCTGTTAGACACAATCCAATCGATTGGGAGCTGAAATAACAAATGGCTATCACAAACATTTTGATTGCCTTAAAACAAGCCAACATATTTAGTCTGCTCTTGCAGAATTTCTATCCCTGTTTCCAATTAGGAAGCACTTTTAGAATAATGAGCAAATGTGCTGTGTACAATGTATTCATGAAAGCTAGGAATATGGAAGAGGAAAGCCAATTTAGAGAAGGACTTCTCCAGAAGTGGCTCCTTATACGCCCCACATGGGCATCAATATGGAGCAAGCATTGTGAGGAAAATAAATTCCTGCCCTCCCGGGTAAAGGTAAAGGGACCCCTGACCATTAGGTCCAGTTGTGGCCAACTCTGGGGTTGGGGCGCTCATCTCACTTTATTGGCCGAGGGAGCCAGAGAACAGCTTCCGGGTCATGTGGCCAGCATGACTAAGCCACTTCTGGCGAACCAGAGCAGCACACGGAAACGCTGTTTACCTTCCCGCCAGAGCAGTACCTATTTATCTACTTGCACTTGACGTGCTTTCGTACTGCTAGGTGGGCAGGAGCTGGGACTGAGTAACGGGAGCTCACCCCGTCGCGGGGATTCGAACCGCCGACCTTCTGATTGGCAAGTCATAGGCTCTGTGGTTTAAAACACAGCGCCACCCACGTCCCACCCTCCCAGGTAGGGATGGGCAAATCTGTCAGTTCTGTTTGCTCATTTCCCCAGCACTGAGTTCACTTCTCCACATTAACTGCAAATTCTTTACTCCTTGTGGAAATCCTCCTAAGAGAGCTGGAATTCCCAGAGTTTTCTATGAAGAGGCATTTATAATAATAATAAAAACAACAACCACTCTGGCAACTGTAGCAAACAGGGCCTGAGAGAAACCGATATTGATTTTTTGTTGATCCCTAGTGCTAATGCTGGGCCTGACAGCACCAACATGTAAACCCCAAAATGCATTCAACACTCATAATCTCCCTTTGAGCAATATTTGGTCATACTCTGAGTTTGCTTAACCAGTTGACCAACATGGTTAATATTGTTGTTGTTTAGTCGTGTCCAACTCTTCGTGACCCCCTGGACCAGAGCACACCAGGCACTCCTGTCTTCCACTGTCCTCTGTCGTCCCCTTGTGCCCTCAATCTTTCCCAGCATCAGGGTCTTTTCCAGGGAGTCTTCTCTTCTCATGAGGTGGCCAAAGTATTGGAGCCTCAGCTTCAGGATCTGTCCTTCCAGTGAGCACTCAGGGCTGATTTCCTTAAGAATGGAGAGGTTTGATCTTCTTGCAGTCCATGGGACACTCAGGAATCTCCTGCAGCACCATAATTCAAAAGCATCAATTATTTGACGATCAGCCTTCTTTATGGTCCAGCTCTCACTTCCATACATCACTACTGGGAAACCCATAGCTTTAACTATACGAACCTTTGTTGGCAAGGTGACAATGGTTAATATTAGAGGAGTGCAAACTTCCAAGTATGTCTCCTTTGGACCAGCGCTAGTGACTGAACTGGCATTTACTACTTGTGGCTCTCGACACCCAGCAAACAGTTAATTGCCATCACAAATGAAAGAGTAGTGGAGAGAAAGCAACAGCAGCAATTGAGAAGATGCATTATCCGAGCCAACAAAGGGTTTGTTGGGATAATCGAAAGACAATTGGGCTGTGTGGGAAATAAAGAAAAGGTTTTTGAGTGAAAATAACACTGAACAAGGGGACATCATTCAGTTTGTCTCCAGAATGCTGATTGCACATCAACCTTCGCTCAATGTCCCACACAATAAAATAAAATAAAATAAAAAGTAAGTTGGACTGAAAATAGTGGACAAGCTTTTAAACTCCTGACATGAAATGGGACTCGTAACAACCTCATTCCAAATAAAATACAAGAGGAGGGTGCAGGAATTGCCTTTGATGTTTTAGACTGGGGGTGAGAAACCTGTGGCCCTCCAGATGTGGCTGACTCCATCTGCCCCAGCCAATGTGGCCAGTGGTCAGGGATGATGGGGACAGGAGTCCAGCAACATCTGGAGCCCCACAGGCTCCCCTTCCTTGTTTTCATTATCTTAAGCAGTTAAAGTCTTGGATCATATATTGCAATGCACTTTTATGAAGGTGGTAAGAGGTTCGGTCTGTCCTCTGGCTCTTCAGGAATTAAAAACCATAATTGTTTCAGCTTGATAGATGCTGGTCCCTGGTGGAAGGACAGTCAGCACATGCCCAGGCAGACCATCTGAAATAAGCCAAGTGGGAGAAAGTATTAAAACACTTCAGTTACCACCAGTCAGGGAAAGGACCACAGTTGGTGTGCAAGTTATGCTTGCTTGCATATTAGCAATAAGGTAAACAGTTAAAATACAAATAAATAAAGTCAGCATAGCAGGTATTCAGAGATTATGAGAATTGAAGTCCGTAGTTACCCAGTGATAGTTAAGGACAGGACAGGAGACTGAGCCGTTTGGTTACACTCCTCACTACAATATTTCTATTTAAATTATGGTAATTCTTTCTAAATTTATATCCACATATATACTTTAGCACAGGTTTCCTCAACCTTGAACCTCCAGATGTTTTTGGCCTACAACTCCCATGATCCCTAGCTAGCAGGACCAGCGGTCAGGGATGATGGGAATTGTAGTCTCAGAACATCTGGAGGGCCAATTATACTTTAGCATATGCAAATTTTATGTGAATTGGTGTCCTTTCTTTAGGTGTTGGTTAAAAGTTGCCACCCTAGTTGTAATGGTTAAGAACAAAAAGCATAAGTCTGCATAAATCTCCTACGCCATTTTAATGATAAAATTTAAAGCACGGATTGTCCATTGTTTGGCACACTCCATATGAATGATGTCATTGCAGATATTTTACTGTATTTATTTATTTATTCATTCATTCATTCATTCAACTTGTAAAACCACCCTTGGGCCATTAGGATCCCAGAGTGGTACACAATCGAAACAAGGCAAGCCCCACTTGATTATGAGAATTATGCCTCAAAGTATCCAACTCCCTGACCTCAAATGCCATTTCTATGCAATTGAAAAGCTCCTGCATGTTGCAGCACTTGAAGTGCAGTAAAGGCTGTCCAGAAATAGCAGCACACTCCTGAAAAGTCATATGGGCTATTTACATTGCCAAATATACAAAAGCTTTACGAACAATTGCTGCATCTGTCAGTATTGCAGAGGAGGAAGGAAACCCAACAACTCTAAATTATCCATCCGAGGAGGTACATACAGGAATGACAGCACTGATGTGTTAATGATGGAATTAGTTCCGAAGAATTGTGATTGAATTACATATAGGGTTTGCCCACCTTTGGTTGGGCAAAATAAAGGACAGGTCAAGGGGGCGGGGATTGAGGGGCTAAAATTACTTTACCTGATGCAGAAATGACTTCAGATCAATCCATTACAACAATCAAAGGGAAGCTATCAGTAACTACAAACATTACAACAACAATTTTGAAAGGAAATCCTCCCCACCTGCTGAATTTCTGCCTGTCAGAAGGATGATAAATATGGAAACCCAGCCGAAAAAGGAAAAAGGGGGAGAAAGAGGTAGCAACAAATTCTACTTCTCTTCCTCACAGAGCTTTGCCTCCAACATCCTAACAGGGTTCACATAACACCTCATTCACCCGAGAGTTCCAATATATGAAGGTTATGATACTTTAATGCCTAGGCATGGACAGATGATGGTGATGATGATGATGATGATGATGATGATGATGATGATGATGATTGTATACCACCCTTCATCCGAAGATCCCCAGGAAGTTCACAAAGGGATCAAAAATTGTATATTGCTTAGCATTGGAAGACACAAGATTTACCCACGCTGGAGGAATGGCAGACGCAGTTGATGGACTATATGGAACTGGCCGAAATGACTGGCAGAATCCGAGACTTGGGAGAAGAAACAATCGAGGAGGACTGGGAAAAATTTAAAGACTATTTGAAAAAACACTATAAGTTGTATGAATGTTAAAAAATGCACTTTTTAGGAAATTCTAGCTTCAGCAATTGTAAATTAATGAAATGGAAATTAAGGTACAAGAAGTCAGAGGTGGAATAATGAAATAACTTTATTATGTTTAAGCTAAAATGTATAAGATTTGGGTTACAACACTTTGGAAACTAGGTAACATGATAAAATGAAAGATACAATAAGTTTTGAAATACGTTAACAAATTGCTGATGTTTTGTATCACAGAGAACGCAGGGTTAGGAAGATGCGGGGAAGTCCATTAGATTTGCTGAAAAAAAGATCATGGAAATTCGCAACTTCTCTATATTATTTCTTATATTTGTCTTTTATTCTTTTTTTCTGTATTATATAAACTCAATAAAAATATTATAAAAAATGTATATTAATATGCACTTAAATATGTATCTTTGAATATATTTTCTCTCAAAATGTTGTTGTTGTTTAGTCATTTAGTCGTGTCCGACTCTTCGTGACCCCATGGACCAGAGCACGCCAGGCACTCCTGTCTTCCACTCTCTCAAAATAAGCTTTCATAAATCCTAAGCACTAGGAGAAAGTGCATACCCTATTTGCCCTGGTGACATAAGCCCAGTGCTTTTTTTCTGGGGGGACATAGGGGGATGCATACCCCTAAACATTTTGTGAATCTAAGTTTGGTCTCATTGAGGGGCAGTATTTCAATATGAGTAGGAAAATGAGAGTACCCCTAAACATTTTTTTAGAAGAAAAAAAAACCCCACATAAGTCTGTTATTGTGCCAGAAATTGAAGAAGCCAAAATACTCTAAAGTGTTAAATAGATAAAATGAGGAAGAAATGATGAAATGAGACATAATAAATATTTTGAGTACAATCAGATAGCCGTGGGCACACACTCAAATTAACTGATGACAAAACAGTACCCCAGGAAATAAATGCATCTTAATGATGACTTTAAAAATTCTTCATCATACACTTCTTTGAATCTCGCTTTTTGCTTATGCACAAAAAGAAAGAAGAGGGGTGGGGCGGGAAAGCATCAAAAAGACAAGTATGAATTGGCACATCACTAATATGAATGATGGAGCACAAGGAGATAAAAAGCGTAGTCTTTGAGCTGCAAAAAAAAAAAACAAGCCTGAGAAAACTACATCTCACAAGTGCAAACTACTCATTTGGGTCAAAGTCCAGTGATCAACGGCCTGCAAGAAAATGAGGCCACTATGTGACAAGATGGTGAAGGATTGTTACCCAAAACTGCACTCTCAAATTATTCTTTAATATAAGTGTTTGTGTGTCGAGACCCCGCAGCCACCCCCTCGTTGGAAATAACTCACACAAGGACACGGATATTAGGTTTATCTTATTGGGCAAATTTTGGCCACAACTTTCTTGAAATTACAGAATGTGAGTGGTATTGGCTTAGGCATTGATTGGACCTGACTATATCTGACTCCTGCCCATTGTGCAGGAACTCCCAGTAAGGGGAGACCTGTCACGAACCAACTCAAGCTCCCCCTGGTGTTCCCGTCGGGGTCATGTCAAGGCCTTAGCCCCACAGCCGGGCTTCAGAGTAGATCAACACCCCCGGATTCCTTTAACGGAATACCCTTAAGCTTGGAGGGGCAGGTGATGGCCACACCACTCCTCCCCCACACAAGGTCAAACAATGCCTAACCGCAACCCTAACAAAGTTGTGACAATTGCTATGAGGTAGGTGAAAACCAAGTGGCCAGTGCCAATTTGCCAAGTGGAAAAATTCCTACCAGGCCCCTCGGACAACCAAGGCGACCAACCGAAGTCCATAGCAAGGCCATTGCCTAACCTGCAAAATAGGGAGGGAGGGCGGGTGATTGAGGAAGCGAGCCAAAGAGGAAGTCCTCTGGTTCGCTCCTCCATTTAAACGGCCCCAGCCACGCCCCCCCCCCGGCCAGCGGGTTGGCTGGCTGGGCTCTGACGTGGCCGGGATCCCCCAGGCAATGAGGGACAAAGTCCTCCGCCCCTGGTGGGGAGTGGGTGACCACACGGTCCACCGCAACTCCTCCCCACTGGGAAGTGGAGTGGATTTGTGAGGATTTTCAAATGGGAATGTGATGCTCTAGTTCATGGGTCCTTTGGGGAACTGTATCCTAGCCAAAGCAAGGAGTCATTGGGTTCATCAAATACCTAGTCTAGGGGACACTGCAGAGAAGACCATGCAGGGAACAACCTGCACTGCATGGAAGTTTATGAGGCCACTGGTGAGGTTTGCATCCTTCCCTCTAGATGCAATGTAAGAAGATCTGGCTTCAGAATTTAGGGAGTTTGGTGGCAGATGAAGAGAGATTGGATTGGAAAAGCAGTGATGACCATTAGGCAGAGTGAGGTGATGACCTTAGATCCATTAATTTCAATGGGTCTGTTGAGATTAGTGTAAAGTTTGTGGCTACAACCTATAGTAATTCAAGACTGGGTGAGATATTTTGGCAGAAAATCCCACAAGCTCCTCTCTCCTCCTTGTCAGATGAGATACAACAGTCATAAATTAAAATAACTAACAATCACTTGCCCTTACATCAAAACAAAATAAAAAAATTCCTTCCAGTAGCACCTTAAAGACCAACTAAGTTAGTTCTTGGTATGAGCTTTCGTGTGCATGCACACTTCTTCAGATACACTCTGCATGCACACGAAAGCTCATACCAAGAACTAACTTAGTTGGTCTTTAAGGTGCTACTGGAAGGAATTTTTTTATTTTGTTTTGACTATGGCAGACCAACACGGCTACCTATCTGTAACTTGCCCTTACATGACATCCAAAATCCATGACCCAAGTTATACATGTTTGAGAATATAAGTGGCTCTACTCTGAGTATGACTTACACTGAATACAACCCAAGGCAACATGACTTCGGGGAAAGAATTCCATTTGCTTCTCTGTCTAGGGCAGCAAAATACCTTTGGAAAGCCCCAAGCAGGGTTGCAGTGGCAGACACATCCATGGGTGTAGCCAGGATTTATGTTGGGGGGTGCAGGACAGCCACCTGTCATCATTGTCTGTATGGCTCTGTCTAGCAGTTTCAGAAGAAATGTCTCAAGAACAGTTGTTTTAAATGACTTTCTTTTGACCCCAAGAAACTCAGAAAAATCTGTCAGAATCTTTCTACAATTTTGAATTTTAGTTAGGTGTTTTTATTTATTTACTTGATTTAGGGGGCAGTTGTGCCTCCCTGACCATGCCCATGGACACACCCTGGACCTCTTCATGTTCCTTGATTCTTCTGTACAGAACCTGTACATGCATGGAGATCAGGGTCATGTCTGCTGGTCAATTCTTCTTTCCCCCACCCCATATTCCATGGGTTGAATTCAACGAAGTTACAGTGGTACCTCTAGTTACATACTTAATTCGTTCCGGAGGTCCGTTCTTAACCTGAAACTGTTCTTAACCTGAAGCACCACTTTAGCTAATGGGGCCTCCCGCTGCTGCCACCACGCGATTTCTGTTCTCATCCTGAAGCAAAGTTCTTAACCCGAGGTACTATTTCTGGGTTAGTGGAGTCTGTAACCTGAAGCGTCTGTAACCTGAGGCGTCTGTAACCCGAGGTACCACTGTATTGTGTGTTTGTGTGTAACAACTTCTGCTGATGCAATGGAATTTCCCTGCTCCCCGATGTGCTCCTAAATCTGCTCCAGTGGGTTTGGGATTTCCCCAAGACCAGAGAAAGTTCTGTTGGATGCTTGCACAATGACTTTGCTGGATACAACCCCCTGGTTTCCACTCTCCAACTCCACATGTTCAGTATCTTCAGTTTGTGTTTGCTAAGCCATATCAATAACGTAGAAAGAAAAGAAATCGTGGTAACACTTTACTGTTAAACTAAACAAGAACATTGCAAAATTTGAGGAGTAATAAATTGATGTGTTTTGTCTTTTTTACTTCACACCTTGTGTGTAACAAGAAGACATTCAATAAAACATACAGAGGATAGCTCTTGAAGAACCTCACAGCACATATTACCTCAGCAAAGATCATGTCATTCTGCCTGGCTGCTAAGCAACACCTCCCTCCAATTGCTCCTCTCATGGCTACTTGACCTTCATGCTAACAGAATTAGTTGCTGCTGTGGTCATGTGCTATAAGCTGTAGGAGTAAAAAAAATATTCCCTTTATTTTCCATCCTGAAGCCAAGAGTTCTCATCGAGAATGAGAACATCCCTGGCACATTCATTTTGTTATTGAAAGCAGAGGCTTATTTCCAATGACAAAAATGGCACTTTCCTATTGTGTGCTTTCCTATGCCCCATCAAATACAACTAAATAAGTTGTTTGTTTGTTATTTAAGCTGGATCCTTCCGTCAATCTCCTTGGTATCCTTGACAAGTGTCCTGTACAGCTGACAGGAGCAGACATATATGCACTCTGCTCAGATGACATGATGTCTGCTATCAAAAGAAAAGTGGTGTGGATAGAGGAAGGGCTAGACACAAAGACGTCAGACCTAACTCTAAGCATGGAGGACTTTGCACAAGCTGCAACAAGGCTGCAGCCGTCTGTTTCCAAACCAGAACTGCTTAGATACAAACTAATCCAGCAGAGATTTGCTGCTTGATAAGGATCCAGCAGGACCAGAAAGGAAGGGATACATATGGTTGGAACTGTATAATTCCATGGAATCTGGAAGAAATTTTTGATGTGTTGTTGTCAGTTCTGCTGGAGAAATGAAAACAGTGGATGCCAATGGCAGGTCAGTGAGAAAAACTGAAAATGGGATCTAGGCATGGAACTGAGACTATTGGTTGCTTAGCTGGGTAAGAACTCTCTCAAGCTAGTCCTCAGGAGTTCTCAGTGCCCTTGCTTATATATGAGAAGTTCAGGTTTCTTGAACACCCAGTGGAAAACCTTTGGATGCTAACATCCTGGGCCCATGAATATTTGGGTGGTGGTGCAGTGGCTGTGTCTAAGAGTGGATAAATAAAAATCCAGTTTCTTTGCCATAAAAAAAAGTTGTTTATTTGTTTATTTTTATATAAAAAAAAGAAGAAACAATAACCATCTCACTGATACACAAAGAATGAAAAGCGGGTGGAGGGAAGAATTATGCAGATTTCTTACAGGAGGGAAATAGAGTTAAGGTCACTTTTACATGACATTGAATATTTTAAAATTTTAAAATATGTATTACATTTTAACTAAACCTAGGCCTACCCTTTCTTCTCTCTAAGTAATTTATATTCTAGATATGTCATGGGGGCAGTTATGAGCCAGCCGAGGCCTCTAATATAATAACTATCAGGAAATTGTCCTGCATTATTCATGTTAATTATGCTGAACCAAACACTGTGGACAGGAAAATGTATTTGCCAATGAAATATCTTTTTGGACTCAGAGATTATTAAAATTGATTGTATCAGGTTTCTTAAGATTAGACCCTGAGGCAATAAGGTTATCAAGAATGCTGAGGCCAGGACAGGGAGAACGGATCTCCATCCACTGATGAGTTGGATTTGTTACATCTGTTTGGTGTTTCCGGATGTAAACACAATAAGCTGTATCTGATGTAGCACTAAGTAACTCATTCCATTAGAACAAGGATTTACATTTTTTGCAGCATAACTTTGTCCCCTCCCTCCTCCCATGCATCCCCCAAATCTGTTCTGGGCCTCTGGAGGGTTCTCCAGAGCAAATTTGGGGAAGATGTGAGGTGGACAAGGAAGGAGAAGGGAAGATTTCTGTTGTGCACACACAATTCCTTTCACTAAGGGAACAAGTACACAAATACCACTCACTGGATTGTACATTATGCTAAGCATATTCAGATCAGACTCATTGAAATTAATGGCTATTACCACCTTATGTTCATTCATTGCAAAGGGTCTACTCTGAGGGCTGGTCCACACTTGTCCCATGCGTAGCAGTGGTTTTCCACTTGACCCAAACTTTCTAGGCATGTCTCTGAATGGTACAATCATCATGATAAATAAAACAAATAAAGTTACAACTTACTGAAAGGCACAAGAAAATACAAGTTTCAAAACTTTTATCAGCTGGGTTTTAGTTGATTAATCTGTTTAAATAAATTTGCTTCCTGAATCAAGAAGCATACTTTGTTCACATTTTTACTTTATAACTCTCTTTTTTACTTTTTTTGTTTACTTAAATGCATTTCTGTCATAGCAGGCATCTTCAGAGAAGAAGCACCCCCTCTGATATTCAAGAAAAAAAGGCATGCCTCTTTTATTATGATGCCTACCATCCCTGGCTTTTGTCAGTACAGCATTAAATATTAAAAACTTCCCTAAACAGGGCTGCCTTCAGATGTCTTTTAAAAATAGGTTAACCATCATTCCCTCTTCCCAGGGAGCTCTGGGAATAGTGGTGATGTGCTGGGAATTGGGGTCCCTTTAACAAACTACAATTCCCATGATTCTTTGGTGAAAGCCATGGCTGTTATAGTGGTATGATGGTGCTTTACAAGTATGGTACCAATGAGGCCTTAAATTGAGATGCTAACCAGGAGGGCCTGGTAGGCAGGACCACCCTACCCATGCAGCAAGGAGAGGTGACTGCCTCAGGCGGCAAGATCCACAGGGGCAGCAGATCCCAATGTAGACCTTCATTCCCCCTTTGTTCCTGATGCAGATCTTTCCTCACCCCTTCTTTCCTGGCTGGAAGGAGGCGCCATTTTGTGATTCCCCTCAGGTGCCAAAATGCCTTGGGCCCGCCCTGGCAGAGGAGATGTCCAAATGAGTACTTTTAGTTCCAAAAGAAAGAAAGAAATCTTAGTTCTTGTTTTTTTCCATTCTGCCAAGGATGGCTCAAATTAGGGAAGGCACACTCAGCATATCACAATGTCCATATCCCATTTTGCACCATAGATTCTAATAGCTCTCTAGAACCCCATTACGGTGATATCCTTGAGACTGTCTAACATAAAAAGCAAATTACCTCCCATTGGAGGTGGGGACCTGAGCATAACTGCAGACAGATTTATGGCCTTGCTGCAAAACACAGACACACTTGTTCTAGTTAAAATCTGTGGTCAGTTAAACAGATTGATGCTCTGAAGACACTTAACCCTAAAGGGCAGAAGGACAATGCCTGCAGTCCAATTCTTTATTGCTGTAATTCAGAAGGTATGTTTTACATAATTGTAATTGGAGTTACTGGGAAGTTTTTAATCTGGCAGGCATGGACCCAGAAGAACAATACAGAATTGCTCCAACCAATCCCTCATGACAATAGTCTCAGTCCTGCTAACAGGATATCTCCTCTCCATTGTATTTTGAAAGACAAAGCAGGGTGAATCACAATCCCATCTGAACTGTGCATTTAAATCAGTATCAGACCTCTGTAACAGTCATTGTTGTTTTGTTGTTGTTTAGTTGTTTAGTCATGTGCAACTCTTCGTGACCCCATGGACCAGAGCTCACCAGGCACGCCTGTCTTCCACTTAACAGCCAATGCTTTCCCCCTAATAATCCCGGGAACTCACAGAGGGCACAATGAATACCTCTTCCCAGGGAACTCTGGAAATAGTAGCACTGTGAGGGGAACAGGGGATCTCCAAACAGCTTCCTAGGAATCTTTGAGGAAAGCCATGGCTGTTTAAAGCCATGATACTGCTTTAAATGTGTAGTGCAGATGGGACCTAGGACGCACGCAACATAACTCAGGAGATCATTTCCAAACTGCTTTCTAGCCATGAGATAAGGAATAATAGGAACATAAAATTAGAAGGGATGTCAAAGGACATCAGTCCCCTGCCACTGAAAGAAATCCATTTCCCCAGGATCCTTGTTAGGTGCCCAGAAGGAGGGCCCAGTTTTGCTGCCAGGTGGGAAGGGAGTCCCTCCCCCAGCCCAGTGGGGCGGCAAGACTTTGCAAGGGCTTCTCCTTAAGGAGAAAAGGCTCACTGCCATGTAAGGAAGAGGAGATTCTGCAAGAGCTTCTTCTTGAGGAAACGTCCTTGTGGAGTTTGCTGCCCCTTTCCTTGAGGAGAAGCCCTTGCAGAACCTCACACCCCCTCCTCATGGACACAGCAGCAGGGTGTTTTGCCTCAGGCACCAAAAGACCTCAGACCACCCCTGTGACACACAGACACAAAGCCCATTTGTCAACCCATCAATGAGTTAAGTATAATTGTTTAATTCACACTGAAATAGAGAATACCTATGTGTATTGCTGGAAGATCCCACTGAAGCTTGAGAAAGGCAAGAAGAGCTCTCTGAGCATCTTTAGCTAGCTGATAATTAACTGCTGTTGTTCTCTGATAGCTCTGTCATGAATATTTAACTTTAAATCACATGGGAGGGTACTGAATTGCAAATTCATCAAATGACTGACTCCACGAGCACACAGCCTCAGACAGTAGCCTTCTCTCCATGTGATTTTCACTGTGTAAACTTATTTTTGAGATGCTGAGCCTGAGTTCTTGCATGGAATTATTTGGATGTATCTTTTGATATTTTTAATCTGTGTTGAAGAAAGTTCTGCAAGTAAAGTTTTGGATTAAATTTATGGGCCTTGGTGACAATGGTTTATTTCCAAAAGGACTCAGCTTTTTATGCATACAGCGACCACACTCACAGAGAGAAGCTCTTTGCACACCTCTCTCCTATTTTCATAATATATGGGAGGGTGTGTGCCTAATTCTGGCATCCTATGAAACGTGGATATGTTTTAGGGGACATGTTGAGGAGAGGCTAAGCCAGGCCAAAGAGGAACTGAACAGGAAGGAAAGACAGTCACTTCCTTCAGTATGGATTTCTCAGGGGACTTTTGCTGAGGCCTTGCGCTGGCAGGCACACAATTGTCTATGGGCACAGCATTGCTTAGTCTGAATCATTTCATTCTTCCTCATTTATATCTATTAAAAAGCTAATGTGTGTGAAACACTTCTAAACAGCTTATAAAGGTGGAAATGTCCATATTTGTGACAGTATTCACTGGTATCAGCACTTTTTTTGCTGTCTGTGGCAGCCATTCTGTGATGGTACTCATAACACTTTTCTGAAGATATGAGTATCAGCACCTCATTTTTAAACGTGTGTGTGTGTGTGTGTGTGTGTGTGTGTGTGTGTGTAGATGGGGTGTAACAGTGCTCCAGGTGTAGTGACACACCCACAGGTCTCACCCAATGGTCTTGGAAGCATCAGACAACACACTATGTTCCCCTGAGTTTACAATCATGCCTTTCATTTTCATTTTACAATCATGCCTTTCATTTTCAGCTTCATGGTTTTTACAAGAAAACACTCAGTGGAGAAATGGCAAACCCATCTGCTGCATAATGTGTGAGTCTGCCCTTTTGGAAAGATGGTGTTTTATGTTTAACCACCTTGAGGAAAGAAAATATTTGGATTTTAAGCTTAATATAAATTAAAAATTCCACTAACTTCTTTATAAGTTCATCCTGATTTATACCACCAGGTCTGAGGAGAATTGGACTTGGCTGAAAGTCTACAGACTATCACCCACAGAATGGTGTTCTAGAAACTTCCAAAGGAAACTTCTGACATCATCTAAGAGCAACCTCATCCATTTTCTCTCCTGTTCACGTTTATCTCTTGGCTTTTGTTAGTGTTTACTTGCTCACAGAGGTGGAGATTCTCTGTAATGTATATATTACAAACACACACACATACACTTTATGTAGAGATATGCAATTCAGGCACAAGCTTATGTATTTGAATGTCAGCCAGCGCAATTAAACCTTTATGGCAACAATGATACCAATTATCAGGTCAACTAGAGGCACAGTAATTCTTCTTAAGCACTTTAATAACCTTTTACCTGCTAAATATGTAAAAGAAGGTCAACCAGAATAATTTAAATATGGCTGTGGTCCCCTCGGCAAAAGGCAACGGCTGAACAGAGATAATTAATAAGCTAATAATGTCATCATTAATTGTTTCATAGGACAGCCTCCATCAATTATAATGCTGTAAGCACAGCGATGGGATGAAGAAAGTAACAGAATTAAAAGTTTACAGTGCTGACCATCAGTGCTTGACTGAACATATTTCACAGCATCAGGCAGCGTCTAAGTGCTAAGCAGCAACAGAGCATGAAAAGAAATATGACCACCATGGGAGTGGATCTTTGAACGAGTCACTGCTATCTGGGCCAGCCTTCCCCAGCCTGATGTCCTCCAGATGTTCTGAACGACATGTTGGCTGAAGAGACACCAAGGCTGCATCCAAAATCCCACCCATAAATAGGAACAGTCTGGAACCACCTTGTGACCAATTACCATCTAGCTGAGATTAATTTAAATGACATTAATTTCCACTGGAAATGGGGATAAACCAAAGTTCTTGCAGAAAAGGTGAGTTTTGTGGACAGATTTCAAGGAACAGTGATCCTGCAGCAAGTTTAAAATCTCTCTCTCTCAGTGGCTTCCTCACAGCCATTCACCATTTAGAATGAGTGGCCAAGTACCAAGCACAGAATTGCCATTTAGTCCAGCCACCTGCTCTGCAGTAATCTTTTGCCCAGTGTGGATCTTGAACTCACAACCCTGAGATTAAGATTCTCATGCTCTACCAACTGAGCTATGTTTGGGGTAGAGCCAGAGACAGTAGCCTTCTCTCCATGTGTGAAGAGAAACAACTGAAGGGGGATGTTTTCATACATCTGAGCAGAATCATTTTTCATTTTCTAACTCTGTTGCCCAAAGGGTTGGGGATCTCTGGCATGGAGACCCTCAAAGTCATACTGAAGATATTTTTGCCTTGCTCTTTGCACAGGTCCATTACATTCCAAGCAACAACTGAACCCTCGCACCAGGGGGCGGAGAGGCGGGAGCACATGTAAAGCAAAACTTATTGGAGATTTAAGGGCGGCAGGGGACTGGGGACAGGACAGAGAACAAACATAGAATGTGGACATCACACTGTGATAGAGGTTTTAGGCCTTGGGAGCCTGCCTGCAAGCCATTTAATCCTGAGCAGCCAATGTTATTCCTTCGTTTTATGAAGAAACGCCAGTTTTGTTTCAGCAAGTCTGTCAACAAGACACAGAAGAGAGACAATTGGAACTGCAGCAGAAGATTTCTGGAAGGAAAAAAGGAAAACATAAGGAAGGTGAAATTGCATGTGCCCACAGCTTTTTGATTCAGCAAAGGATGCCAGAGGTGTTTTGGAGTTTATTCCTCAGAAGCTATTATCCTGAATCAAGGACTTAACATTTATGAGACAGAACTTAAATGTTAATTTGGACAAATTCAAAATTAGTATAATGTTTTTGTTATATTCACAATGCCATAAATGATTTTTATTACTACTATGTACCATATTTGTATTTGCAACATCTTAAATAGATGTCCAAAGAAAGATGTGCCTTATTCTGCCGATGCTCAGAAAGCCTATCCCAAATCACTTTTGGTTAATCACTGACCTACATAAACACTCATTAATCAGAGACAAATGTTTGAGGCCAAAATGCTCACCTCACCGTGAGTTGTATTTCCAGGCCAAGAAAGATGAAACCCAGCAACATCTCTAAAGGCACCAGTGTTCTATATTATTGTGAAATTTCTCCTACCTACATCCAGGCAAATCTGTAAATCAGCAATGGGGATCTTTTCCCCCTCCAAACTGCAACTCCCATCAGCACTAACCACTAGCCATGCTGGCTGAGGCAAGTTAATGGGAGTTGCAGGCCCTCCAAGTGTCCCTATTTTCCAGGGATGTCCCTGATTTAGAGAAGCCATCCCAGTTTCTGATTTGATCCCAGAATGGCCCACTTTTCCTTAGGATGTCCTTATTTTCACTGGAGAAATGTTGGGGGGTATGGAGTTATCCATCCCCCGAGTCGTCTGAAGGCAATCCTGTATAGGGAAGTTTTAAAAAATGTTTAATGTTTTATAATGTTTTTATATAAGTTGGAAGCTGCCCAGAGTGGCTGGGGCAGCTCAGTAAGATGTGTGGGGTATAATTTCATTGCACACAGGTTGTACAATGACACTAAATTTATTATTATTTATTATTATTATTATTATTATTATTAAATAGAAAAATGATCATTATGGAATGGGACATCCCTATTTTCATCAGAGAAATGTTAGAGGTATAGAGTCCAACATCTGGAGGGCCTCAGATTCCATAGATATATAATTCCTAGAGCATGAATGGGCAACAGCTCTGGTAATCAAACTACAAAGGAGCAATTGAAGTTTCTGTTGCAAAATGTAAATGTCTCCGTTAATGTTAATGTTAAGAAACAGCATCTAGCAGGGATCACCAGGAATTGTGCACATCCAAGGCTTCAGGGATGAGGGGTCTGTGGCCCTCCAGATGTTGCTAAACTACATCTCTCATCATCCCTGAGAATTAGCCGTGCTGGAGGGGGTTGATGGGAGCAGCAAACCAACAACCTCTGGAGAGCCATGGTTTTCCCAACCCCTGGATATCAGCAGACAGCTGTTGATTCTTATCTCACTTACCCCACTTGGAAACTCCCTTCCTTGAATTTCCTAAGACACTGAAGGACAATTGATAGTCAGTGCCAATTGGGGTGTCTAAGTGCTGTATGTGCCTTTGAAAATCTGCCTCTAAATCTTTTCTATTAATGCTAAGTAATAATGGATAGACTGTGCTTGACTGTAAATCAGTCTCCAGCTGCTGATGGTATTATAAACTTCAAGCAGGCATGTGCAATATTATCAGTACCAAGAGAGACTGATTTATAAGTTAACTGGCAAAGCATCTATCTCTGCTCATTACATTCTCTATAAATCTCTTCTGTTAAGTTATCTGCATATTAGTTTTCCCCAAAGGCATCCCTCACTCTTTCATGTTCCGTTCTCCTGATGGCAGGTAAAGGAGTACAGGCTTCTGTTGCTTAGACCACTTTGGAAAATGGTACACTTAAGACGCTGAAATGATTTGGGGTGGGAAGGCAAAACATCATTTCTAGGGCTGACATGTTTAATCAATCAATCAATCAATCAATCATTTAAACCAAGGATGGGTAAACCTGTGACCTTTCAGATGAGGCAGGACCACAAGGGTGCCTGACCATTAGCCATGTTGGTGAGGACAAATGGGATCTGGAGAGCTATTGGCTCCCTAGTCTTCAGTTCATTTGAATTTTTCAGTGAAAAACTGGAAAAAAACTGACAAAAGCATTTCAGATTAATTGTGCGACATAATTTTAAATGCCTAATATAAAATACACTCATGAGTAGATGATGTAAAGGTAAAGGTAAAGGGACCCCTGACCATTAGGTCCAGTCGCGGATGACTCTGGGGTTGTGGCGCTCATCTCGCTTTACTAGCCGAGGGAGCCGGCGTACAGCTTCTGAGTCATGTGGCCAGCATGACTAAGCCGCTTCTGGTAAACCAGAGCAGTGCACGGAAACATCATTTACCTTCCCGGTGGAGCAGTACCTATTTATCTACTTGCACTGCATGCTTTCGAACTGCTAGGTTGGCAGGAGCAGGGACCAAGCAACGGGAGCTCACCCCGTTGCGGGGATTCGACCTGCCAACCTTCCGATTGGCAAGTCCTAGGCTCTGTGGTTTAACCCACAGCGCCACCTGCATCCCTAAGTGGTATAAAAAAATGCCTTAAATAAAAATAAGAACAATAATATTTATTAATGAAATACTAATAATAATAATAGTAATAATAATTTGTTAATTGTATTGGGATGTTTCATGAGAAGCAATTCATTGCTGAAAATCATCATCAACATCTAGCTGTTCCTGAAGAATAATCACATCTGGTCTGAAATATGGGAGGATGTGAGGTTGACTGTTCTCTCTTCCCTCCTTAACTGGCATCTTTAGGGCCAACAGCTCTCACCATTTTATATTATTCATTTTCTGCATTGTCCTGGTCCAAGGTTTCACTTTATTCTTTGACTTTTCCACATGTCCTTCAGACTGAAACAGTCAGTGTAAGCAGACTTATTACTCCTTCAACACACCCAACCACTGCAAGGCTTCCTGAGGCAATGACCGCTCCCCACTTAAAACGGGGGGCGCCTTTTGCGTGGACGCGTGCAGCCCTGGATCTGGAGTGGCCCCATCAGCATAGGCTTTGCCTTCCCCCAGGTGGGATACCTGGAGGTCCCCGCCTACCCCAGTGAGTTGTCCAATCCCACCTGGGGGAAGTGTTGCCAGGGAAACCAGGCCAGGTAAGGGGAGGGATTACCTGCCCACACAATAGAGGGTGGATCTTAATTGTTAATCCTCACTTGGCTCCAGAGCTTCTCCCACCCTACCCACCCTCAGTTAATGTCTTCTTTTGCAGGTTAACTTTTTTTTTTTTTCATAGGTTTTGCAGGTTAACCTGTCTCCACAGGTATGCGGGCGCTGCTACGATAAGGTCGCTGTTAAAGGGCCGGAAAGGAATTTCCCTGCATTGGCAGGTTTCGCCTTTCCCGTAGCAAAACGTCACAACTTTGGCGGTATCAGGCCTTGGGCGGAATCCTTTAGTCCATCTTCCTCTTTGCGGCGGCGATACCAGGGTTCCCCGTTAAAGGGGTTTTTGAAGGGAGGCTTTGGCCGTACGCCGAAAGGTCGTCATTGCTCTCCCCTGCGGCGGCGTAACGGGGGCGGCTATCTCTGCTTGAACATATGTTCTCCAGAGCCGGCCCATCCCCCCCACACACACTGGATAACCCTGATGCTCCCTAGGTCCCCGGCTGGGGACTAGGGAGGGAGAACGCCCAATGCCTGAGCCAAGGTCTACCCACATTTGAAATTTAATAAAGTTGTGGCCAATTTAATCCCATAGCACGTTGTCTAGAGTCGTTATTCCACATGACGGGGGGACCACTCGGGATCTGGGGACTCCGCCTGTCCACGCAAATCAAACTGTACTTCTTTCTCACCACCTCCTAAATTATTGAGAATTTTCCATGCTGGCACAGTGACCCAGCAAATGCATCTCCACCAATAAGAAGCAAATAGAAGATTTTTTGAAAAAAAAAAACCTCTGATCACAGCAGTAGCTAAAGGACAAAACTTCAAGAACTCCCACAACATCTTTGGGAATAAGCTTTGTTACAGAAGACAATGATGGGATGTGACTGTTATCACAGAACCATCTATTACTACGGATGCTCGACAACCTAGAAATGTCAGCTCTTGTCATGTTACTCCCAACATTTCTGGTGATTTTCATCTCCTTTTGTCTTCCTAAACTGAGCAACACAAAGGACAGGTGGGATATTGGATCTTAAACTCTTCATTGTTTTGCACAATGGGAATGGATAAACCAAATATAAAAACCTTGTATCAACCTTTTGAGAGTGGTGTTGCTGTCACAGGACATTTCTGGAGATGTGTATAGCCGGGCAGGAATCTTCCAGGTTAAAAGCAGCTCTTAACAAAGCCTTTGGAAATGGTAACAGGACTAGTATTGTAAAGTCTTACAATACTTTAGCTTGAGGGGAAGGGCTGTACCTTAGTAGCAGAGCCTCTGCTTTGCATGGAGAAGGTCCCAAGTTCAATCCCCAGCACCTCCAAGTAGGACAGGGAATGCCCCCTACCCGAAATCCTAGGGAGCAGCTACCAGTCACTGTAGACAATACTGAACTTGATGGACCAAAGGTCTCACCCAGCATAGGACAGCTTCCTGTGTCCTTTCAGATCAAAACTTTATTAGCAAAGCCAACAGGCCACAGCTATACAAGAATTAAAAATAAAAATAAGAATAAAAAGAAGAAAAGAGCAGGCAAAAGGAGGTCCGTCAGATGAACAAGTCTGTCACTCAGATGGTGGCCCTCAATTTCACAGCTCTCTCGATGTACCTCGCGACCTTCTCTGTTATCTGACTATCCGTATCAGATAAGAGAAAATACAGTGTAATGTCTGGTGAGCGGCCGGGGTTGGAGAGAATGAGTGGAGTAATAATCTCATTCCTTAGGTCTTTGTAAATGGGGCAGGATAGGAGGACGTGGGACACTGTTTCCGTGTTACCATCTCCACATGGGCAGAGACGTTTTTCAAATGGAGTCTTTTGATAACGACCTTCGAGTACGGCAGAAGGAAGAACATCCCATCTAGCCAATGTAAAGGCACGTCTGTATTTTGGGATGGTTAATTTAAACAGATATGAAGCTGGGGAGTCAAAATGAGAAGGGGGAGAGTAGGTATACCATGGGCACAGTTTCTTTAAGATAGTCAGGTTGTTTTGCCGTTCAATGTCTTTCAGGCGCTGGCCTATTAGACTCTTTGCTTTAATGAGGCCCATTGATAGTAGGGACTGTGAATGCAAACCGCATGTAAGGAGTTTTTGATGCACAGTTTTGAACCACTTGCTTTTGTGAGGGTCTTGCATTACTAGAGGCAGTAGACCAGGTGGATTTAGATTAAGACGAAGCCAATAGTTGAATGTTCTTTGCCAGGTCTGAGTTTCTACAGATGGAAGGCAGGCCTCGAGTCGTAATGCTGCGTTTGGAATGCTGTGTCCTTATAAGCTTCAGCATAAGCTTTAGTCAAAGTGCTTTGTGGGATGAAGAAAAGTGAGAAAGCAGGATGTGCTGGCTGGTGCCCATTAGGACTGATAGAGGGGGGGACAGGGAGGCCAATGGCAGGTGGAGCCAATCACAGGCAGAGCCAAGAAATGCTAGATTTCTTCCACATCTTCCTCGCTGCTGAGTTCTGCAGCAACACTGAGGAAGAACATGGCAGGCAGGGCCACCCTGGACTGGTTGTAAGAATACAGGCATTTGGGGGCTGACTGAGGTTGATGGAACAGTGCCTCATTTGCCCTTATGGACCACCCTTCACTACTCCAGTGGAAGAACCAATCCTTCTCCTTCTGTTGGATGGGAGAAAGTCATTTTTATCAACTACAGTAGTTCTATAAATCAGTCTGTCGTCCTATATATCAAGTTGCTCAAACTCGTCCCAAACAATCTCAACAATTTCTGCTATACACCATAATCTGCCTACTGAGCTGATGTATCCCCGAAGCATCAAGCTGACATAAATTGAGTTTAGTTGCTGTTGTTTTCCTCTGCTAGTATTTTGTGCATCCACTGGCAGTAGCTTACCTCTGGGCTATTCCATTCATTATTGCAAATCTAAATGTGCTATAACGTAAATTGCAATTCAAAAAGTGAAATGCACTCCTGTCTTATGGCACTAAACCTTCATAGCATTTATTCTGGAAAGATGCATTTTGGCCTGATCTCACAGCTTCTTTTGTGCATGCAGGTACACATCTGTCATTGAGGGGGGAAACACTCATAAATCTGAATAAAGCCAGAGAAAGTGGATTCTGGAAGCAAATGTCTCAGCTGTCAGCACAGTGTTCTCTCAGAACACCAAAGAGAGCATTTAGCTTGAAGATCTATCTTCAGAAATTGAGTGATAGATAGTTTCACAAAAGGAGATTCCACTGAGAGCTCCAATATGAGAAAAAGTGATGGGGAGAGGAGGACACCTGTGGAACATAACATTAAGCTATCAAGTCCATCAATGACAAAGGATGCCTTCCTTCTTTTGTCCCCATCTCAGCACAGTAGCAGCTCGGGGCCTCCCCATGCAATCATGCTTGTGCATTAAATGTGCATTAGCGTCCTTATTAGCTGAACACCATCAGCCATTAACCCTGCTCTGGGGTCACATACACCCCATACCTATAGAGCACAGGGCTTCCCCCCAAGTATCCTAGTCCCTATACCTTGTTAAGGCGGCTGAGAAATGTAGCTCTGTGCAGAGTAAGCTACTATTCCCAGGAGTCTGGGGGAAGTTATGTGTTTAATGTGCTTTAAATGTGTGGTGTGGCTGTGACCCACTCTCTTTGGAAAGTGTCCTACCTACACATGCTCTCCTAGCACCAGACCCATATCTAGAAATTTCCTCTTGTGTCCCTTTTTCTTTCCTATGAAAGTGGGCAGAAAGGACATGAATATATATGAATCTGCCTTATTCCTAGTTGGATCATTGGGCCATCTATCTCAATATTGTCTACAATGACTTGCTATGGCTCTCTGGGGTTTCAGTTAGGAGACTTCTAAAGGAGACCTACCTGGAGATACTGGGGATTGAACCCCTTCTACATACAAAACAGATGTTTTACATCTGAGCTATGACCCTTCCCCAAATAAGAAGAGGCCTGGTGAATCACACCAGAGATCTACCTAATCTAGCATCCTGTTTTCACAGTGGCTACATAGATGTCTCTCGGATTCAGACCAGACTCAAAGCCCTTGATACCTTTATCACCCATGAATTTGTCTAACGCTCTCTTAAAGCTCTACAGCTTGGTGGCCATCATCACATCTTGCAATAGCAGATTCCATAGTTTAATTGTGTATTGTGTGAAGAAGTACTTTGTTTGGTCTAGCCTGAATCTCCCCACATTCAGCTACACTTTATCTACACTATCCATGGATGTATAAACTTCCCCCATGTCCCTGTTGTGTTTTACTTGCTCCTTTTTCTATATTAAAAAGCTTCAAACATGGAATGCACCCAACCCATTGATTTAAATGAATAGTGTTGCTTTTTTCCTGTGTTCACATCAGAGCCTCATTATCTCGCTACTACAGTTAGATGTAAACTTTTTCTACTTTGGGACTATCAGGGTAGAAAGGTCGGTTTGACTTGATGTGAATTAGCACCACATCATAAGTGATAAAGTACCATGCAAAGGTCTTGCAAAACCTTTGCATTACATCTGCTCCATTGACCACTGAACAATGCTTTACCATCCTGTGCACATTTATGTTGTGTTGTGTTAAGGGCCATGTGACAATAATGCAGTGTCACCTACAGACATTATATCTGTTTTCCTCCACAAATAGGCTCTGAATGGATTTAGAGGGGCTGCCATTGGAGCGACTCAGCAGTGCCAATCAACTCAATGGGTTTGCATCAGGCCACATTTTCCCCTGTATTTGGAGAGCTCAAATGGATTGGAAGAAAATCCCTCCATAGGCTTATTAGATGCTGGTGGCTACCGGAGATGAACCTTCCTTGGAGTGAACTCATTCAAATTCTTTAACATTTTGTTAACATTAACAAACATTAATGATGGTCAGGCATCTTCATTATGTTACTGCACTTTCCTTAAACCCACCCCCCAGCCCTCCTAAGTTTACATTGTCTTTTCGGTGTTATTACTGAAGCGGTGTTAATTAAGTATCTTTTTCATTTCCACAAACCTAGCCAATATTTATAAGTTTCTTGAGGAGCAACAGTTCAATGGTGAGCCATCTTCTGTAGAAGAAGAGAAGAGTTTGGATTTGATATCCTGCTTTATCACTACCCTAAGGCGTCTCAGAGCTGCTAACATCCTCCTTTCCCTTCCTCCCCCACAACAAACATTCTGTGAGGTGAGTGGGGCTGAGAGACCTCAGAGAAGTGTGACTGGCCCAAGGTCACCCAGCAGCTGCATGAGGAGGAGCAGGGAATCGAACCCGGTTCACCAGATTACGAGTCCCCTGCGCTTAACCACTATACCACGCTGGCTCTCCTGTAGTCCTCAGCTCTCAAAAAGGGAACAGTGACAAAATGCAGACCCACAGATCATCCCTCTCCTCTTCAGAAACCCATTTCCTTCTTACCACAACCCCTAGAGTGTCAGTCTCAACAACTCCATCCCAGTGACCTGTGGGTTAAGAAAGGTATGTCTTCTAGTCCCTCTGTTTTTAACCTGCATTTGAATTATCTCTTTAGCCAAAGTATATGCTTGAGACTGCTTGGTACAGAAATCCCTTTGAATTTAGAGAATCAGTCTGGGTTGAAGGGTTAGATTCCCACCTCCATCCTCTTCTCCACAGCACCAGCCAAATTGGAGGATGGAGTACTTCATCTGCTTTTTTATAAAAGAAAAATACAGTGCAAATTCCAATCACAAAATTCCCATATCTTGTGTAGCTTAGCAACCCTTAGATCAGGAAAATGGTGAAGCAGGAAAGGAGTAAACAATTCATTTCCCAGTACCAATTATTCAGTCTTTTTAAATCTCCAAAGCATCTAGATGGGGCTGCTAATTGGGGTTTTTTTGTGGGGAAACCTGTAGGTCATCAGAATTATATATCTTTGGCACCATATACAGTTTGGTCCTCACTGGGTCCCCTCGGGAAGGGAGTTGTGAATGGATGTGGCTGGAAGGATGGACAGAAACTTCCCACCTGTTGATCACCTGGTGCCATGTGATACCAGATGAATCAACCTTGAAAAGGATCAGGAATACATTCTCTGTATTCCCTTTGCAGCCCCAGCTTGAAATAGGTCCAACAAAGCTGGGGAGAGGCCCTGCAGGACTCACAGCAAGGTGGTCTCTGGTACCTTCTGTAGCAGCTTTGCATCTGGAGTCAATCAAGGTGAGGCAAAAATAGGCCAGAAAAAGTAGGATGCAGGTCTTGTAGGACCCACAGTGAAAACAGAACAGCAGAGTATGACAAACTTGGCAAATTTATATGCTGAATCAAATGGTGGTGAATTTTCACAACATCACCAGTTGCCTCCATGTGGTGCTTCTTGTGACTCTGATACTGCACAATGTTGCTTTATGAGACTTGTTTTTAAAAAGAAGTACAGTTATTATCTTGTTGGAAGTTGCATCTGTTTCAGTTCCATAATTATGCTCCATTCCTTTCTCCTGCTTAATTGAGTTAGGAAAACCTTCAGTGTCTACACACAGTTAAATATTGTGAATGGGATTTGTATTTTACTTTTTTTAAGAGATCAAAACTGCAACCCCATCATGTTGCTCTGCTACCTTTTTCTCATTTTCTTTGTGGCATCAAGGGTGGTTGAATGCAGGATGTATCTCTCAGCATCTTACTTGGCTGTATAGTAAATTGTTCCTGGGCCCTTGATCTTCCATCAGATTGCTTAAAGTCCTGACCTGTCTCTGGCTGTACCCTTCCTCCACCTTGACAGCAAGCTTGGCTTTCACTTACTTTCAGTCTGGTGAACACAGACAATTTGATTTTTGTAATTCCTGCTCAAACATCTGCGCCACAGTGAGAGGTTCTTGTGCAACATGGGCCAGGAGGTGATACAGGTTTTCCTGGGTTTGAATTTTGAAACAAAGAATGTGCAGTTTCCAGTGCCCCCCCCCCTCTTTCTTTGATCGATAGAAACTACAGCTGAACCCTTTGCTTTAGAAGAATTCATCCATTCCTTTCAACCCTGTAGCCTGTAAGGATAACATGTTCTCTCATGTCTGCTTATTAGAGATGAAACAACAATTCTTTGAGTTCTGAAATGTTAACTTGAACACAGTATAAACTTTTCTTCGCTTTTTGTGCTTAAGCAGAAATGCATTATGATGAATTCTGATTGTTCTGAAAACAGTCTGTATGTGGTTGCATTGAGCATTCCCCCTGCTTTGTTTGCCCAATGCTTGTGGGGAGGTTAGATGATGTCTGTTATTTATTAAGCTTCCCCCAAAGAATCCTGGGAACTGTAATTTGTTAAGAATTCTGAGCATTATTAGGATACCCTATTCCCTTCACACAGCTAAAATTCCCAGAGTATCCTGGAAAGAGCAACCTCTCTGGGAATTGCAGCTGTGGGAAGTACCCCAGAAAATTGCCTGCACGAGAATGCAGGCCTCAGAATGAAAAATAAAACCCTCTCCCCAACGTTAGGAAGTCATGGGGTCACATGGGCCAGCCCCATTCCCTGCCACTGATACATGCAGTGGCCATGCCACCTGCCACAAGCCAAGTATCTCTAGATACTTGTATCAGTACATGCGTAGAGCTCCTCCATGCAAGGCAGACCCCAGTGAACATGTGTAGAGAGCTCCTCCACATGCTAACATAATGTGTGGGTAGTTAGGGTGGGACCACTACATGCTGTAGCAGGAGGTAAGCCACCCACAATGCATGAGGGGAGTTGTCTGAAGCCCCTTCAATTTCAAACATTGCTCTAAGTATGGGGAGGGGAGTAGTTCCATGATATATAGTCAAAAGGGTTTGTTAGTCAATCAACACCCACTACTGCTGGATTTTTCCAGAAACACAGAGAGCTCACCACTCCTCATGAGCTGGGTTCGATTTGGACGTTTCCCAGTGCTATTTTCCTAGAAAAAGAGGTGCCAGAACTCATCATGATCTCCTCCCTCGTTCTCTTCTAATGGCAATGGTGCCCACCTGAGAGGTGCCCACCTGAGAGGCAATGGTGCCCACCTGAATGGTGCCCACTGAGTTCCAGTGAGTTCCGACTGGGGTTGGGGGTGAGCCCTGATGCTGCCTTTCTGTCCAAAAAGAGGTGCATGGAGATCCACAACAGGTTCAAGTGATATGCATCTCTCTTCAGCCTAATAATAGAGGTGTATAAAATTCCGCATGAGGTGGATAAAGTAGATGCAGAGCTCCATGAAGTTGAATGTTGGAGAGTTCAGGGCAGACCAAAGAAAGTACTTCTTCACACAGCACATAGTTGAACTATGGACTTCACTCCCATAAGAGGCAGAGATAGCCATCAACCTGGATGGGTTCAAAAGAGGCTTTAAAAGAGACAAATTTGTGGAGGGTGATGCCATCAGTGCTTACTAGCCACAATGGCTATGTTCTACCTTCCCTGTTGGAGGCAATGTATTTCTGAAAACCAGTTGCTAGGAATCTCAGGTAGGGAGAGTGTTGTTGAACTCAGGTCCTT
This sequence comes from Podarcis erhardii, assembly GCF_964252035.2. Lineage (NCBI taxonomy): Eukaryota > Metazoa > Chordata > Lepidosauria > Squamata > Lacertidae > Podarcis > Podarcis erhardii. The sequence goes on from NC_138514.1 coordinate 5,784,520, forward strand.
CCCACAGGCATCTGGTGGGCCTGATCCAGCAGAGCTCTTCATATGCTCTTTAGCTCCTTCCTGCAGATTAGTACACTGTTATGTGCATGTGTCGGTAACAAAGCAGCCCCCAACAGCTCTTATCAGCAGGTGGGAAGCTGCTATTACCATGTCAGTATTTGTGAAATTGGGAAGAAAATAATGACTTTTATATGTTGTGCATTTTTCACCTTCCCATCATTTACACTCGCTTGTGGGTGGTGGTTTTTTTTCCCCATGGCTACTTAATACGTTACCTTTACAAGTCTTGACTTAGGCCCTTGTTGAATGCCAGAAGGAGCTCTTAAGTGATTTATTCCTGCAGATCCAAACATCTAATGAGTAATGCTGCAGCAAGCTCCCTGGATAGAGGCAGCACGTTTTACTACTGATTGTCAGAAGCAATAAAAAAGAGAGAGGATATGTTGGCAGTTTTCTGTGCTTTCTGCTTGCCGAGATTTTGTCCCGAATTAACCTCTGCAAAATACCTTGGATGAATAACTTTGGAACCATTCTTCCCATGTGCAGGAGAGAAGCAGGCAGAAGGAAACAGGCACACTGGAGCTGCTACAACAAAAAAACAAAAAAACAAAAAAGATTGCCTAGAGAGGTACAGGTGACCCACTGCTTAGTCAGTGTCTGAGGTCTGATCCACAGGGAGTCCCACAAATTGTTACAGCTCCCACTGTATTGACAACAACATTCATGCAATTACAGCAACTAGTATTTTCTTGCTTGTTTTCATCCCCTTTGATTCTACTCCTGCTGGCAAATGGTAAGAACTGGAACCAAAGGAAACCAATGCTCATTTATGGCAATCTTTTGAATCAACTTTGCATCATGGGCAATTCTCTGCCTTCACTGTTAAAGGCAGCATCACTCTCAATACCAGCTGCTAGGAGAGTACTTGTCGTCCTTACGTATTTCCTATAGGTCACTGTGAGACTAGGATGCTGAAGTAGATGGGCCCTATGGTCTGATCCAGCCAGGCTCTTCTTATGCTATTAGCCCATGTTTTCTCTTAATTCCAGAATAGCAAAGAGGGTTGTATCCAATGTTAGTCATAGTGAGAGTAGACCTACTGAGATGACTGTCTTAGGGTCTAAGTTGCTGGATACAACCCAGTGTTTTTACAGGCTGCGGCCCTAGGCAGGTACTCAACAGGTGTACATTCTTGCAAGTGAAGGGAGAAGTTGGTAAACTTGTGCACATTCAGAGTACGACTTACAGCTAAGGATAGGAGACAGATTCAATTCAGTTCATAAGTGGAATTCCACTTGAACCACAAGGCTTTGACATCTCTTCTCCCTGTTCATCCTTCGAGACCACCACCCCAAAACACACACACCCAGGACTTTGCCTTTTACCAAGTCACACCACTAGTCTACCCAGCTCTGTGTAGATCAGAGATAGCGAAAGTGGTGTCCTCCAGATGTTTTTGGATTACAGTTTTCATCATCCCTGACATTGACCATGCTGTCTGGGGCTGTTGGGAGTTATAAGGATGCTGTCATTGGCTTGTAGGTAGGTGCCCAGGAAAGTATAAAGACAAGAGAGAGGCTATAGAACCCAGCCTCTTGGATAATGGCATTGTCCCAAGTGAATCTCCACCCTACCTCTCACCCCCGACTCTCCCACTGCCTCATTCCTCATTCTCATCATCTCCTCTACGGGTGCTGCTATGTGCTCTCTGTCTTTGAGCTCTTTATTCTCCTACTTTTAAGGCTTGCCAAGTTCTAGGAGATGGAGGGTCTGGAATGCTTTCTAAAGACACTGTGTCAGTCAGCTGCCGTTTTCCGGTCCTGCCTCCTCTCCCATTATTTCGCAGCTTTCCCCCTCATCTGCCTCTGAGCTGTGACCTCCCTCAAACCACTGTTGTGAATATATACTTTCTTCCTCTTTCTCCTCCCTGGAGGGGCCAGGATGGGGAGGCGGTCTCCACCATTCCTCATCTGCCCAGTCCCTGACATCAGTTGTATAACAACACTTGGAAAAGCACCACATTGGTTACCTGTCTAAATTGACTGGCATTGGCTCTCAAACAGGAGTCAGTCCTAATCATATCTGAAGATGTTGGGGGACTGGATCTGGAATCCTTTTTGTGTAAAGCATGTGCTTTGCCAACAGCCCTCCTGGGCTGCTCCTGAGAACCAGGGATCTCGCCCAAATGGTGTGGGATGGGACATAGTGTTGCAGTGGAAGGGGTGAAATCAGAATGAACATCCTTCACCAGCAGCAGTTCCTTCCATTCATGCAAACCAACTTTAGACCCAAGCCATTGAGGACCTCCTGGATCAAATCCATTGATCTCCATTCGACTTCTGTCAGCATTCATTTCAGAGTGGGAGTCCCATCTGACCATTGGGAACCAGATCCAGCTGTACCTTAAAAACAGGCGTTGTCACCACCCAGCTCCCCCTTGTAGAGATCTGTCCTTCATTCTTCAGGCAGGGCATCTGCTTAGAGGGGAAGTTGATTAGCAACATCATTTCCCCCCTTCAGTTCTCTCTGCACAGGCTGTCTTGTGTCTTTATTTACATGACTTGTCTTCCACTACCACCCTGCAAGAACTTCAAAAGGAGAAAATTGCACCCAAAGACTGACATCTTAGTTTCTTGACTTGCAAATGTCTTGACTTATATTCCAATTATTTGGCTGTAGGTCTTCTTGTCTGTCCCAATGGAACAAGATGTCAACCAATCCCCTTTATTACTGTCTACAAACCTTCCAAACAACTGGTAAGCCTATGCAATGATTCAAGCTTTATGTTCCCTAGAATACACCTTAAGTGTAAAATATGTACGCTATCTTTCTTGATTGGCTTTTATCTATCCAACTCTACAAAAACACTAGAGTGATATTTTGCTCCACAGCAACGTGACTGAAGTGAGAGATGGATGGACCCATTAAAGTCTAGTTTGCCCCAGTTCTTAGAATGGGCAGGATAATTCTTTCCCATGCTGGTATCAGGCAGATATTTAATGGGGAATCCTTAAAAATCCACCTCAAAAGACACATTTAAAGCAAGTGTCTTAAATAGCTTACAAGGTGGTTTGAGGGTGTTGTGCTGTTTCCACCGTGCCCCTTTTCTAAATATGTATTAAACTTAATAAAGCTGTATAACCAGCCAGCCAGCCTAAGCCTGGGCTTCTTTCCATGCGCTTTCAGTGCACCAAAAGCAAGTCTCCCTGGGAAAGATGAGAGTTGATTATATTCTGTAGCTCCCAGGGAAAATTGCATGGGGTGGGGGGAGGGGATGACTGTCCCCATGTAAACCCCCTGGGAATTATAGAAAGCCATCATGACCCATCACTTCCAGGGAGGCATGCTCTATGTGCCTTGGAAGCATGTGGTGGCAAGGAGCAGAATGTTAGCTGCTCAGGCTGTAGGTGGCTGGGAGCACATATCCGAGGTCATGGGATGTTTCCGATCTTCCCCTATGACAGGGGTTGGCAAAGTTTTTGTGGCTTGGGCCAGTTCACGGTCCCGCAGATGCCGCAGTGGGCCAGAGTGTGTGTGCGCACACAGGCACGCATGCACAAATGCTATTTCCGGCACTCCTTCCGGTGTGGAAGAGGTGTCCGCAGCTTCCCATTGGCTGCAGGAGCTTCCTGCAGCCAATGGGAAGCTAGCCAGCATCACATAAGGTGGTCCCCACTCTGCTCCACGCTGGTTTAGTGAGGTGCACAGGAGTCGACCGAGCGTGCTGTGGGGGTCCCCAAGCATGTGGCGGGGGTCCATGGACCAGTTAAACGACCCCCATGGGTCGCTTGTGGCCCATGGGCTTTAGGTTGCTGACCCCTGCTGTGTGAGGACAGAGAGAGAGAAAGAGAGAGAGCACCTTGGAGGCATGTTGATCTTACCTTTTACAGTCCACCCCCATCATGGACACCTCTGTAGTCCTTCCCTCACTGATGTCAGGGGGCATGCCAGAGACATCTCAGGGGAAGATATGGATTCAAAAGATCCTCTAGCCATCCCAGTCTCCTGACCAGGAAGGTAAGGAGACAACCAATTTTGCCCGATCCTGTGTTTGTCACAAACAGCACTGCTTCCCGATCTTTGCATCCAAACCAAATTGGGGACCATGCATACTTTTTCTTAAGATTTAAAACTCTAATTAATCATGTGATTGGGAGAGAGAGGCTGCCTACTTTCAACACCTCCCACCCCTCCTTGCTGCCCAACTGCCCCTGCTTTGGACAGTCTGACCTGAGATGATCTGAGGCTGCCTCAAGCCACTCTAGACAAATCCCAAAGACAAACCAAATTGGACCAATTCAGTTCAGGATCTGGGATCTGACCCGAGTCGGTATGCAGCCACTCCACTGTTTAAATGGTGTATATGTATATTTCACTGAAAATATGAAATTGTAAGTCATTCGGTTTTTATTTTTCCCAAGCAAGTAGAATAATTGGAGTGGGGCTTCTCTGTGTGGAAATGCTTTCAATTTTCTGCTGAAAAGTGCAAAGGAATGTCATGTTCTACTGAGAGCCGTAGTCGTATAATTCAGGCTGCATTCCTGCTTTGACCTCCATTTCATCCAACACTGAAAGGCTACCTATATGTCACGTCCATTCATTAATGCTTTTAAGTTGTCGAGCAAAAAAATAGCTAACGTTGGCAAATTGCAGTGGGACTGCTGCAAGACTGCTCTGGAACAAGCAATTTGTGGGCTTCCGTCACCATCATTCATGAAGAGTATTTAAGAGAGCGTGACTGGTCCCTCTGCACAGAGCATATGGGCCGGGGGTGGGCGCCTTCCCACCTCCTTCCCAAATCCTAGTAAGCACTGGACTATGGGAAGGAGGTGGGAGGGCTCTTAGAGGGTCCTAGAGTCCTCCAATCTCCTTCCCAAAGCCTACTTAGCTCTTGCCCAACTTTGGGGAAAAGGTAGGAGGGCTCTAGGACCCTGCCAGAGCCCCACGCCACCTTCCCAAAGCATGGCACCTCCATACCTGGCTTTGGGAAGGCACTGTGAGGACTGTGGGGAATCAACTTTTGGCCTTGCACATAGCACCATATTACTACAATCCACATCTGAAGAGGTTAACCCTTTCCCATTCCACTGTGATTCTCCACCCCTTTCCTCAAAGCTGCTATTCCCCCAGAAGTAAGCTGCTATTTGCAGCAATGGCAGTTTCTTCTTTCTAGGGAGAAATAGCAGGTGGGGTTAATTTTTAATGGGACTGCACCGCACTATTGTGGGAGAGAGAGTTACCCCTGCTCCCTGGGTGCTGTGGTCCCAATCCTGAACAACTCCTGTCCATGCATGACTGTTACTTTTAAAGGGAAATATAGGCATATTCAACTCTTCATACATTTAACATGGGGACTGGCAGCCTTTATATTGCAGATATTAACATTTTGCAGCTTGAAGTGCCTGGATGCATAAAACACTGACTCCTTTTACAGTAGATTAAAGCATTGTCCATTCCCACAAGTTTGAGTCAAAGCTTTATTTGAAGAACTTCCTTCAAAACAGAACAGAAAACAGAAAATGTTACCGCCAAAGAGTTCTATAGGATCTTGTGCATGTCCAGCACAGGTTCAGCATCTTATAAGAAATAACTTTTTTATTATTATTTACTGAACTTTACTTCTTCCAAAAATCAAAATTGTGTGTCTCTCCCATTCCAACCTGCACCAGCCTGCCTAAGGGTTTGCAGCTCTTGGAGAGTCATTATTACATCTTACTTCCACTCTGACTAGGAGCTGGTGTCGTGGGCACTATGCACACGTTACAAGCATACATGTATATGCACATTCACCCCAGCAATTAGGGACATAATGTACTGTCTAGTTTGGGCCTTTGCAGTAGAAAGAATTATAAAGGGATCCAGGAAATGCTGGGCCTCAATAAACTTCCATTGCCTTTTCAGAGTCTTTGAAAATACCTCTTACCTTTCGGGGAATATAATTTATTGATTAATTGAATGCATTTATACCCTGTCTTGAGAATATCACTCAAAGTTTCAAGGCAGCTAACAATATATCATAAACCTTTTGCAGCCTGGGGCCTGCATAATCTCATAGGTAAATTCCAGTGTCTGCATGACAAACCAAAGACCAGTGTGGGCAGAGCAATAGGTACAACTCTCACCTTGAGACAATATGCTGCTTTTCAGCCATGCAAAAGTCAAATGTTCTACACACACACACACCTCACCCCACCCTCCACCCAGACAAAAAAGAGCCATTATTACACATGCCATCCAGGAGTGTGGAGCAGGACAGGTGAGAGTTGTGGCCTAGGGAGAGGGGCATCATCTGGGGAGAGGCCCAGAGGCCAGATAGACAGGCCTGGAGGGCTACATTGGGTTTGTGGTCCCCTACCCTAGTCTAACCTGAGTCATAGCTTCTGACTTACTACTGAGCCTTACATTGGTCTCCTTTTGGCCACAATTGATGGCTCTTGAGGGATGCCTCCTCCTCTTTCAAGAATGACTACACTATAATAATAATAATAATAATAATAATAATAATAATAATAATAATAATAATTTATTATTTATACCCCGCCCATCTGGCTGGGCCTCCCCAGCCACTCTGGGCGGCTTCCATAAAAACCAAAAATACAGTAAGATATCACACGTTAAAAACTTCCCTGAACAGGGCTGCCTTAAGATGTCTTCTGAATGTCAGGTAGTTGCTTATCGCTTTGACATCTGCTGGAAGGGCGTTCCACAGGGCGGGCGCCACTACCGAGAAGGCCCTCTGCCTGGTTCCCTGTAGCTTTGCTTCTCGCAATGAGGGAACCGCCAGAAGGCCCTCGGCGCTGGACCTCAGCGTCCGGGCAGAATGATGGGGGTGGAGACGCTCCTTCAGGTATACTGGACCGAGGCCATTTAGGGCTTTAAAGGTCAGCACCAACACTTTGAATTGTGCTCGGAAACATACTGGGAGCCAATGTAGGTCTTTCAAGACCGGTGTTATATAACTATGTTAATAGCTCTCCAAATCTTGAAAAACAAAAGAATGAATCAGGGGGCCCATGATCACCAGCTTAGCTCTGAAGTTTGCAGCGGTTAAGCGCTCAGCTCACGAGTTATTTCCATGCCTTCTTTCTACTCAGCTGAACTTAATTCACTAAGCAAGTGAAGCCCGTGAAATCCTTTTCTCATTTTATTTACCTTTCGAGCAAGGTCACTTGCCTCGTTAGGCTCTTCTCTTCCCACCTCGTTTTTATGAGCTGTGGTTTAATTTGGCAGAATTAAACGTGCTGGTTGCTGGCTTTGCAGCTGCTTGCTGGCTACATGCTTCTCCTCCTCCTCGGAGGCCAATTTTTTGTTTTACAAAGGAGGCAACTTAACGGGGAGACTGATGACATGTCTCGAGAAAATCTAGTGCTATAATTAAAACTTGCATGGGAGACAAGTGGGTGGCATTTGACTTCCTGCCGCTCATTTTAATATACTGCTCCTGTCTGTCTAATGTGAAAAAACCGTGATGTGACTCAGACTGCAGGCTCCTTCTCTCCCTCAAGGGTCCTAGTAGGGAATGGCCACTAATTGGTGATTAACCAGATTCTCCATTATTGTGTTCGCTAGGCGGGGGTTTGATTGCCACCCCAATGGTTGCAAAAATGTTATGCACATTATAAATTGCTCACAGCTCTGCCTTCCGCTGCCAAAGGGCAGACTGCTTAGCAGGCTGAGCATCAGATACCAGGAAAGTGGACAGGAGATGGACTTTTTTTTCCCCATTCCTTTACAGGTGCAGGGCACTTGCTATTGCAATACATTTTCAGAAATTGTCCTTAATGGTTAAGGGGGTTGCAAGTAACTTTCTCAAATAAGACCCAAATAAAAGAGATGTGTTTTCTTGCTCAATCAAGGGTTTCCTGAATGCATTCTTCTTATTGAGCATTGATGATGATTTGTGCTGAAGATGCTTTGAGGGAGTTCACACATGATCCTGATTTCAATACTCTGGGCACCTGCAAAGGTTTTTTGAGGGGAGGGAGTCACACAGCTTTATTCCCAGTCAATGCATATCCCATAACTTCCTGCTGATAGCTCAGTCAGTAGAGCATGAGACTCTTAATTTCAGGATCATGGGTTCAAGCCCCATGTTAGGCAAAATATTCCTGCATTGCAGAGTTTTAGATGAGATGGTCCTTGTGGTCCCTTCCAACTCTACAATTCTATTATTCTATGTAACGTTTTACACTACAAATGTTCTAGTTTGTTTTTGTTGTGTTACAGCTCCTCCCAGCAGGAAAATTGTGGTAGCATTGGGAAAGCTTTGCAGAACAAACTAAAGCTGAATAAATCCACCACTATTGCACTGTTATTGTATCAATAACATGTTACAGAATGCACCTGCAATAAAAATACCAGTCTGGTTGGGCCCCAGAATTACACATCCTGGAACCTGAGGAGGGGCCATCCTATAATGAATTATAGCGAGAAACTGCTTGACGGCTCAGTGATCCGCTGCTCCCCAGAAATCATTGTTCTTACCATTCTGTCAAATCTTGCAGATTTGCAGAAGTTCACAGAAATTTCTTTTTGGTATATCAAAACATTTATTTTGCCTGATCACCCTTTAAACTGCTGCCTTATTGTACTGATTTTGCACATCTAGAAACAATTGGAGAGTCTCAGCTGCTGAAACTGTAGCATTTAGACAATTTTTGAACATGTCCGTTGCTAGAATGGAATGGAATGGAAGGAATTTACATTATTCCATTGGTGGGTTAAATGTACTACATACAGGGTGCCTCCAGTCTGTCATTTATTCGCAGGAGGGATTCAAGCACATACCAGAAATTTAGAATGGTGCAATTAAAAGTGGGTTAACAATGCCTGGAGGCCACCAAGGCCCTGGGGGGTGACCGGGGACCCCCCCCCCACTACCACCCGCCGCACCCCAGGGCCGCCAGGCCTGGCGGGGGAAGGGGAGGGGCCGCGTGTGGCATTGCCTCCCCCCCGCAGCCCACACGCCCCCGCAGGCATGGGGGGGCAGCCAGAGGGGCCCCCTTGCCACCACCCAGCACTCTGGGGCATCCGGGCCCGCCTAGGGAAAAGGATCCCCTTTTAAAAGGGGTGTCCTGAAATCCATTCCCCCCCCCGCTATCCTTTGGGAACCCTGTCGCGGGGGGGGGGAGACCAAAAGGCCCCAGGCTTACCTTTGGAGCGAGGAAGTCCAGCGACGTCCTTCCCGAAGAAGCTCTGGAGCCAAGTGAGGATTCCCAGGTAAGATCCTCCCTCTATTGTGTGGGCAGGTAATCCCTCCCCTACCTGGCCTGGTCTCCTTGGCAAGGCTTCCCCCAGGTGGGATTGGACAACTGACTGAGGTAGGCGGAGACCTCCAGGTATCCCACCTGAGGGAAGGCAAAGCCAAGCCTATGCTGTTGGAGCCGCTCCAGATCTAGGGGCTGCATGCGTCCACGCAAAACATTGAAGTATGCATGGTAACATCTTGACAGCAAGTGCAGCTCCCTCTGCAGAGGTGCTATACGGTTCTCCCTGTGCCTCAAAGGACAGGTCAAATGGTTGCCATATTCAGAGTCGGGAAGGAATTAGCCTGCAAACAGAATGGCCCTGTTTGGAGGTTTCGCCTTCCTCATAGCAATAGTCGCAACTTTTGGCAGATAAGGCATTGGATGGAATGCCTCTAGTTTAGTATGAGGTTGGGGTGCATTTTTTTTGGTACATTTTTGTACATTTTTGTACATTTTTGTACATTGTTACCCGTTTTGTACATAAATGTACAAAACGGGTAACAAAGCTTGTTGGAAATGTAAGTGTAAGGATGGGGATCTCTACCATATGTGGTGGGTATGTGATGAAATGAAAAAAATTTGGGAGCTTATATATAATGAATTAAATAAACTTTTTAGATGCCGAGAAGGCATTTGACAACGTCTCCTGGCATTTCATGAAGGAAAATTTAAAAACGATGGGAATTGATGAAGGTTTTAGAAAAGGTATTGAGGCTATTTATCAAGAGCAAAAAGCCAAACTTATAATAAACAACAATATATCGGAGGCCTTGGATATTTCCAAAGGGACTAGGCAAGGCTGTCCCTTATCCCCTTTGTTATTCATAACAGTGTTGGAAGTGTTTAATAAAAGGTTAAGGAAACACCGGAGGTTAAAGGAATTAAGGTAGGAAGTAAGGAATTCAAAATAAAAGCATTTGCAGATGACCTGATATTAACATTGGAAGATCCTAAGAACAGTCTACAAGAAGCCCTACAAGAAGCCCATAGTAGAGCTAGAACAAAGGACGGGAATTAGGGTGGCTAAGAAGGTAAAATATTTAGGAGTGTGGATCACAGCAAAAAATATAAACTTATACAAAGATAATTACGAGGCTTCTTGGAAGGGTGTCAAGAAAGATTTAGAAATCTGGGAGAGATTGAAACTTTCCTTCTTAGGGAGGATATCGGTTATTAAAATGAATGTCCTGCCCAGAATGTTATTTTTGTTTCAAACTATACCAGTAATGAAAGGACTAAAACAGTGTAAAGATTGGCAAAGGATCTTAGCGAGATTCATTTGGCAGGGAAAAAGATCACGAATAAAAATCAAAATACTGGTAGATAAAAAAGAAAGAGGGGGTTTTTCTTTACCAGATTTGAGTTTATATTACGAAGTGGCTTGTTTAACGTGGGTGAAAGACTGGATAAAGCTAGAGAATACTGATATCTTGGATTTAGAGGGCTTTGATAACAGGTACGGGTGGCACTCGTACCTGTGGTACGAAAAGGTGAAAGTTCATAGAGGCTTTCTAAATCATATAATTAGAGGACCATTATTTCAAGTATGGGAAAGAAATAAGAAATTGCTGGAAAAGAAAACCCCATGGTGGATCTCATCAATAGATGTCTTAACTGTCAAAAAAACTAACATGGAAGGGAAAAAAGCTACCTATGAAGAACTTATCAATAAAACTGATCAGGGCATAAAACTCAAGCCCTATGAGGAGGTAAAGAATGTACTCACGGGGTGGCTTCAATACCATCAAGTGAATGATCTGTTAAAAGATGATAAAAAGAAACTGGGATTTGAAGATAAAAAATCTAAATTTAATGTGGAAGTCATAGAAGGTAAAAACAAAACATTATCTAGGATGTATGACCTCTTACTGGATTGGTATACAAAAGACGAAGAGGTGAAGGAGGCCATGATAAAATGGGCCATAGATATTGGTTACAACATTGACTTTGTAAAGTGGTAAGAATTGTGGAATGTAAATATGAAATTCACGGCGTGTACGGCACTAAGGGAGAACCTCTGGAAGATGATTTATAGGTGGTATCTCACACCAGTGAAATTGGCTAAGATTTACAAACTGAAGATTAAGAAATGCTGGAAATGTGGAGAGGGGGATGGTGAGTTCTATCATATGTGGTGGACATGCAGTAAAGTAAAAGGCTTTTGGGAACTGATTTACAACGAACTTTAAAAAAAATTTAAATATACTTTTCCCAAAAAGCCTGAAGCTTTCCTGCTAGGAATAGTTGGCAAGGAAATCAAAAAAGAGGACAAAAATCTGTTTCTATATGCCACAACGGCCGCTAGAACTATGTTAGCCCAAAGCTGGAAAACAGAATTAATACCTACTATAAATGACTGGCAGATCAAGATGATAAATTATGCTGAACTAGCTAGAATAACAGGAAGACTAAGAGACCAGGATGACCAGAAGTTTCATGAAAATTGGAACAAATATCTGATGTATATAAGAGACAAGTATAGAACTTTGATGACTCTGGCAGGGTTAGAATAACTCTAACAGTGTTTGGCAAATATGTAAAGGAGATAAAACACGTAACTTCAGAAATTATCTGATACTTACCAATGAAGTGAAGGGAAGTCCGAGGCTCGGCAGAGCTCAAAATAACTGTGTACTATATATATGATTCTTGTAACAGCTATGTTATATGCAATTTATGTAATCTAGACTGTATATATGTATAATCAATGGAAAACTAATAAAAATTTATAGTGAAAAAAAAAAAGAAACTTTTTAGATATACCTTCCCCAAAAAGCCGGAGGCATTTTTATTAGGAATAATAGGTGATGAAATAAAAAAGGAGGATCAGAAGTTATTCCAATATGCAATGGTGGCAGCTAGCCCAAAAATGGAAGCCATCAGAGTTCCCTACAGTTATGGAATGGCAGGCAAAATTATTTGAATATACGGAATCAGCGAAAATGACATACAAAATTCGACACCAAAAAGGGGCAAAGTTTATAGAAGATTGGAGTAAATTTGTAACATATATAGAATGTAATTGTAGAAGTTTAAGAACTACAGCAGGACTAATAAAAATATTGCGACGTGTACAGAAATGCAAAATAAACTGTAAGAGAAGGGATATTTCAAGAAAATCGCAACTGGGAAGGAAGGAAGTCAAGGCGTGATTTAGTGCAATGTAAATAAGACGATAATAAGAATGATTGTAAATATTGTTTTTTTTTTTTTTTTGATTTTTGTTTATTGAAAAATGTCAATAAAAAGCATATTAAAAAAAAAAGTATGAGGTTGGGGTGAAGTGGTGCAAGACCCCTATCCCAAACAGGTGCGATCACAGGGTACCCCATTAGAGGGGTGCATTGAGAAGACTCTGTCCAGAAGCCAAGCGTGGTGGCAGACAGGCCACCTAGGGAGACCTGCATCTTGAGGTGGTTCCTTAAACCCGGGTACAACGCTGCTGAAGCATCAGCCCTCCATCAAGAGGTTGAGAATGGATATACACCCAATTCCTGAGCCAAAGCCTACAAGTGTAATCAATAAATGTTGTGGCCAATTTTAAATCCCAGAACATTTGTCTTGTACAGTTTGTTAAAACTATTGACATCCTGGCCCTGGTCCCCTGGGGGCGAGGGTCACTGCAAGTGGGTCTGCAATTTCCACATTACATTTGAGCTTTCACACTATGCAAAAGCCACTTCCAGAACTATAGTGGAATATAGTGCGAGTTGAGCACTCATTTCTGTGTTTTTTTGCTTCCAGAAAAAAATCAATTTACAATTAGCATGGAAATCAGCACGAAACTTGTGCTATATTCTGCTGTATTTTTGGAAGTGGCTTTTGCATCATGTGAAAGCTCAAATATAACGTGGAGATTAACAGAGAAATTTTGGGGAAACAGAATAAGCTGCCATGTGAATGCAGAGATCTTTCCCAGTCTGTATCTACATTGGAATTGTTTTTCGTTGCTTTATCATTTGTGTATTTGCTGCGCTGGGCTCCTTTGGGAGGAAAGGCGGGATATACATTTCATAAATAATCAATAATAGAGCAGGATTTGTGTACATTTATGCAGTACGAAAGCAAAGAGTCAAAGCCTGCTGGGTTGACATGAAGGGGCACAATGCATTTTCCCCTCACCAAAGTCCTTCAGCATTTGGAAGCGTCGCTGGTATGCATTTTTCATGTTTACATCACAGAGCAATTTGAAAACAGCAGGGGGAACCCTTCTGTGTGTCTGTGTCATGCACGTTGCTAAACATTAAGCCACCTCATTAAGCGTTTCACGCTTACAGAACAAATGAGGAAGCAACGAATTGTTAAATTTTGCAGGGATCTTTGCTTGCAGGCAGACGCCGCTGTTTGGAAGCCTGGTTGTTGTCACTGTATTTGTGCAGCAAGGGCAGAACAAGCCAACAAAGAATCCCATCAAACATGACAAACTTCCCACACATAGAATGAAATAGTATATAAACTGATGGTAGGCTGTACACTTGTCTTACATATGCAAAGCAAACAAACTACGTAGCTAGGGGAGTGCTTTAACATTAATCATTGTTTTGGTTTTTTTAATTATTTTCCTCTTCGTATGATGATGATGATGATTAAAAAGATACATAACATAGCAACCCCAGCCCCAATAATAGACATCAGGTTGTCCATCAATATAAATAATCCTTATTAATCCATAAAGTCCCCCATATAATGGCCCGGGGAGAGCACACAAGTTACTTAATCCATCACAGATAGTCATTCCCTGGGAAGAATATACCGTATTTTTCGCTCAATAGGACGCACCCGACCATAGGACGCACCTTGTTTTAGAGGGGGAGAACAAGAAGAAAAAAATTCTCCCCCTCTCTGCTCAGTGCCCCTTCAGCGAAGCGGCAGGAGAAACGGAGCCCCTTCCATTTCTCCTGCTGCTTCGCTGAAGGGGCGCTGAGCACAGAGGGGGAGAATTTTTTCTTCTTCTTCTCCCCCTCTAAAACAAGGTGCATTCTGTGCGTTCAAGGTGTGTTCCCGCTAGGCTCCGGAGGCTTCGGGTTCCTTTCAACCTGCTCTTTGGGGCTGGTTCATTATTGAACATAAATATAGATCGGAAATGGCTGTGTATAGTGAATACTTATCTACTTTTAAAATTCTCATTCTTGATCTTATTTCTTCCTTTTCTTTATCTTCTTCTTGTTCTTTTCTTTTATATTTTACCTTTCATTTCTTTTCTTTATTGTGAATGTTGTTTTGTAGAGGTGTAAATAATTGTAAATATGAGAAGAGGTAAAATGTTTTCTAATTTTCTATTGGTTACATGTATTTTCCTTTTTTGTATATTTGTATTTTTTTTCTAATTTGTACTCAATAAAATTAATAATAAATAAATAAATAAAGCTCATCACGTGTCCATCTCCTCATCCCACTTGGCGGCGTCAGGCAACTTCATGTTGGACCTCCTGAGCGGAGCAGGTTGTGTCTTGCTCCTCGTGAAGTAGGGTGAAATGTGAGGAGTGTTGCAAGCCGGTGCAGAGGCAGAAGGTCTGACCGAGATGGTAGAGCACGGCTTCTCTGTCAGGGGCTTCTTCCTAACCCAGCAGAACACCAGTATCATATGCCTCTTAGATGGGTTGGACATGCTGAAGAAGGTGCTGGAGGCCCAAAGACCAGAGTGACTTCAAAGCGGAGGACGCAGCAGGCAGTTCCCTATCAATGGTGCCAAATCCAAGCAAATGTTAGCTCCAGTCCTGTTAAATTGATCCAGCAATTATGAACGTTAAATAAGGGATTAATTCCTCAGGCAGTATGAAAACACTTTCTGTGGCTTTTTAATAGATGGGAGTCCCCAACTACTGCCACTGTTGACAGCCTGTTGCCCCTTCACTCTGCTTGAATGGGTTATGTCACAATGGTTCCTTCATCAGGTATTTGTGAGCATGAAAATGCTGTTGGGAGTTTCAGCAATGAAGGCTCAGGCATAACATACTGTTTGAAAGTCTGAACATTTCCTCTTTTTTTATTTAACAAAATTTATATACCACTTTTATAATTTATATACAAATTATTAGGAGAGTAACTTAAAAATATACTGTAGTTTATTCAAAGTTTATTCACTTATAGGCTAGTTTACATACTTTATTCCTTCTTAAACTTCTATCCCACCTTTCCTCCACAGAGCATACACACTTCAGCCTCCACCTTCTCCATTTTATCCTGACAGCAATATTGTGACCTGGGGCCATAGCTCAGTGGCAGAACAACTGCTTAGCATGCAGAAGGCATCAGGTTCAGTCCCCAGCATCTCCTGGTGGGACTGGGAGCGCTCCCTCTGCACTTTGGAGGCTTTGTGTTGCTATCGCTGAAGCCAAGGAGCCTGCATTCACTCCATAGGACGCACACACATTTCCCTTTCATTTTTGGAGGGGGAAAAGTGCGTCCTATAGAGTGAAAAATTCGGTACTTTAAGTCACACTGTTCAGTACAGCCCTATCTGCAGATATGCTTTAGGGAGCTTATCTTTAAGACCAGTTTCATTTGTATACTGAATAAATGGCCACCATAGTGCATACAATTTGTCTGGTTTTTCTGTTCCTTTTATCTCTTTTATTTTCTCAGTGACAGCCTTTCGCTAGACATTTCTATATCGTAAGTCAAGGGTTCCTTCCAGGTTTGAGCTATAGAGAGCCAAGTGGCCACTAAAAGAAAAGTCAATAAAACCGAAGTCTTTCTATCAGCGTTTAGGCATTCAAAGAAGGGCAATGAACAAAATCAGGTTAAGAAATCCCTGGGCTCCCGAATTATTTTTGATATTTCCAAGGACACCAGTCCTCAGAATGCCTGCTTTTCCGGGCAACCCCAACATACATGATAATAAGTCCCCTTAGTACCACATCACCATGAGCTTTATGGCTGAACTGCGGGCAATATATGAGCAAACTGAATCATTATGCAGCACCACAGCTTTTCATGTACAGTATTTTCTCTAATATATGCAGAGATGGATTTTGTTAGGGCCAAAAGCCATAATTTCCATTGCATTTCACCTATGCCCTGCCCTAAATCTTTCCCCCAAACCCTTTAAAATTCAGCCAAGGCCCCTATTTGGTTGTTGACTACTGCCTTGTGACTAATGACTCATTCTGGTTTCATAAACCATGGTTGCATAAATTGTGATTTCATAAACCATTAAACAATTGCTATGATTTGGTGTACACTTTCCTATTTTGCCCCCCTCAGGCCCATGAGCAGATCAGAACCTTGACCTGTGGATTGAAACTGCATAAACTACAAGATAAGTAGCTTGTTCTGGCAGACTTGCTGAATAATGACGTTGTCACATGGCAGCATGCAAAACAAGCAAACAAAGAAATCCAGAAACTATACCACGATAAATACTAAGTGGTATAGATTTGCAGATTGCTTGCATCATTGAAATGGCTAGTCCTTTCATTCCATTAAAAAAAGATCCCCCAACTGTCTGTAATTTGCATGTTCCAAGACTAATAATAATAATAATAATAATATTAATAATATAGGGGGAGAAAGAAAAAGCAGGGTGATCATTTGGTTCCTTAGTGCCATCTAGTGCTTACAGACTTGTTGGTTTTGCTGCAAAAGACTTAGATCAAGTTTCATTCACATGGCAGTTTATTATTTTTGAGCTTCCCCGTGATTTAAAAGCTACTTCCAGAAACGTAGTGGGATATAGTGCAAGTTTGCCACTCTTTCTGTGTTATTTGTTTCGGGGGGGGGGATCTGTTTGCAAATTACATGGATGCGAGTACTAAACTTGTACTATATTCCAATATATTTCTGGAAGTGACTTTTAAATCATGGGGAAGCACAAATAGAATGGTCAATCAAAACAGAATAAACTGTTATGCGATTGTAGCCTAGCATAGCTACCCCACTAGTAATTCAAATATTTGGTATTCATTTCACTCATTAGTCTACAGTGGTGTGTGTGTGTGATATTGGAAGCGTTTTTACATTGGACACTTCAAGTCCATTATGTTGTTGAGAGGCTACATAGACATGCTGCCACTCCAAATAGCAGTGGTATGTTTTGCATGCAGAAGAGCCCATGTATAGCCCCTGGCATTTCCAGTTAAAGCCAGACTAGCTCCACAAAGCTACTGATGCCATAACAGGCATGCCCATGATGAGCAGTGATGTTGTGCAATGTCATAAAATGTGCTTGCTTACAACTTACTCCTCCCTGCACACAAACATTCTTCTTGGCCTTTTAGCACCTAAGTGACCTCCCCAGGGTACAAGCCTGGGCAGTGCTCATGGAGGTCCTGGGCTGCCTGGACAAGCATTTCCCCCTCTCAGTCTTGCTGACAGGATCCAAAGGAAGAGAAAGCAATATGTTTGACACCAGCTTGGCTGCAGGAATTGCCAGAAGAAGGTGTACAAGGTGCCATCTAACCGTCTTAGGGACTCCACTGTGGATCTGTGTAGGGTTTACTCCTTAGTCTTCTCTTCTCTCAAAGATATCCCACAGGACACCGGAGGTTTAGAATCAGAGTTTTACTTCTCCTAGATGGTCTGCCTTTCCAGGTTGATGAGCCCCATCTGCCCCTCACTTTCCTCTACAGCACGTGCAGAAACCCCCTCTCTTGGTCTTGTCCACTCAATCCACCGGAACATGTCTTTACATGTCTAAATCATCATCATCCAAGTTCCAAAGTCCTCTATGGGCATGCAGGAATCTTGATCCATATTCTCCTCGTCACATAAAAAGGTCATCCCTATATTGTACTGAGCTATTGCCTCCTTAGACAGCATCAACAATCTCTGAAACATTTCATGGTGATTTCCATCACACAGCTATATTGGAAAACCTATCCCAGTCAGAGTCCTAAGCAACTCACTGTGTAAAGAAATCGACACAGCAACCAAAACTGCACAGATTTAAGTGACGGATCGATCTTCCATCACATGGAAGCCAAAGCCCAAATTGTTTTCTATGGTATTAAAGTTAAGGAAAGGATGCTCTCTGGGTAAAAAAGAATCCCCAAGAGTTTTATTTTATAATTAAAGATTTAAAAGGAAGAAATAATACATAATGAATCTCCCAAATTCACATTGTAACATATTTATTATTTATTCTAATATCCTCATCCTTCTTAGACTTGTTTCTAAAGGGGACCTGGCAATTTTAAAACTGAAAAGAATAAAGAAAGACTCCATTATTAAGCAACTAACCTCATATTTGAAAAATATTCAACCTCCTGAAGCATAAAAGTCTATTGCATTATATATGCTGCTGTATATTTCTGGGCCAAAATAAATATTTAACTTTCAGGTTGTTTTATTTTTCCCCAGACCTAAGACAAATTCTGGGGTTGCCAAATTTTGAGGGGGTCTGTGGGCATATTTGGAATTTCCAGAGTGCTGTGAGAGCCTCTTACTTATTCCCTCTGCCCCCAGTAGACAGAAAGAGAGAAAAAACACAGACATAATCATTTGCTTTTCCATGAGGTCTGGGTAAAGGTCAAATCCAGTAGCATTAAAACATCATCTTGAATTTTTGTTTCACATGGGGTCTCTCCCCACAGCAAACACACAATATTCAATTCATACCAGTAGACTATTTAGATTGGTAGATTATTTAGATCCATTCCAATCTGCGTTCAGGCCTGGCCTGGGAATGAGTTGGCCTTGGTCACCCTGACTGATAGGGCAGGACAAGGGGAGCGAGACTTTGCTCCTGCTTCTCAGTCTCTCTGTTACTTTTAATACCATTAACCATGATATCTTCCCAGACCAGCTCCGGAATTGGGACTTGAAACCCTGTATTACAGTGGTCCTGGTCCTACTTATAGGACCTAGTCCAAAAAGTGGCATGGGGAGAGTGCTTTTTGGACTCCTGGCTATGGGGGACTACGGGGCGCTGTTTATACCCAATGCTAAATAATTTCTATATAGGTAAAAAGGTAAAGGACCCCTGTAAGGTTAAGTCCAGTCAAAGGCGACTATGGGGTTGTGGTGTTCTTCTGGCTTTCAGGTAGAGAGAGCCGGCATTTGTCCACAGACAGCTTTCCAGGTCATGTGGAAAGCATGATGAAACCGCTTCTGGCGCAATGGAACACCGTGACAGAAACCAGAGTACATGGAAACACCGTTTATCTTCCTGCCACAGCAGTACCTATTTATCTACTTGCACAGGCGTGCTTTCGAAATTCTAGGTTGGCAGGAGCTGGGACAGAGCAACGGGAGCTCACTTGGTTGCAGGGATTTGAACTGCCAACCTTCCGATCAGCAAGCCCAAGAGGTTCAGTGGTTTAGACCACAGTGCCACCCACGCCCCTCAATTTCTATATGAAGCCACTGGGAGTGGCCGTTAGGCGTTTGGGAGAAAGGTGTCATCAATATGCTAATGACACACAGCTCTATTATTCCATAGTATCTCAATCAGGAGAGGTTGTGTGGCCCCTGGACTGGTGCTTGGACACAGTGGTGAGGTGGATGAGAAAAAATAAGCTGAGGGACTGTAAGTGACTGGGTCCTCTGTCAGACAACTTAGTCAATTGCCTGACCTTGATAGGGTTGCACTCCCCATGAAGGAGCAAGTATAAAGTCTGGGAATGATCTGGCGCTTTCTCATGCAGCACAGATGTTGACTGGAGTGAGAGCCTGTCAGCATGCATGCAGCACCTCTGCTGGTTGATGATTTGTTTCTGGGCCAAGTTCAAGGTGTTAGCACTGGTATATAAAGCTTGAGGGCAGCTCACTTGCGGAATTGTCTTGTAAATCTCAGGTCTGGTGCTTGCCAGCACTGCAAAAGGATTGACCCAATACAGAGATCTTCATGAATCTTCAGGATGTTTACATAAGAGGACAACAAATCACAGCAGGATGCATCTGTGGGCGCACATCAGATTCATAGTTTTTAATCGTTCAGTCAATGAAGACCAATGTACAGTGGTGCCCCGCAAGACGAATGCCTCGCAAGACGAAAAACGCGCAAGACGAAAGAGTTTTTCGTTTTTTGAGTCGTTCTGCAAGACGAATTTCCCTGTGGGCTTGCTTCGCAAGACGAGTTCTTGCGAGTTTTTTTTCCTTTTTCTTAAAGCCGCTAAGCTGCTAATAGCCGCTAAGCCTCTAATAGAGACTCGCGGAACGGATTAATTTCATCTTGCCAGGCACCACTGTGATTGTGATTTGATGGTGGCTGGAAACGGAGGCAGGTTGAGGGGTGGGTTTCAGCGGAACCTGTGTGTGTAGGGATGAGGAAGAAATTTGATTCAGTTATCATTTAAGGAAAACCTATCTAATCTGCACATCCTGAAACAATACGTGAACCGAAACACAGCCGGCATCTGAAATTTGCACTTCTCCAAATTCTGCAACTCTAGCCAAGTTTTGTGTATGGAAATGCATATGCTAGAGTAAAGTACAGTGGTACCTCAGGTTACATAGGCTTCAGGTTACATACACTTCAGGTTACAGACTCTGCTAACCCAGAAATAGTGCTTTAGGTTAAGAACTTTGCTTCAGGGTGAGAACAGAAATCGTGCTCCAGCGGCGTGGCAGCAGCAGGAGGCCCTATTAGCTAAAGTGGTGCTTCAGGTTAAGAACAGTTTCAGGTTAAGTACGGACCTCCGGAACGAATTAAGTACTTAACCCGAGGTACCACTGTATGCATAAAAGTGTATATGGTAGTGGAAACCATGCAGAAGTGCATGTTATTAGGTGAAATAGCTCTGCAAAAATGTGTACATTAGGAGAAATTTACATTATAATGCTAATGAATTTTCATGAGGACCTTCTTTACCAAAAATGCAAACTGATATAGGAACACAAAGAACTGGAGAGTGGGAAAATGAGAAAAAATGAAATTGAAATTAATAATTTGTCCATCTCTGTTCTAAACCTATCTCTTTCCCCCCCTTCTCTCAGATTCCTGCTGTACCCCATTTCTCCCCCCCCCCACCTCCTGCTGGTCACTCAATTTTCCTCCCCCCCCCCCAGTCTTCTTGATTGTTATCTTTTCACCCGTAACCAATCAAAGAGAGGGGGGTGCCTCTTCCAGCTTTGTCCTTCAGCTCTATGTACTTTTCAAGGAAAAAGGGAGAGGAATTGCTTACAGGTTTTGTGTAAGTCCTCAATAACCCACAGGCACCACACTGCTAGGGATGGATGAATATATCAATTTCACTTTCTCATTTTTCCCATCTGAAGTACTCCAGATTTCTTCTTCAGTTTGATCCATAAAAAGAAGAAGTAGACCTCATGAAAATTCATTAGTACTTTTGGTGCATCTGTGGGCCTAAGAAATGCTTTGATGCTCTGCTCTGGTTGTGTTTCCATGCTTCTCTTTATCCATATGATTGAACTCTGGCCTTTTTTTTATTTAGAACATCATCATATTAGAAGCTTCTTCCCTATAATGGGAGGTGAGCAACTGTAGTTGTAATACAAACGTCTTTTTTTCCCCCTGGGGTGTTTTCAAAGCCGCCTTTGAAATGTTTGAAGAGAACGCAAGCCTTCCATCCAGGCTGTTTGAGCCAAAAATGCTGGCAAGGGCTTGTAGAATGAACCAAGCAAGGACATTCATCAGAAATAAAGCAACAAGAAAAACCAGCCTCTCTTTCAAAAGAAAAAAGCCCACAATAGAAAGCCACAATGAGTCTGTCGCATTTCCAGAGCCAACATTTCTCTCCCCTCTCTCCATTCCCCCCTCCCTTTTGTTGCATAGCCATGCCATTTTAAATGGGTTGGTGATGCAGTCTCTGTGACAGAATATGAAAAGGAAGCAAAGTAACTATAGGTTTGGTTTCAATACATCCAGAGGAACTTTGTACTTATTTATAAGCAGACTCGATCTTTTGCCTGTCAGAAAAAAAGAAAGTAAAAATGCCCACCAGTTTCAGAGCTTTTATCACATTTTCTATGACCAAAAGCAATCCAGGAATGGCAAACGGCAAAGCTTTGTGCCCGATGTTAGTCACAAAGAAGACCCATTGAAGCTAATGGCCATGACTAACTTAGGTTCATATGTTTAAATGGATCTACTCTGAGTAGTACTTAGTTATTGGTTTGTTCATTTGTTTCACAAGATTTTTAAGCTGCTTGGTTACAACAAAACCTCAACCAGGCTACAAGAAGAGTAAAACGTTGAAATTGCCACTTTAAAAAGCAACTATTTCGGGTTTTTTTAAATAATGTCTATTGAGTTTCCAAAAACAACAACATACACACAAGACAAGACAAAGAAACACAGAACAATGACAGTGTGCAGCACATTATTGCATTTGGGATAAAATTAACAGAATGTTCAGGACACTTTTGCAGAATCGTAATAAAATAGATTCCACAAAGGAAGCTTTTTTTAAAAAAGTAAGCAGCACATATCAATAAAGTAACTTCACCAGGTAAGGTTTTGCCCTCGGAAAGTGCTTATACTGTTACCAGATAAGCTGTATATGATTAAACATTTCAGCACAACACTAACTCTCGTGGAATTTAGAGGATAAACAGCGAGAGGCACCTAGTGAGAGCGATGAGAAAACTAAGATGATAAAATAGAAAGATGGATGGTTTGACTTTAGAGACACTTAATGAATCAATCAGTGTTTTAAAACCCTGGCTTTATGAAAGAACTGATGATAGATAGATAGATAGATATAGATAGATAGACAGATAGATGTTCCATAGACTCCCTGGTCAGAAGATATTTGAAAATGTAATATTAGATGACAAGGTTTCAGGGGAAAAACAACATAAACTGAATGTCGCTCTGTTGCTGGGTGACCTCCTCTCTCTCTAATATTTACTAGCACAACCTCCCTGACCCAGAGGCAAGGGAGATGGATGTTTTACAGTTTGCAAATGCTTCTTGAAAGACACTGAAGACTACTTGAGGTAGTTGGTCGAACTCTAGGCTCAAGTGATCAGAGAGGGTGAAAGGATGAATTAGAAGCAAATTGCCTGTAGTCAGAAAGCGTCCCCTTGGGAATAATAAAATGGGCATCATAATCCACTTTTCCAAATTATTGCAGAAAAGAGAATGAACTCAGGGTTGCTGTGAGAGGCATAGAAAGCAGAAGTCTCTTCCCACAGCACAGCTTTGTTGGAGGTTTTTTTTTAAAAAATGGAGCAGTAAGGTTATCAAAAGCAGGAGGATGCTTTTACAGGTTTGCAAGAGGGGAGGGGCTACTAATCCGTAGTGGAACTTTGGCTTTGCACAGTTCAATCCCTGTTCTGATATACTGTTCCTTGTAAATTTCACTTTACTGTAGGTTTGCTTTCTGTTTCCTATTTCACTTTCAATCAGTAAAACGATGCTAACCATGGCTGCTGGTCTCCCGTGAGTTGCTTTACGGCAGGCATGTCCAACTTCAAGTAGCCTGTGATCTACGATCCAATATAAAAAACAGGCAGTGATCTACCACCCAGGGATGGGTGCAGGGTGGAAGGGCGGGCGCTGGCTGCTTCCACCAAGGGTGGGTGGTGTTATGTAGTGAAGTTTCACCCTGGCTCAGCAGGGGGATACTGTAGATAGTTTTCACTCAGGTCTGTAGATAGTTTTCACTCAGGTCCACGTCAGTTATTTTAGGCGGGAAACTCTGGGTTGTTGTTGCTACAATGCTGACAGCCAGCTGCCTATAAAAGCAGGCCGGCTGAGCTGTTTGCTAGTCAGTTCTATTCCAGCTTACAAAATAAGAGCTGCTTTGGAGAAATCGCTGTGTCGTCTGCTATGTCAACCCACAACTTAACACTGGCAACGAAGGTGGGATAGATGGACATCAGAGCACAGCCAGATGCGGCCAGCCTCTGAACTGAGCTGAATCACAGAGCTGAATCACAGAGCGAAATCACAGAGCAAAATCACTGGACAGAACCAATTCAGAGCTGACTGTTCTGGCTAGAGCACTGTGTTCCATCCATCGCCCTTCATGCCGGCATCGGAATCATGGCTTCACTTGTGCCTCTACCGCCGTTTGCGCCAGCCTCTGAATCATGGGACTCCTACCTCGCTCGGTTCGACTGCTACCTCCAAGCCAACGAGCTGACAGAAGTATCAAAGGAGCGGAAGCGGGGCCTATTCCTCAGCCTCTGTGGGCCTGAGGTGTTTGAGACGGCCCGAGCATTGGTTGCGCCTGAAGCAGTCCAGGCAACACCGTGGGACACGATCCAAGAGAAGCTCTGCAACCACTACGCACCAAAGCCGTCCAAGATTGCTGCCCGCCATGCGTTCTACCACCGGAACCAGGCAGAGGGGGAGTCAATCAACAACTACACCACCGTTCTGCGACAGGCTGCAATGCACTGTGAGTTCCGAGACTTAGACGATGCCCTGATGGATCGAATCGTCTGCGGGGTCTGGGACATCCATCTGCAACGGCGTCTCCTTGCCAAGCCAGACCTCACGCTGCAGAAAGCCATTGAGGAGGCTGTGGCCTCAGAAGCTGCTGAACGCTCCGCCCAGGAGATCCGCAAGTGCAGCAGCCCGCGTCTTGATAGGAAGCCAGTTCCGGTGCATCATGAAGAGGCCAGCAGTGATGAGGCATCCTCCAGTGAAGACGATGACGTGCACCAGACAAAGCGGGAGCGCAGGAAGTTCCAACAGAAGTCCAAGGGCCAACCAGAATGTGCCGGCTGCGGAGGCAACCATTCCCGTGCCAAGTGTCGATTCAGAGACGCCATCTGTAGGAAGTGTTCCAGAAGGGGCCACATCGCTAAGGTCTGCCGATCGGCTCCGTCTGACACCCCCCCCTTCACCGACTCGCAAGTCCAAGTCTTCACTCCAGTCTGCCAAGGAAAGTTGTTTCGCTCTCACCAAGTGCCGCTGCCCGTCTGGAACCACGATTGGCCAAACCGACTCGCCTACGCGACGCAAGCTGAACGTCACGGTGCTCCTTGAAGGAGCTCCATGTGACATGGAGATCAACACCGGGTCTGCCCTGTCCATCGTGTCTTGGAGCACCATCAAAAGACTGGTACCCAGAGTGTCCAAAAGGCAACTCGACTCTCACCGTGTACACCTGAGAGACTACCAGGGAAACGACATTCCCGTGGTAGGCGTTGGCCGGTTCCGGATCACCTTCAAGGATTTTTTGGGCCTGCTCCGGTTGATGGTGGTCGAAGGTCAGTGGTCAAGCCTCCTAGGGCTAGACTGGTTTGATGCCCTCGGCCTGGAAGTCACCAGCATCAACTGCATCTCTAACGCAGAGACTGAGGGTCTGGTCAAAGACTTTGCCGAGGTTTTTGACGGCACCTTGGGGCAATATACAGGTACGCCCATCTCCTTTAGCCTTGATCCACAAGTCACCCCCATCAAGCTAAAGCCACGCCGGGTTCCCTTTGCTCTCAAGGCTAAGGTGGACGAACAACTGGACAAACTGATCGCCCAAGGAGTTTTGGAGCCGGTTGACCACGCCAAGTGGGAAACCCCCATCGTCATACCTGTCAAGCCAGATGGGTCGGTGAGAATCTGCGCTGACTACAAGTGCACGATCAACAAGGCACTTCAGCAGCACGCTTATCCGGTTCCTGCTGTCCAACACCTGCTGCATTCCCTGGGTGAGGGTAAGGTCTTCGCTAAGCTGGACCTTGCCCAAGCCTATCAACAACTGCCCGTCGATGATGCCACTGCTGAAGCCCAGACAATCGTCACCCACCGAGGGGCATTCCGTTGCCGCCGGTTGCAGTTCGGGGTGAGTGTGGCTCCTGGCATCTTCCAAAGCCTTATGGAGCGTCTCCTGCAAGGGCTTCCGGGCATGGTACCATATTTTGATGACGTCTTGGTGTCCGCAGACTCACACCAGCAGCTGTTCGAGCGCCTCCATGCCGTGCTGACCAGGTTCCAAGAGGCCGGGCTCAAGGTAAAGAGGGAGAAGTGCTAGATCGCCGTTCCACAGGTAGAGTTCCTGGGCTATCTTATCGATGCCTCCGGCCTCCACCCGACCACATTTAAGATCCGCGCTATCCAGCAGGCCCCCATCCCAAAGAACAAGACGGAGTTGCAGGCGTTCCTGGGGCTGCTGAACTTTTATAACATGTTCCTGCCCCACAAAGCCACAGTGGCTGAGCCTCTTCACCGACTCCTTAGCACAAAGACGCCTTGGGCCTGGGGTCATCGGGAGACGGCGGCCTTCAACGCGGTCAAGGCTCTCCTATCATCGGACCGTGTGCTGGTACAGTACAGTGAATCCAGGCCGCTGGTCCTTGCCTGCGACGCCTCACCTTTTGGCATCGGCACTGTCTTTAGTCACCGTTTTCCAGACGGAAGAGAAGCACCACTCGCCTACTTTTCCAGGACGCTATCTCCAACGGAACGGAATTACAGCCAGCTCGACAAGGAGGCACTGGCACTTGTGGCTGGAGTGAAGAGGTTCCATGAATACCTCTATGGCAGGACTTTTGACCTCATCACTGACCACAAGCCACTCCTGGGCCTCCTCGCCGGTGATCGTCCAACTCCACTGGTCCTCTCGCCACGCATGCTGCGATGGACTGTTTTCCTGGCTGCCTACCACTACCGGCTCGTCCATCGCCCGGGGAAATCGATGGGCCATGCCGACGCCCTCAGCCATTGCCCTCTTCCAGCATTTGTGGAAGACCCGGCTCCAGCTTCATCGCTCCTCCTGATTGAGGATCTTCCGGCAGCACCTGTATCGGCTGCCACTGTGGCCTCCGCGTCTGCCCCGGATCGCACCATCAGCCGGGTGCTCAACTGGGTGTGGAGGGGGTGGTCACAAGGGCCTTTTGCATCGGAGTTCCAGCCCTTCGCAACCAGACAACATGAACTCTCGGCTCATCGCAGATGTCTGCTGTGGGGAGACCGCGTTGTGATTCCCCAGGGAGTCCATCAGCGCGTCCTGGAGGCTCTGCATGTTGGCCACCTGGGAACTGCCAAAATGAAGGCATTGGCTCGGTGTTACGTCTGGTGGCCTAATATGGACGATGCCATCACTGCCTGGGTGTCCGCCTGTCAAGCGTGCCAAGAGTCGAGGCCTGCACCACCGGCAAGTAAGGGACACACCTGGGAGACACCAAAGACACCCTGGTCGAGGGTGCACATCAATCTGGCTGGCCCCTTTCACAGCCGGACCTTTATGGTAGTGGTGGACGCCTATTCCAAATGGCTGGAGGTGGCCCTGATGCCGTCCACCACTACCGAGGCCATCATCCGGGTGCTGCGAGGCCTGTTTGCAATGCATGGGTGTCCTGATGTCCTTGTCTCCGACAACGGACCACAGTTCACATCAGACACGTTTGAGCAGTATCTTTTGGAACTGGGCATCCGCCATGCCCTAACGGCACCCTTTCATCCATCCAGCAAAGGGCAAGCGGAGAGAATGGTGCGCTCGGCAAAAGAGGCACTGGCGCGCCTGGACCGGGGAGACTGGCACGAGCGGGTCGCCGAATACTTGTTCATGCAACAAATCAACCCTCATGCGGCCACAGTCCTGCTGAACTGCTTATGGGCCGCCGCCTCAGGTCACCGCTCGACCGGCTGCACCCGGACTTTGCCGTGGCTGAACCCCCAGGCTGTGCCAACGCGCCACGGTCATTTGTCCCAGGAAACCAGGTCTTTGCCCGGAACTATATGGGGGACATTCCTTGGGTGCCAGCCACAGTAGTGGGAGTCACTGGACCTCGCTCGTACCAGGTGGCACTCGAAGACAGACACTTGTGGCGCCGGCACATAGACCAGCTTAGGTGCAGGGTTGGGGACTTGGACACTACCGTGGTGCCCCCAACTGCGCCTGTGGCTCCAGAAGAGACACTTACAGATGACGAGGCTCCACCTACACCTCCCTCGCGAACTGCCAGCGTGGAGCCGAACCAAGCCACTTCAGAGGGTCTGCCAGACTTACCACAGACTCAGACCACTCCACTTGCGGAGGCTCCACCCACAGCAGCGGATCCAGGGGATTTGGTTTCAACGCCACCTAGGGTCGCACCACAGCCTCAGCAAGAACTGTGTGGCCCTCCGGACTTGGCTACCAGTCCCCGGCGGTCTGGTAGAGTTTCTAAGCGCCCAACTTATTTAAAGGACTATGTTGTTGGACATGTATCACTGTTGGTCTAAGTATGGGACCGATATGCTTTTGTGCCTAATTGAGCCATTACGCGTAGTGCTGTATATAAGGAAACCATTACGATTGTAACTAACGCCTTATCTCAGTGGGGAGGGGTGTTATGTAGTGAAGTTTCACCCTGGGTCAGCAGGGGGATACTGTATATAGTTTTCACTCAGGTCCACGTCAGTTATTTTAGGCGGGAAACTCTGGGTTGTTGTTGCTACAATGTTGACAGCCAGCTGCCTATAAAAGCAGGCCGGCTGAGCTGTTTGCTAGTCAGTTCTATTCCAGCTTACAAAATAAGAGCTGCTTTGGAGAAATCGCTGTGTCGTCTGCTATGTCAACCCACAACTTAACAGGTGGCAGGGTGGGTGGGTGCCCAGCTCTCCCCCCCAAGCCAGCCCTTTCTCTCTCCCCCCACAAACAGCTCTCTGTCTCTCTCTCCCCCTCCACAAACCAGCTGGGCTGCAGAGGTGTCCAGGGGGATGCTTCTCCTCCCTCCCCCCCAACCAGTGTGATCTCTCTCTCTCTCCCTCCCTCCCTCCCTCCCTCCCTCCCTGTCAAAGGGAGCCTCCCAGCTGATGTGGATCCCAATAGTGTCATGTGACAAAGACACGAGAGCAGAAGCAGCAAAGCAGGCTGGGAAGTGCTGGGACTGCACAGTCATTTGGGCCTAACGGCTAACTGTTGAGTCACTCTGACATGTGACTTAGCAGCCATTTTCTCTGTGTGTTCTCTGTAAGATTTCAGTCAGTCTGCCTCAGTTGTGAGCAGTATGTAATCTCAGTCAAACTGTTTGGAACCATGTTGTTTATGAAGAAGTTTATTTTAACCCAGTAAAGCTCTTATTCTTTCACTTAAAAACTCTGCATTATTAATTTACAGTGGTGCCCCGCAAGACGAATGCCTCGCAAGACGAAAAACTCGCTAGACGAAAGGGTTTTCCGTTTTTCGAGGCGCTTCGCAATACGAATTTCCCTATGGGCTTGCTTCGCAAGACAAAAACGTCTTGTGAGTCTTGCGATTTTTTTTTGCTCCCCCTCCCCCTTTTCTAAGCTGCTAAACCGCTAATAGCGCTAATCCGCTAATCCGCTAATAGGGTTGCTTCGCAAGACGAAAAAACCACTAGACGAAGAGACTAGCAGAACGGATTCTTTTCGTCTTGCGAGGCACCACTGTACGCTGCGCGTCAAATAGTGCCTGCCCTCCCTCCTTCCGTCCCTCCTTCCCCACTCAAATAGGGCCATGCAGCTGGTCCTAATCCTGATCCCTCCTTCCCTCCCTGTCAAAGGAAGCTTTCCCACGTGGCTCCTCCTCATGCCTCTCTCCATCTCTGGCAGCCACCCCCTTTCTCAATTGGGAAAGCCACTATAAGCCCACCTCCCCTCTTCCAGCAGCATTGCCCAGGCCTCTCCCCAGCTTCCTTGTGCCTCCCTCCATCCCCCATTTCCCCCGCATGCACTGCTCACAGTTGCAGCGTTGTAGAGACTGGCAGTGGCTGCTGCTGCTGCTGCTGCACCTGAGGTTGCAGAGAAAGGCCCTGTAACTGACCAGAAAAAAGCCCCACAGTCGACTGGGGGCTCGCGATCAACGTGCTGTACATGCCTGCTGTAGTCTACCGCTAGGTGCCACACTTCGTGTATTTTGCTCACCAAGGTTATTACCATTTTCTATAATGTTATTTTCTAATTTATGTGATTCAACTGCACTACATATTCCGGGGATAGGCAAGCTGTGTGCCTCCAGGTGTCCCTAGATTCCAGCTCCCATCAGTCCTAGCTACCATGGGATTATGGAAGTTGTAATCCGACAACATATGGAAAGCCACAGATTAGCCACCCTTGGCAGTCAGAGATGCTGTAGCTGCTCTGAGATGACTTCCAAGTTTTGATGACTTCCAAGGTTACCTCTGAACACTTTTGTGTTCAGTAATGTTCATTAGTATGAGAAGAGTGTGTGACTCAGTGCATGCAGAAGGAAATCCTTAGCATACTAGCACCTTCACAAAAAAGTGTCTCCTGAAGCCTATCTGAGGAGAAGGACTCAAGAGGAAATTGTGCAGAGTTGAGAAGAGCTAGGTATTGGTGTCCTGGCGGTGGATAACTTGCTGTAGATCTGCTAGGTAGCTCTACCTCTTTGGGAGGTAAAGCTAGCTTTACTTTGAAGCTTATTGTGGCGTTTGCCCATTCCTTGTGATTATGTTTGTACAGGGGAATGGAAATGGTTAATGTAGATTGACCAATGAGAAAGCTGAGAGGCGGAGCCTACCTGGTTTTGAGGCTCAGCCCAGGGGTTTTACCATTGGGAGATAGGGGAGTCAAAGTCAGACAGAGCGACTAAAAGTCGACCAGCTAGAGTGACATTTGAGAAACTGTTCTAAACTTATTTAAAACTTGTTTGTTCTTCAATAAACTTTAATCTTCGTTGTTGACTTTACAACCTGACTGAGACTCAGTATTTCACCAGAAGAAACCTGGTTGGTGGCAGCGGAAGAATAAAGCAGTGGTGTACAGGTCAATAGCCCATGAAACGACCGGGTGCTCTGTACGAACGCCACACTTATCAATAGCCTGCTATTTTATTTTTACCTTTTGCCCACATTGCTATTATCAGAAGGGTTTGCCAGGTGGCTCAGACCTACATCAAATTTCCTAAGAAATTCGATTTTCATTGAATTTTCATTGAACCTCTCAGTTGGCAGCTGACAGTGTGCCTGAGCTACTTTAGGTGTGAAGGGTCTCAGAGGGGTTGTGTAGCCTCTCTTGCAGACCTATGTATGCCAAATGTAGCTGTTTAAATTACTTTTGAGCAAGCAAACATTTTAGTGATTATTTTGTACTTGTTTATATCTTGATCACCATGTAGATATTTTAGGAGTTGGTGGTGTATCTATCTATGTCTCACCAAAAATTGCAGAGCATCATGGGAAACACTGGGACCTCTTTCTCCCCACCCAGTAAGTATGCTACACAATTGATAAAACCACCAATTTCAGGAATTAAGAAACATTTACCACTTAGAGGCAGAGAGTAGTCATTGTGGCTAGTAGCTTTTTCCAGCCTTCTCCGCCATGAATTTATCTGATCTTCTTTTAAAGCCATTGGCCTGACCCAGTAGACGCTTCTGATCTTCTTATGGTGAGTTTGCCCAGAGGAAGGGCAACGGAGGTGACCAAGGGTCACTGTGACTCAGAATATGAAAAATACCTGAAGGACGGCCTCCTTCCCTACAGACCCTCTCTGGTGCTACGATTGGCTGCTCCACCCCCCTCAGAAGCTGGGGTGGGTGTGTTGCAGCCTGGGAATGGGTCTTCTCTGGGGCAGCCCCTACCCTGTGGAAACCTCTCTTCAGAGGAGTGCCTGGCACCTTAATTACCCAGCTTCTGATGAATGCTGAAGATGCACCTCTCAGGGGTAAGGAGGTGCATTTTTTAGACCTGCATTACTGCTGCAATTTTATTTTGCACTGCCTTTGGGCTGTAATTATTGAAAGCTGCCCTGGCAAAGGATGGGTAATAAATAAATACGTGGCTGGACAATGGATGTTGCTTTGCACATCCAGCCAGGAAAAGTCTGATTCATATTTTTCCTGGGAGCAAGTGCCACTGAACACAATGAGACATTATAACAATGTGAAAGGCCATAATTCAGTGGCAGAGCACCTGCTTTGCCTGCAGAAGCTCATGGGTTCAAGAGAGAGCATCACTAGGCAGCGCTGGGCACATCCCCTGCACCTGCTGCACTTGAGTCTTCCCCGCTTATTTTCATATTGTGGGGATAAGTGACAAAGGCAAGAACCGTACGGTTTGAGTACTTCCTACAACTTCCTCTTGGCTGGCCATCTCCGGAGTACAATTCTCTTTCTCCAACATCGTCTCCGAGGAAGGGAGGAACAACTACAAAGGAAAATTCAGATGACTATGTTTAAAAATAGGTAGGGAGCATTTGTGAAGATGAATGGTCAAGCAGGAAGGGTGAACTGACCACCCTTTTCTCATGCCTGGGCTGCTCTTCCACCTTCCATGATGACATCATCTGATTCTGATTCTAATATTCTCCTAGCCCCTTCCTCACATTCCGCAGGGTTACCATAGAGACAGCAAGAAACAACTTTGCATCATCGCTATTCCGTTGCCCACTTCTTAGTGGCCATCTTTGCCAGTGCGAGACAGTGGGAGACAGATTACAACATTGTGCTTTTTGGGTCAGCATTCTTACCAACATGTCAGGTAGGAAATTGTGCCATCTAGATGTTCACCTGTTCTGCTTCATTGTCCCATGAAGCAGACAGAGAAGCCAGCTGAGAAGTTCAGGATTTATAGCTGGGGAATGGATGAAATCTTTGGACAGCTTAGAGACGGTAACATACATGCAAGTGGATGCTGTGATAGATAGCAAGAGAAAAGGGAGAAAGGCAGATTCCCTTAAAAAGCCACTCCAGTTAGTCAAGGTCCCAGTACCCGCCATGAGGCTTAGTTAAGCCATGACTAAGGCCCATTCAATGGCCTTCAGTCTTTATTTCAGACACAAACTGTTACAGTATTCCAAACGCTGTTACTCTTTACTTTCTTAGTCTTATTTTCCTCTCTCTATCTCTTCTACCTCCCCTCCCATCAAGAATCCACTGCCCTAACAGTCTCTCTCCAACTGCCTGCCAACTGCTCCTCCAACTGCCTTTCCCAACCAGCCAACCCACTAAAATCAACCAATTACCCACCAACAACTTCCAACAACAACTGACTCAAACCTTGGGCTAAGCCCTTTTATACACAGGTAGGCTCCGCCTCCAGCTTTCCTATTGGTCTATATTTTTAACCCTATCTCTCCCCCCTGTTCAAACATTTTCTAAATGAATGGGTAAACACCACATCCCTCCCTCCTTAAAGAAGTTTGATCAGGAGGGATAACTGAACAGTTATTGGCAAATATCGAATGCCTGGCAATATAGCTTGATTTGTTTCCCCATGCCTGGCCAGTAGAAGTTCTGTGCAACCCTTCATTTAGTGCGTGTTATTCCCATGTGTGCACCAAAAATGCTATTATGGGCTTGTTGCAAAATCTTTTCTCTATAGGTATGAGGGATTACCAGTTGTTTATGGATTCCTCCTCCACCCCACCCCACCCATACGGTGTGGCAAGGAGTTCCCTATACAACAGCCCGTTGTCTTCACAGAATCTCTCTGGGCGTTCAGGGGTTAAAGGAGCAGCAGACTTAGCCGCCTCAAAACAACTGCTTAACCCAACACCCCCTTTTTGCTCCTGAGCGAAATTAGCCTTATGGGTGTTTTTAAAAGGAACTATAACGGCTTCAGTTTCTGCTCTGCCCAAACCTTCCAAGAGAGGTTTTCCCAGCCGTGCCTCCACTGGCAACTGTTTCAGTTTCCTCAGTAGCGGGTGATTCATGGCTCCCCTTTGAGCGAGTAACTACAAATGCACTCTTAACATGCTCTAGGAGATCCCAGCCGATAAGAACTGCTGCTGGAACCTCCTCAGAAATGGCTGCCTGCCACTTCCCAGGCCAATCACGGAAGTTAATATCCACTTCAGCTACTGAGGCATCTAATCATAAGCCTGCATTTTTATCAAAGCTTCTATATTTTGATCAGGGCCTGAATTTTAAAATGAGCTTAAAGATTTTCAAATGTTTCATGCCAGGCAGAAGACTAAAAAACCTTGGCAATGTTTTTTCTCCTAGACAAGGGGCCCCCCTGATTTATAGCAGAAAACAATTCTCAAAGTCGTAAAAAAGGGAATTACAGGCTGAGAGCGAGGACACTGACCTTGCATGTTACAGAAGATAAAAAAAGGCTGAGAAAACATAAAATTAAGAATGGGTAAATAGTACAATAATACCATGTGCCTCCCAGTAAAATGAGCCATATCTTCTTCCTAAGGTTAAAAAGGCCAAGAGCAAATGGAAAAGAAAAGCAACTGGTCTGGCTGGAAGAAAGAGAGCATTTTTGGGAAAGTCTTTTCTAAAGCTGTTTCTTTCTTAAACTGAGATCCTTTTAAGATTTCTTTTCCTTTTAAAAGACTACCTATGATAATGTATGAAATATATTAGCTTAAACGTAATTATGCAAAGGATTTAAGAAATGCTAGATTCTTATTTCATAGAGTCATATTGCAATAGGAGACCAGAAGGGCAAATGAGCCCAGCCTCCTGCCAGACAGGAGACACCATCGGGCGCTCCTGATATATGGTTGTCAGGCCTTTTTGTTTAGAAACCTTCAAATGAA
Organism: Podarcis erhardii; assembly: GCF_964252035.2. Classification (NCBI taxonomy): domain Eukaryota; kingdom Metazoa; phylum Chordata; class Lepidosauria; order Squamata; family Lacertidae; genus Podarcis; species Podarcis erhardii. The sequence goes on from NC_138514.1 coordinate 5,819,017, forward strand.
GGAGATCTTTCAATGTTGATGTGAACTCAAGATCCTTGACATCTGTTTAAGATAAAAGTTCAAGATAAAAATTTAAGATTAACCATTTGTTTTGGAAGGCAATAGGGCAAGGAGGGCAAGAGGTGAGCTGGTAATTAAGATTCCTTGTTGAGACACATGTAAGATATATTACTACTTATTTGTCATTTATAGATAGCTCTTTGTGTCCCATAAAAGGGCGAAAGGAAATGGGTGTATCTTTTGTGATTGGTTCTAGCAAACAGCCAATAGGAATTTCAACTAGGCTGATTGGACAGAGGCAGCCAAAGGAGGAGCAAGGGGGCTGGATTAAGGAAATATAAGTGCTGGCCAGAATGGCAGGAGGCCAGGCCAGAGCTTGGTAACCATGTACCACTGTGCCTCTCATTTATTTGTCTGACAAATAAATTACTATTTTAATTTCTCTATTGCTGCGTTGAATATTTCATTCCAGCTAAGCGTTAACCACAAGCAGGGTGCTACACTACTTTTAGGATCACTGGTTCTTTGGCAATTCCTTTTGATTTTATTGTTTTCTCAGGTATTAATTTAGTGGTGGAAATTATGTCCGGATGGATGATTGTAATCTGTGAGCTGGTGTCTCTTAACCCAAGATACTTTTTATCATCAACCCAGATGTTTTCCCCAGCATTTCTCAAGAGGAAACTATCCTGTTTAATCAAGTAGCATTGTACCACACGAGCTTCAAAATTTTCCTCGGGCTCAGGCCTAGCTATAACCTCGGTTTCCTTAGCAACCTGCCTAGCCTCTTCCTGCGCCACTGAGTGGATACAATAAGTCTGTTTTTGAGAACCCAAATTCACAGTTTTACCCTTTCCATCCCCACAGTCCAAACTCCTGTGGCCTAATTTACCACACATTCAGCACTTTATTTCCCTGTACCCAGTATAATTATTTTTATTTCCTTCTCCTTCAGTGGGACCAATGTTAGTCAGGGCCTTGTCAGTTGGACTTTTAGTTTGTGGCATATTTCCCTTATTTGTCACTGAGGCAGGGCTTTCCTTGGCATATTGAAATTTGTTTTTGGGGTACTCCCACACTTTCCCGCCAAATTTCGGACCATCAAATCCATGGTCTCTAATTTCATTAATTTGGTCAGCTAATGTGGCTGCCTCCTGTATAGTTTTGGGATGTCATTCTTTTACCAGATATTTCAATTTCTCATTGATGGTTGCATAAAATTGTTCGAGCGCTATAATCTCCCTGATCTTCTGAACTGAATTGGCACCCTCCTGCTCTAGCCACTTTGTGAGGTAATTTGAAATTTTGGCTCCAAGATGAGCAAACGTTTCTTCCCTCACTTTTGTCACACCCCTGAACTTTCTTAACTGTTCTGAGGTGATTCCAAATCGGGTGTAAATTAATTGTTTAAACATGTCAAAATTTCTAGACTGGTCTTCTGGCATTTGCACATATATTTTGGCTAAAGTTCCACTAATTCTAACCCTTAATACTATCATTTTTTCCTCATCTTTTACTTGGAAATCTTTGCATGCTCTTTCAAATGAGACAATAAAAGCCTCCGGATTAGCCTTCTCTTTGTTTTTTTTAAAAATAATATTTATTCAAATTTTCAAGATACAAAAACATTTTAAGCATAAACAAACAAAAACAGAAAAAAGCAAAAGAAAAAAGGAGAGAAAAGTAAACAAGATTCAAAATAACTTCATTTTATTATCTTGTGTCTTAGACTTCCTCATACCTCCCTTTTTGTATTCAATTTAATCATTGTTTCAGCAAATTCTTCCCATATTTATATAAAAAAAGAATAATTTATCTTAACAATCTATTTCAAATTTATCAATATTACCTTTAACTTTATCTTTACTTTCAAAACCATATACCTTTAAATTTAGACTTTAAATTATATTTATACTTATTATCTTCAAATCTTTCTACTAAAGCCAATTATTTCCTTTCTGCCACAGTCTATTATTTCACAAATGTTACTCAGAAATAGCCAAATATATAAAAGAAATTTCTCTTCTAGTTTTGTCCATCGTCCCTTTCTTCCTGGTTTCGGGTTGCGTCCGTCCTTTCTTCCCTTTAATCTTAATTTTCAGTCCGGTGTTCTAATGTCTGAGGCTCTCAAGTCACTTCCATGCCACCTCTGCAGATTTTCTTGCTCCTGGTTGTGATACGACACTTTCTTGTCCCTTGTTGAAGTCTTTCGTACTTTCTTCCCCTTCTCCTTGGGGAGTGGATCCCTGGGAAGTTCCATACAGTCATAGTCTCCATTTTCATTTATCAGGTTGTTCCATCCCCATTGTTAAATTTATATATATATATATATATTAAATATCCTTTGCCAACAAAGGTCCGTATAGTAAAAGCTATGGTTTTCCCAGTAGTGATGTATGGAAGTGAGAGCTGGACCATAAAGAAGGCTGATCGCCAAAGAATTGATGCTTTTGAATTATGGTGCTGGAGGAGACTCTTGAGAGTCCCATGGACTGCAAGAAGAACAAACCGATCCATTCTTAAGGAAATCAGCCCTGAGTGCTCACTGGAAGCACAGATCCTGAAGCTGAGGCTCCAATACTTTGGCCACCTCATGAGAAGAGAAGACTCCCTGGAAAAGTTCAAAGTTCAAAGTTTGATTTATTACGGCCATTGGCCCATATCGAAAACAATACATCAAAATTTATCCATAAACAATACAATTTAAACAGTATAAAATCCAAGTTAAAACACCCATATAAAACCAATTTTACTTCAATTAAGTAAACACTATACACAATAAGCTCCCTCAATGTAAACCGCAATTCAAATCCCTCAGATTTTGGGAGATATGCGTCTTAGTTCTGGCACTTATTGATGGTTCTCAAGTTTAGCTAAGCTGTCAGAGTCATACAGTGATCCATTTCTCCTCTTTTGAAATAAGACATTAATCAGGTATCTAGCGACTGCAAGGGATCTACTTGTGTCTTCGTCGTTTAATAAGTATATTATTTGGGCTTCCTGAGGTCTGTCAGCAATTTTCGATAAATATGGGGCCAGAAACTTGGACCGTGAAGCCGAATGTAATGGACAACAGAAGATTATATGATATAACGATTCTATAGATCCACTTTTACAGTCACAGAGGAGTGAGATCTGTCCGTTGGAGAGTCTGTTACCCAACACATTTGATGGGAAAACATTGAATCTAGCCTTTATAAAGGCATACCTGTGCATCACCACAGATAAGGTAGTTAGATAAGATGGAAGTTTCGTTGGAGGTGTTAAGCCAAGGTTTATCGGCGAACAGGTGCCACCACCTGTCGCAATATTAAATTGTAAATCCATCTCCTCTAATTTGTGAGTTATAATTCTCTTGGCAGAAATTAAATCCAATTTTAGTAGTTCAGATGGAGATAGTCCTAAGGACACAAGTTTCCCATGTATTATTTTTGCCCAAGGGCTAGGGAAGTCATCACTCCCTGGAAAAGACCCTGATGTTGGGAAAGATGGAGGGCACAAGGAGAAGGGGACGACAGAGGACGAGATGGTTGGATAGTGTTTTCGAGGTTACCAGCATGAGTTTGACCAAACTGCGGGAGGCAGTGGAAGACAGAAGTGCCTGGCGTGCTCTGGTCCATGGGGTCACGAAGAGTCGGACACGACTAAACGACTAAACAACAACAACAACAAAAATATCTTTATTGAGTTTTCCGAAATTAATTTATAAAATAAAAAGAAAAAAGACAAAACATCACAGAAAATGCAAAAAAACCCAAAAACACAAAATTAAAACAAATACAATTCCAAACACTTACTTCCCTTAACTTATTTCTCAGACCTCCTCTCACCTCCCCTTCTTGTATTCCAATTTAAATTATTAATTCAACAAATCCTTATCTTCAGAGTTAAACATAAAATACTTAAACAACGTTGCTCATTACACTTTTCCTAAAGTCGACCAAAATTCCCCTTCCACGGCTTTCCCCAGTTGCAAACAAATACTAGAACCTAATAAAAGTAAATCAAATAATAGTTATATACCCTTTGGATTCCCTTACCCCACCCTCCCCTTTCCCGGTTTCAGTCCCCAAAAAGTGTTCATCAGCTCAATATCTTGTCTAGCCTGGAGATCTCACGTCCGAGGCTTTTAGATCCCCCATTGTTAAATTTATAATCCAGACAGTAGTTGCTCCAAAAGTACTTGTTCTCTTGTTTCACAGTCCCACTAGAGCTAAGAGTCCCCTTAACTCCAGAAGTTTGCAGACACCCTTTGGATTCAACGACGTTAGGTCTCTCATTTTGCGACTTTTGAGGTATAATAGCAATCTCTTCCATCTCCCACTGCCCTTGGGTTTGCTTTAAGTCAGTTTCCTGGGTCAGTTGTTGTAAGGTTTCACTCTCTTCTTCTCCTGTCAATCCATACTTTCTAGCTACATACGTTCTGTTTTTGTTGATTTATGCTCTAAATGTTTTTGTATTTTGAAAATCTGAATAAATATTATTCTAAAAAAAAAACTAAAAAAAACCCAAAAGGTGGCATGAGAAAGGAGAAGGCCTGACCTCAACTCCACAGAGTCTTTACCCTCTGAGGCAAATGCCTGCAGGTCTCCAGGCACAAGTAACCTGGGTTCACGTCCCATTCTCCAGCACTGACCTTCTCTCTCCCCCCCCCAACAGCTCTCTCTCCCCTCAAACCAGCTGGGCTGCAGAATTTTCCCTTTCCTCCCCCACCCCTTAACCAGCGTGCAATCTCTCTATCCCTCCCTCCCCCCCATCAAAGGCAGCCTTGCAAGTGATGTGGACCAAAGCATCGGTCACTGTGACTAGATGAGGAATGGCCATAGCTGGAAATAGAAATTCTTTGGTACCTTGGCCACCTGGGCCATAAATGTTGGGTCCATAAATGTTGTGTCCTCAAGATAAGCTGTTCCGTCACTGAAATTCCCTCTGAAATAGGCCATCTCCACACTTCCTAGACACATCTGTCCTGTCAAGAGGCCATTTCAGTTTGTTGGTCTGGTCCTCATTTGGGCTATTATCACCTCTAGACCCTGATCCAGCCCCTGCAGAGACCCACCTGGTTCAGATGATACGGAGGGATAGAGCTGACTGTCATCTGCATATCGGGGCCACCTCACTCCAAATCTCCAGCTTGTGACCTAACACAGCATAGATGTTAAAGATCATGGGGGACAGAAAACATGGAATCTTGTGGGACCCCCACAGTGCAATTGCCACAGGGCCGGGCATAAGTTCACCAACTTCTGGTAGCAGTTCTGCAGATAGGAGTGGGATCATCATTGTGCCTCTAATATACAACTTGCAAAGTCACTCTAGGAGGATACCATCCATAGTCAATGGCATCGAAAGCTACTGAGAAGTCAAGGAGCATTAGCAGAGACACACCTTGGTTGTCTCTCTCCCAATACATGTCATCAAACAAGGCAGCACAGGTCTAAATCCAGATTGAAATGGGTTCAGCTAATCTGTTCATTCTGAAATTGTTTGGTGACCATTCTCTCAACCACTTTACCTCAAAAGCAGTTGTTTGTCATTAAGTGGTAGTTGTCATACACCTCATTCTGTATTGGAATATTTAATCAGAATATTTAACCATTTTGCAATCAGAATCAATATAATCATTATGATATAAATTTGAGCAACAATTATCATTATTTCTCTTCTGTTAAGATTATCAATTCAGAGGGAACTGTGCAGACAAATGGTGTTAATGGTTCTATAATGTAAAATTGTATTATGACACTGAATATCAGGTGTAGTAGATATAGTTGAAAAGATTGCAATTTATATACCTTTGCTTTTCATTGTTTGCCTACATAACTTATTAAATGAAATCAAATAATAAATGTTGCACTTAAAAAGAAAAGAAGAAAAGAAAAGCAACGATGGTAATCCAATTATTGCATTCTCAAGAATTAATAGAGAAGATGCAGGAAGAAAGGGGAGGAGGGAAATTCATGGGAATTTGTGGATTTCTTTCTGTTTTGGTTGTTTGACAGCTGTAATCTGAGCTCTGACTAAAGGGACAGACAGATGTGCAAGAACTACGATAGTGGGCAAGAGGGGGTTGTGCCCATGCCTGAGTCCAGGGGAGTATCTGGGGAATGAGCAGAGTCTGTTCCCGGGCTTTTCACCTACCTCAGGTGTTCACCCTTGGCTGACCTATGCTGGAGCCCTGGGTCAGTGCTCCCTTTCTGATGCCCGGTGTGCTGTTATCTGGCCTGCCAGAAATAAGTTGTGACAGGAAATGTACGGTAATTTCCCCAAGGACTACAGGCATCTAGAAGGAGTGGGGCAAGGGGGGAAAGCTAAGGATCGGGCCCTGAATGGGTCTGAAGTGATTTGGATTGGCTTACAGTTGTTGAGCTATTTATTGATTTGTAGAGGAGGTGAATTACTTGGCTTATCTGAGCCTAGGGTAGCACCCATTATTAAAGCTATGGGTCACAGAGGAGAGAGGTACGGCTGACCTGAAAGAAGGGAAAGCCTTGCTGAGCATAAAGATTTGCTTATCCATTTCTCTGGATTCAGCCAAACAGTCCTGTTAACTTGATCTTTGAGTGCTGGAGGCCAGATATACGTTGAAGGGAGTAAATGTTGGAAGGTAATCAGAAATTTGCCATAGAAATTAACGATGCACCTAATGCAGAATGTCTGAACTCATTTGTTATTTGGTGGGGAGAATTTAATGTATGCACAGTGCAGGTTGAATAAACACCAAATTAACACCCAGCCTGTCAGAGCTAAAATAATAATAAATTACTGTTTTCAGAATTCAATCTTGCCTCTGAAAGCAAACATTGTCCTTTGTTCAACTTTAATTGAAAAAATATATATTGTTTTAAACCTAATGAGACAGAACACAGACATTTATACAGTCTACATATTACCACGACAAGAAATTTAGTTCATTATAAGTTGTTTTTCAAAAGAAACAACATTTTATGACTCAGAGGTGTCTTTCCCTGGCAATTAGGCCAGGGAGCCTAATTAAATATTAAATCAGTGTTCAGGTAAGCATAATGGAATAATTCTGAAAAACCCTCTAAGCTATTAAGACACAGTAACAGCTGGAATACAGTTTTGGTTTTCTACATTTAAATGCACTGATGAATGTTCATTAAAGCATACTCTTAAGGGTGTTTTTTTAGCCAAAAAAGAAATCACCTTTGAGTAACTTTGGCCACATTCACACAATACATGTTAAAGCACTATGATGCTTATGTCTTCCCCCTCAAAGAAGTCTGGGAGCCATAATTTGTTAAGCATGCTAGGAGTTTAAGATACCCCTAACAACTTTGGCATAAGAAGTGAATTGTTACAAATGTGTCCCATACCACGTAACCCTCCCGATTTAAGTGAGACATCCCAGAATTACAGAAACCGTTCGAGCTTCTGATTGGTACCAGTTGGTATAAAAAGTACCCGTATTTTTCGCTCCATAAGACGCACCAGACCATGACGCACCTAGTTTTTGGAGGAGGAAAACAAGAAAAAAAATATTCTGAATCTCAGAAGCCAGAACAGCAAGAGGGGTCGCTGTGCAGTGAAAGCAGCAATCCCTCTTGCTGTTCTGCCTTCTGGGATAGCTGTGCAGCCTGCATTCGCTCCATAAGACGCACACACATTTCCCCTTACTTTTTAGGAGCGAAAAAGTGAGTCTTATAGAGCAAAAAATACGGTAGTTATGTAATATGATATCTAACCACATCTGAGAGGAAGAAAATAACCACTGAGCCTCTATAAAGGCTCCAATGCAGACCAACAGCCAGAGGATCTGCTTCTAGGTTCCACATTTGCATAACAAATGAATTTCTATTGACATGACAGTCAATGTATTAAAACTGTTCAAAAAGGGTTATCTTCCTGAAATTGAATTTTACTTAAATAAAACAAGACAGGTACGGCAATTAACCTACGTTCAGCTAATCGATTTCCTGTTAACCTGCCACAGGTGCCTTGGTGTTTGCTTTTAGAGCCTAAATATACATTGACGCTTTAATCAATGGTGAAGATTGTAATTACACCTTTATTGCACCTTTAATTTTGAGTTAATTATGATCCCACTTGACTAATGCCTCATAAATATGAAAACTGAAAATATGGTCTTTTAATCATGTGAACATTACGGTGTGATAACCTCAATAAACTCCAGTCTAAATGTTTATTTTAACTTGTAAAAAAAAAATCTTTAAAAGGCTACAGCAGTCAGGTAAATTGTCCTAAGGCAGAGCTTTTCAGTGATGCAGTGTAGGACCTAGTGGTTAAATTGAGGGTCGTTCAGGTTCATTAAATAGATATTAAATTGGGTCGGGGGGAGATTCATTGAAATTTGTTTTAAACTTTCCATAGAAATGTACTGGATGCTTTGGCTTGGATGTAGGCAAGCATGCTTCTCAATGAATCAGTTGCTCAGTGTGGTATTACAGGGGCATAGGAAGGGGGGGTGGGGGTGCCCCAGGTGCCATCATGGAGGGGGGTGACAAATGACCAAGGAACAATTACTGCCCTACTATTTTTTTTTTAAATGATATTTATTAAAGTTTTGAATAAACACATATAAACACAAAAAACAATAAAGACATAAACGAATAAACAAACAAATCAAAAACAAGTATAAGTTCAAACCATATTTTCTAAACCTAATTTCGCCGACCTCCTCACACCTCCCCCTTCTGTATTCTAATCTCATTTATCTTGTCAGCAAATCCATTCCCACATTTCCCATAGTTTTTATTAATTCTATTCTTTTTCCTTAATCAATGCCCCTGCAAACCACTAATTTTTAAACCCATATCTTTTTAGCCTTCATTAATTTTGTAATGTTTATTAAGATAGTCTTTAAACTTCTTCCAAACTTCTTCCACTGTCTCTTTGTCCTGATCTCGGATTCTGCCAGTCATCTCTGCCAGTCCCATGTATTCTGTCATCTTCATCTGCCATTCTTCCAGAGTGGGTAGATCTGGTGTCTTCCAATACTTTGCGATGAGAATCCTTGCTGCTGTAGTAGCATACATTAAAAAAGTTCTGTCCTTCTTTAACACCACGTGGCTTACCATACCCAGTAAAAAGGCCTCTGGTTTCTTCAGGAAGGTATATTTAAATACCTTTTTCATTTCATTATATATCATTTCCCAGAAAGCCTTAATCCTTGGGCATGTCCACCAGAGGTGAAAGAATGTACCTTCATTTTCTTTACATTTCCAACATTTGTTATCTGGTAAGTGGTAAATTTTTGCAAGCTTGACTGGGGTCATGTACCACCTATAGATCATTTTCATAATATTCTCTCTCAAGGCATTACATGCCGTAAATTTCATACCGGTGGTCCACAACCTTTCCCAGTCAGCGAACATAATGTTATGACCAATATCTTGAGCCCACTTAATCATAGCTGATTTAACCATTTCGTCCTGTGTATTCCATTTCAACAGCAAGTTATACATTTTTGACAAATTCTTAGTATTGGATTCTAGCAACTCTGTTTCCAGTTTTGATTTTTCCACCTGAAAGCCAATTTTCCTGTCCAACTTATAGACCTCCAATATTTGATAATAATGAAGCCAATCTCGCACTTTCTCTTTTAGATTCTCAAAACTCTGCAATTTCCACTTATCACCCTCCTGTTCTAAAATTTCACAATATTTTGGCCATTTAGCCTCCATATTAAGTTTTTTCAAAGCTTTTGCCTCCATTGGTGATAAGAACAGATACTACACTTGATCTTAGCCAAAAGGCCGAGAAGCGATTCCAATTACTGCCCTACTAGGGCGGTTCATAAAAAACTTTTTTTTTGAAATTGCCTGCTCCAAAGATCTTATCTTACTACACTAGGAATTATATAGCTATATATGAAATTTCATGCATATCAGTTAATATCTTGACCCTCCTCCACAAAACTAGCTGTTTACTTGGCCGTTTTCCTATGTCATGAAGGCTGAAATTTCAATTCAGTGGAGCAGGGTCAAGATATTAACTGATACTTTTTTTTGTTTTGGTAAACCACTTTGCAGGGTTTTTTAAAATAAAATTTATTAAATAAATAAGCAATAAATATAAATAAAATCACACAAGCCAAAACACAATCCATCCTGTAGATTTAAGTATCTGTCCACAGTCGCCTACTTGTTATCAGAGGCCCAGAATGTGAGAAAATATGAAGTAATATAAAACCATTTTTGCAGGCAAAATAGATAAATAAATAAATAAATGAGGGGGGGTGACAAGAAATTTTCCCCACCTGGTACCACCTGACCTTCCTATGCCTCTGGGTGGTACCACCTATTTGGAACTCTGATTAAACTAAATTCAGCACTTCCAAACCAATCCACAGGGGCAATCCGAAAGGCAAGTTCTGGTCCTGGTCCAAAGTCAGGGAGTAGAGATGCGGTACCTGTGACCCTTCAGATATTGTTGGATTCCAACTCCCAGGCAGCATGGCCAATACTTAGAGATGATGGGAGTTCTAGGCCATCAAATCAGGAGGGCCACAAGTTCCCCAAGCCAGTGCCAGGATGGTGAAATTAGAACAATCCAGCAGGGTCTGGCCAAAGACCTATCTAGTGTAGGCTTCACATTCCAACAGTAGCCAATCTGATGGTTGTAGTAAGCCCACTAGCAGGACCACAATAGCTGTCTCCAAAGCCACTTCCGACGTAGAAAGGAGGTGGGGTTGCGGGCTTCACCCTCCCACCATATGTGCGGGGGCTGGCTCTCAGCCTCCGCGCGATGTGGGAAATGATGTGTGGTTGGCGGATATGATGGCTGGGATTAGGGGTTGGTTGCAGGTTTGAGGGTATTGGCGGCGAGTTTTTGCTCGAGTGGCGGTTAGGCATTGGTATTGTTATTATGTAGATGGAAGGGGGGAGGAAGCGCCATCACCTCCCCCACATATTGAAGGGTAGTCCGATAAAGGATTCCGGGGAGCGTAGCCCTGTCCGAAGCCTAGGGAGGTGAGGGCCTAAGGCATGCCCCTGAGTGGTGACCCCGGGGGAGTTCCTAGTTTATGTGCATCAGCGGGACTCCCCCTACTGGTGGTTAACCCTTCCCGGACTTCAAGCGAACAGGCTGAAGCCGGATAGTCGGTTAGGACCAATGCCTAAACCAATAGCACTCATCACCTGTAACCAATAAAGTTGTGGCCATATTTAGCCCATTAACCTTAAATATCTGTGTCATGTGTCTTTATTTCCCCTGGGGGGAGGCGGGAACTCGCCACACAGCTGTTGGTCCTCAGCATGGTGCCTCAGATCTTGGAGGCAGCACATAGTCACCATGCCTAGTAAAGGTAAAGGGACCCCTGACCATTAGGTCTAGTCGCGGACAACTATGGGGTTGCGGCGCTCATCTCTCTTTACTGGCCGAGGGAGCCGGTGTACAGCTTCCGGGTCCTGTGGCCAGCATGACTAAGCCGCTTCTGGCGAACCAGAGCAGCGCACGGAAACGCGATTTACCTTCCCGCCAGAGCGGTACCTATTTATCTACAGTGGTACCTCGGGTTAAGTACTTAATTCGTTCCGGAGGTCCATTCTTAACCTGAAACTGTTCTTAACCTGAAGCACCACTTTAGCTAATGGGGCCTCCTGCTGCCACCGCGCCGCTGAAGCACAATTTCTGTTCTCATCCTGAAGCAAAGTTCTTAACCTGAAGCACTATTTCTGGGTTAGCGGAGTCTGTAACCTGAAGCATATGTAACCTGAAGTGTATGTAACCCAAGGTACCACTGTACTTGCACTTTGATGTGCTTTCGAACTGCTAGGTTGGCAGGAGCTGGGACCGAGCAACAGGAGCTCACCCCGTCACAGGGATTCGAACCGCCGACCTTCTGATTGGCAAGTCCAAGGTCTGTGGTTTAACCCACAGCGCCACCCACATCCCTACCATGCCTAGTAGCCACTGACAAAATAGAGACAGTGATTTACCAGAGACCAGAAACTGAGGACTGTCTCTGCTTAACAGGGACCTTTGTTGGAAGCCATTTCTAATAGTAATACCCGGTCGGTCAGCCCTAGCATGTCATTGAGCATGCAGTCATGCCATGGGACAAGCGCAAAAAATCAGCTCTCACTGCTGATGTGAGAGGATATGGGAGCCATGAAAAATGGGGGAGGGTTATAATTTTGACTCTTACTAAATCAAATGGCCCCAAAGACTCATCCATAAAAGCTTGACCAGGAGAAGCTGTCAGTGGAACGAGAAATGTAAAATCACTTCAGAAAGTGGAAGTATTGATTGGCCGAGTGTAAATCCACAAAGCATTAATTTCTCCAAAGCTGGATGGCTTTTGGTGGGTCTCCAGGTAGCTACACATCAGATTGGTTGGCCACAATTGCACAGAAAGTTCCATTTGTCAAGCTTCCCTCCTCCTTGATTGAAATCGCCCAAGCAGCTGAGACAGGAAGGGTGCAGCAATAAGAAACTCAAGGGCATGAATGATTGACAGAGAACACAATGCATTGGTATGCAATCTTTGCATTGGACTAGTAATCGGATTGCTAACTAACTGTCCAAGTGTTTCACACCCCCTATTTCCTAAATTCCAAATACAACCTTTTATAGCAAAACATGGGGAGGCAGAACCTTCTTAGTTTGGGGGGGGGGTGAGAGAAAGATGAGAAAAGAGGGGTTTATTAGGAATGGTGGAGAAAATATATGAAAATAATAATTTCTCCCTCTCTTGTAATACTAGAATTTGGGGAATGGGGTGGCACTTAGTGAAAATGACTGATTGGCAGTTGATTCAGGAACAGACAAATGGAAATATTTCTTCACACAAAACAAGTTTACCTTGTGGAACTCAATGACACAAGATGTGGTGATTGGTGCTGGCTTGAATGGCTTTAGAAGAAGACTAGACCAGTTCTTGAACGGAATATCAATCAGTGGATATTCACGCAACAGAACATGGTTAGCAGAAGATTGTGCCCACATGAAGAGGTGTGTGGAAATAGATTACAGGGCCACGCCACTAGCCCTGCCCCTGACAGCACAAGACTCTCTTTTTAAAAAAAAAAAAAAAAAAATTTATTAAAGTTTTCAGAAAATTATCTGAAATAGAAAAAACAAAAAAGAAGAGAAAGAAGATAAAAAAAGAAATACATACAAAACATACAAACCACATTCAATAACAAGTATTATTTCAATCCCTTATATTCATAAACCTTACTTTCCCAACCTCCTCATACCTCCCTTTCCTGTACTCCAGTCTCTAATTAATTCAATTCAGCAAATCCTTCCCCTAATCTCTATTTAGTTTTTAATCTTTGTTTTCTTGATACCTAATCATTACAGCTGAGAACCCCTTAATTTCTAAATCAACATCGTTCTATCATTCAATGATTTTACAATTTTTCTTAAGATAGTCCTTAAATTTCTTCCATTCTTCTTCCGCCATCTCTTTTCCCTGGTCTCGGATTCTGCCAGTCATTTCTGCCAGTCCCATATAGTCTATAACTTTCATCTGCCATTCTTCAACGGTGGGTAGATCTTCTGTCTTCCAATACTTTGCGATGAGTATTCTTGCTGCTGACAGCACAAGACTTTCTGCACTCCACTCTTTCAGCTTTGACACTCTGGTGGTGCAGGGTCCCTTTTTAAATAAATAAATTGGGTTTAAATTTTGTTCTATACAGTATTTCAGTTTCACAGGCAGCTTGACTACTATTCAAAAGCAGAAATGGTCTACGGTCACTAACCAGCAGATTTTTATGGCAAATAGGTATGAGTCTTCTCCAGTCCTCTCTGGAGATTCCAGGGATTGAACATGGAACCATCTGCACGCAAAATGGATGCTCTGCCACTGAGATGCACCCCTTTCCGCATGTGTGTGTGCGGCTGCACATGCACATGTTCTGAATTTTTATTTGATTATTTCACACTCCTTCCGGATTTACTTTCCTATGTGCAGATGAGAACAACAGGGAGCTGCATCTCACAGCAAGCTTGTGACTGGTAAGAAACAGCAAATGGAGGGGCGATCAATTATCCATATGAAGTAACCACTGCAAGTTTTATCAGACTGGGAAATGTCTGATAAAAATTCATTTTCACTGCTCAGCATGCACCTTCTGAAAGGTCTCTCGTTATTCTTTCTTCTTTTAAAAGCTGCATCAGTGGTTTTTTCAGAGCTCAAGATACAGATGCTCCAGTATGGGGGATTTTGAAGGTGAGGCACATTGTGGCAAATAAACTTATTCCACATATGTTCTTCATGCCTTCCCCTCCATGCATATCCTTGGCACACAGAAGGAAGAGTGTGCCAAAGCAAGCAGATGGCCATCTTTCATGGATGCTTTAGCTGAGATTCCTGCCTTGCAGGGGGTTGGACTAGATGACCCTCAGGGTCCCTTCCAACTCCCTTCCAGTTTTATAATTCAATGATTTTTGTACATTATTTTTTATTTCTGTGTTAGGCATTATTCTCTCTCCTGTTTAAAGCTGTCAACTTAGTTTGGTTTATTTGTCTTGTTTTATACAAACTTGTGTGGGTTGGTTGTTTCTGTATTTATTGATTGTGTTGTTTCAGATGGTTTCTAATATACGTTTTTTGAATTGCTATTCCTAATTGTTCATTTGATAGGTTGTGAGCAAGCCACTTTGGGCACAATTTTGTGGAAAAGTGGCATGCAAATAAATAGATGATAATGGTGATGATTTACCATCTCTCCACCTGTGCCAAACATGGGTCAGATTATTTATATGCTGTCCACATGTTACACTGAACACAGGTACAAACTGCCTCTACAAATGTGCAAGTGTTTGTGTAAAAGGGTATGCTTGTTCCTTTGCAAGGCTCAGCTCTTGTGTGTACAGACTATACTGAATGAACATTACATATGAATTGCTGTACAAGAGTATGGCTCAATTATTTGTGTACACAAATGGTGCACTCATTGAATGTAATGTATAAAGAGCATTTGTTGTTGTTGTTGTTTAGTTATTTAGTCGTGTCCGACTCTTCGTGACTGTTAAGTTGTGGGTTGACATAGCAGACGACACAGCGATTTCTCCAAGTAGCTCTTTATTTCGTAAGCTGGAATAGAACTGACTGCAAACAGCTCAGCCGGCCTGCTTTTATAGGCAGCCGGCTGTCAACATTGTAGCAACAACAGCCCAGAGTTCCCGCCTAAAATAACTGACGCGGACCTGAGGGAAAACTATCTACAGACCTGAGTGAAAACTATATACAGTATCCCCCTGCTGGCCCAGGGTGAAACTTCACTACATAACACCCCTCCCCACCGAGATAAGGCGTTAGTTACAATCGTAATGGTTTCCTTATATACAGCACTACGCGTAATGGTTCAATTAGGCACAAAAGCATATTGGTTACATTTCCCATACTTAGACCAACAGTGATACATGTCCAACAACATAGTCCTTTAAATAAGTTGGGCGCTTGGAAACTCTGCCAGACCGCCGGGGACTGGTAGCCAAGTCCGGGGGACCACACAGTTCTTGCTGAGGCTGTGGTGCGACCCTAGGTGGCGTTGGAACCAAATCCCCTGGATCCGCTGCTGTGGGTGGAGCCTCCGCAAGTGGAGTGGTCTGAGTCTGTGGTAAGTCTGGCAGACCCTCTGAAGCGGCTTGGTTCGGCTCCACGCTGGCAGTTTGCGAGGGAGGTGTAGGTGGGGCCTCGCCATCTGTACGTGTCTCTTCTGGAGCCGCAAGCGCAGTTGGGGGCACCTCGGTAGTGTCCAAGTCCCCAACCCTGTGCCTAAGCTGGTCTATGTGCCGTCGCCACAAGCGTCCGTCTTCGAGTGCCACCTGGTACGAGCGAGGTCCAGTGACTCCCACTACTGTGGCTGGCACCCAAGGAATGTCCCCCACCAGTTCCGGGCAAAGACCTGGTTTCCTGGGACAAATGACCGTGGCGCGTTGGCACAGCCTGGGGGTTCAGCCACGGCAAAGTCCGGGTGTAGCCGGTCGAGCGGTGACCTGAGGCGGCGGCCCATAAGCAGTTCAGCAGGACTCCTCCCTGTGGCCGCATGAGGGGTGATGTGTTGCACGAACAAGTATTCGGCGACCCGCTCATGCCAGTCTCCCCGGTCCAGGCGCGCCAGTGCCTCTTTTGCCGAGCGCACCATTCTTTCCGCTTGCCCGTTGCTGGATGGATGAAAGGGTGCTGTTAGGGCATGGCGGATGCCCAGTCCCAAAAGATACCGCTCAAACGTGCCTGACGTGAACTGTGGTCCGTTGTCAGAGACAAGGACATCAGGACACCCATGCGTTGCAAACAGGCCTCGCAGCACCCGGATGACAGCTTCGGTAGTGGTGGAGGGCATCAGGGCGACCTCCAGCCATTTGGAATAGGCGTCCACCACTACCATAAAGGTCCGGCCGTGAAAGGGGCCAGCCAGATCGATGTGCACCCTCGACCAGGGTGTCTTTGGCGTCTCCCAGGTGTGTCCCTTAGCTGCCGGTGGTGCAGGCCTCGACTCTTGGCACGCTTGACAGGCGGACACCCAGGCAGTGATGGCATCGTCCATATTAGGCCACCAGACGTAACACCGAGCCAACGCCTTCATTTTGACAATTCCCGGGTGGCCAACGTGCAGAGCCTCCAGGACGCGCTGACGGAGTCCCTGGGGAATCACGACGCGGTCTCCCCACAGCAGACAGCCGCGATGAGCTGAGAGTTCATGTTGTCTGGTTGCGAAGGGCTGGAACTCCGATGCAAAAGGCCCTTGTGGCCACCCCCTCCACACCCAGTTGAGCACCCGGCTGATGGTGCGATCCTGGGCAGACGCGGAGGCCACAGTGGCAGCTGATACAGGCGCTGCCGGAAGATCCTCAATCAGAAGGAGCGATGAAGCTGGAGCCGGGTCTTCCACAAATGCTGGAAGAGGGCAACGGCTGAGGGCGTCGGCATGGCCCATCGATTTCCCCGGGCGATGGATGAGCCGGTAGTGGTAGGCAGCCAGGAAAACAGTCCATCGCAGCATGCGTGGCGAGAGGACCGGTGGAGTTGGACGATCACCGGCGAGGAGGCCCAGGAGTGGCTTGTGGTCAGTGATGAGGTCAAAAGTCCTGCCATAGAGGTATTCATGGAACCTCTTCACTCCAGCCACAAGTGCCAATGCCTCCTTGTCGAGCTGGCTGTAATTCCGTTCCGTCAGAGATAGTGTCCTGGAAAAGTAGGCGAGCGGTGCTTCTCTTCCATCTGGAAAACGGTGACTAAGGACAGCACCGATGCCAAAAGGTGAGGCGTCGCAGGCAAGGACCAGCGGCCTGGATTCACTGTACTGTACCAGCACACTGTCTGATGAAAGGAGAGCCTTAACCGCGTTGAAGGCCGCCGTCTCCCGATGACCCCAGGCCCAAGGCGTCTTTGTGCTAAGGAGTCGGTGAAGAGGCTCAGCCACTGTGGCTTTGTGGGGCAGGAACATGTTATAAAAGTTCAGCAGCCCCAGGAACGCCTGCAACTCCGTCTTGTTCTTTGGGGTGGGGGCCTGCTGGATAGCGCGGATCTTGGATGTGGTTGGGTGAAGGCCGGAGGCATCGATAAGATAGCCCAGGAACTCTACCTGTGGAACGGCGATCTGGCACTTCTCCCTCTTTACCTTGAGCCCGGCCTCTTGGAACCTGGTCAGCACGGCACGGAGGCGCTCGAACAGCTGCTGGTGTGAGTCTGCAGACACCAAGACGTCATCAAAATATGGTACCACGCCCGGAAGCCCTTGCAGGAGACGCTCCATAAGGCTTTGGAAGATGCCAGGAGCCACACTCACCCCGAACTGCAACCGGCGGCAACGGAATGCCCCCCGGTGGGTGACGATCGTCTGGGCTTCAGCAGTGGCATCATCGACTGGCAGTTGTTGATAGGCTTGGGCAAGGTCCAGCTTAGCGAAGACCTTACCCTCACCCAGGGAATGCAGCAGGTGTTGGACAACAGGAACCGGATAAGCGTGCTGCTGAAGTGCCTTGTTGATCGTGCACTTGTAGTCAGCGCAGATTCTCACCGACCCATCTGGCTTGACAGGCGTGACGATGGGGGTTTCCCACTTGGCATGGTCAACCGGCTCCAAAACTCCTTGGGCGATCAGTTTGTCCAGTTGTTCGTCCACCTTAGCCTTGAGAGCAAAGGGAACCCGGCGTGGCTTTAGCTTGATGGGGGCGACTTGTGGATCAAGGCTAAAGGAGATGGGCATACCTGTATATTGCCCCAAGGTGCCGTCAAAAACCTCGGCAAAGTCTTTGACCAGACCCTCAGTCTCTGCGTTAGAGATGCAGTTGATGCCGGTGACTTCCAGGCCGAGGGCATCAAACCAGTCTAGCCCTAGGAGGCTTGGCCGCTGACCTTCGACCACCACCAACCGGAGCAGGCCCGAAAAATCCTTGAAGGCAATCCGGAACCGGCCAACGCCTACCACGGGAATGTCGTTTCCCTGGTAGTCTCTCAGGTGTATGCGGTGAGAGTCGAGTTGCCTTTTGGACACTCTGGGTACCAGTCTTTTGATGGTGCTCCACGACACGATGGACAGGGCAGACCCGGTGTCGATCTCCATGTCACATGGAGCTCCTTCAATGAGCACCGTGACGTTCAGCTTGCGTCGCGTAGGCGAGTCGGTTTGGCCAATCGTGGTTCCAGACGGGCAGCGGCAGTTGGTGAGAGCGAAACAACTTTCCTTGGCAGACTGGAGTGAAGGCTTGGACTTGCGAGTTGATGAAGGGGGGGTGTCAGACGGAGCCGATCGGCAGACCTTAGCGATGTGGCCCCTTCTGGAACACTTCCTACAGATGGCGTCTCTGAATCGACACTTGGCACGGGAATGGTTGCCTCCGCAGCCGGCACATTCCGGTTGGCCCTTGGACTTCTGTTGGAACTTCCTGTGCTCCCGCTTTGTCTGGTGCACGTCATCGCCTTCACTGGAGGATGCCTCATCACTGCTGGCCTCTTCATGATGCACCGGAACTGGCTCCCTAGCAAGACGTGGGCTGCTGCACTTGTGGATCTCCTGGGCGGAGCGTTCAGCAGCTTCTGAGGCCACAGCCTCCTCAATGGCTTTCTGCAGCGTGAGGTCTGGCTTGGCGAGGAGACGCCGTTGCAGATGGATGTCCCGGACCCCGCAGACGATTCGATCCATCAGGGCATCGTCTAAGTCTCGGAACTCACAGTGCATTGCAGCCTGTCGCAGGGCGGTGGTGTAGTTGTTGATTGACTCCCCCTCTGCCTGGTTCCGGTGGTAGAACGCGTGGCGGGCAGCAATCTTGGACGGCTTTGGTGCGTAGTGGTTGTGGAGCTTCTCTTGGATCGTGTCCCATGGTGTTGCCTGGACTGCTTCGGGAGCAACCAATGCTCGGGCCGTCTCAAACACCTCAGGCCCACAGAGGCTGAGGAATAGGCCCCGCTTACGATCCTTTGATACTGCTGTCAGCTCGTTGGCTTGGAGGTAGCAGTCGAACCGTGCGAGGTAGGAATCCCATGATTCAGAGGCTGGCGCAAACGGCGGTAGAGGCACAAGTGAAGCCATGATTCCGATGCCGGCGTGAAGGGCGATGGATGGAACACCGTGCTCTAGCCAGAACAGTCAGCTCTGAATTGGTTCTGTCCAGTGATTTCGCTCAGTGATTTCGCTCTGTGATTCAGCTCAGTGATTCAGCTCAGTTCAGAGGCTGGCCGCATCTGGCTGTGCTCTGATGTCCATCCATCCCATCCTCGTCGCCAGAGTTAAGTTGTGGGTTGACATAGCAGACGACACAGCGATTTCTCCAAGTAGCTCTTTATTTCGTAAGCTGGAATAGAACTGACTGCAAACAGCTCAGCCGGCCTGCTTTTATAGGCAGCCGGCTGTCAACATTGTAGCAACAACAGCCCAGAGTTCCCGCCTAAAATAACTGACGCGGACCTGAGGGAAAACTATCTACAGACCTGAGTGAAAACTATATACAGTATCCCCCTGCTGGCCCAGGGTGAAACTTCACTACATAACAGTGACCGCATGGACCAGAGCACGCCAGGCACTCCTGTCTTCCACTGCCTCCCGCAGTTTGGTCAAACTCATGCTGGTAACCTCGAAAACACTATCCAACCATCTTGTCCTCTGTCGTCCCCTTCTCCTTGTGCCCTCCATCTTTCCCAACATCAGGGTCTTTTCCAGAGAGTCTTCTCTTCTCATGAGATGGCCAAAATATTAGAGTGTCAGCTTCAGGATCTGTCCTTCCAGTGAGCACTCAGGGCTGATTTCCTTCAGAATGGAGAGGTTTGATCTTCTTGCAGTCCATGGGACTCTCAAGAGTCTCCTCCAGCACCATAATTCAAAAGCATCAATTCTTCAGCGATCAGCCTTCATAAGCATTATATGTGTATAAATAGCACTTTATGTTTCCAAGACATTCGTCCTCAGCCATGTCCCAACTGCTTTGCTATGGGAGTTAAGAACTCTAGTGGAGCAAGGATAATGGTAAGAAAAGCACCCCCTCGTTTCACAGGTAAAATAAAATTTACTTAGGATCCAGATTAATTCTGCTCCACAGTGCCTCTCATCATCCTGAGATTACTCAGAATTCAGGTACACAGACTCCACAGAAGCATCTTTTCTGCTCTTTAATTCTGCCAGCAATTTAATCAAAGGAGTGGCTGGAGATGCCCTTATCCCTTGCCCAAGTCTGACGGATGTGAAATCAAAACAAATATTTGCACTTTAAAAATTGCTTGGCTGCTGCTCTCTCTGGAAGGCTGCCAGAGAGTTCAGCCCTCAGAACCTCTGCCAGAACAGCCTTTGCTAAGCCGCCATCCTGCCGAGCTCTGAATGTCAGACACAAAACATGAGGACCTTTGCCTTTGAGAACCACAGCGGTGGCTGAGCTTCATGAAATGCTCTCTCTCTCTCCCTGCCCTATGCAGTTCCTTCAGATACATGAACATTTGCGGAATCTGCCAGATTCACAGCTTCTCCTACTATGACAAAGGTAGGGTTTCAGCTGCAAGATTTCCCCAGCCATCTAGGCCGAACTCCATTGACATTGTTACACACCACTCCAATAATCTCTTCCAAGCAGTGCATGAAATTCCAGGGGTCCCAGGTGCTTACTCAGGGTCCATGTTTCCTTTTGGAAATGAGGCACAATAGAGACTGTGGTGTTTTTATGATATATGGTTCATTTACATGTATATACAACCTGAATCTGGGTGGAGAGAGTTTCCAGCATTACACTCCAAAAGGCTCTCTTGCTTCTCCTGTTGGCACAGCTGCATTTGGACCCAAAGCACCAAAATCAGCCATGCTCTTTATCTCTTTGTTACAAAGAGCCTGTCACAGTCAGCCCCCCCCCCCCCACCGACTCCTTGCTAGTCACTGCTGACAGGCTCCAAGGGATTTTTCCTCCCACCCACATGAGGCAAACAGAAATCCTAAACCCTTTTGTGTTTGCCTGCTAATGCACAGATTGCAATTTCAGTTATAAATGGCCTTTTTAAAGTTACGACTGATCAATGATCTGCTGTCGTGCCTTTTGAATTGTGTGGATGATCAACCAAGGAGCATTCTTACTCGGGTCCTGTATCTCTCTACGCTATAGTCCAGGGGTCAGCAAACTTTTTCACCGGTGGGCTGGTCCACTCTCCCTCAGACCTTGTGGGGGGCCAGACTATATTTTGGAGGGGGGAAATGAACGAATTCCTATGCCCCACAAATAACCCAGAGATGCATTTTAAATAAAAGGACACATTCTACTCATGTAAAAACATGCTGGTTCCCGGACTGTCCACGGGCCGGATTTAGAAAGCGATTGGGCTGGATCTGGCCCCTGGGCTTTAGTTTGCCTACCCAGGCTATAGTCCATCACCACACTGTTTTAATTGGCTGTTTCTCAAGGTTGCACCAGCAGTGGTGGAGAAAGAAGGAGGGGGCAGGAAGGAGGGGAGTGAAGTCTACAGTACATGATGGGAGGGGCATAAGATGAGACATTGAGGGGAGAAAGGTCTCTCTGTGTGACGGTTTTAGTCCTTTGGTAATGGGAAGAGAAAAGAGGAATTGAGGAAGGGGCGGGTTAGAAAGGGCGGGAGTAAAAGTGGCATTTGGAGGAATTAGGGGAAATATGGGAGGGAGGGATATATATGGGAGAGGCAAAGTTTTAGGGCTCTGGTAAGGGGGGAAGAAAGCTGGAGAGGCGGACGACTTGGGGAAGAGGCAGGTGGAAATGGGTAGTGTCAGAGCCACCCTGGGTCCCAGCTCACAAGAGACCAAAGTCCAGTCCAAGCTATATACAAAAGGTTTTATTGAAGATCATTGTCGCCATTACATCCAAACTCCGTGGCTCCGCATCTGTTACCCTTAGATGTTAGAAGTCCCCTCTGAGTCCGTCCCTCCCCTGCACCAATTTAAGAGGCTTGTACTGCTCCACCTTTTCCTCTCTTTCCTTTTCCGCAGGGTCTTCCTGCCCCCCTGTCTTCCCTCTTTCCGGGACTCCCCAGAGGCTGAGTCTTCTCCCGCCTGCTCCCCCCTCCTTCGTGCTTTGGCACCAGGCTCCTCCTCAGAGCTCTCCTCATTTCCGCGCGCCTCTATATTTGAACTTGGCGCGCGTACGTTGCCTCTGACCTTCCTTTCTACAGTTACGCTGCTCTCGGTACTACACTCCTCCCTTTCAGGCAGGACGTCTTGCTCCGAACTCCTCCCCCTTCCTCCTTCCTGTCCTGCTCTTTCTGACACACTGGCAACTCCCCCCCCTCCACTCCTTTCCGACGGGGGAGCTGGTCCCGCTTTGCCACTCCCACTGGGGATTCCCTCTTCGTTCCCCTCTTTCTGACTGCTTCCCTCTCTATTGCCCCTTGGCCTGACCAGGGGGGCTCCCTTCTGGGAATCCTCTGATTCGCTAGACGGACTTTGGGACAACCTCGGCTCGTTGTCGTCCTCTTCCTCCTCGCCCTCGCTCTCTGTCTCCTCTCTCCCTAAAACCCTGACAGGTAGGTTTAAAAGGGGCATTTGCAATGATGTGGAAGAGCAAGAGGAGTCATTGGGGGAAAATGAGTATGTCAGTGTTCGTCCCTTCTCGCTCTATTCAAACATCTCCCTCCTCCGTTCTTCAGCTGCCTTGCATGAGAGATAAAGAACAGAGAGCCCTCAAATATTCTATAGTTAGTACCTTCACGTGATGTATTTCACTCCAAGTACCGTGTACTGGCTTCAACATGAAGTTCCAGATTTAATGTACTAATTTAGAACAGTTGTTTCATTAACAACAAACACCCATATATGTAAAGCATCCATTAGCTAAATTTAGCCTTCTTTAAGTGAACAAACTAAACGACAGGCCTGCTCTTAAGCTTCTATGCCTCTTAAAGATACAGTAATGTATATCATCATGGGTTGGGGGGGGTCATGTATGCAAGAGTTTGTTGAGGTTTATGAGAAACTGCAGCTTTGAAGTGGACAATTAGTGAGGTGGCAAGAAGCCAAGTTAAGTAAGAGTACTTGAGAAAGTCCGCTTGGAGATAGGGAAGCCTAGCAACAGGTGGTGATTGGCTAAAAGTTTTCCCTTATAAGCAGCATGACAAGGTAGTTTGGTGTTGGAGTTCAGAGGTTGGTGTGTAGAGTTGAACCGAGTCTGTGTATATACAGTGGTACCTCTGGATATGAACGGGATCCGTTCCGGAGACCCGTTTGCATCCTGAAGTAAAAGCAACCCGCGTCTGCACGCCTGCGCATGCCGCGATTCGCTGCTTCCGTGCATGCGCGTGACGTCATTTTAACCGTCTGCACATGCGCGAGCGGCAAAACCCGGACGTAATGCGTTCTGTTACTTCCGGGTCGCTGCGGAGCGCAACCCAAAAGCGCTCAACCTGAAGCAACTTCATCCGAGGCATGACTGTAGTAACTTGTACAAAGCTGTGCTATACTTTGTGTATAATAAAAGCAAAAACAAATCAAGTTACTGCTCAGCAAGTTATGTTCCTGAGTCGTCATCCAGGACTACACGGACTAAGCAGCCGGAAGCAGAGAGTTTTGGTTGAGATCCATCAATAGAGAGGCTGCAAAATAGGAGAGAAAAAGAGGCATGGAAATGGGAGTGTTCTGTGCGCAAGGAAGAGTGGGGGAAGGAGGAAGGGAGAAGAGGAACCGGGGAAGGTGAAAATGGGATGGGGCAGAAAAGGAAGGAGAAGGAGGCATGGAAATTGGGTTAGGACTTGGGGCATAAAAGGGTCTGACAAACAGGAAGAGAGGGTGGCTTCCTAGCTGGCCATGGGGCCAGCCCATCCATGAGAAAAGGTGAGGCAAAACGGTCTTCCTCAGGAGCTTGCGGACTCTTTTTCTTTGGAGGTTTTTAAGGAGAGGTTCAAGGGCCGTCTGCCATGGATGCTTTAGTTGAGATTCCTGTATTGCATGGGGTCAGGGCCTTGCAGAGCCAGGCAGAGGCCCGGGCCAGGTAGATAATGTGCCCCTTCCCTTTTTTTTTACCCTGGGGATAACTGAAGTCCTATAAATAAGTAAGTATATAAAAAATTTCCACAAAAGTTATGCTGACAAATAATTTTATTTCAAGGCTTGAACCGTATCAGCATATAAAGACAAAATGGAAAATATAGATATACAATTGTGAACATGCTGACCAAGGCCCCCTTTGGAATCGGAGGCCCAGGCCAAGTAGCCCATATGCCCCCCTCTGTCTGCACCTGCATGGGGTTGGACTAGATGACCCCTGGGACCCTTCAAACTCTATGATTCCATGATTTCACGACCACCTCAGGGGGGCAGCCCCCACAGGGGCAGCATGGAGGTGCAGGTGAAAGAAGGCACACAGAGCAGGGATTCAGAAGAGAAGAGAGAAGTGGCTTCAAAAATAGAGTTGGGAAGGTGAAAAGGAGGGCTTTCCCAGGGGTGGAAACTCCAGAAGGCTTAATGTGGGCGAGTGAGAGGTTGGTGAACAGAGTGAACTTCGGGGGGGGGGAGCAGAGCCCTGTAGTATATTAATTGTTGTGACGTGGGCTTTGTGATTTCAGCTCTCTTGACATAATATGCTGGAGACAGTTCTCTAGTAACACTTCTTTATTTAAAGCAACAAGACTGAGACTTGAGGAGGGGAGAGCTACATTTATAGGGACAGGGAACTAGCTAGAAAGGATACATTTTGGAGGGAACAATATCAGGCAATCACAGTCCTGCCTTTTGGAGGCAACCAATAAGACAGAGGATCCAAATACAGCAGCTTAAATGAACCAATAGTAGCTGTACCCTCTGGAACCAAAAGGCAGTTACTTTACCCTAATGCAAATACAGACAATAATAATACAGATATAAAATCCTTTGACTCAATACACAACACCCCTCCCCCCCTAGTGAGCACAGCAGACGTAATCTCTCAGGTACTGTGGGGTCCTACAACTTCTACTTGATCTCCTGACAACAGGTGTTGCCGGTTCTGGATTGGGTGTCACCTGTGGTAGGGGGGCTGCTATAGGGGTTTCGTCAGGAACAGATGGAGTCCCAGACATCTCAGGGTCCCCTACCTGTACCTCGTCATCCTGAGGACTAGCAGACCCTGGTTCATTTGCTGAAGCCCCTGGTGATTGCACCTCTGGGCCATTTTCACTCTGGTCTTGCAGCTCTGCGTCGTTAGCCAGGGATGAATTATCAGACTCCTCCCTGCTGAGCGCCCGGCGCCTCAGCTGATCTATATGTCTCTTCCAAACTTGCCCATTTTCCAAGGTCACATAATAGGACACAGGTCCACTAGCCCGGGTGACCACACCAGCCACCCACCGCGAACCTCGTGAATAGTTCCTCACCCAGACCAGATCTTCAGGGGCGAAATACCTTGTTGTGTCAGTCTCAGCCTGGGGGTTTGCTCTTGAATTACGGTTTGGCATTTTATCCGGGTGGACATAATCCAACACCGTTACCAATCTTCTACCCAAGAGCAGCTCAGCTGGCGACTTGCCCGTCGCAGTACACGGCGTCGCATGCTGCAAAAATAACATTCGCGCGATACGAGCTGACCAGTTACCCTCCATTAAGCGTGCAATGGATTCTTTGGCTGTTCTTACCATGCGCTCCGCTTGCCCATTGGAGGATGGGTGAAAGGGCGCGGATGTGACCCCTCTTATGAAGTTATCAGCCAAGAATGCCCTGAATTCTTGGGATACAAAAGCTGCCCCATTATCTGATACAATGGTCTCAGGTAACCCGTGGGTTGCAAACAGCTGCCTCAACACCTTGATTACGGCAGCTGATGCCATGCTAGGGACCATGCCACTTCTAACCATTTGGAATATGCATCGACGATAACCAAAAAGACCTTCCCCTGGAATGGCCCAGCAAAATCTAAGTGCAGCCGGCTCCAGGGAGCTCTGGACTGCTCCCACCAGTGAACTGGTGCTCTGGCCACTTCTGGCCGCACCTCTTGGCATGCCTTGCATGTTCGTACCCATTGTTCTATGTTCTGGTCCATTCCAGGCCACCACACATAACATCGGGCTAGCGACTTCATCCTGACCATTTCCGGGTGTCCCATGTGAAGCGTCTCAAGAACCCTGTTTCTCAGTGGTGCTGGGATGATCACCCTATCTCCCCACAGGAGACAACCCTTATGCATGGATAACTCGTGCTGCCTTGTCGCATAAGGCCTGAATTTGTCTTCATGCGGACCACCTGGCCACCCCCTCCCCACCCAAGTGAGCACACGGGAGAGAACAGCATCTTTCCTCGTTTTCTCAGCAATATCAGTAGCCGTTACAGGAGCCCCCGGAAGTGTTTCCAGCATCATTATGTGCTCCGCTGGAGCAGGATCCTTATTGCTCCCGCCAGGAAGGGGCAATCGACTCAGCGCATCAGTGTGGCACAACCGTTTCCCCGGCACATGGGTCAAGGTGTACTGGAACCCGTTCAGGAATATAGACCAACGCAACATTCTGGGGGAGAGAATTTGTGGCATTTGTTTGTTCGGGTTGAACAACCCCAACAGTGGTTTGTGGTCCGTTTCAATGGAGAAATGACGACCGTACACATAATCATGGAACTTTTTGATTCCTGCCACAATTGCAAGCGCCTCTTTGTCAATTTGAGCATAGTTGCGCTCCGTGGGCGACAACGTACGGGAATAGAAAGAGATGGGCTTTTCCGACCCATCCGGTTCCCTATGACTCAGCACCGCCCCCAGGCCGTATTGAGAGGCATCACATGCCAGGACCAGCGGCTTCGATTCATCATAATGAGCAATGACGCTCTTGCTACTCAGCATTCCTCGCAAGGAGTCAAAAGCCTTCTGCTGCTCCTGCCCCCATCGCCACACATTCTTTTTCTGCAACAGTCTATGTAATGGTTCAGCTACCGAAGCTTTCTGGGGTAAGAACGAATGATAAAAGTTAATAAGTCCCAGGAATGACTGCAACTCCGTCTTGTTCTGTGGTCGTGGTGCCTCGACGATGGCCTTAACCTTAGCATCTGTGGGGTGGATGCCTGATGCATCAATTTTAAACCCCAAGAATTCCACAGTTGGCACCCCAAAACTGCATTTTTCCTTTTTTAGTTGCAACCCCACCTCCTTGAACTTGAGCAACACTGCACAGACACGCGCAACCAGTTCCTGTGGGTCTTTTCCAGCAATCAAAACGTCATCAAAAAATGGCAAGACCCCCGGCAGAACAGGCGTTCCATGAGCCCTTGAAAAATCCCTGGGGCCACACAAACTCCAAATTGTAATCTGTTAACTCTGAACGCCCCTTTATGTGTGACAATAGTCTGTGCTTCTGCTGATTGTGGGGTTACTGGCAGCTGTTGGTAAGCTTGTGCCAGGTCAAGTTTGGCGAACACCTTGCCCCCAGCCAGTTTAGCCAACAGATGTGATACGACTGGAATGGGGTATGAGTTTCCCCTGAGTGCCTTATTGATAGTACATTTGTAATCAGCACAGATCCTGACTTCCCCATTTGCTTTAAGGGGCGTGACGATTGGAGTCTCCCACTTAGCGGAGTCCACGGGTGAGAGAACTCCCTGCTTGACCAATTTATCCAGCTCTGCTTCAATCTTGGGTTGCAGTGCAAATGGCACTCGCCTTGGTTTGAGTCGGATTGGGGCCACCCCAGGGTCCAATTCGAAGTCAACTGGGGGCCCTTTATAACAACCCAGTTTTCCATTAAAGAGACCAGCAAATTCTTTGCATAATGCCTCGCTCATCTCAGGGCAGGTTTGGATTGAATTAAGCCCTGATATACTCAGTCCCAGGGCGGGGAACCAGTCAGTGCCCAGGAGACTGGGGCGACTGCCCTTCGCAATCACCAGTTTCAGTACTGCCTGTTTGTCCCGGAACTGTACTCGCACGGCACACATTCCCATGACATGGATGGGAATGACTGCAAAGTTGCCGGGAAGGGCTCCAGAGGGGGCAACTTACCCCTGGGGAAGAATGTCCTCGCGGTCTGGTCCAACACGATAGTGAATCCAGATCCGGAGTCCACCTCCATGTCGCACAGCTGACCCTCAATCTTCACCTTGATGTGTGCCTTGCCTTGCGCTGGAAACTGCACGACCCTCCCGTTGATCTCCGTTACGTAGTGGCAGTCCTTTAGAACATGGTTTGCTGTGGGCAACTGCGATGCTCCAGTCTAGGTGCTCCTGTCGCTCCCAACGCCGCCGATCTACAGACCCTGGCGATGTGACCTGTCTTTCCGCACGTCAGGCACATAGCATCCCGGAAACGACAACTCTTCCGCTCATGGTTTCCGCCACAACCAGGGCACCTGCCTCGGTGATCTTTGTGCACTGTGCAGGCCTGACGTACTGACTCGACCCCACGGGCTGGGCTCTGGCTCGGAGTAGCCTCTAGCTCGTCCATGGCATGCGCAACTTCTATCTGTGGCTTAGGGGCCCTGCGACTGGCATCAAGCTCCTCTCTTTCATAATTCTCCGTGGCAGTGGCCTCCTTCAAGGCTGAAGCAAGGGTAACCTCTTCTTTAGCCACGATGCGTCTTCTGGCTTTCTTGCTGCTCAGACCACCGACAAACCAATCCAGGAGAGTCTCTTCCAGATCTTGGAAGTCGCAGTGCTGAGCGAGCTTCCGCAGTTCAGCTAGAAATGCAGATACAGACTCCCCAGCACGCTGCTGCCTCTTATGAAACTCCATCCGCAGGGCCATCTTGGTCTCAGTAGGCGCTAAATGGCTTGTTAGGCAGGCAAGAATATCTTTGAGAGATGTCTCACTTAGCTTCGCTGGGGCAAGCAATGCCTTGGCCAGCTTGAAGGTCTCAGGCCCACAGTAGCTCAGGAATGTGGCCCTTCTTTTGCTGGCATCGGTGATCCCTTGAGCCACTGCGAAGAACTCGAAGCGTTCGATGTAGTCTTCCCACGTGTGGGGCTCTGATGGCTGGAAGGGCTCCAATACCCTTGGACTCTCCATTGTCCTGTGGGCAGGGTCGTCTTCTCAGCCGGCCAGTGAGTCTTGTTCTTAGCTACAATCCGGACTCTGAGGCAGGGCTGCGTTTAACCGCTCCTCAGCATTCCGGATCCCACCTTCGTCGCCAGTTGTTGTGACGTGGGTTTTGTGATTTCAGCTCTCTTGACATAATATGCTGGAGACAGTTCTCTAGTAACACTTCTTTATTTAAAGCAACAAGACTGAGACTTGAGGAGGGGAGAGCTACATTTATAGGGACAGGGAACTAGCTAGAAAGGGTACATTTTGGAGGGAACAATATCAGGCAATCACAGTCCTGCCTTTTGGAGGCAACCAATAAGACAGAGGATCCAAATACAGCAGCTTAAATGAACCAATAGTAGCTGTACCCTCTGGAACCAAAAGGCAGTTACTTTACCCTAATGCAAATACAGACAATAATAATACAGATATAAAATCCTTTGACTCAATACACAACATTAATATTAGCAAGAAAGTCCAAGAGCAGGTTACAACAATTTAAAAGGATAGAATCCTTACAATATTAAGGATAGGATTACAGCCTAACTGAGTTTACGGGAGCAGATGGCAGTTAAAGAAACATGGGGATTATAAAGAGACTGAGTGGCTGGAGACCAGGAGCCCAAAATATAAGAAAAAAATAGCTGGGATTGGAGCAGATCATATATTAATGTAATATAAGCAAATTCAATCATAGAAGAGGTAAAATAAGGGACAGACTTATCTGTTTATTATTCATGTATTTGCCATTTACAAAATGATTTGGTTGTGATATGTGATTCTTAAATATTCAGTATTTATTTACAAGATGTTTTGCATAAAGAAATAATGAATTGTTTTGAAATTAATATTTAATACAATGGAATCACTTTTAATCTATTAGGCTACCTGTGAACTGTGTACTAGAATCATTGTGCCATTATGTATTTCCTCAAGCTCCCTTATCTTAACATTCTGGCTACGGACTGTGCCAAATGTCTAATTTGGCCCCGTGGATCAAAAATGAAACTTGACTTTTATTTCCTCAGATATTATGTGTTTCCCCTGGGAAATAACAGCATTATAGACAAAGTTTGCCTGATTAGAAAGGCTCTTTAGGTAAATAGCAACCAGGTGCTCCATCCTTACTAGCAAACAAAGCTTCCAATTAATTTTAATTTATGTTGCAAACTTGAACAATACTTGAACAATATTTGGATTATTATCCTCTTCTGCCCAGTTCAATTAAAACACAAATTGCACAGTGGACGTTCAAGGAAGCTGCTTTTAGCGGTTGCTATCCCAACCTTCTGAATTATCATCAGCATTCAGCTTGTTGCAGGGATGATGCAGATGGGCCTTAAGATTCAGTCCTAGACTTGAGATACCTGGGGGAGTATCTCCTGGTGGAGTACACATTCAGATGCTCCACTGCCACATGTTGCACTGGGCTGAACTCCCCACACCTCATGACTCCCTCTGGACCTAAGGATCAGGGGTCCCTTTACCTTTGATGGTGAAACTGGGAGATAAATGGTGCCCCACCCCCACCACTTCACTATAGGATATGGCAGAAGCCCTGTTTATGCTGATGGAATGTGCAATACATCACCACCACCCAGCAGTAAAATTGCAAATGCAACTCCATGTCAACAAGTCTAAAGCAATGTACACTGAGGCAAAAAGTCTTCATATGAGGTCTGAACTGGCAGTGACTGACCAGGAATGAAACCTTGGAGTCATTGTGTATTGCTCCATGAAGATGCATTCCATGCTAGAGATTATTGGGGGGGGGGATTGAAAATAAAACTCCTGATATCATAATGCCGTTGTTCAATTTTACGATGCAATTACACATGGAATACTCTGTTCAATTCTAGAAGCCTCACTTCCAAAATGATATTGGAATGGTTCAGGAAAGGATGACCAGAATGATCATAGGAGCAAGCCTCCTATGAAAAAAGGTTGGGGCTTTTAAGTTTAGGGAGGGTGAAGAGACGTGATAGAAATTTGTAAAAAAGTTTTACTCTGTATCATAGAATTGTAGAGTTGGGAGGGACGCGAAAGGTCCCTTCTAATAACAGAAGAACTTGGAAACACCCAACAGCTGAAGGTTGGAAGATTTGAGACAGACAAAAGAAAGCATTTCTTCACACAAAGCATAGTTAACCTGTGGAACCCTCTTCTGCAGGAGGCAGTGATGACTTTGAAAGAGGATTAGATAAGTTTAGTGAGGAGAGGGTTATTGATGGCTCCTAGCCTTAATGGCTATGCTCTGCTTCATGGTTAGAGGCAGCAATGCTATCTCAGTTCCAGTTGCTTGAAACAGCAGGAGGGGAGAAGGCTCTTGTGCTTGAATTCTGCTTGTGGTTTTCCCACAGGTCTCTGGTTGGCCACTGTGAGAACAGGATGTGGAAGGGATTGTTCAGGACAAAAAGAGGCATGATTTCTCCCATCGCATTTAGGTAGAGTGTGTTTTTAACATTTTGTTGGGAGCCGCCCAGAGTGGCTGGGGCAAACCAGCTGGATGGGTGGCAAATAAATGAAAATAAAATAGTAGCTGCTAGACATGTCATAATTTGTTCACTTGTAATATACTGTATATTAATATATATTAATTAAATTACATTTGTCTCCCCCCAACTAAATCTTTGTCATTTTTGCTTGGTAATATCACAAATTATTTGGTATTTTTTTTAGTAGACATAAAATCCATGGCTTATTAGGAACTACCCCAAATTTTCTTCAGAAAATTGCTTTGCTCAGGTAACTATCATAGAGTTACCAAAATTTTCAAAATTAGGGGATCTGTGACTTGGCTTTTGAAAAATAGGGGGTCCTCAGTAATTAGTTACTTGGGAACCACTGCCCTATAATACAGTTTTGCAATGCACAGCTGAAATAACCAAATGGGCTATTCCATCCGTCACCATCATCCTCTGCATAGTCCATCATGGGGCACATAGTCCATCTTTCAATGGAAAGTGAATTAAACCCCCAACATTTCAACTCTAAGCAAAGCATTTGGAACAGTTTAGTCATGAGCCAAAGATCCCGCCAGCCAAGCAAAGGCAAATTTTGTTTACGAGACACCTGCCCAGAGTCTACATCCCTTTGTTCATCCAGCTTTGTGCTCATTTTTGCAGATCCTGTAGCGGTGCAAAGAATGATTTCCCTCCGGTTTAAACAGCAGGGATGCTCACTTTGAACAATTTGCTTGCATAGGAAATGAACCCCTTGATTTCTGTTGACATTTGCACGCAAGGTGTAGGTGGCTCTCGTAACATTTTTCAAAGCTTCTTGGCTGTGTTTGTTCAGATACTTTCATGCAACTGTGAAACGCGATAATGCCAGGCTATGGGTTCAGGGAATGGCATTGATGTCCCTCTAGGAAGCAGCGGATTTTCAGAGTTCTCTGCCTGTAACAGTGGTTTTTGTCATTACAAATCCCCACTCCCTTGCCAGAGCAGCTCTTGTACACATGGTGCCTTAATTGCCAAAGCACCGAGCAGCGTGCCTCTGCATTCCCCCCATACTTTAAAACAACCACTAAAATGACTGCCATGGCTTGTTATCGCAGGGAACTTCATAATATAAATGTGAAGAACGCTCCCCCAGCTATCACAACAGCAGGAGGCTTAGAAAAGTTTCAAAGCTTGCGCTTGCAACACTTCTGCCAGGCCCTGTCACTGGTAAAAATGATTGTGTTCTCAGAGATTAGGCAAACCCATGAAAAGCACCAGCCAGAGAAGAATGTGGCAGTCATTGCTCGAGGTGATGCTCTCCTCTGACACAGACGGGGGGGGGGGCGGGTAAAGGACCCCTGGACGGTTAAATCCAGTCAAAGGCAACTATGGGGTTGTGGCACTCATCTCGCTTTCAGGCTGAGGGAGCTGGCATTTCTCCACAGATAGCTTTCTTTTCTTTCTTTCTTTCTTTTAAATATATTTTTATTAAACAATTTTAACAAAGCAACTTATCAGTCAATATATCCAATTACATTTCGCCCCTTTTTATCCCCCCCCCCATCCCTCCCTCTCCCACCCACTAAGGACTTCCCTCAGCTCCCCTCTCTGATTTATTTGCACATATTATTCTCTGCATGTTATAAAATTGTACATACCATTCATTACCTTATCTATCATAAAGGTAAAGGTACCCCTGACCATTAGGTCCAGTCATGGCTGACTCTGGGGTTGCGGTGCTCATCTCGCTTTATTGGCCGAGGGAGCTGGCGTTTGTCCACAGACAACTTGTGGGTCATGTGGCCAGCATGACAAACCACAGCAGCGCACGGAAACGCCGTTTACCTTCCCGCTGGAGCAGTACCTATTTATCTACTTGCACTTTCACATGCTTTCGAGCTGCTAGGTTGGCAGAAGCAGGGACTGAGCAACAGGAGCTCACCCCATCGCGGGGATTCGAACCGCCGACCTTCTGATCGGCAAGTCCTAGGCTCTGTGGTTTAACCCACAGCGCCACCCGCATCTCACCTTATCTATCATATATTCTACTAATAAATTTGTGGGTGTTTATTCAAAACCCACCAAGGAGTCCAGATCGTTTTGTTGTCTTTTTAGGTAATTTGCAAAAAGTTCCCATTCTTCCTTGAAGTCACAGTTGTCCTTTTCACATAGTTTGTATGTCAACTTTACCAACTCCGCATAGCTCATCAGACAGCTTTCCGGCTATGTGACCAGCATGACTAAACCGCTTCTGGTGCAACGGAACACCGTGACAGAAACCAGAGTGCACGGAAATGCTGCTTATCTTCCCGCTGCAGTGGGTACCTATTTATCTACTTGCACTAGCATGCTTTTGAACTGCTAGGTTGGCAGGAGCTGGGACAGAGCAATGGGAGCTCACTCCATTGCGGGGATTTGAACCGCCCACCTTCCTATTGGCAAGCCCAAGAGGCTCAGTGGTTTAGACCATAGCGCCACCCGCCCTTCACAGACTTATATGCTCCAGCAGTTCTTATTCTTGGTTAATCAATACCATCTCTACTTTTGCCTTTCAGTTAGATTTTGGGGGTGGGTTTTACAAATTCCTCCTGCGTGCACATTGGGAAGAAGTCATAGCTTAGTGGCAAAGTTCCATGTTCAATCCCCCAGAATCTCCATACAGAGATGGAGAAAAGTACCCTCCAGCCCCGAAACCTTGGAGAGCTGCTTCCAATCAATGTAATCAATAAGGAACTCAGTTGAATCATAGAATTGTAAAGTTGGAAAGGACCCCAAGGGTCATCTAGTCCAACCCCTTGCAGTGCAGCCATGAGTGGACCAATGACCTGAGGCCATGGGAACTGTGCTGCAAGAAACTGGAGTAGCTTTTCAGAACACACACAATGAATTACATTTCTTGTTCGCACATGAATCGTATATATTGCTACAAACCATCCTAATCTCTGAGCGGTGTGAGATTCTAGGGTTTCCTGGCAATTACCCAGGATTGTGCTTTATTTTGGAAATGAGGCACAATGGAGACTGCGGTATCTTTAGGATATATGGTTTATTTAAACATATACAGTGGTACCTCAGGTTACATAGGCTTCAGGTTACATACACTTCAGGTTACAGACTCTGCTAACCCAGAAATAGTACCTCAGGTTAAGAACTTTGCTTCAGGATGAGAACAGAAATCGTGCTCCAGCGGCGTGGCAGCAGCAGGAGGCCCCATTAGCTAAAGTGGTGCTTCAGGTTAAGAACAGTTTCAGGTTAAGAACTGACCTCCAGAACGAATTAAGTACTTAACCCAAGGTACCACTGTATATACTGTACAACCTGAACCTACAAAGGAGGGGTTCATAGCATCAGCACCCAAAGAGGGTCTTGTTTCTCCCATAACCACAGCCTGGGATTCAAGCAGAGATCTGGCATGGTGTTTGCCATCTCTCTCTCTGCTTGCTTCTTTGCTTCTAGATCACATTCATATAAACAATCATAGAACTATAGAATTTGAAAGGACCATGACCATCATCGACTCCTGCAATGCAAGAATCTTCCACACAACGTGGGGCTCAAATTCATGACCATGAGATTAGGAGTCTCATGCTCTACCAACTGAGCTATTCTGCAAACTCTCTAAACTCAGCCTTTGTCCTTCTACTTCTGAGTTTAGGAGGGACGGTGGACCCACCCATTTTCCATCTCACATCAAGCCCCTTTCCTTTGTTCTCTTAATGGAAACAGTGCTGCTTGTGATGAATATAGGTCATAATGGAAATTGCTGCCTTCTTGCCTTAGTTGTGGAATGAAGTGGAGGGCAGGGAATAAAAGCTCCTAGCTGTTACCTCCACTGCAGCTCAGCATCCCTTGCTTACATACAACATCAAATCTACACATTTTTCTCGTCTCATTGTGTAGCTTCACTCAAAAGAGCCCCCCTGCTCTGAAAACCTCACAGGTGATCCAGAGAGAGAGCGAAGATGCAGCTATGTCTTTATTAAGCAGGACTGAGAGGAAAGCATGTGTTTCTTATCACACTTTAAAATTTTATTTTTAAACCTCTCTCAGCATGTTATGACTCCACTGATAGCGCATCCTAATTTGCCCCCTGCAGCCGCACCATGGTTGTGAGGGAGCCAGTGTTATTACATTTCTACCCTTTGGAACACTGAAGTAGCAGCATTTACCTTCACTCTTTGACAGGCTTCCCTGTTATTGAAATACAAGGGGATGCTGACATCTATGGGCCACCAGCTTCGTTACAGAGTGCAAGGCAATTCTGATGTTTCTGTTACTTGCCTCCCATGTCATTATAGGCACAACCAGCAAAGGCAGGTGAGGGACTTAAAATACCCATTTTAAGATCAGCAGCATTGGGGGTAGCCAGGATTTTTGTAAGGGGGGGCCAGGACTTTTGATAGGGGAGGCAGAACCGACCTAATTGGTCTGTTAAGTATGGTGCTGGAGGAGACTCTTGAGAGTCCCATGGACTGCAAGAAGATCAAACCTCTCCATTCTGAAGGAAATCAGCCCTGAGTGCTCCCTGGAAGGACAGATCCTGAAGCTGAGGCTCCAATACTTTGGCCACCTCATGAGAAGAGAAGATTCCCTGGAAAAGACCCTGATGTTGGGAAAGATGGAGGGCACAAGGAGAAGGGGACGACAGAGGATGAGATGGTTGGAAAGTGTTCTCGAAGCTACCAGCATGAGTTTGACCAAATTGCAGTGGAAGACAGAAGTGCTTGGTGTGCTCTGGTCCAGGGGGTCACCACGAAGAGTCGGACACGACTAAACGATTAAACAACAATTGTTTCACTTGATCTAGGGGGGCAGCTGCCCCCCCTTAGCTATGTCCATGGGGGGATGAGACCCCTCCACACATACATTCCATTCCCAAAATTGACAGATGAGTGCAAAAAAACAAACCAACCCATATAGTTTTCTGTGTGACTTCAATTTGATTGCCAAATAAAGGTTGTCTTTTTTCTTAAAACAGTATTGCACATTTACACCATCTTGTGATGCTAAAAGGAATATAACAAGTAGAAACTTCCTTATAATAAATCAGATGGTATGTTCCTCTTACCCAGTATCATTGGCCACTACAACTGGCAAGTGAGGAGGCAGTCCTTGGTGTTGATCCAGGACAGGGCCTTTTCAGTGGTGGCTTCCCATTTCTGGAATGCCCTCCCTGGAAAGTTGCATCTGTCTCTGCCACTTTTGACTTCCAGGAGGAGCTAGAAAGCATTCCTGATTACCCAGGCATTTGATGGCTGAAAGACACTGGTCTAGCAACCCTGAAAGCACTGGACGTGAAGATGTTTTTCATCATAGGTGCATTCGGACATGGCGATTGTTGTTTTTTTTAAAAAAATAATATTTATTAAAGTTTTAAAGGTTACAGAAAGAAAAAAGGAAAACACAAAAATTACACAAAAACAAGGCAACACATCACAATAATAAAAAATGAAAGAAAAAACAGAAAAATAGAAACATTTTTTTTAAAAAAAACACAACAAACCTTCCCATAACTTATCTTTCATTTGCTTGTTTCCTTGACCTCCTCACACCTCCCTTTTTAGTATTCTAGTTCGGTTAGCTATTTCAGCAAATCCTTTCCATCTTTCCCAGTTTTTGTCCTATAATTTACCTTAATATAATGTGACTTTACTTTCCCTCCTTTCACCAATTAACAGTCTATTTTTTCATAATCCTTTATAACATTTCTGCTAAAACCACATGACTTCATTCCAACATCCTTCTAACATTCCTTAATTTTACAATGTTTCTGTAAATAAACTTTAAATTTCTTCCAGTCTTCTTCCACCGACTCTTCTCCCTGGTCTCGGATTCCGCCAGTCATTTCCGCCAGTTCCATATAGTCCACGGACATGGCGATTGTTGCACTAGTTTTCCTGGTTATAATGCTGGCACTTCTAACCTGGATTCTAACACTCCATGTATGCTGCATTGCCTGTTGCATATTGGAACTGCGGCTTTCCCATCAATATACTGCCATGTCACGCTAAACTTTAAACGGCAGGAAATAACTGTATGCCGGGATACTGCCCCAACTTTCATCGTATGAAATTGCCATGAGAAACTTAGGCCAGCATTGAAGACTGTCTGGAAACTACAGCTGGCAAAAATGGATGGAACAACAAATGAAAATTTTTCCTTTACACAGTAGGCTAATTTCTACATGCATTCCAACTAGGTAAAAACAACTGGAATGTGCAAAGCCAGTGAGGGGTGGGTCCTGGGAAGAACATTGGAGGGCTGTATTCAGGCTCCAGTCCTGAGGTTTTTGCTCACCTTTTAAGCATGAGCCTTCCTAATCCATATAGAAACTAATACATGAAGCAGAACACAGTTAATTAAAAAAAAATGCAATGCACATCTCCAACTAAGAGGCGGGAAAGTGTACAAATGCATACATTAGAGGAAATAAACATCAAAATGCATATAACCTCTAAGTTAGATCACTGCAACATGTTATACATTGGGCTGCCTCTGAAGATGGTTCAGAAGCTGGAATTCAGGAGCCAGGTTGCTCACTGGCGCAAGGCGGTATGAGCACATAATGCCAATTCTGGCCCCAAGTACACTGGCTGCCAATTAGCTTCCGGACCCAATTCAAAGTGCTGGACCGCAATACCTCCTCATATGAACCGACCGGGACCCTGAGATCATCATCTGAGGCCATTCTTCATGTGCCTCCACAAGAGGTCCAGAGGGTGGCAACATGCGAACAGTACTTTTCTGAAGTTGCTCCCTGCTTGTGCTATGCTCTCTTTAGGCGCCAGGCAAAAGCATTCCTCTTCTCCCAGGCATTTGGCTGATTAATCAATCTATGGTGAGTGTTGTTTTTGTTTGTTACTCTATTATGTATTTTTGTGTTTTTATATTGAAAACCGCCCTGTGATCCTCAGATGAAGGGCAGTATAGAATTATATCTGTGTTTGTGTGTTATAGAATTATATCTGTGTGTGTGTGTTATTTGTATATATATTAGTAAAAATAACATACAAAACTGAATTATATCAGGGGAAATTGCTTGCCCTAATTACATCAGGGGAAACATGCAGCTTAGGGAAAATTGCACACAAACCTAGGAGAAATGTGTAACAAAATTCTGACAAATTTCCATGAGAACATAAGAATCGCTGGCTGGATCAGGCCAGTGTCCCAGTTAATCCAGCATCCTGTTTTCCTGGTGCTTGACCTGAACACCACAGCCTTCTCCCCCACCCCTGGAATGTCCAGCAACTGATGTTCTGAAGCAAGCTGCCTCCGACTGTTGGCTTCTTATTTCAAAAACTTGCAAACTGGTGTGGTAATGTGGCAAACCTAATTTACAATTGGGGGAGGGGAGAATGTGAAACGCAGAAACAGACATTGTCAGATTCATCCATCCTTTGCAGCCACTGTGCAGTCTGTCCCCTCAGCCTCCTCTGGCAGCTGCTCTCTCCGCACTCTTGCACCAAAACATGCAGCCTGCCTACACTCGGTTAAAAGAAAACCTGGTACCCCAGAGCAAGCACTATTCCCTGTGCAGCCAATGCAATCCACATAAAAGTAAGCTCCATGTTTAATGGGGATTATTGCTTGGCAAGGATGTTTAGAGTTGCCACTGAATGGAACATTCCCCTTGGACAACATGTAGATGTATTGGAATATTAGCAACATACATTTACTATTGCACAGGAAGGAAAACACTGCTGGGAGCCTGCAAAGATTGATCATCTGGGAAACGGTTTAAGCACCAGTGCAGAAGCCCCCATGTGCAGAATTAACTTCCCAATTACTGCCTACTACTCTGAACTTTACGAAGAGATACAAGAATTAATGTTATTGATTCAGCAATTACCGTATTTTTCGCCCCATAGGATGCACTTTTTCCCCTCCAAAAATGAAGGGGAAATGTGTGTGCATCCTATGGGGTGAATGCAGGCTTTCGCTGAAGCCTGGAGAGCGAGAGGCATCGGTGCGCACCGACCCCTCTCGCTCTCCAGGCTTCAGGAAGCTATCCGCAAGCCTTGCAAGCCCAGTGGGAGTTCCTGCGGGCTCACAAGGTTTGCGGGCAGCAGCCTGCAGCCCCGGCGAGTGTCCGTAAGCCTCGTGCGCCCGGCGGGAGGTCCCGCCAGGTGCACGTGGCTTGGGGCGGCAGCCTGCCACCCGAAGCACACGGAGCCCTCCAGAGGGCTCCCCGTGCTTCAGGCAAGTGTCTGCAAGCATCGCGCGCCCGGCTGGAGGTCCTGCCGGGCGCGCGAGGCTTGGGGCGGCAGCCTGCAGCCTGAAGCAGGCGGAGCCCTCCGGAGGGTGCCCTGTGCTTCGGGCAGGTGTGCGCAAGGCTTGGGGCGGCAGCCACGGCTGAGGGGGGAAAATAATTTTTTTTTATTCATTTCCCCCCCCCCCCAAAAAAAACAAGGTGCGTCCTATGGGCCGGTGTGCCCTATAGGACGAAAGATACGGTAATCATCAAGGTGAATCTCCTGAATTATTTCCAGGTTCCCTAATGGCTGGAACATTTGTGTGTGAACATTCATGCATGTATAAAGCCAACTTGTTGTGGGAAAAGAAGACCTCCGTTTTCTCAAGCTTGCTCACCTTGTTCCAGTAAGATCGTGTCCTGCTCTTTGCATGCGCTATTAACATAGACTAGACTAGAGAAGACTAGACTAGAATAGAAATTTTATTTAAGGTGAAGGGTCCTAGTGCAGAGCACGTATGGTCCTCCAGATATTGTTGGACTACAACTCTCTTGAGGTTGATAGAAGATGGAATCCAATAACATATGGAGGGTCGCAGGTTTCCCCTTCCCTGCTCTGCTACTTTGACCACAAAGGGATGCAGGTGGCACTGTGGTCTAAACCACTGAGCCTCTTGGGTTTGTTGATCGGAAGGTCAGCAGTTTGTGTTAAGTTGTGGGTGAACATATCAGACAACACAGCGATTCTTCAAACAGCTCTTATTTATTCACAGAACAGAACAGAACAGAACAGAAGGGTTCAGCCAGCCTGCTTATATAGAGCTCCACTAGAACACAACAGTAACCATTTTCTGTAACTATCCAATCACTGAACGTCACTTTCAATCCCTTATTTGCATATGTGGACCTGAGTGAAAACTATCTACAGTATCCTCCTACTGGCCCAGGGTGAGAACTTCAGTACATAACACCTTGAATACACATGACCAGAGTGAGCTCCAATTGCTCTGTCCCAGTTTCTGCCAACCTAGCAGTTCAAAAGCATACCAGTGCAAGTACATAAATAGGTATTGCTGCAGTGGGAAGGTAAACGGTATTTCCATGCACTCCGGCACTCATCACAGTGTCCCGTTACACCAGAAGTGGTTTAGTCATGCTGGCCACATGACCTGGAAAAACTGTCTGTGGACAAATGCTGGCTCCCTCAGCCTGAAAAGCGAGATGAACACTGCACCCCATAGTCGCCTTTGACCAGACTTAACCGTCCAGGGGTCCTTTACCTTTTACATTTTACCTAACTCCTGCCACAATGGATCTGCTGTGTTGTTATTGCTGTTTTTAAAAAGTTATCTTTAAAATTCATCTGCATTTTGGGAGGATTAAAAACCAGCTCCCACCCTCTCAACAACCAGCATCTAATTACGTTTTCTTCATAGCATTAAATAGCAAACAGAGAGGTCTGTGTGAATTAAATGCAGTAAGAGGACTGACCTCATTGTTTTATAAAGGTTTTGTCTGTCTTCATCCTGAGACACACGGACAGAGCAGCTGTGGTTGTCAGTCCCAGATCTGTGCCAGCTGAATGCAGCCGCCAACTTTACTTTATTCTAATTTTTGCAATGCCTGTGCTTGTCTATAGATGTCAGCATTGCCACAGAAATGCACTGGAAGGGAGGAACAGAAGGGAGACAGCAGAAGTTCTCAAGGCACCATGGAATAGAGTAGGCCTTTCCAGGCCTTTGGGTGCAGCATTTGCAAAGCAATCCATACGTCTTCTCAAAAGGAAGCCCCCTTTGGGGCATTGTCCTCATTTAACTGAGCTTCTAACTGCGGCCTCACTTTTCCTGTTCCTCTCCAGAATCTACAGATTAAGAAACTGAAGAGGGTACAAGAAAAAAGTCTTTCAGCAGGATCCACCAAACAGCAATGTCCAATGCAAACGCCAGGGATTCGGCTGATCTGTATAATGGGCATGGAGTTACTGAGACCACAATTTGGAGGCAAAGCAGGGACAAACCTGTGGCTTCATTGCCAAGCGGCTGAAGCACAGAGAGCAAAATGACATTTCTGGGGATGTTCGTTTCTAAGATTTCTTTCAGGCCTCTCCTGTTCCAGCAAAAACCGTGCAGGCAATTCATGCCCATAACGA
Organism: Podarcis erhardii; assembly: GCF_964252035.2. Classification (NCBI taxonomy): domain Eukaryota; kingdom Metazoa; phylum Chordata; class Lepidosauria; order Squamata; family Lacertidae; genus Podarcis; species Podarcis erhardii. Next base: position 5,861,153 of record NC_138514.1, read on the forward strand.
GCAATAAAGCAATCCCAACAACAACCGTGAAGTAATTATAAGAAAATATAATGAAAACGGTGCATAAAGCAGAGGCTGGGAAACATTTTCGGCCCAAATGCCCCAGAGGAGAGGGCTGGAAGGCTGCCATTGTCCGCCCAGGCCTGAGGTTTCCCACTCCTGACAGAAAGTATCAAAGCAATAAAGAGTTGCATTAAAGCAACAGTTAAACCAAAGGCTCACTGATCCAACAAGCTACCAGCTGACTTTAAAAAATAAATAGCAAGGCAGCTGACCCAAACCCCCAAGAACAACAAGTTATCTTGTGTACCACTGGGGGCGGGGGAAAGAAGAAATAGTAGTTCTCTCATATATTTCTGCTTCAGAAAGGTGATAGGGCACACAAAAACACACTCTCAGCCAGTATCAGTGGATAGGCAGCTTCATATGGGGATGATATTTTAATTACCCTAGTCATTAAATCACTCAGGGATTTAACGATGATAATCAACACTTTGAATTGTGCTTGGGAAAAGATTAAAAAAAACCCGAGTGAACTTGGTATAAGAATGGAACAATATGTGGCATTAAACCAGCATTGGTTAAAACATTCACATGTGCATCGCATGTCTGGTGTAACATTTGAATGGTTGTCCAGGGCAGCCCCATAAAAATGCATTGCAGTACCCAATCTAGATGTAGCACAGACATGGCTGAATCCTGCAAAGTATGCCCTCCTCAGAATTAGATGCAGCAGATACCCCAGCCTAAAATTCAGCAACAGCACGTCTGGGCACAGACGCCATCTGGGATTGCAAGAACAATACCACGTCCAGAACATCCCAGAACTGTAAACCAAATATTTCAAGTGCAATTCCTAATACCCCGTCACTCAGTGCTTAGAAGTTTCATTTTTAAAAGCAACTAGTTCTAGTTCCTTCTCACCGAAATCCAGTCCAAAGAGGAACTAGTTTACGTTTAAGTTCACGCTTTTACAAACTAAACTATTTCAGTTCCCGTTCATTCTCTACACACACACAAACACAGTAAGCATTCAGAATGTTACAAGCTGCTGTACAGTAGTATAGTGTCCAAAGGTGAATCAGGGAACATACACAACTAATAAGGTGTCTGACAGATTGAATGTCAACTAGTGAAGCTTTCTTGAGAATTCTATTTCTACAACATAAAAGGCTTAACCTGTTTAATTTGCGCCTGCCACACACAGCTGTTAAAGGCAAAAGAATCATTTGCTTTGTTCCTGTACCTGTACTTCTTGCTGCAAGTTGCTCCTCCTGAATCTCCTCAGCAGAAAAGATGCAGGAAAAGCCTCACATTCCTTCATTCTGGTTGCTTAGCAAAAGTGAACCAGTGACTTAATCATCCTTAGCAACAACAGCACCTCTGTATCTGCCTAATAAGGATTACAATTTTGCCTCCACATTTTGCTTTGTAATGTCCTTTGTGGGTGTCCTATTGGCTCACCTTTCTTATATAGAAAAAATGAAAACAGGGGATAGGAGAAAGGAATGAACTTTAGGGTGAACTAGGACTCTACCCCAAAATGAACTTAATTTGCCTTTAGTTCACCGGGCAATTAGGCAATTTCAAGTGTAGTTCAGAGATTTATTCAACTAAACTAGTTCATTCCAAGCACTGCTATCACTGGATAGAGGCAAGAACTGGATAGTGGGCAGGGAAATGGGGACTTTAGAGAACAGGAGAGCAGGAAGGCAAAAGAAACTAGTGGCCTGTAGACTAAAGGCTCAGATTCCACCTGTAGCGCAAACAGAGAAATTGCCCCTCTGTTGGAATCAATTGTGGAAAGCTTAACTGGTGTGATTTTGAAAGCCAGTTGCCCAGGGATAGAGAATCTGTTGTCTCCATTGTCCTTGATGGCTGGAGCTAGAGTGGGGAAGAAATTTGATTCAGTTTTCATTTAAAAAGCTAACTTATCTAATTCAGATGTGCAATACAGTTCTCCATCCAAGTAATGTTTACATAAATGCATATAGCAGGGGAAATGTGCACCAAAGTGCATATATTAGTGAAAGTAGCACACAATAATGCTTTATAGTAAAGGGAGATGGGAAGGATTTCTTTCAATACTCTCTGTGCTTTGTACTTTGTACCTAAGAAAGGTTGCTCTCAAATACTATCTGCAGTAAAATCCTGTGCTAATCCTGTGCTAATCTTACTTCTGCAAATTTTGGCCAGACAGTTAGCACATCGCCAGTGACTGTTTGCTAAATCTGTCTGGCAGGTCAAAAGTACATTTCTTAGCTTGCAAAAACATTTTAGCTGCTGTTTGCAGATTTAACCAGGCCTGCTAAGGAGGCCAGGAGGCCCCCTTCTTCCTGCCTTATGCTTACTAATGCAAAGATAAGAAAAGACACAACAAGCAAGAGGGGAGGGGGGAGTGCTTAGCTAGCAGAAAGGCACGTATGAGGAATGTTTAGCAAGCATTAAAAATGTGTTTAGCAAGCAATATAGATGTGCCATATAAGGGAATAAGTTGAACATTTGCCAGCTGATTGGGCAAATCTGGAAAGGGTATGGGAGGGGGGAAGAGTGCTCAGAAAAGTATAAGAAAGTCTGCTGAAGTGTCTTGGGACACAGCCAGTTTGCAGGAGCTATCCTGCTGGTTGTCACTGCGCGCAGATTGCAATAAACTCTTTTCTCCAAAGAAGAAACTTTCCTGGTGCTTTTTGCTCTCTCTTCGGCACTGGGGACGCGGGCAAACGATTCCCTGGCAAGGATAAGGTTCAGCCTTCATCTTGGTGCATTGGCCGGGAATCTCTGCCCCACCCCAGAGGGCCGGGGAGAGCCAGGCTCGACCTCGGTGAACAGCTCGGATCGGCGTTTTGCAGGCTTCAGCGCGCACCCCATCAGATTCGTGGGGGAAACCGGCCACACCGCTCCGGAGTGGAGACACAGGTCGAGGGAGAAAAGAGAACTGGCCAGGAGGGGTCCACAGCGGAAAAAGGTAAGCCCAAGGGAAAGGGCGAGGCCTGATCAGCCTCACCTGGCCGTGGCAAATAAAAGTGCCGCCAGGGAAAAGGGAACTGGCTGTGGTAGAAGTGTGCCAGTAAGGTGAAATAAAAGGGAAACAGGGGGAAAATTATATTGATGTGATTTGTATGTAGTATGTTGCATGTCAGATACTCCGGTGATTGAATTGTCAAGTGTGGGTCGGGGTATTAGTGCCCCTTGGCCGAGCGAGTGCAGGGTTGTGCATTTCTTGGCAGCGAGAGCTCGATCAAGTCACAACCTGAAGTGTGTGTAGTGTGAAAGAATTTATAACCCGGTTAGGAGCGGAGTATCTGAAAGGAAAAAAAAAATGGGGTCTGGGGCAAGCCAATGTAATCCCCTGGAATGCTTTTTAAACAACTGGAAAGCAGCCACAAAAAATGACGATTGGGGAATTAAATTAAGACGACAGAGAATGAGGACATTGTGTGAAGTTGATTGGCCCTTACAAGAAGTTACTTGGCCTTCGGAAGGGAGCTTTGATTTGCAGCTAATCAGCCCATTATATCAGAACATCTTGAATGTCCACCCAGATCAGATCCCTTATATTTCTACTTGGAAAACCAATGTAGAGAAGAACCCACCATGGTTGAAAGCCTGCCGAGGCAACGCCCCACAAAGTACAGTTTGTGCAGTTCGACCAGTGGGGAGGTCAGAAAGGCCCCCAGTGATACCAGATCCAGAAGATGAGGAGGGAGGAATTATTAAACCACCTCCCCCCTATGCTCCACCAACTACCCCTCAGGCAAATCTACCAGACCCAGGTCCCCAGACACTGGGAGGAGCTGGCCCACCCGAACCCAAGAATGATGAGTCAGAAGGAGGAGAGGATGATGAGGATGAAGAGTTTGTAGAAAGATTAGTTACGCTGACAAAAAATAATAAGACATGGACAGAGGAACAGGCAGAACGTTTAAGGAAGTATGTGGAACCTTATGCAAAGGAAGTGGATGTTAGCCACCATTTGTTAAAGGCGGCAGAATGTACAGGGCAACATAGAAGGAAGTGGCAGAGAGAGTGGGGGAGGGCAGCGAAAAGAGTGACCCTCCATAGGGCACATGAAGCACAAGAAAAGGGCGCGGCCAGAGTGATGCCTCTCCGCAGAGTGTATGATCCTTCGGCCCCCACGGGACCTGACGGGGTGGTGCCCAATAGAACTTATACAGTTCAACATGTCCCCTTCTCTAGTGCAGATGTTTGTAACTGGAGGAACCAAAACCCTTCATTTGAGGAAAACCCAGCAAAAATAATTAAGCTGTTTGAAGGAATTTTCAAAACCTACAATCCCACTTATGATGATGTACAGTATTTGATGGATGCCCTGCTAACTACAGAGGAGGTTAGGCGAATTCATACTGAAGCCCGAGCACACATGAGAACGCAGGGGGTAGGAGAGCAGGTTGTTGCAACAGGATATCCTGAAAATACACCGAATTGGGATTATCAGACCATTGATGGGCAAAATACCCTCACCACTTATCGCCAGAATGTCTTAAATGGCATGAGAAGGGCAGCCAGGAAGCCTACTAATTTTGCCAAGATCAGGGAGATAATGCAAGGGAGTGAGGAGCCCCCAGGCGCCTATCTGGAAAGACTAAAGGAAGCTTACCGCCAGTATACCCCTGTGGACCCAGATGAGGCTGCCAATGCCCCGATCATAAAAACTGCCTTTGTAGCTCAGGCAGCACCTGATGTCCGCCGAAAAATCCAGAAGCACGAGGCTTTCATGGGCCACACCCTTGAGTGGATGTTAGAATTGGCTCAAACCACTTATAATCAGAGGGAGGAAGAGGCACAAAAGAAAAAGGAGAAATATCAAGCAAAAAAGTTGATGGCATTACAGGTTACCACACCCACCCCTCATGAAAGAGGAAGCGCCCGGGGAGGAGGGCAAGGCCGTCTGGGGAGGAACCAGTGCGCCATCTGCCGGCAGGAAGGGCACTGGAAAAGAGAATGCCCACAGGCTCACTCAGGTGGAAGAGGACGAGGAGAACGAGTCCCAGGGCCAATCCCCATGGGACCTGGACAGGAACTGAGACCCTGGACATCGGCGAATGTCGGCAGGGGTAGAGGACGTGGACAGGGACCCCCCTGGCACCCCCCAGCCCAAAGACAGCCCGGCGCAATGAGCCTGAGAGAGGAAGAAGAAGAATATTAGGACAGACCGGGCCCAGCTGATTTAGGTTCCCGTGAGCCCATGGTCAAAATACAAACAGGGAACCGAACCATCCCCTTCATGGTGGACACCGGAGCCACACACTCTGTTTTGCCAGTACCAGTATCCAAGCCCACCAAGCAAACAATTAATGTAGTAGGAGCTACAGGCAAATCACAAAGAGCCCCATTCCTGCAATCTGTTGCCTGTCGCTTGGGCGGCCAAGTGGTCCAACACAAGTTTTTGTACATACCGGAGGGTCCCATCCCATTATTGGGCCGAGACCTGCTATCAAAATTGCAAGCCCAGATTTCTTTCCAACCAACAGAAGAAGTAACAATGACCACAGGGCCAGCAGGGGAATTCTCCTTAGAGGTACCCTTAAGGGAACACTGGCGCTTAATGATGATAAAAGAAGAGGAGGGGATTATTTCAGAGGACCTCCTGCAAGAAGTTAACCCTGATGTGTGGGCAGAAGGCAACCCGCCCGGAATGGCAAAGAACATCCCACCTATAATAGTCAAGCCCAAACCATTCGCCAACCCTGTGGCTGTAAACCAATATCCTATCCCCCGAAGAGCTGCGGAGGGAGTATGGGTACATTTGGAACGGTTACTTCACCATGGCATCCTGAGACAGTGTCAATCTCAGTGGAACACCCCACTCTTGCCGGTGAAGAAGGAAGATGGCGCGTACCGCCCGGTCCAAGACCTTCGATTGGTCAACCAGGCCGTGGAAACCCTCCACCCCAATGTGCCCAATCCTTACACGCTGCTTAGTCTAATACCTCCCACTGCATGTTATTTCACAGTATTGGACTTGAAGGATGCATTCTTCTGCTGCCGCCTGGCAGAGGAAAGTCAGCCCCTGTTTGCATTTCAATGGACAGACCCAGGAACAGGCACCAGGGTGCAATATACGTGGACGAGGCTTCCACAAGGGTTCAAGAATTCTCCAACCCTTTTTGGGGTAGCATTGGCATCGGACCTGTCTAGCTTCCCCACCAGCCCACGCAGAGTTTTGTTGCAGTACGTGGATGACCTTCTTTTGGCTTGTTCAGACAAAGACATGTGTATGGAAGCCACCAAGGACTTGCTGAACCATCTGGGTGAAGCAGGATACCGAGTATCTAAGAAAAAAGCCCAAATATGCCAACCCACTGTGAAATATCTTGGATTCGATATATCCTATCAGCAACGGACCCTAAGGGAAGAAAGGAAGCAAGCCATTATCCAGATTCCAGAACCAAAGAATCGCAGAGAACTTCGTGGCTTTCTGGGATCGGCAGGATTCTGTAGAATATGGATACCAGATTACAGCACAATTGCCAAGCCTCTGCATGAATCAACCAGAGGGACGGAAAAGGACCCCTTTGTGTGGGGAGAAGAACAGCAACAGGCCTTCCAGGATTTGAAAAAGGCATTGCAACAAGCACCAGCGCTGGGTATCCCAAACCCAGAAAAGCCTTTCTCCCTGTTTGTGGATGAAGACCAGGGAACAGCAAAGGGAGTCCTATGCCAGAAATTGGGAAGCTGGCAACAGCCTGTGGCATACCTATCCGAGCGCCTGACACCTACAGAACAAGGTTTACCGCCATGCATGAGAGCAGTTGTGGCAGTAGCTACCCTACTGAACAAGGCAGACAAATTTACTTTTGGCCAAGACACTGTTTGTGTGACCCCGCATGCAGTCCCAGCTCTGCTCGATATGAAGGGTACCTATTTCCTCTCCCAAGCAAGGATGAGAAAGTGCCAGATGCTGTTGTTGCACCCGCGCTTGAAGTTCCAGGTTACCACCGCCCTCAACCCAGCTACCCTGTTGCCGGTAGGAGAAGGTGAGGAGCAGACACACGATTGCATTGAAATAATGGACGAAGTATATTCCAGCAGACCTGATCTCAAAGATGAGGCAAACCCCCATTGGCCTTCATGGTTTGTAGATGGAAGTAGTTTTGTTGAGGCTGGGCAGCGGAAGGCGGGCTATGCAGTGGTGGCCCTGGAAGACCAGGTGATTGAAGCAAAGTCACTCCTGCCTGGAACATCGGCCCAGCTGGCAGAACTAACTGCGCTTACCAGAGCTCTGAGCCTGGCAAAGGGACAGAAAATAAACATTTATACAGACTCTAAGTATGCATTCCTGACCTTACATGCCCATGGAGCCTTATGGAAAGAAAGAGGTTTGCTTACCTCCAGAGGAAACCAGGTGGCCCACCCACAAGCTCTATTGAACCTTCTGGATGCTGTATGGGAGCCCGAGGCAGTGGCAGTTATCCATTGCTATGGCCACAAGACTGGACCAGGGGAAGTGGCCAGAGGAAATTGATTGGCAGACAGAGTGGCCAAGGAAGCAGCCCGGGAATTGGCCCCCACCTCGGTTATCGGAGCACTGGTCCCAGAAGAGATTTTAAGCATCGCTGACAAGCCAGCTTACACAAAGCAGGAAAGGGACACCGCAGACGCCCAGGAACTGACCTTGTCCAAGGAAGGATGGTACCTTACCCCTGATGACAGGATATGGATTCCAGAGTCTCTTTCTCGACAGATAATTCAGAGATACCATGATTCAACCCACATAGGACCAGATGCTACAACCAAGCAGCTGGGGAAGTGCTTCTATATATCCCACCTCTACCAACTGGCAGCCCAGATCTCCAGGAAATGCCTGTTATGCCAAAAGAATAATCCCAGAGCCGGACCACTGGCTCCCCCAGGGATTCAGCACAGTGGAACTGCACCTATGGAAGATTTTGTCGTGGACTTTACTGAATTGCCCCATTGCGGACTATACCGCTACCTGCTGGTGGCAGTGTGCACCTACACCGGGTGGGTAGAAGTATGGCCCACCAAGACTGAAAAGGCACTAGAAGTAACCAGGTGCCTGCTTAGGGAAATCATCCCTCGCTATGGATTGCCAAGGTCCATAGGATCTGATAATGGACCAGCATTTGTTCATGCAGTCCTACAGGGACTGGCAAAAGCGCTCCAGATCAACTGGAAGCTGCATACTGCTTATAGACCCCAGAGTTCTGGAAAGGTAGAGAGAATGAACAGAACTCTAAAAAATCAGCTGTCCAAGCTGACGCAGGAGACCGGGTCTAATTGGGTGGCCATGTTGCCCTTAGCATTGCTCAGGGTCCGCAGTCTCCCTTCAAAGCGGACCCACTTGTCACCCTTTGAGGTTTTGTTTGGGAGACCAGTCCCATATGTTAAGATGTTAACTCCATATGCTAGCCAAGATATGCAATTGAATAACTATGTGCAGTCACTCTCCCAAGTTCTCTCCTGTTTCCACAGGTGGACCCAGGCTCGCACCCCATGTGTGTTAACTGAACCATTCCATCAGTTCGAGCCAGGTGATGAAGTGTGGGTGAAAGACTGGCAGCGAGCCCCCCTACAGCCTTGCTGGAAGGGACCATATACTGTGCTACTTTCTACACCTACTGCTGTGAAGGTTGCTGGCATCACCCCGTGGGTCCACCATACTCGAGTAAAGAGAGCCATTTCAGACTGGACAGTTACACCAGATCCGGAGAACTCCCTTCGGCTGACTATCTCCAGACGCCTGACAGACGACCGCTCTGCTGATATCACACCGGAAGCTGATATCTCTACGCACAGCTGAAGAATTGGATGGGAGGGGCGCCCATCGGGAGTGCCTCCAACGTTCCAGCCTTGCAGCCTTTGTCCCCTGATAACGTCCAGAACCCTGAACGAACTTTAGTGTGCATTATATGGTGTGAGGAGGAAGCAGTGGGGATTTTGACACCGAGCATTTGCCGTTTACAGGCGGCTACCTATTCGTGTGGGTGTGTAGTGGCCCATCCACCGTGGGTACCCTCTCCGTGGGGGGCAAAGTTGTCCTCTACCCATCAGGGGTACCACCATCCCCCGGGGATTGAAGGGTTTTATCTCCACACCATAGGGTTTGACGCTTGGAGGTATCCCCGACCTTGTTTCCCTAACCAACTCGAGCGTCCGGGTAGCCCCAACCCCCTTCCAGACCCATACCATGACTGATCTGTGGTGGGAGGAACCATGGAATTATTGGGATTGGTGGCTGGCGATGGTTTGTACAGCTCTGATTTTTTGGATGCTCGCTTATTTCTGTTGGCATGAGCGTGACCGAATTTGTGGGAGAAAGCGTAATCCAGCCATACCCCTAATGATACTCATCCTCTTCTTATCAGAAGGATCTGATGGCACCATCACCCCAGGACAGGGAGTCAAGATCTCCTATGCTAATGTCACCAAACAAATATATGATTGGGGAGCCAAAAGCCCCCACAATAGGTGGTTACAGATGGCCGAAATGATGGCCCATTCATTTAATAAGACCAAATGTCTGGTATGCACCCTTGCCCCAACGGATGCTCTGGGAGGCTTACCTTTCCTCCCACTGCCATTCAATTATTCCACCATCCGGAATTTCTCCAAGCTCCCAGATTCTGAGCTCTGGCCACAATGGGACCACCCATCCCCTTTGAGGGTCCATAGGGTTCGTGGACAGTTGTGTGTGACGCAACAAAGGAGTCGGTCTTCACCTATTTTTGTTGGAATGTCCCACTGTACCTGTTCTTGTGATCCAGGCAATGTGACATCACGAAATAGTAGGGTCACCTATCTAGGGTGTGATGGAAGGTGCCAGGCTTTGATAGAAATCCTTAATCGAATCCTGATCACGCAGAAGGGTCTAAGCCAGAGAAAATTGGGTCTTTATTGGGTTTGTGGAACCACTGCTTACCATGATCTGCCCTACCCCTGGCATGGGACTTGCTTCCCTGCCTTTCTTTTGCCCCCATGTGGATTTTGCCCCCTTCTCAAAAGCCCTGGCGGCATCGCCGTTCTGTGGACATATCAGGGATCGCCTCAGGCAGTAAGCAGACCTGGGGAAAAGACGAGTGGCCACCGGAACGAATAATTGCCCATTATGATCCGGCCTCCTGGAACCCTAGTGAGTTGGTAGCTGGTGCCAGGGAGCCCATTTATAATCTTAACCGAATCATCCGGCTCCAGGCAGTAGTGGAGATTGTGGCCAATGCCACGGCCACCGCGCTCAGGTTGGTGGCCAAGCAATTAGATGAAACCCGAACGGCCATCCTCCAATTGCGTCTGGGAATGGATTTTCTTCTGGCAAAGCAAGGTGGTTTTTGTGCAGCCCTCAATCTAACCGGAGGAGCCTGCTGTTTTAACATTTCAGATCATGGAGAAGCCATCCGCAATTTAGCAGCCAGCATCGAAAAGGTAGCACATGTCCCCGTGCAAACCTGGAGTGGGTGGGACATGTCCTGGCTGGATGACATCTTTCCTGGGGGATGGATGGGGCGTATTGTTATGATGCTGATAGGGCCTCTAATGCTTTTATTATTGCTCTGCTTTTGTATTCCCTGCTTGATGCAATGCTTGCAGAATATGATGGAAAAGATGATGTCCCGCATGATGGGACCTCGCGTGATTGCTGTAATGAGAGAATATAGACCCCTACCCCAGAACGAATCTAAGTAATAGATTGTTCGAAAGAAGAGGAGGGAGTAAAGGGAGATGGGAAGGATTTCTTTCAATACTCTCTGTGCTTTGTACTTTGTACCTAAGAAAGGTTGCTCTCAAATACTATCTGCAGTAAAATCCTGTGCTAATCCTGTGCTAATCTTACTTCTGCAAATTTTGGCCAGACAGTTAGCACATCGCCAGTGACTGTTTGCTAAATCTGTCTGGCAGGTCAAAAGTACATTTCTTAGCTTGCAAAAACATTTTAGCTGCTGTTTGCAGATTTAACCAGGCCTGCTAAGGAGGCCAGGAGGCCCCCTTCTTCCTGCCTTATGCTTACTAATGCAAAGATAAGAAAAGACACAACAAGCAAGAGGGGAGGGGGGGTGCTTAGCTAGCAGAAAGGCACGTATGAGGAATGTTTAGCAAGCATTAAAAATGTGTTTAGCAAGCAATATAGATGTGCCATATAAGGGAATAAGTTGAACATTTGTCAGCTGATTGGGCAAATCTGGAAAGGGTATGGGAGGGGGGAAGAGTGCTCAGAAAAGTATAAGAAAGTCTGCTGAAGTGTCTTGGGACACAGCCAGTTTGCAGGAGCTATCCTGCTGGTTGTCACTGCGCGCAGATTGCAATAAACTTTTTTCTCCAAAGAAGAAACTTTCCTGGTGCTTTTTGCTCTCTCTTCGGCACTGGGGACGCGGGCAAACGAATTCCCTGGCAAGGATAAGGTTCAGCCTTCAATAGTAGGAAAATCGCTTTACAGAAATGTGTATATTAGGGGAAATTGCATACAAAAATGTGTATATTGGAGGAAACAAGCACTAAAGTGCTGCTCCACACGAGGACTGATGTGGTGAGCTGAACTTAAGACTGAGAAAATGAGAAGCAGAGAGAAACTGAAATAATCAGATTCCCCCATCTCTAGCTGGTGCTGCTGTATACGTCAAGGATTTATTGTCCACCTTGTGATCACCTTATCTCTTTTAGCTACTTCTGTTCATGAGAACAGAAGCAAATAATGACTCTCGCAGCCCCCAGCGCATGAAGAAGCAGAGCATCTGAACTACAGCAGGATTTGTTGCATTTCTTAACCCATTCAACAGAAGAAGAAAAAGTTAGTCTACATTATATGCATGAATCCAGTCAAATTATCCTGAAACCTGTCATTCCAAAAGGTAGCTAACAGAAGCCATCTTTGTATACATTTATTCAGCATCATCCTGTCTTCTTAGAATCAGGTAGCATGATTGCAATGTCCCTGGTGATATAAATAAAACCAATCCAATGCATTCAGAGAAATACATGTTTCCCAAATGGCAAGCAGTAGACTTATGTGCTATTGGGAAATTAGAAACCGCATCAATGTCCTCCATCTCAAGCACTCCATATAAATAATTCAGCCACTGGATCTTCTGGAATCCTATATGCTCAGGCAGAGGCGCCAAGTTGCACCCAACATTGCGGGGGAGGTTGACACGTGATGTCACAAACATGCGGCACATGGCACATTGCGCTCCTCAGAGGATCATGCCAGAGTGCTTTGGTACTCTGGTGCGGCCCTGCTAATGAGCCCAGCGCACTTTCCCATTTGGCTCTGGCACTCCAGGCTGAGCAGAAGTCACACCAGAGTACCAGACCTTTGGCAGATGAGTGTCACACGCACGACTGGAGGAGGTTGACAGTTGGGAAGGCTGACCACTGGGAGCCTCCTCCACCCCCTCAACATTGAGGGGACCTGACCCCTTGCCCAGAAATTCTGAGGGGACAAGACACCTTGGCTCCCTGAATAATTTTTTTAATATAAATTTGTTTATTTGGTTTTTCAAATTAAATTTTTACAGATATATATCAAACATAAATCATAAAAACAAGATTCCAAGGAATCTCCTGGACTTCCATCCTCCCCTTTGGGAGTCATATTTTAATCATTTCCTCCCACATCTTTTATAATGATTCAAATCTTTTACTTCTCCATTGTGTCCAGAATTCACCCTTAAACTACAAGTGTTATTCCAATCCTACTAACGATTTTAACTGTTTACAATGGTCTTTAAGATAAGTTACAATTTCCCCCCATTCCTTATTAAAACTTTGGTCTTCCTGATTTCTGATTCTTCCGGTCATTTGAGCCCTTTCGGCATAGTCCATCAATTTCATCTGCCGTATCTCTCTGATAGGAACATTATCTTCTTTCCATCTCTGGGCCAATAACATCTGTGCAGCCATGGTCACATACATAAATAGTCATTTCTGCACCCTTGGGATTTCGGCACATAGAATTCCTAAAAGGAAGGCTTCAGGGTTTTTTTAGCAAAGGTTACTTTAAACATTTTTTTTCCAATTCATTATATATCATTTCCCAACATCCTTTTACTACCGTACAATTCCACCACATATAATAAAAGGTGCTTGGCCCCCTAAAGTTGGCATGCCTACCCTGAGGAACAATAATGGCACTTTCCTGACACTGACATCACTGCAGATCACAAGGGTGAGGGTGTCATGTACCGATCTGATGCCAGAACCCACAGGTGAAAGAGGCAGGGATGGAGGCAAGGCTGGTCAAAGTGCTGGACCCAAAGAGGCCCTGGTGGTCTGGGAGGTTCCTCTGAGAGTTCTTGCCACAATGTTCTCTCCTATCTTCTGCAGTCAGATACAGTGGTATCTCGCAAGACGAATGCCTCGTAAGACGAAAAACGCGCAAGACAAAAGGGTTTTTCGATTTTTGAGTTGCTTCGCAAGACGAAAACGTCTTGCGAGTTTGTTTCCTTTTTCTTACGTCCCAGGCACCGGGCTGCCGCCACCTCGTCGCCTCTCCATTCCAAATCCTGCGCGCAGCGCCTGTACATGATAGCCAGCACCAGCAGCGCCAAGAGCAGCGCGGCCAAGAGCAGCACCAGCAGCGCGACAGGCTTTTTGCCCACTTAGAAGCCCGAGCGCAACTTGACGGTCATGGTGGCCGGTTGAAAGCGAGGGGGGAGCCTGAGCAACTGAGGAAGAAATTCAGCACAGGATTCGTGCTTCGCAAGACGAAAAAAATCGCAAGACGAAACAACTCGCGGAACGAATTAATTTCGTCTTGCGAGGCACCACTGTATAAGCCCTCACCCAGCCCCTGGTTGTGTCCAGATCAGGGCAGCAATAAGTTTGGGGTGCAAAGATGCCCTGGCAGAGCCAATCCAGTTCTCCTGCTTGTGTATCTGTGCACCCTCGATCTCACTGCCGCTCTGCCCCAGAGCCATCCTGCTACACTGCACTGACTCCAGAGTCAGAAAGACGGGGCTGCTCCACCAAACCAAAGCATATTACTCCTCATAATACATGCAAAATAAAACAACACAGTCTCCCAGCATTTTTTCTATGGAAAAACACATGTAGGATAGCAGCAGAGATGGAGAAGAAATTCCTTCCCATTTGCATTTAAGGGCCAACTTTCAAAATTTGTGCTTTCCAAAACAATGCAAGAACCGAAACAGAGCCAATTCTTCAAAACTCACATTTCTCTGAATTTTGAAATGCAGTCCTCCAGACAAGTAAAGTGTACAAAAAATGCATACAGCAAGGCAAAGTGTAGCAGAAAAAGAGGAAGCGTATACTAGGGGAAATAACATACAAAATGCATTGTGTAAGGAAATTTTGTTTTGCAAAAATGTGCATACTGGGCAAAATTGAATGCAAACGTGTATATTTAGGATAGATTCACACTAAAATGCTGGTGAACTTTCATAAGGACTTTTTTTAAAAAAAGTCTCAAACTGACATAGAAATGTGGAAAACTGAAAGCTGGAGCAAATGGAAGTGTTGATGAACCCTAAGGTATAAAAGTGCTGCTTAAAAGTTGGGGAGGGGGAGGCCTTCATTGTCTACCAAAAAGAGAACAGTGTAGAGGCCAGGCAAGCATCTCTGGAGAGAACATTCATGGTTCCTCCACTAAGAAGGCTCTCTCCCTGGTCGCCATTCACTCCTTTGTCAGTGAGGGCATTCACCAGAAGAGCCTCTGAAGATGACCTCAGTGCATGGACAGGCTGATAGGGAAGCAGATGAGCTTTCAAGTATCCTGGTACTGAGCTGTGAAGGGCTTTAAAGGACAATGCCAGAACTTTCCGTTGTGCCTGGAAATGGACTGGAGACCAGTGCAAGTGTTTAAGGACAGGTGAGCTATTTTCTCCAACGCCTTGTCTCACCTAGCAACCTCATGACTGCATTTTTTTCTGAACTAGCTGAAATGGGGATGAGGACATCTCTCTAGGTTTCATTAAGGACAAAGACATGCAATAAGGAAAGTACAATTAAGTACAGCTTTACGGTAATGAATCCCAAAGCGATTTACAAGCTGATTACATAAATATACACAAAGGACTAATAAGCTTCTCCAGAGGATGAAATCAGGAGACTGTTTGACACACAACAAGAGCTTGGAAGGAGAGATGAGAAGAGAAAAGAAGTGGGCATAAAACTGATGGTGATTATTATTGATTTCTTGCATGCCCTTTACCATAAGGTCTTAGAAGGGCGGGTTACAGTCACTTTAAAATACAATATTAAAATCAGTTAAAATAGTTAACTGTCCCACCCCGCAAGCTATGATCCTAATTGCAGTCCTCCGCAATTATCATTAACAGTCCTCTGGTTGTTATTCAAATGACTGCAGATATCTGAGCAGAGATGTTCTATGCTGGAAAGGTCTCACCACCGTCAACAACCGTGCTGCAACGTTCTGCTCCAACTCAGTGGTGGAGGAATCCTCTCGGGCACTCAGCGTGGTGCGCACCCATAGGGGCTAGGGCTGTTCTGTGCCCATAGGGACTGGCAGAGAAGAAGAAGAAGAAGAAGAAGAAGAAGAGGAAGAAGAGTTTGGATTTGATATCCTGCTTTATCACTACCCGAAGGAGTCTCAAAGTGGCTAACATTCTCCTTTCCCTTCCTCCCCCACAACAAACACTCTGTGAGGTGAGTGAGGCTGAGAGACTTCAGAGAAGTGTGACTGGCCCAAGGTCACCCAGCAGCTGCAGGTGGAGGAGCGGAGACGCGAACCCGGTTCCCCAGATTACGAGTCCACCACTCTGAACCCCTACACCTGTGGCGATGTCACCTCCCCTCAGGGATGACACCTGGGGCAAGCCACCCCCACCTTGCTCCACCTCTGCTCCAACTGCAGCTTCCAGATCAAGGGCAAGGAGTGCATTGCAGTAATCTAGTCTCAAAGTTCCCAATGCCAGAATTACAGTGGTCAAGCTCTCCCAGCCCAGGAATGCTCAGAGCTGTTAAAAGGTGCTTCTAACCACTGAAGCGACCGGGGCCTCCAGCGACAGAGCTGGATCCAGAAGCGAGCCCAAACTATGGACCTTCTCCTTTGGGAAGAATACGACCCTGTCCACAAAAAGGTTTCTCATATTCATATATATATATATATATATATATATATATATATATATATGTTGTTCAGTCACTTGGAGGTATTTAATAAATGGGGTGAACTATTCAATGTGGAAAAAGTCAGGAAGGGAATGGTTAAAAGTCTTTTTCAGTCAGGCTTTCATGTGAGGCTGAGAGAGCAGTAGAATATTCAAGTTTATTGCTGAAATAGTGGGGTTGTTTGAGCCTTCAGGAAGTGTTGCTAAGCAACTCGAAGAAGAGGAAGAGATGCTTGACTGTGGGGCTCTGTTGGCATGAGTTTTATACAGGGTGGGGCTTGGGAAAGATTCTTAGGGCTTAGGCAGAAGTTTGCGGTGCACTGAGGCATCTACACAAACACTGTGCTTCTTGAGGAAGTGTGCTCACGATGAGTCAGATTCTTAGGCCACATCTGAATCAGACATTTAAGGCATTCTTATATTGCCGTATGACTGTACATAGATGTTGAGGGGGGACCCCAGTTTCCCTCACAGCGCTACTTTTTATCCCACATTGTCTCCAAGTACCTCAAGCAACACTTCTCCTTTCCATTTTAACCTAACAACCCTGTGAGGTGGGCTAGACTGGGAGATAATGACCAGATAGTGAGTTCCACTGTTTATAATGCTAGCGCTTCTGTCCCAATTTCCAACACCCCTTTTACATTGGAGTAACTGTTGCATTATGGAAATGTGCTTTTTCTATCACTACAATATAATAAAACATAATAGGGGAAAAAACCAATTTAAAATACAGGTTAAAATGCCATTTAAAATGCAGCCTCATTTTAAAAGTAGCTCATAGATCAAAAACCATAAGGGGAGGGAAACATAAGGGGCAGACTGAGTCCAAACCAAAGGCCAGGCGGAACAGCTCCGTCTTGCAGGCCCTGCAGAAAGATGTCAAGTCCCGCAGGGCCCTAGTCTCTTGTGACAGAGTGTTCCACCATGACGGGGCCAGTACTGAAAAGGCCCTGGCCCTAGTTGAGACCAATCTAACCACCTTGCGACTTGGGACCTCCAAAATGTTGTCATTTGTGAACCTTAAGGTCCTCCGCGGGGCATACCAGGAGAGGCGGTCCCATAGGTATGTGGGTCCTAGGCCACATACCACTGTGGCATGCTACATTTCATGCACACGGGCATTTGCGGCTTGACACAACCAATGCCTTGTGACATGTTGCCACCCCCCCTTCTGTTCCCTAATTATCCAGAATACTACCCAAAATGCTGTTACATAAGCAATGGGGATATCTTCTATAAAAACCACAGGAAATTTGTGCTAAACGTGTGCTAGATTCTGTTAGATTCTGTGACTTTTATTTTTTTAAAAAAATATATTTTTATTACATTTTCAATTTTGGTAATCACAATATCCATACATACATCAATAAACTCAAACCTCGCTCTTACCAGAGCATCGACCTCCTCCCGCCCCTCTTCCTGACTTCCATATATGTTTACTTTAATCTTAGCATTTCTATAACCACTTTTTTACCTTCTATCTTATTTTTATATTTCCCCGTTAAATGTAAATCAGTTCCTTATATTGTCATTACAAAACATTTCAACTCAAAGCTACAAACATTTTCAGATGTTTACAATATTCTTTCATATATAATATAAATTTGCTCCAGACCTTTTGAAACAGTTCGTCATGCTGATTCTGGATCTTCCCCATCAGGTTTGCTAACTCAGCGTATTCCACCATCTTATTCTGCCATTCTTCCAATGTTGGAATCTCCTGTGATTTCCATTTCTGAGCCAGAAGTAACCTTGCGGCCATTGTGGCATACATAAAAAGATTCACATCTTTTTTTTCAATTTCATCTCCAATTAGACCTAGCAAAAATAACTCTGGATTTTTACAGAAATTATATTTAAAGATCTTTTTTAATTCTTTGTAAATTATGTCCCAATAAGTTTTCACCCTAGTGCACATCCACCACATATGGAGGAAATTCCCCTCCTTCTCCTTACATTTCCAACAATTTTTATCTTGATTTCTATACATTTTTGCAAGTTTGGCCAGTGTCATGTACCATCGATACATCATCTTCAATAAGTTTTTTTTTAGTGACACATACGCTGTAAATTTAATTGTTTTGGTCCATAATTTTTCCAATTTTTCAAAATCAATATTATGTTCCAAATCCTCGGCCCATTTAATCATAACACTTTTTACCTCCTCATCCTTTGTGTGCCACTCCAGTAATAGCTTATACATTTTCAACAGTATTTTCCTTTTAAGGTAAAGGTAAAGGTACCCCTGCCCGTACGGGCCAGTCTTGCCAGACTCTAGGGTTGTGCGCTTATCTCACTCTATAGGCCGGGAGCCAGCACTGTCCGCAGACACTTCCAGGTCACGTGGCCAGCGTGACAAGCTGCATCTGGCGATCCAGCGCAGCACACGGAACGCCGTTTACCTTCCCGCTGGTAAGCGGTCCCTATTTATCTACTTGCACCCGGGGGTGCTTTTGAACTGCTAGGTTGGCAGGCGCTGGGACCGAAAGACGGGAGCGCACCCCGCCGTGGGGATTCGAACCGCCGACCATGTGATCGGCAAGCCCTAGGCGCTGAGGTTTTACCCACAGCGCCACCCTCATCCCGCTTTTACTACGCGTTCCTTTTACTACTTAGCAATTCAGTCTCTATTTTTGATTTTGTGCTACCAAACCCGGTTCTTTTGCTATCTCTTCTTAATACATCCTGCAATTGGTGATGCTACAACCAATCAGTTAGTTTTTCTCTCAGTTCTTCAAATGGCTTTACCTTTAGTTTATTATCCACTTCAATTAACAGGTCTTTGTATGTTGCCCATTCACTTCCCTTGTTTTTCTTTTTTACTGCAAAGGCTTCCAATGGAGAAAGCCACCACAGAGTTTTGCATTCTAACAATATTTTGTATCTACTCCAAACCTCGTATAATGATTTCCTAATAGTGAGATTTAAAAAACCTCTATGTATTTTAACCTTATCGTACCACAAATATGAGTGCCATCCGAATCTATTGTTGAATCTCTCTAAATCCAATACATCTGTATTATCCAATGTTATCCAATCTCTCAACCAGCAAAAACAAGATGCCTCATAATAAATTTTTAGGTCCAGCAGGGAAAATCCACCTCTCTCTTTCACATCCGTCAAAAGTTTATACTTAATTCTTGGCTTTTTTCCCTGCCAGACAAATTTAGAAATTCGTTTTTGCCAAATATTAAATTGTTGTGTTCCAATCGGGATTGTTTGAAATAAAAACAATAATCTTGGCAGCACGTTCATTTTTATGGCTGACATTCTACCCATTAATGATAATTTCATTCTTGTCCAAATCTTCAAATCTCTCTTGATTTCATTCCACACTTTTTCATAGTTATCTTTAAAGAGGTTTATATTTTTAGATGTTAGCCAAACTCCAAGATTCTTTACTTTTTTTGTTAGCAACATTCCAGTTTTCTGTCTCAATTCATCTATCTCTTTAGTATCCATATTTTTAGTTAATACTTTCGTCTTGGTTTTATTCAGTTTAAAGCTGGCTAATTGACTAAACTCTTCTATCCTGTCCAGCGCTTCAGTTGCACTGGACATTGGTTGTTCTAGTGTCAAAACCACATAATCAGCAAATGCTTTTAATTTATACTCTTTAGAGCCAATTCCAATCCCTCTAATATTCTTTGTTATTTCTATTTTATTTATCAGGACCTCTAATATTGTAATGAATAATAATGGCAATAGCGGACATCCCTGTCTAGTCCCCTTTGTTATTTCAATTAACCAAAGGTTTAGCATGTTGTTCAGAATATATAGTAAGAATACCATTTAGAAACTTCGTACCCATATCCATTAATTCCAGATTTTTTTTTCATAAAATACCACGACACGTTATCAAATGCCTTTTTGGAGTCTAAAAACATAAGTACAGCTTGTTTATCCCTCCTTGAATCCAGATATTTGATAATATCTATTATATTTCTGACATTGTCTTTCATTTGTCTACCAGATAAAAATCCGGTTTGATTTTTCCCAGTCACCCCTCCCAAAACTCCTTTGAGTCTATTAGTTAAAATACTAGCGAATAATTTGTAGTCATTATTTAGGAGTGAGATTGGTCTATAATTTTTAACTTGGGTTTAAGTCTGTACCTTGTTTAGGAATTAGGGTAATATAGGCCTCCCTCCACGACTCCGGAATTTTATTTCCCATTAAAATGTTATTCATTACTTCCAGTAAGGGAACTGACAGCTGTTCTGCACATTTCTTATAAAATTTGGCTGTCAAACCATCAGGTCCTGGGGCTTCCCAATCATTGCTTGTTTTATCGCTATTTTCACTTCGTCCATCGTTATAGAAGAATAGAGCTGTCTCTTTTTCTCTGTGGGAATTTTCTGCAGCCTATTCATTTCCAGAATTTTTTCTATTTTTCCTTCATCTTCTTTCTCTTTTTTATATAAGATTCTGTGACTTTTCTGTTGTTTGCAAGATGACATGAAACATTGAAATTAATGGGCAAGGAAATATCAGGAAGATGGAATAAAGTACCATCTAAATGCAGCTTTTGTTTATGGTGATACCCCATGTGTGGAACTCACTTGACCCAAAAGGTTAAGTTTCTGTGCTCTCTATGCCCAATGGATCTTAATTCCAGATAAGTGTGTATAGGATTGTGTCCTTATAATGCAACCCTATGCATTACGTATAGGATTAATTAGATATAAACCACCTTGACTTCATCATTTTTATGTTAAAAAGAAAGAAAGAAGTCATCTGGCAACAGTCTGCTTAGCTGCTGTTTCCTGGAAACGGCCATAATGTACAATAAGCCATTCAATGTCTGAAATAGCAGCTCGATCTCACGCTTCAATTCCCATAACACAAATCAAAATAAGGGACCCCAAAGCATTATAAAACAGTGTGTAACATTGTGATCTCCTTGCAGGGCTGGTTCCAGACGCTTGTAATGTTGAACATTTGCCAAGACTCCAAGACCAGAAGGACAGCCTGTTCCAAAAGTAGAGGGATCACCAATGTCTTCTTGGTGTCCCTTGAATGAATCATATCCCCCAGATAAATAAAATGAAATAAAATCTGGTTATTTTTTTAAAAACCTGAGATAGGAGACAAAACACAGATACCCTCAATTTTTTGAGAAATCAGTCAGTTCAGCCCTTTCACTGCCTTATCTCCTCAAACACCTCCAGAAGAATTTTTGTGGATGTCCATCAGAACATAGGAAGCTGCCATATAATGAGACAAAGCATTACTCCATCTAGCTCAGTATTGTCTACACTGACTGGCAGGAGTTCTCCAGGATTTCAGACAAATTGGAGATCCCAGGGATTGAACCTGAGAAGTTGTGCATGCAAAGCAGTGGCTTTATCCCTGAGCTAACGGCCTTCCAGAAAGATGCACTTGGTGAACTGAGGAAGAAGTGTGTGTGTGTGTGTGTGTGTGTGTGTGTGTGTGTGTGTGTGTGGAGAGAGAGAGAGAGAGAGAGAGAGAGAGAGAGAGAGGTGTGTGCATGTGTGTCTGTGACCTGTATCTCTCACCTACCAGTCCAGTGCCAGATCTGACAGAAAAGATGGCAAGGCTGGAGGTGAGGTAAGCCAGGACAAGGTTGAAGGCTGCCAGGAGTCCTGTACAGGTGTTCTCTCTCATTCGACAGGGAGAGCCAGGACTGAGCCAAGGTGAGGCGAGAAAGGCGAGAAAGATAACAGACAGCTCCAAATGAATTGGGAGCAGACTGGAGCCCCTCAAGCCTCTGTCCTCACACTACCTCCTCCAGGCTCCACCCTCTCGTGGAGAATGCCTTAAAGGGCCAACCCCTGCCTTGAAGCTAGGAACCCCCCACCCCCCCACCCCACCCACACACCACCTTCATTCCATAGCCTCTCTCTTGGTGCTCTCTCTGTGCTGCTGGACTGGCAAAGTGTGGTGGGACACATCTAGTTCCTCAGGCTCAGGAGAAGGCATCCACAAAGGTCTGGGACATCCCTTGGGTGGGGTAGTTTCCATCTGTCATTCTCGGACACAGTGATCACCTGATCTCCTGCAACCAGCTCAGAGCCCTGAGCTTAATCAGGCTGCTTAGCTGGTACTGCTACAGCCTCCAACTCTGTTGTTTTATTATAATTATGCTTATAATTATTTTATTAATTATTTTATTTATGCTTTCCTGCATATTCCAAATGAACTTAATTTACTCATTTATTCATCTACTTTAAATATATACTCTTATAAAACTGTAGCCCCCAATTCTGGGTCTGGATTGCAGCTGGATTCAAGGGCCATGACAATTTGTGCGCATGACAAGGTGCATGTAAGTTCTTGAATTTGTTGGGCTGCTCATTTGTGCTTTGTAACAATGCAACAGCCAATCGTTTCCCTAGAATCATAGAATCATAGAATCATAGAGTTGGAAGAGACCACAAGGGCCATCGAGTCCAACCCCCTGCCAAGCAGGAAACACCATCAGAGCACTCTTGACATATGGTTGTCAAGCCTCTGCTTAAAGACCTCCAAAGAAGGAGACTCCACCACACTCCTTGGCTCCGTCTTCCCTCATGATCCTTTGGCTCCCTCTTCCCTCCTGATCCTTTATTTCCTTTTGTGTCATCTCCCTTTTAGGTTGAAGGTCTGAGGGCAGGCATGGTGTCATTTTAATTAAACTGCAAGCCACTGTGAGAGCTTTTCTGGGTGAAGAACACAGTAGAAATGCTTTGATCGGATGAAGAATGAATGAATAGTTCACTATCTCATACAGAAGCCGGCCTACTTAGTTATTGATAAATCATGAACAACGTGTGCATATCATCCTGGTTTCCAGGAGTTCCTACAGGAAAGACAATTCTCAGCAGAGCGCTGTCTATGGAAAAATAATCCAATAGCCAGCTAATAAACACACCACGTCTTCATCAGCAGGACTCTGTTTCTAAGGCAGTTCCCATAGAGACATCAGCTGCTCAGGTTTGGGCAGCCAGCCACGGAATTCTTATTGCATCATTGTTCCGTGACCTAAATGAAGACGATTTAAGCTGTATCCTTAAGCAGTTTATCTTCATTCCTGAAACAGCATTTGACTCATGGCAGGAGAGACACACCTGTGCACATAAACAGATGACTGAGTGGGACAAATGACTAAAAATCTTGTAGGTTAACTAGAAAGGGGAGTTAAAGCATGGATGAGACACTGACTCCTCCATAGATCAAATGCTGCTCAGGACATTTATTTATTATTTATTTAAACAAATTACTTGATTGTAAGATAACCTCTAATGAGTTTACAAAAATATAAAATTAAACCAAAAGTATCAATAAAAAACACACACAGGTATTTTAAAATATTCAAGAGATCGTGAAAATCAACAGCGGTTTAAAAAGAATTTTAAACGCATGAAACCTCCACATGTTTGGATAGGTTTACCTAAGCAAAAATGTTTTTAAGTAAGCACCAAAAATAGAACAGTGAATGTGCCTGCCTCATGACAATAGGAAGGGACTTCCAAAGTTTAGGTGCTGCCCCACTAAAAGATTGATTTCTTACAAGTGCAGGATGAGTACCAAGTGGCAACTGTAACAGTGCCAGTACTTTGCCCTTCTTCATATTCAGAAATCTGGTTGGATTACTGTGGATGCTTCAGCTAGTTCAGGTTGTGGCAGGCAAGCAATTCACCTGGGGCCTGCTGGGTAGAACATATCTTGACAGTGTTAACTTTGTGTCTTGCTCTCTGGGACTTTATGGTCCAAATCAGTCATATACTGTACATGTAGACAGCAGCTCTGGACTCACTGAGTCAGTGGCTATGAATTTACTGCTATTTCATAGGGCTTAGAAAAACATTCTGAAAGCCGGTGACAATTAATCATGGTTTCCATAATTAATACCTGTTGTTTCTGTGAGCAAAGTTTCTGAGTAATGATCATTTTCTTTGGAAATTCCCTCCATCAAGAGCCAAGTGCTTTGCGGTGGTGAAAAAAATCAATTCCTCAACAAACATTTCCTCCTCTCTGGGTTTCCATCATCTTTCTTATCATGAATATGATACATTATTGTCCTCCATCAGCACCATAGAGAGGTTTCTGTGGTTGACCTCCTTTCCTATCTTCTATAATCAATGCTGGAGTCCTGCATGCAACAAAAGAGAGCCAAATGCTTTGCAGGCCACTTAGCATGGAGGCTAATGTACTATCTGAGCACTCGGGGCTCTTTTTAGAGTGTTGCCATTTGTCCACAAGTTCAGAGATAAAGGAACACTCCACTTCTATTGAAATAAAGGAAGTTTTGCTGCTGCATTCCTGGAAATCAAATGTTTTGTTTCTGGGCAGTTCCACAGCGCTACCAACAGACACATCCAGGTCCAAATATTACTGGTCTTAAATAAGAAAAGTGTGAACTAGTTTCAGTCTATTTTGAATGCATTTTATTCCATTATGCTGGGAAATAATTGTGGGGGTTTTTTGCTAGCCTGTCTTGAACTTTCAGAATCACAGGCTCTTTGTTGAGAACCAGAGAGGACTCTAACCCTTCTGTAGTCTATGCACTAGTTTAGGTTCTTGTGAGGCTTGTGCGGCTGCCTTTGAAGATTGTTTGGAAACTGCAGCTGGTTTAGAATTCAACAGCCAAATCGCTGACCACAGAAAATTGTTCTGAGCGTGTAATCTTGATTCAACAGCAAAGGCTACCAATTAGTTTCTGAGCTCAATTTAAGTGCTGGTTTTGACCTATAAAGCTTTTATGCAGTTCAGGACCTCAACATTTTAAGGGTCACCTCTCCCCCACATGAACCAACCTAGACAAATCAATCACTTTTTACATGTGCCGTCTCCAAGGAAGGTGCAGAGGACAGCAACACAAAAACAGATGCTATTGGATTCCAGCTCCCACCAGCCTCAGCCACCAGGGCTAATAGTCAGGAATTGGTCAGGAACTTCCTTTGTTCCAAAAGGAAAGACAGACTCTGATAAGTGTGCCTGGTATCCCAGGAATCTCACACAACTCGGAGACTGGGGTGGTGTGTAATAATACATTGGTGGCTTGCATTTTTTGCAGGGAGCTCTAGGTAGCAGCGTAAACAGTGATTGCTTCATTTCATCCAAACAGCAACCTAGTGAGGTAGGTTGAGAGAGTCTGAGAGATTTACATAGCTGACCCAAAGGCATCCTGACATCCTCCATAGAGGCTGAGAGGGTTTGAACCCAAGTCCCCTGACATTTAGGGCTCATTCACACTGACCTTTTGCCCCAGTCTTTCCAGGGACAGGTCTGTGCTTAAAAGCTCTGTGTCCAAGCATTGTTGATTTTTGCCCTGAGCTTTTCCCGCAAAAAGCTGCTCTTTAGCGCTCAGTCAGAGCAAACATCAATTCAGGTTTTCTGAAGATTGCTATTTGCTCCAATAGAGCTTTGAAGAGCAGGTTTTCACGAGGAATACTCCTGTGTTTAAAAAATGGCACTCAGACACAGAGGTTTAATGTGCAGAACACACCTTGAAGGAGTGGATGAAAGGTACAGTGGTGCCTCGCAAGACGAAAATAATCCAAGTCTTTTCGTCTTGCGGTTTTTTTGTCTTGCGAAGTATCCCTATTAGCGGCTTAGCAGATTAGCGCTATTAGCGGCTTAGCGGCTAAGCGGCTATTAGCGGCTTAGAAAAAGGGGGAAAGCGAAAAAACTCACAAGATTCGCAAGACGTTTTCGTCTTGCTAAGCAAGCCCATAGGGAAATTGGTCTTGCGAAGTGCCTCAAAAAACGGAAAACCCTTTTGTCTAGCGGGTTTTTCGTCTTACGAGGCATTCGTCTTGCGAGGCACCACTGTAATTGCAAATAAGCTCTTAAACCACACCACTATCCTTGCTCTGTGTGAACTTCCCTGCTTATTTGATATCGCCTTGCATTTTTGATCCTGCCCAAATCTCCCTGAGCTGGAGATGACAGGGCATCTCTGTAGCTTATCCTGAGCTTGGCCTGATGTAAGTGGAGGTTGTTTTGCTTGCAGACAATAGTTGTTGTTGTTTTTCAAGTGGTCAGTTGCACATAAAAATGCGGGGTTTGGGGAGAATAATGTGTGCAGTTAGAAAGCTAGTGATGTGGGGAGAGGTCTGGAAATGCCAATTTTACATATGAGGGACTGAGACGGGGGGGGGGGGGCTTATCCAGTTAGTGGTAGGGGTTTACTCTGCTTGGAATCCAGTCACCATTAAACAGTATTTATTTTTGATGTAACAGCAATATGAGACTTCCAGCCTTATCTTAACCAGGAATTATTCCAAGCGAAAGGAATTATCCACTCAGGGGAGGAAGAGCAGGCAACTGTACCCATCTCTCATCTTCTTGAATATACATTTCCCATCCAGCTTCAGTGTCTATAGGGAATCCAGAAAGCTCTCTTCCAGTCAAAGCTGCTTTGCTGGCAGTACATCAGAAAGCATCCATGCATCATACCTTGCAAAGAATTGCGGGAAATATTTGTGTTCAGTGTCGCAAAAGGGGAGGGGATGCCTGATGCTGTTGTAAATGTGATTTTCGTTCTAGATGATTTAAGAATGGGGCTTGCAGTTGGCCAAGTCCTACTCGGAGTAGACCCATTAAAACGAATGTGCCTAACAGTTATGCCCATTAACTTCAGTGGGTCTATGCTAAGTAAGACTAGTATTGAATACCGCTAAATATGTGGCACATGCAACATTCAGGGTGTCACGCCATGTTCTCCCAGTAGTCCAGGACTTTGGGGGAGCTGTTTAGAGAATGAGCAGGAGGTTCACCCAACGCATCACCGCTGGCTTATCACAGCATGAAGTAGTACAGTATGTGTTACTGTCTAAACACAGGGTCCTAACACAATTAAGTCCAAAGTAACTACAACACATTATTCTCCCTCTTGAAGAGGGATGGGAAACATGTGACCTTTCAGGTGTTGCAGTACAACAACTCCCATCCTATAAACCCATATAAATCGACCCAGGCTTTGTGATGATCATCTGAGGCCCTATTTCATGTGCCTCCTCCATAAGAGGTGTGGAGGGTGGCAACACCAGAGCAGAGCCTTTTCTGCATCGGCTCCCTGTTTGTGGAATACTCTCCCCAGGGAGGCTCATCTAGCACCCTCACTGTACATCTTTGGGCGCCAGGTGAAAATATTCCTCATCATATACTATATAATGTACAGTGGTACCTCAGGTTAAGAACTTAATTCATTCTGGAGGTCCGTTCTTAACCTGAAACTGTTCTTAACCTGAAGCACCACTTTAGCTAATGGGGCCTCCCGCTGCCGCCACCACGCGATTTCTGTTCTCATCCTGAAGCAAAGTTCTTAACCCGAGGTACTATTTCTGGGTTAGCAGAGTCTGTAACCTGAAGCGTATGTAACTTGAAGTGTAACCTGAGGTACCACTGTATTTGAAAAATCACTGTAAACAACTAAATTCATTAGCAGGATTCATTTAGAACTCGTATTTGAAATTCACACTAAGCAATAGTAAGGGATTTACGCATCCTTCAGAAACATGTTTCAGAAACACCAGTGTTTAATCTCTGGTTTGGCAGAAGAAAAACATAAGTGGAAGCAATGAAAAGGTGACATGAATGCACTCAGGAATCTGGACACAACTTCCCCATTTCTTTAATTATGGCAATTACTCTGGTTCTGGCAGAGCTCCAGCACATACCAGGACAGCGTCCTTGAAGCCTCATAGCCTGCAAGCTGCACACGGATTTTAATTTAAACACACACAAAAGTAGGTTGCTTCATTAACCATTTATGGGGGAAATAGTTGTTATTATTGACACTGGAGACAGAGGACTGGGCAGTGGTCAAGTCCCTTTGCTGGCCAGCATCTAATCGTGGAACTAGCCCCAAACTGGAAGCAGAGAAAAGGCAAAGAAACGTGGGGTATTTTTATAGTTCTGTTTAGAGTACGTAATGTTTTGATAATATAAATGTTTTAAGTCTTTTGTATCAATTCAGTATATTTTCTTTTAATTGTCAAATGATTCTGTGTACATTGCGGCAGCCTTTGGCTGTGTGCAATAAAACTGACTGACTGAAACGTGAAACCAGGAGCAGCCTCGCCCTTCTGTCCTTGTAGTGAGGCGCTCTGGGCAATGCATGTTCCCCAGCAGTGCTTCCCCACCTTCCTCTTCCCTCTTCCCTCCTTGGTAGCAGCAGAGCTCTCCCACTCCCTCCCTCTTGGCTGGCCCAGAGGCAGGACGCATGTTGGCATCGCAGCAGCTCCCCAGAAATTTGTGCCGGGGCCATGGCTCCCCCTGCCCCCCCCCACGCTACACCACTGGTTGGAGGGCAGTAACATTTCCTGTTTCTTTTTTTTAGAAAAAAAAGATTTGTTTTACAGTGGTGCCCGCAAGACGAACGCCTCTCAAGACGGAAAACCCGCTAGACGAAAGGGTTTTCCGTTTTGGAGGCGCTTCGCAAAACGAATTTCCCTATGGGGTTGCTTCGCAAGACGAAAATGTCTTGCGAGTTCCCGCGTTTTTTTTCCGGTTTTTTCGCCCTTTTCCTAAGCCGCTAAGCCGCTTCTCAGCTGATCGCTAAAAGCCGCTAGAACGCTAATAGCGCTAATCCGCTAAGCTGTCAATGGGCTTGCTTCGCAAGATGAAAAAACCGCTAGACGAAGAGAATCGCGGAACGGATTCTTTTCATCTTGCGAGGCACCACTGTATTTACAAATATCAGGATATTGTCCTTGAGGTCTTACTTGAAGTTGGAAAATTACTAAGAATTCCAAACAGTAGGGAGGCATTTGAATACTGTTCTTATCATCTATACATGAAATAAATGTTTGCCATGTACTTTTCTCTCTATAACACACAGTTTTTTTCTCCTAAAAAGTAGGGGAAATGTCTGTGCGTCTTATTGAGCAAATGTGTGGTCCCTGGAGCCGACTGGCCCGAGTGCAGGGGCAAAAATCAGGCAAAAATCAAATTGTGTGTCAGGGAGGAGGGACGCCTGAAGAGAGGAAGCTGTTGCTTTCCTGCATTCTGCCTCAGGGTCTTACTGCCCACCCTCTTCTGTTTCGGTTGCTGTTTGCTCAAACGGAACAAAGAGCACCTCCCCTCCCCTCCCCTCCAGGCAAGCAGAGGAGACAGGATCGGATCACGTCTTTCCTTCTAATTCCTCTCCGTGCTCCAGTGCTGCTGCGTCCAGGGAAGCATTTTAGGGACTCGCAGGGAGCCGGAAAACATGCAGGTGGGAGAGAGAGAGAGAGAGAGAGAGAGAGAGAGAGAGAGAGCTGGCTTGGGTGGGTGGGTGGAAACTTCCTTTCCTCCCTCCCATTAAACCCCTCTCCTGCATTCTTAGCCAGCTGCTTCTCTGCACACCCCTCTCGTGCTCCTTGTCGCTTCTGTGTTTTTCCTTCCCTCCCCACTTAAAACGTGGTTACAAAGCACGGATCCACATGGATCCTCAGGATCTTTGCATTGGGTCACCCCAAATTCACCATCAGATCACATAGCATGTCCATGGCTACAGCCTGCACCAAAAAAATCATGCACCCACTGTTGCCTGGGGCTGCAATGGTGCAAAAACATGGTTACAAAGCATGGATCCACATGGATCCTCAGGATCTTTGCATTGGGTCACCCCAAATTCACCATCAGATCACATGTCTGTGGCCACAGCATGAGGCACAAAAATGATACATCCACTGTTTCATTCAGAATCCCCCCCCCCCCCCCGTTTTCCTCCTCTAAAAACGATGTGCGTGTTATGGTCAAGTGCGTGTTATAGAGCGAAAAATACGGTATTATTATTATTATTATTATTATTATTATTATTATTATTATTATTTTATCCTCGAGTTCTTATTGTTGTTGGAACTATGTTGGCCAGCTTGAGCTCCAAGAAAGTTTGAATTATAAATGTAATAACTATGTGTTTTTAAATGAATCTGCACTCTATTCGCGTTGCTCTAGGACTGCAAAACCAGACAGAGCTCATAAGGCCAAGAGCGAAAACCAACCTTGTTCCTCTCTCTGTTTCTTTCCTCTTTATATTGTGCCTTTTAGATTGTGAGCCTGCGGTCTTTTAATATAATATGTAAACCACTTAGGGGAAAAAATAGGTGTATTATAAGTGCTAAATTAAGAATGAGGTGTGACTTTTAGAAGACATCTGAAGGCAGCCCTGTACAGTGGTACCTCGGGTTACATATGCTTCAGGTTACAGACTCCACTAACCCAGAAATAGTGCTTCAGGTTAAGAACTTTGCTTCAGGATGAGAACAGAAATTGTGCTACGGCAGCATGGTGGCAGCAGGAGGCCCCATTAGCTAAAGTGGTGCTTCAGGTTAAGAACAGTTTCAGCTTAAGAACGGACCTCCGGAACGAATTAAGCACTTAACCCGAGGTGCCACTGTATAGGAAAGTTTTAAATGTTTGGTGTTTCACTGTGCTTAAAACCACCCTTGTTGTTGTTGTTTAGTCGTTTAGTCGTGTCCGACTCTTCATGACCCCATGGACCAGAGAACGCCAGGCACCTCTGTCCTCCACTGCCTCCCGCCACCCAACCACACATTATTATAGGAGCCAACTCCTAGGGGCCAAGGTCTCTTCAGCCCCCCTCCAATAAAATATTTGAGGAGGCCCGGTCCCCCAAAGTTGATGGACATTGCCATTCTTGTGCACCACAACATGTGATCAGTTATGCGGGGCGGTGCTTACCAGCCCCCCATTATTTTATTCAAGTTGGCACCCCTGATCTAATGCTAGTCCTACTCAGAGCAGACCCATGACTAAGACTGTGTACACACTCCAGTTTATTCTGCATCCAGTCCACCCCTGCTACTGGTTTGAAAACTGGCATACACACATCAACGGCAACCTGTGTCTACCCTCCCTCTCTCTCTCTCTCTCTCTTTACAAAAAACTATGCTTTGATACACCCCACCCCCAAATCAGCTTCAATCAAAATTAAATAAAAGTAATCAACCAGCTGCATTTTAAGCCAGTGAAATGTTCAGTCTACTCTGAACAGAACTTAAGTTGGCTGCAAACCAACCACCATCATCAATGTCAAGCGCCATCTGGCTCTTAAGCCACTATCTTAAGAGCCGGGGGGAGCAAGACCAGGGTCCAGGTTGAGTAATACTAAACCACCTTGGCTATGAGTCCTGAAAGACCCGCTCCCTGCCTTACAGGCCTTCTCCCACCTGGCCTGGGAGGGCAGGGCTGGACTGACTCCAACTGCAAAAGCTGAGGCTCGTGAACAGACTCTTCCACTAGGGCTTTTGGAGGGGAGGGGGTTGTTTCTGGTTTGGATATTAATTTTTGGTGCCTTTATTTTAAATCTTATTATGATTTATGTGGAAATTGTTCAAGTTGGTTGTGTACGTCCTGATGTTTTATTGCTTGACTTTTGTTGCATTTGCAACTACAATTTTTTTCTCCATGTTTTGTGCAGCCTTGGGCATGCTTTTCACTATGTCAAGGCAGTATACAAATAAAACTATGTGCCATGCAATACTGTGCATGTTTTTAGCCTTTCTCTAATTTATCTAAAGAAGGCTGATCGCGGAAGAATTGATGCTTTTGAATTATGGTGCTGGAGGAGACTCTTGGGAGTCCCATGGACTGCAAGAAGATCAAACCTATCCATTCTGAAGGAAATCAGCCCTGAAGGCTCACTGGAAGGACAGATGTGAAGCTGAGGCTCCAGTACTTTGGCCACCTCATGAGAAGAGAAGACTCCCTGGAAAAGACCCTGATGTTGGGAAAGATGGAGGGCACAAGGAGAAGGGGACGACAGAGGACAAGATTGTTGGACAGTGTTCTTGAAGCTACCAGCATGAGTTTGACCAAACTGCGGGAGGCAGTGGAAGACAGGAGTGCCTGGCATGCTCTGGTCCATGGGGTCACGAAGAGTCGGACACGACTAAACGACTAAACGACAACAACAAAAATTTATCTGCAAGCGGCCTTGAATTCCCGATCTGGGGGGCAAGCAAATGATAAGAAAGAAGAAGAAGAAGAAGAAGAAGAAGAAGGAGGAGGAGGAGGAGGAGGAGGAGGAGGAGGAGGAGGTGGTGGTGGTGGTTGCCGGTTCAATCCCTGTATGGACCAGCTGCATATTCCTGCATTGCAGAGGGTTGGACTAGATGATCCTCAGGGTCCCTTCCAACTCTACAGTGCTATGCTATGCTATGCTATGCTATGCTATGCTATGCTATGCTATGCTATAAGAACAACAACAACAACAACAACAACAACCACCCCGGCCGCGCCTCGGGCATCAGCAGATGGCTGGGTGCTGGCGAAGATGAGCGGCTTTGCGCCGTAGCTCCGCCCTCCCTCCGCGTTTTCTCCGCCACGCGGGCGCGGGGGCCAATCTCTGCCTCGCCAGCGCGGAGCAGCGGCGCCTGGCAGAGCGGAGGCGAGCGCAGCTGCGCCGCCCTGGAAGCGCGTGCTCGGGTGTCCCATTGCGTCTGCGGAGCCGGAGAGCGAGGCAGGCAGCAAGCGAGAGAGCGAGAGCGCCCCTGGCCGGCTCCCCTCGGCCCTTGGGATCCTCGTAGGAGGAGGCGCGCAGGTGGGTTCAGCGCTTGGGGATGCGGGCGGTGCGGGGGGAGAGCGCAGGGAGGGCTCCGGGCTCCAGGAGCGGCGGTTTGTTGGCCCAGCTGGCCGCTCTCTAGCCCGGAGAGGGGGGCTGGGGGGCCCCGGAATTGCGGGGCTTTGGCGGCGCCCCCGACTCAATGCGCCCATTGTCCAGGTGTCCCTCCGTAGGCAGGCCGCGCTGGCCCAGGGAGGGCTTTGGCGTGCGCTTTTACGCACGTCAAAATGGAGAGGACGCGGAGGGGGCCCGGAAAGCCAGGAGACCGTTGCAGCCTTCTGGAAGGGTGGGCTCGCGGGCAGGCGGGGAGGTGGGAGGAAATGGGGTTCGAGGGCCGGGGGGCGCCCCCTCCTCTGCGTGGAGGATTCCGCCTTTGCACCAGCTTTCCTCTCCGCCCTCCAAACCCACACCAGCCTCTGCCCTCGC
This sequence comes from Podarcis erhardii, assembly GCF_964252035.2. NCBI lineage: Eukaryota > Metazoa > Chordata > Lepidosauria > Squamata > Lacertidae > Podarcis > Podarcis erhardii. Next base: position 5,894,165 of record NC_138514.1, read on the forward strand.
CGGGTTGGCAAAAGATGCGGGAGATGCTGCTTTAACGGCCGAGCGATGGGCCTAAAGATTGCCGTGGAGAAGGGAGGAAAGCTGCCCCACACATTCTGGGTCAGACCACTGCCGGATTTACTTATAAGCTAGGACTCCCCCAAAAAATTTAAAGGGGGAAAAACGATGTACATTTCCAAAATATAAGATAAAAAAGAAATAGATTACTGTAAACCTACATACAGCAACAGTGTTTTGTGTTGTGTAGGCTCCTATGATGTAAGCAGCCTGCTAGCCGGCTCCCTCACTAGTTTGCTCTTTTTTATGTGTTTTACGGTGCCTACATTCTGCATGGACTGGTTGCATTAGTTTGATAAAATACATATTTTGTTATGTGCAAATGGCTTTAGATACCTATTGGGTCCATAAATTACCATATAGCATATATTCAACACACACAAAACAGTGACAATTGTTTGTTGACAAAGGACAGCTGGGCATATAAAGGGCCCCATTACCTTCAGGAGCTTAGGGCCTCATCAAACCTAAATCTGGCCCTGGGTCAGACCGTTTGTCCATCTGCCCTGGCATTTTGCTGTATACACGCCATTTAAAGCGCACGGCCAGCAATCCTGGGAACTGTAGTTTGTTAAGGCTGCTGGGAATGGAAGCTCTGTTTGGGGTAAATTACAGGTCCCAGGTTTCTTGTGGTGGGGGTGCTTCAAGGGTTTGTGCACACCCAATGTTCTCTTTGGTTGGCAGTGGTTTGCAAAGGTCTTAAGCAGACTCCTTTTCCAGCATCTATTTTCCAGTCTTGTATGTTCCTTACTACAGTGGTACCTCAGGTTAAGTACTTAATTTGTTCCAAAGGTCCGTACTTAACCTGAAACTGTTCTTAACCTGAAGCACCACTTTAGCTAATGGGGCCTCCTGCTGCCATTGCGCCGCCGGAGCACAATTTCTGTTCTCATCCTGAAGCAAAGTTCTTAACCTGAAGCACTATTTCTGGGTTAGCGGAGTCTGTAACCTGAAGCATCTATAACCTGCAGCGTATGTAACCCGAGGTACCACTGTACTGAACACTGAAGCTAAGTGTCTTCTTTGCCACCAAACTATGGTGGTCCCCCTTCTATTGTGGTCCCTTTTCTGGATAACATACCATGGAATTGCCCCCTTTCCCCACTTTCCAGGCTTATTTTCTAACGTTTCATTTCTGCATTTTAGCTTCTCTCTCTCTCATGGCAAGAAATCTTTGCTTGCTTATAGCATGTCAGCCATGCTTCTGGGCATTACATAACAACCTTTGACACCACGAACATTCTAGTTGGTTGTACAGCCCTCTTGGAGTAAAGAATGTTGCTTTTGGATTATTTTGCATCGCTCCCAGAGATTGCTTGTAGGAGGAATGAGGAAGATCCCCTAAAGGGTAGGCATTTTCCCTCGAAGGATTATGCCACAGCAAGCTTTAAGGTGCCACACACATTTGCTTATGAAAATGTTCTGTCAGGATCATCTCAGAAATTTGGAAATTTGCAAGGGATGAAATGCGCATTGAATAAATGCATTTTGCAATCGTTCTTCACCTCTCTGGGCATCAGAAGCGAGTCCTGCTCACGGAGCAGCAGTTATATGGTTAAAAAGACATGCAGTTCCAAGCCAGCAGTTTTGCCTGTCTTCTGGCTCCACAGAAACCCTGGTTTGTAAAGGGAGCTCCTGTCACTCTGCCAATGCCTGGTGATTTCCCCTGAGCAGCATTCCCCATAGGTTTCCAACCATTGCAGATTGGTTGCCATCCTCACTCAAAGCAACTCCCTGTATGAGCACCTTGTGGCGAAACTGTCACTAGATCTGCTGCCATGATTAGTTGATAGTTAAGACAAGGATGATTTGAAGTTTGCTAAGTCAAAATAAGAAATAATGTATTTTCCTTGTGTATCAATAATGATCTGAGAGTACAGCAAAAAAAAACTACCAGCTAACACCTTTGCAAAGCTAAGCAGGGTTCATTATGGTTTCTATGACAACCATCAAATCCTGCACTTACGGTACTTAGTCATTAGCAAAATGCAAGCTCAGGCACACCGCTAATGGGCTTTACGATTAGAAAGGTCATAGTTTGCTATATCTAACAGTGCTCGTGTATTTTTTTAATAGATGTGTATAGCTTATGAAGCAATATCCTGCAATCAGATGGTTGGGGTTTTTTTTATATTTGCATAACAAAACTGAATAACTTTGTGAGTGCGATAAATACTTTAACAGATTCCACATTGACAGGGGCATTAAGTAAATTTTTGTTTGGTTGCCTCAAATGAAAGGTATAAAACACTCAAACCTGCAGTTAAAATGCATGCAGGATATTGCTGCCAAAGACCTAAGGTCCAAAATTCATCTGACAGTAAAATGATAGGTCCCCATACCGAATAAAATTGGACTTGTAGATCACCATACCAAAAAGGTTGGAAGCCACTGCCCTAGAGAGCATCCCCCAGGGCTTTTCCAAAACACTCTCTTGCTATCATAACTGTGCCATGCTTAAAATGAGGTCAGAAAAGCTTTGCTCAGATTGATCTGTCAAGCAGTAACATTCACCACAGATTTAAAAAACATGAGCTTTTGGTGAGAGCAGTCCAGATTAAAGAGGTGGTTCTGTAATTTTCTACAAATATTTCTCTGCAGTTGTTCCAAATCATGAATTTAGTAGAGGCAGATGTGGTGGTTAGAGCAGGGGTAGCCAGCATGTAATAATGTGTATACAGCCTAAGTTTGTGCATAACACTAGCGCATAGCATTGATGCAGGCTGAAAGGGCGATGGTTCTCCTGTAACAATAAGAGGCATAAGTAACTTGGTGGCAGCACTGCTGTTGCAAAACTTCTTCCTCACTTTGAGGTTTCACAATACTGATGGGAATTGAGCTTTTATATGCTGTTCTGTAATTTGGCAGTCCTGTGTGGTCAAGGCCTTAATGCAGCCTTTGGGCCCAGTGAGACTTACGTCTGAGTAAACGTGGGATTGCTCCGTAATGGTGATGGCAAAGGAAATGCAAAAGGCTGGCAACTTCATTTATTAAATATTAAGTTCCCTTGTGCCAGTAGGAAACAAGTGGCACCAGCGAAAAATGTTGCAGAATGGATTGCTCTTGTTCAGGGTGGCAGCCAGCCATGCCCTTGCCCAAGACACTCCATTCCATTCCACTCCACCTCAACCTGCATTCAGTCAGCATTTCATGGTCGCTGAACATACTTGGTTTTCACGCAGTGCCGGATTCACGTATAAGCTAAACAAGCCATAGCTTAGGGCCCCACTCTCTTGGGGGCCCCCCAAAAAATTAAGGGAAAAAACCTGTACATTTCAAAAATATAAGATAAAAAGAAATGAAATAAATCCTATGTACAGCAATAGTGTTTTGTGTTGTGTAGGCTCCTATGATGTAAGTAATAATTATTATTAATTATTTCACTATTAATATACTTCTTCTTAATTGTTTTTCACTATTAATATATTGTATTTCAGGTCAACAATTACTTCGATAAAATACATATTTTGTTATGTGCAAATGGCTTTAGATACCTATTAGGTTAAGATTACCAGATTTTTTTTCAGTGAATCTGGGGACACTTTGCAGCTTTAATGGATTTTGTATGGGGACTGATCTGTAAATCTGGGGTCTGTCTGGTAACCTTATATTAGGTCCATAAATTACCATATAGCATATATTCAGCATGAAAAACAGTGACAATTGGTTGTTGACAAAGGACAGCTGGGCATATAAAGGGCCCCATTACGTTCAGTAGCTTAGGGCCTCATCAAACCTAAATCCGGCCCTGTTCTCACGGGACAGTTGGGTTCTCCCCAGAACTCCCTGAGAGCTTTTGCCCCCTTAAAGGGTTCCCCCCGCTTTTTGGCGAGGAGAGTTGCACTTCCTGCAAGCTTTCTGGTGCTTTTCTTTTGCATGTGGATCATGCTGTTTTGGCTTCCTAAGGATCCACAGAGAATGTGCTGGGTATTACTACATGATTCTCAGCAATGCCCCTTAGTTGAGGTTTTGGGGAAAAACATGTTTGTTTACATCAGTTTTCAGTGCAATCCAATGCATGAATACTCAGAAGTAAGTCTTTTTGAGTCCAGCAGGCCCTTTCCCCAGGTCTGTGCGTAGTCATTAGGGATGGGTGCATCTGCCAATTTCCATTTCTTGGTTTCTCATTTTTCCTATCTTACGTTCAGTTCTCAACATTTCCACATAACTTTGTTATTTTTTTCTCAAAAAAACCCCTCCTCGTGAAAATTCAGCATTCTGTGGCACATTTCTCCTAACACACACATTGTGTGTGCAGTTTTGCCTATTACACACATTTTTGCAAAGTAGTTTTTCTTAAGACAATTTTTGCATATTGTTTTCTTTAATTTCCACATTTTATCGCACGTTTCACCTGCGTATACAGATCACTCGCAACTTGCACGTGTATTGACGTGTGCGGTTTCAGCTTTACACAGTTGAAGGCCAGCCAGCCGAGATCGCAGAAATTACCGTATTTTTTGCACCATAACACTCACTTTTTTCCTCCTAAAAAGTAAGGGGAAATGTGTGTGCGTGTTATGGAGGGAATGCCTATGGGTGGCATGCCTACGGATTTTCCTCCTCTAAAAACTACATGCGTGTTATGGTCGGGTGCGTGTTATAGAGCGAAAAATACGGGAAATTCCTGAAAAGTGGAGAGCTTAAAAGCTCACAGACTTGCTTACTAGGTTCTTACAAGATTTTGGAACGCCCTGCAAGATCTTGCGAGAGCCTGGTAAGCAGGTCTGGGAAAATAAAAGCAGTTAGCATGTGCCATTGTGGGCTCTTTACAGGCTGTTTCCCAGTTTTTAAAGGGTTGTTTTGACCATATGAGATTTCAGCTATGGCCATACACGCTGTCCCTGAAACACAACACCTGTGTAAGATAGTATTCACCTGTATGCATCTCTGAACTCATTACTTGACTGGAGAACTGCCTTACAAAATTGGAAGTGTTTTGGTCCATATATTACCATTCTGGAAAATGTGAACCAGTTAGGATCTCCTTTAAATGCAAACAGAATCGAAGTTCCACCCCATCCCTAATTCTAGGAGTAGCCTAAATAAATTAATATTACAAAAGCCTGCTTTTTCATTAAAAACATTGCTTTAAATTGTTGACACTCCTGATTAGTAGAAATGTATCTTCTCTGGATCTCCTGACCCTTAATTCTGCTGCCATCTTTACAGCTCATTTCACAATCTCTGATCTCCCCACACCCGACTTTACAGAGATATTAAGGTCAAGATAAGCCATCCAACTACGGATTACTGGGCTTCTAAACTCTGCATAGTGTTAACCCTAAATAGATGCTGCTTAATAGTGGTAGTAGTAGCAGCAGTAAAATAAACTCTGCCCTGATATAATACAGCTAAAATTAACAAAAGTTAAAAGCAAGGCTTCAGCTAAAATAACTTTTACACTACAAAGCTATGCCTGAGACTAGCAAGGCTGTGCACAAACCATACATTTAAAGCACACACAGAATCCTGGGAACGGTAGTTTGTTAAGGGTGCTGGGGATTGTAGTTCACGAGGGGTAAATTGCAGTTCTCATTTTTCTTTTTTTTGTGGGGGGCGTACACAGCCTAAGTCTCATTGAATTCAGTGGGACTATTCTGAGTAGAAAGGTAGGATTGTGCTGTCAATCAGTTTTGGCCATATACAGGATTCTCTTCTATAAGCTTCAAAAGCTGCTTTCAACAGGACTGTGCTTTGGGGTCTTTGAGATTCAGTGCCTGCAGTATTTACATCTTGGATTCCATGTGGTTTGTTCTTGTTTTTAACTGGTTTTCCCTGCCATTTTAACATGCAAACCACTTTGGCATTTCCTTTTTAACTGAAAATTAGTATTAAAATATTTTTGGAGAAATAAGTTTTTTTCTAGGACGCTCCCGAGTTTTGCAGCCCACAAATGCTAAGTTCTAAATACTACCTATTACATTAATTGCATTTAATGTGGCGGATATATTTTTAGAAGCTAGCATAGGTGCCAAAGGGAAATCTGATCAGGACTGTGTTGGGCAGGGAGAGGGGAGATTAACCCCTCCTCCCCCACTGCAGTCCTGTTGAAAATCACTGTCTACCCTCCCTCCCTGCTACTGCGTTAATTAAACTCACTGTCCATCCTGCTTTCTTTTGTTTAACAGGATTTGTATATGGTGTAATCAACAAAAACCTCTGAAGCAGTTTATCACAGCCTGCAAGCGGGTCATGTTGCCTGTTTGAGTGGGTCTCAGGCTCTATAAGTAAATCTAAATAGTTTTTGCTTTTAATCCTCCATTAGTATGATGAATGGCTCTTGCAATTCTTTTGATTCATTGGTGTGGTTTTTTTAATATTAATTTTTATTAATTTTAAAACATAAAAATTGTCATACATTCCACAAAATTCCATCTCTTATACAATCTTTTTGGACTTCCATCAGCACCTCTGGTGATCTTCCATTTTTATAATTTCTTCTGCATTTCTTAAATTCATATTGACTTTAATTCTCATAACTAACATCATCCTTTTTGTTCAATAATGCAATAGTTCAAATTATTCCCCTTACAAAACTTCCTGCAAATCTACAAATGCAATCTGGTCATAACAACTACTTTTCAAATAATCCGTAAATTTACGCCAATCTTCTGTGAATCTCTGGTCCTGCCGGTTTTGAATTCTTCCCGTTAGTTTGTCTAATTCTGCATAGTCCATCAATTTCATCCTCCAATCTTCTTTCGGCGGTAATTCTTCTTGCTTCCATTTTTGTGCCAATAATATTCTTGCTGCCGTCATTGCATACAAAAACAGCTTACAATCATTTCTGTTGATTCATTGATGTGTTTTAATGTTATGTTTGCACTTGTAACCAAACATCAAAGCCTTTTAACAAGCCTTTTAACATTTGGGAACTTCTCTCTAGGGGCCAATTCAGCGACAGTTTGCCAGGAGGTGCTTGCCATCCCAGGCAAGCTGTAATATGAGCACCTTGGGGCAACCGGTCACTGGATCTGCTGGCAGGTTTACTTAACGGTTAAGCCAAGGATGGTCTGAAATGTGCTTCATCAACATAAAAAAAAATATATTTACCCCATGTATCTATAATGATCTGTGACTATGTCTGACAACTGTCAGCCCATGCACTGACCTACTCAGGAACAAAATGCAAGCTCAGCCCCCCCACTGATACTTGCCATAATGGATTTCATTATGAATAAAACTACTAAAAATGTTCATAGTTCATTATATCCAGCTTTGCTTAGGAAACCAAATGTTTTTAGAATGGATTTTTATAGCCTATGAAGTAATATTCTGGAGTCAGGGTGGGTGGTGGTCTTGCATCCCATAAACATAACTTTAACTAACTTTGTAAGTGCTATAAATATTTCAACAAATTCCACTTTAATAGGAGCATTAAGCAAATTTTTGCTTGGGTGTCTCAAGTAACGGTTATAATGTAGGCAGGCTTGCAGTTTAATGCACAAAACAGATGGCTGCCAAAAATCTAAGGTCCAAAATTCACCACAATAGTGGGTTGTCATAGAAGTCAGCATTTTCAAATTATATATGCATAATAATAATATTGCATGATAAAATCACATATCTGGGGTGGCTTTCTTTTTCCTTTTCAAAAGGGGGATTAGTTTTAGAATACAGTCCCATTAAATGCATGAAAACATTTAACATAACTCATAGTTCTTCTTTTCCATTTTAAACAAAGAAAATGGCACTCATTGATTGAAAACAAAGACACTACGGGTTGCTTGATAAAAGGGTTCGTTCTTCAGTTAAATGTCGTGCATACTAAGGCTGCAGTTAGAGAAAAGCATTGTTGTTTTTTAGAAATGGCCCTGCTAGCACACATTTGATTTGCCATCTGCTTTGGGCCTGTTGCAAAACCCAGCAAGTCATGAGAGCTATTTTTAAAACCCCTTCCCTCCCTTGACAGAGGGGATGATGGTGAACTCTAGCTGCCCGTTCTACTGTATAAGTCAAGGCTTCCAACCAGCTACCATTTCTGCCAGAGAGATGTGTTTGTTCATGCTCTGCGGTACATGGTGTGCTGTAGAGCTGCATTAAGAACATTTTGCCCTGTAATTTTTTTGCATGAGGTGATGTCTGCACACGCGCCCTGCTCAGTTATGAAGCTGACCACCCAACCAACTCCTGAGAAATAACAATCCATTTTGAAAGGATTGTGTGGTGGTCCGTTTAGGTGACGTACAGTCATACCTCTTGTTACGTTGGGTTCAGGTTATTTTCTTTCAGGATACGTCCCGTGGCGACCCGGAAGTAACGGAACGGGTTACTTCCAGGTTTCGCCAAATGCGCAGACGCTCAGAATGACATCACGCACATGCGCAGAAGCGGCGAATCACGGCACGCGCAGACGCGGGTTGCGTTCTGCTCATGTTGCGAATGAGGCACCGGAACGGATCTTGTTCGCAACTAGAGGTACCACTGTTTTTGTGTTAACAGGCGTTTACTGATACCATTTCACAGAGTAGTATTTAGGCCCTTTAGCCTTTGGTGTTCATGCAGATTTCCATTTTGTGTACTGTTTAATAGTATACCATGTGACTGGTAAGGTTCTTCCTTATCCCATAGCTGTCACTCAGAGGAAGAGCTTCTCCTTTGTGCTCAGAAGGTCCCAGATTCAGTTCCTGGCACTTTCTCCTCAGAGTTCCCTGGGAAGAGGGATCGACTATTAAACCACTCTGTAGCTATGTGAGGGGAACAGGGGTCTCCTAGCAGCTCTCAGCACTCTTAGCACATTACAGTTCTTAGGATTTCTTGTGGGGAAACCATGACTGTTAAAGTGGTATGATGATGCTTTAAATCAGGCATAGGCAAACTTGTCCCTCCAGATGTTTTGGGACTACAACTCCCATGATCCCTAGCTAACAGGACCAGTGGTCAGGGATGATGGGAATTGTAGTCCCAAAACATCTGGAGGGCCGAGTTTGCCTGTGCCTGCTTTAAATGTATCGTGCAGATGAGGCCTGGTTTCTTTCTGAAGAAATGATCTGTTTAAAAAATAAGGTGCCTCAGCTCTTTCATAGATCCAAAACTGGATGACTGGATGAGATGCAAATTTAGAAGCAACTACTACCATTTGAATAGAAATACAGTTCGTCTCAATATAGTGAGAAAGATATGAGCAGGTGACTGTGTACCAGCTCAGTCTGTTGCCCAGTGCTGCAGATGCCCCTGGTCTCCATTTGTTCTTTACTCTTAAGAGGATTTGGACTGGACAGCTCTTCAAGTTGAGTACTCTCCTCTGTAAAGTAGGACGCTTGGCCCAGGAGGAGTCTATATGCTGGTAACGGGAGGGGCATCAACAGAAATTGAGGTTTTAGAAGCCAGACACTATGTGCATGGAAGCCAAGAAGCCATGTTGGCAAAGAGTAGCTTCTGAGAGGGTTCATGTGCCTTTCAGAACCGCTTGAAAGGGAACGTTCTCCCAGTTACAACCTCTCCTATCATTAGGCCCTGTGAGTTCACAATGCTACGTGAGAGCCAAGCAGAGTGGCTGAAATCTGCCTATTGATCTGAATTACCTGGGAGGTTCACTGCCAGCAGAGGTCTGGTCTTACCTCTGAGGTTTCAAGCGACTGAATCTCTCTCTGGGTAATTCTACAGCCTAGTGATAGCATTGTTCCAATAGCTCGGGTTGTTTTCTGGGTTTGATGTCTTCTGCTTTCTCCGCATGCAGCTGACGGTGAGCAGAACACAAACATGTTTGAGAGTGTGCCTGTGCAACAAGGGGAAATGAGTTGGTGGCAGTTTGCATAATAGATTGTGTATTGTACTAGATTGCCACCTGCCGTCTGTGGGTTGCATGCACAGATCTATGGAGAGTTTGCTTTGTGGTTCATGTACCACTGGAAGATGCGGTTATTGAGGAATTAAGAATCATTTTTAAAAAATAAGGTGCCTCAGCTCTTTCATAGATCCAAAACTGGGGGTGAAAAATGGATTTCTACCTTAGCCATTCCAAGACAATATCTCATATATATCCTCTTTCCGGCACCTGTGCCACCAACATTTTTTGGGGTTGGGTGGGGTGGATAGTTTGATAATACAATTGCATTTATAAAAGGAAGTGCCTTTTGTTACCTTGCAACTTCTTCCTTTATTACAGCTGAAGTCACATAGTCTATTTAGAAAGTTACTGCTATTTCAGCTTGAAGTGTTATTGTTTTCTTTGTTATCGATGGTTCTGTAGGTCCCAGTTCCTCTGGCGATAGGAATAGTCTAAGTATCCACGCGCTGTTGGATAAAGGTTTTGTAGTATGAGTTGCATAATTAAATTCCCTGGTGGCAGGTGTGACTAGGGGGGTAATAGATTTACTTATGGATGCTAATCTTTCAATTAGTGCGTCCAGGGCTTTATGTATTTGTTCGATAGTTGCAATGAAGCGGTTTTCCTTCTCTATGCTGGAGCTTTCGTCTGGTATGAGATTTGGAGATAGGGTTTTTGGTCTTTTAGCCAGCTGGTTTGGGGCTTTATCTGCCTCTAGTTGGAGCATCTTACAGTTCTCATCCATCATAGACATTGTCGGCTTTATTTTTATCTTATCAGTCTTGATTGTTTCGATGAGAGGAGTGGGAGTACCGGACCCTTCGAATAGGCGAGTCAGTGCAGTTAAACTTAGTGTTACTGCTCTCAATGGCCACTCAGAAATCTGGGGATATGGTGGGCATCTTAATCTCTGTAGAGGATCAGCTCTCTGTGCTGCCGTGTTCTTCAGCCTTAGATCCCAAGGAGTTGGAGTATGATCCAGATAAGACTGAGGCACTGTTAGGAGGTGGTTCCCTAGACCAGATGGTTGCCTGCTTTTGATGGGCTTACACTCTCTCTGCAGGAGCAGGTACGCAGCTTGGGTCCATGGCTGTCGCTTGAGGCTCCGGTGGCCTGGAGTGCTTTCCATCAGCTTTGGCTGGTGGCCCAGCTGCGCCCCTATCTGCACAGGTATAGCCTAGCTTCTGTCGCTTATGCTCTGGTAACCTCTAGGTTAGATTACTGCAACGTGCTATACGTAGGGCTGAAGATGGTTTGGAAACTTCAGTTGGTGCAGAATTCAGCAGACAGGTAGCTCTCTGGGGCAAGATGGTTTAAGCCAGGCACCCCCAAACTCGGCCCTCCAGCTATTTGGGGACTACAGTTCCTATCATCCCTGACCACTGGTCCTGGTAGCTGGGGATGATGGGCGTTGTAGTCACAACTTGGCTGGAGGGCCAAGTTTGGGGATGCCTGGTTAATGTCATTCCTGGCCCGACTGCACTGGCTGCCAATTAATTTCTGGGCCCAAATCCAAGTGCTGGTTTTGACCTATAAAGCCTTAAATGGCTCTGGACTGCAATGCCTCAATAAGAACCTACCTGGACTCTTTGTTCATCATCTGAGGCCCTTCTTCATGTGTCTCCTCCCATGAGGTCCAGAGGGCAGCAACATGAGAAGAGGCCTTTTCTGTGATGGCTCCTTGCTTGTGGAATGTTCTCACCTTGTGCCTTCATTACATATCCAAAGGTGCCGGACAAAAACATTCCTCTTCTCCCGTGCTTCAGGCAGTCTATGGCCTTTAAAAGTGTACATGGGGGAGGGGGCATCGTTTTGTTTGTTACTATGGTATGTTTGTGTTTTTATATTGTAAACTGCCCTGTGATCCTTGGATGAAGGGAGATACAGAAATAATAAATATATAAATACAACTCCCATCACCCCCAGCCAGCTTAGCACAATGGTCAAATATTAGAAATGGGGGGGAAATTAGATTCAGTCTTCATTTAAAGATGAACCTACCAGATTTGTACTTTGTGAACAATATGTGGACAGAAACACAGGGATCCTTCAAAATGCGCACATCTCCAAATTTTGCAGTGCAGTATTCCAGCCAAGTAAAATGTGCAAAAATGCATAAACTAGGTTAAGGTATACATAGAAGTGCATATATTAATGAAAATAGCATACAAGCATGCATTATATAGGGGGAAATTGCTTTGTAAATATGTAAAGAACTGGAATGAGGAACCTCAAGCTCAGGGACCAAATGTTCTCTCTGTCTGGCCCTAGGGACACCCCCCCCACACACACACATTAGGCTACTCCTCTCCCCAGGCTACCCCACTCAATGGCCTAGCTGCATACCCACCTTGAGTGTTTTTGCCTGGCTGGAATGCGCCTTTGAATTCTGGTAATGCCTCTTGCTTACCTGGAGGGAGGGTTGGGGGATGAGTATTTGTAAAGCTAGGGTACACCACAGGTGAAATCTGCATATGGCTCCTGGAAGGCTGCTCGGAAAGGAGAGTGTATCACCCCCTGCTATAGAGAACCATTTCACTTTTTGCCAGAAACATTGTTCTTTATCTAATGAGATTTCCTCCTTTTCGGCTTGCAGAATGACCGTCATGGGGAAGTACCTGGTGACCTGCTGGGTAGCAATTCTCTTGATCCTGCTGCAGAGCGATGTCTCCGTTTCCAAAAAAAGGCCCAAACCCAGCGGTGGTGGCTGGAACACGGGAAGCCAACGTCAGCCTGGGTACCCGCAGAACCCTGGCTATCCGCAGAACCCTGCCTACCCGCCACCACGCAACCCAGGCTATCCTCAAAACCCTGGTTACCCCCAGCACAACCCTGGCTACCCACCACGCAACCCTGGTTACCCCCAGCAGAACCCTGGCTATCCTCAGCGCAATCCTGGTTACCCACAGAACCCTGGCTATGGTGGGGGCTACGGAGGCAAACAGTGGAATCCTAAGCCGGCCAAGCCCCCCAAGATGAAGCACGTGGCTGGGGCAGCTGTCGCAGGGGTGGCAGCAGGAGCCCTCGGCGGCTACCTCTTAGGGAGTGCCATGTCCAACATGAACTTTGGTTTCCGCAACCCCAGCGAGGAGCAGTGGTGGCATCAAAACCGCGACCGCTACTCCGACAGAGTCTACTACCCAGAGTACAAGGAGCGTGTTTCGAGGGATGTCTTTATGAGAGACTGTGTGAACGTCACACTGACGGAGTATATCACCCCTCAAGGGAACCAAAGTGCAGATGAGATGGAAGTGAAAGTCGTGACACATGTGGTGCGCGAGATGTGCACGGAGCAGTACCGCTTGATAAACGCAGCAGCTCTGCTTCTCGCCAGCCCTTCCGTGCTTTTCTTCCTCATGTTGGTCACTTGTTTCCTCATCCCCTGAGGTCCTCCTCAGGCCTGCACCTCGTTGCTCATTGAGCAAACGTCCAGAAGGAATGAGATCTATACAGAGCGACGGCTTCGGGGGAGATAACATTCTCGCTTATGCACCTCTTTGGTGGAGTGTCTTTCAAAGCTGTTACATCTGCTACGTATTAATGAACACCCAGGCTTCTGCCAAGCACCTATTCCTTTTGCAGCCATCTTTGATTTCTGTCGTTTGTGGTACGAAATAGTTGGGGGGGGGGGGGGAGAGCATAAGGTCTTATTTTGTAATGAAGGGAGGGCAGGAAGAACCTATCATAGACCAACCCCTCCCTCCTTCAGTCGAGCCTAATGTAACGCAAACTGTAAATAGAAACACAACGACTCCACGCGGAAAAACGAATTGTTTGCTAGGGCCAGCATTGAGAGTTGATGTGGCAGGGTTTCTGCCAGAGAGCCCACGGTTGAGAAGCGCATCCCCTTTTCTCCTCTTCAGTGCTGAAACTTGCTTGTTCACCTGCCTCTAGCTCTGGGTCAGACTGCGGTGGAGGTGAGAAAGAGAAGTCCGTGCCACAGCCTACTTGCTTGTTGGCTCTCTGGCAAACAAGGAGATGGGGAAGAGGAGAAATCGGTGATAATGGCAGTGAGGTGGAGGCCTGAGGCCTGTGGAGGATGTCTTTGCCCAAAGGCTCTATAAAATCTTGAGCTGCCACAGTCCTTTGCTTGCCTACCCTCATTACACCAGCTCTTCGAGGAAACCAAATTGGCACGTTCTATAATGCAGCGATCCAGGGGTCCCCAAATCATTGTCCGCAGACCACCTGTGATCTCCAGGCTTCACTCAGGTGATCTACGGTGTGTCGGTGGAACTATTGTCCTGTTGGTCTTTAACTGTGTTTCTGCTGCTGCTTTAATTTTTTTATATATTGCATTTTTATTCTTATTGTGGGATTCAAATTGTAATGCAATATATAAGAAATAAAAGAAGCAGTAGAAAGACAGTAAAAAATCTTACAGCATCTACCACTGCACATTACAATTGCGATAGCTGGCAGAAAAATCATTTAAGTGGCCCTTTGTGGGTGAAGGAGGGCATTTGGGAACCCCTGCAGTAAACTGTTCTTGCCTTTAAGAGAAGGAAGTATTTCCAGCTGTTATTTGAAACTACATTATATGACGAGAGGCAGGAAGCTGAAGTGAATCAGGTTTTAAGTTCTCCACTGTACATTGTTTAAAAATAAAAAATCCCACCCCACCATGCAGTAAGATTCTCATTCTAGACCCACATACATACTGAGATATTTATCTCAGTATATTGTAGGAGATCTATGGAAATCCCACTGTAAAAAACACAGAAAACACTTTTATATATTATAAACTGCCTTGAGAGTGTGGTTGGGGTTAAATATATGAATACAAGCAAAAGAGGAAAGGCCATGCGCGTCCCTTCCTACATTATGCAAGGTGAGAAGACTCTGGTGTGTCTTATTGGACACAATTCCAGGAACCGAGTCGTGTTAACCTTACAACAAAGAAGATGGATAGTGCCTGGAATTTCACGAAGCAAGACAACACATCCGCAAAGAATTACCCTGTGTTCCTGATTTAGTGCTGTCCATGTGGAAAGTTGTAGGGCCTTGTGGGCTCTTTTGCACATTATCTGGGGTTTGTAGCCATTAGGCAGACCAGAGCAGCCCATATAGGATCCATGCGAATCCTTAAGCGAGCATTCCCTTCATTATCCATTGTACCATGTAGGTACTTGTCTGTGCAGTAATAAACCTGTTTGCCTATGAACCACAGTTATTGCCTACACGGGCGCATTACTGCTGATGACACCAAAATCTCTTGCTTTCTTGTTTTTAATGAAAGACGAACCTCAGTGAAGTATCCTTTTCGTGGAGAAATAATGGCTTATTACTGGAACTGATAAATCTGGGGCAGGTCTTCTGAAATGGCGTTGGCTGTCTCAGTAGCACTTAGCATTTCTAGGCTGCAAAGAAAAGCGTTTGGTTTTGCAGCATGGGAATATGAGCACACCATTCATCAGGAATTTTTAACCCTCTGTGATGCACAGACATTACCTTTCTGGTAACTTAGCAATTGCATATTTTCTTACAAGAGTAGAAGTTCCTGATCATTGTCTGAATTAACCTTAACAATTAAGCTGCTGCTGTTGTTGAGCATCTTCACTCGTTTGACCTCTTCAGCCCTCAAAATTACTGGGTGTTAATTGTATTGACCCTGCTGAATTTTGGAACTAACTTTAAGGGTCAACTGCAGATACCAGAGTCATTCCAAAGTTTCATCTGTGAGGAAACCTATTGGGTGAGCGGGTGACAAATATGACTTAAAGGCAGTCTTATAAAATTCAGAGCAGGTTCTCA
This sequence comes from Podarcis erhardii, assembly GCF_964252035.2. Taxonomy (NCBI): domain Eukaryota; kingdom Metazoa; phylum Chordata; class Lepidosauria; order Squamata; family Lacertidae; genus Podarcis; species Podarcis erhardii. The sequence continues at coordinate 5,909,748 of NC_138514.1, forward strand.
GTCCGTTGGGAGAGACAAGCTGTGTGCCAATAACTCACAAAATATTCAGACATGAAAGCCATGTTGTCAAAGCCAATGGTGCTCTCCATAAAGTGGTTAAGCATCCCTCTATCTTAAACTGGATTCCAGCCTGTAGACCGATGCAAGTCCCTAGAATTTGAGAGACTTGCTTCCAAGTAAGTGTGTGCAGAATTGCAGTCCTGTGAGTTACTGTGAAGAGCCAATTCTTGGCAGTTGGGGAGGGACGCCACACACATCCTGTTTCTGCCACACCCTCCCCTTGCTCACTTCGGGCTTCTGCAAGGCCCTTTCTCCTTCCAGAGATGCTGTGTTAGTGTGCAAGAAACAAGGGTGCAATGCCACCCCACCTGTTGCGATGCTCTTCTGGTTAAGAGAGCTCGTGTGCTTCATTTTCTTGGTTTCAATTTATGCAGCAGGCAGTGGGGATGGGAGCACACAAATAGTCACTAGGATTTATGCATTCCAGTAATGTAGCTGGCTTCGAAAATGCCACATTTAACCTTAAGGCAGACATTATAATTGAGGACTACATTTTGGGTGGTACTAATTCTGTCTGTCCTACCGCTTTTGGCCTGCAGCGTTGGTAACGGCTACATTTTTGCTAACCTGTATTTCAGTCAACTTGCTGACAACTCCATGTTTGTTCAAGGGTATAGATATATATTTTTAAGTGTAGTCAAAATGTAAAGAGTACACAATTATCCTTCTGAGTATATCTTAATATATTCTCTGCATTTTGCTAGAAGATGATTATTGGACAGACACACTTTTAAATATTGGTGACTTGGTCCAAGTAGAAAGCACACAATAGTAGTAAAATTACAGGGAGTATTGGAGAGACAAGCACATTTGTACTTTGCAATTTTGTGTGTGCTTTTTTAAAGTAAGTGTTTGATATCTAGTAGAAATAAAGGCCAAAGGCCCCAGCTTTTGTCTATGAGCTTCTTTTTTGATGATGTAACTTTGTGCAGGTATGTGTACACAGAGACAAGACACTTCAACATGACGCCCTCAAGACTATAACTCTCATCTAGCATGGCCAGTGGTCAGGGAGTGACAAGTGTAGTTCAGCAACAACTGGGACACCACAGGCTCCCCACCCCAGGATTAACATGTTGGACTGGGACCAGGGAATCCAAACTTCAACTCCGCTCCTCAGTCATACCATGATAGAGAACTGGCCGAGTGTTGCAGTGTTGGGAGAATAAAATCTCATCCCATCTGCACTATACATGTAAAGCTGTATCATACCACAGACATGGGTTCCCCCCAAAGAACTGTAGGAAGCATAGTTTGTTAAGGGTACTGGCAGTTGTTAAGAAATCCCAGTGGTCACATAGCTGCATTTTTCAGAGTGGTTTAACAACCATTCCTCCTCCTCCCCCCCCCCAAAAAAAACCCCTACAACTCAGAACTGTAATTCTGGGAGGGGAATTGGAGCTTCCTAATAATTCTCAGCAACCTTAAACCGCAGTTCCTGAGATTCTTTCGGGGCGGGAAGCAGGAGCCATGACTTTTTAAAGTGGTATAATACTGTTTTCAATGTGCAGTGCAAATGGGACCTAATTGTGGGGAGTTAAAACTCAGAGAAAAGACTTGGTGCATTTGCAATCTGACATGGATCAATTCACTCAATCGGTGCTGTCAGTCATAGGGGTGGAGGAGAAATGTGATTCAGTTCAAATTTAAAGGTGAGCCTACCTAGTTTGCCTACTTTCCAAACCAGTATGCAAACAGAAATGCATCCTTCAAAATGTGCACTTCTGCCAAGTAATGTGTACAGAAATGCTTAATACTGAGTTAAAATGTGCATTACTGAAAAGAACCTACAAAAATGCATTTTATTTGGCAAAAAATTTTTGCAAAAATGTTTAGGAGAAATTCATGCTAAAATGGTGAAATTCCATGAAATAAAATGGAATAGAAATAAAATGGAATAAAAAAATAATAATACTGCAAACTTGTGGAGAACTGAACCTTAGATTGGAAGAAATGAGAAACATAGAAACCAAAATTGTCACATTTGTCCCTTTCTAATCAGGACAGAACTTTGGAAGAAAAGTCCAGGGCCCCTGCTCTAAGGAGTAAGCGGGAGAGTCCTCAAATTTTTAATGGACAGAAATATTCTTGCTGACAGAGGGGTGGGAGTGTAAGCACACTTTTGGACCTGGGGCAAACCTTGCCAGGCATCGCTATCAGGTTTGAGAATTAAGCCAGCCAGAGATGACCAGTCAAAGCCCAGGGGGCCAGAATGAATGCAGTGCTAGCCCATTAGGATGGCTTCACACATCCCACACAGTGTGGTTGTCATTATATCTGACATTCCTTCGGGCCCAAATGCACCATCAGCCACACCCATTAACATCCTTTATTTAACAAGATGAAGGGGGGAGTTGGAAGCCGTCTGCCTATGTGAGTGACAGACCAGTTCACAATATTTCTATGATGAAAATGTTGTTTAGTCATTTAGTCGTGTCTGACTCTTCGTGACCCCCTGGACCAGAGCACGCCAGGCACTCCTGTCTTCCACTGCCTCCCGCAGTTTGGTCAAACTCACGTTGGTAGCTTCGACAACACTGTCCAACCATCTCGTCCTGATGGAAATAGGGACATCCTGCTCCATAGTAATAATAATAATAATAATAATAATAATAATAATAATAATAATAATAATAAATTTATCGTTTATACTCCACCCATCTGACTGGCTTGCCCCAGTCACTCTGGGTGGCTTCCAACAAATATAAAAACTTAGTAAAACATTAAACTTTTTTTTTAAAAAAAAAACCTTCCTTATATGGAGCTGCCTTTAGCTGTCTTCTAAAGGTTGTACAGTTACTTATCTCCTTGGCTCAGGGGTCACTTAACTCCATACCTGCCAACATTTCTCTGATGAAATTGGGGGCATCCTAAGGAAAAGTGGGACATTCCTGGATCAAATCAGAAACTTGGTCGGCTTCTGTAAATCTGGGCCTGTCCCTGGGAAATAGGGACACTTTGGAGGGTTTGAAAGAGTACATTTGGCACAAGTCCAAGCAAAAACGCTGCTTACACTGAGGTTGTTTTAGGCCTCGGAAGCACGGAGCTGGTCAATGTAGCCAAACTGTCTGGCTAGTGTGCAGGACAGGAAAGGAAGACCATCATAGATGCTTTTTGTGTTAAACAGGCCACACCTTTATTGGAGGCTTTCACAGGAGCATCAGGGTTCAAGGTGTACAGGTTAGGAAGTCAGAAGCAATACAGTGGTACCTTGGGTTACAGACGCTTCAGGTTACAGACTCCACTAACCCAGAAATAGTACCTTGGGTTAAGAACTTTGCTTCAGGATGAGAACAGAAATTGTGTGGCAGCAGCGGGAGGCCCCATTAGCTAAAGTGGTACCTCAGGTTAAGAACAGTTTCAGGTTAAGAATGGAGCTCCAGAACGAATTAAGTACGTAACCAGAGGTACCACTAATTGGTTATTCATCCAACATATTTCCCCCCTGTTCCCCAGATGCCATTAGCAGCAACTTGTAAGACAATGCATATGCAGCAGGTTTGGGTTTTTTTAAGAATTTGCACTGATCTAAGAGGATAGCTGCATACGACCTTCACTTCAGAAATGAAGAAATGCAAACTCTAAGTAGGTTTCTCAAGAGCTGAAGTGGAGCCATACTACACATTAGAACTGCTCAGAAAATGACCCACACTTGGGATCAGCATGCGAATTCTAGTGCTTCGGTTTCCACATTCAAGCCCGGCTTCCCTTCTCTTCCCATCTCTCCTTGTCTCTAGGCCCATGGTGTGTCAAGGCGCAGAACAGCTTGGCAGAGAGCAAACATCACCAGCTGCATCAAACTCACAGCGCATTTGTTAAGCTTAAAGAGATGACGGGAGGCAAAGTGAGGAAGGCCAAACGACCACATCCATGAGCCAAATAGCTGCTGGGGGTCAGGGGTTGGAAATCCTTCCCATTCCTGTGAATCAGAAGAGACCTCCCAAAGCATGTCAGGCCGTCTTGAAGGGTAGGAATGAGTACGGAAGGACCTGCCTCCCCGCCTATCCAGTAGGGTTGCCATAAGCCTGGAAAACTGCAGTTGGCAGCAGTTTCTGGGCAGAAACCAAAGAAATGTCTGGGAAAATCCGGGCGAATGGCAGCCCATGGCAGCAGGGCCGTTTTTGCCCTTTCTTCATAAAAAATAGCTCAAAAAGGTTTTGGGTGGGGTTTTTTTTTGCGATTTTGCTCAAAAAGCTCAACAACTTTCACTGTTTGAAAAATGGCAACCCTAGACTGGCCAATAAGTTATTGGTGTATGGTTTGAATTCTCCTTCCCCCCCAATTGGTCTTTATTGTCGTCTCCTACAAAATCTCTCTCTGCTCATCCAACCAGGTCACCAGGCTCCCAATTTCCTGCACACACAAGCCCTGCATTCACACATATCATACAAACCCGCTTCCAGTAATCGCATTGCCCTGCATATTAAAATTTTGAGGAGGAAGCTTCTATCATTAGAATGTGCTTCTGGAAGCAGCAGCGATGTGCAGGGGGGAAGCAGGGACAAGAGAAATACAAAATCGGGTACAAAATTGGGGCTGCAGCCAGAGCTAATCCATCTGCTCACTGTGTACACCGGCAGCTGGTTTTAACCTGTTTATTAGAAAAGGGGAGAGCCAATCATGGTTTGGTCATCAGTCTTTTAGAACATGTCAATGCCACAGTCTTGGTAAAAACATGCTAAAAAGAAGCACTGCTGGGAATGTTAAGATGCTACATGACCACCTCCAGCTGTTGTTCCTTCGGTGGTGCTATTTGTGTGGCTTACGACACTGAAGCCACAGAAAACAGAGGCACAGTGCTTCCAGATGGGCTGTTTATTGGCACAAAATCTGACTGCCATTCCGCACCTTTTTGTGCAATTATCCTGTGTTTTTTTCCCTTCTAACTGCAAAAAGTCCAATAAGAAAAGAGATAGAAAATTGTGTTGGAAAGTGCAGGATAATAACTACTATGTGGCAATGCAATGAAACCTCTACCCAAGATTATCAGGATGAATGCTCAATAGACAGATGATGTATCAGATCCATGCAAGTTTGGTGCGAACATTATCAACATGAGTGCTCAATAAGCAGCCAGTCTGGAATCGCCCAAAATCCCACAGGGCAAAGTTCCTTGTAGCTTCACTTTACAATAAAGAAAGCGGTCCTTATCACAAGTGGCTTAAAAAACAACAACTCTACTAGTATCTTAAAATTAAAGAGTAAAGTAGCTGGCAGTTTTAAACCCAGGAAAGACCTCCTCAGGCAGTTTTGCTGGGGCTAGTTAGGTCTGGAATCCCCTCTCTGGAGGAATTTAGATCAGGCACCACAACTAAGCGCTAAAGTGATATGATGTAAGAAAGATTTTCACAGGGATTGACACTTTCCCAACACATGATGACCGGCTTTGCTTCTAAAAGACAGGAAGTGTTGTATGATTGTAAAATCCAGAGCAGAATGAACATGCAAAGGTAACAACTCTGGGCAACTGGTTTATTTCTGTGTAGGCAAAAGACAATGAAAAACTCAGGCATGTTCACCTACAGATTTTAAGGCTTTCATGCAGGCTGTTCCAGTGTATCCAAGGCACTTTCACGCAGAAATTTATTGTGGAGGGGACTTCCGGGTTAGCGCGAACGGCTAATGGCGGATTCCCTCCGAGCTCCGGAGGGAATCGGCTCTGCTGAGGACGGGTCTTGCCGTGCCGGCGACACGGGGACCCTCAGAAACCGCAGGCGCGGAAGCCTGCGGACTTGGTGACTCGGTGGGCACCTTAAGCGCCCTCCCCGACCCACGAAGAGCCTTTTTAAAGGCTGCGGAGAGGGTACGGAGAGTGGCGTGGTGCTGAGAGTAGACCGCTACCTCAGTAGAGCGAAGCCGCAAGCCATGGCCGGAGAGCGCTGACTTTCTTCCCAAAATTTGGACTGGATAACAAAGGACCCGTGAGTAGTGGAATTTGGACTTTAAAAATTTTATCCTATGAATTCGGCACGATCGGGGGATGTGTTAAAGGGAAGTCCGCACCCCCTCTACTTATAGACGTTTCAAAGCAAGGAACGGAGAATTAAGGTGGAATGAATACTGTTTTGATGATTTAAAAGTTTCTCACAAATTTGATAGAACAAGATTTTTGTGCTGGAGAGAAAGGGAATTTGGAACTTTGTGTGTATCCCCCCCAAAGAACCCGGGAGTGTCCTATTTGGGTCCCGGAGGAAGAACTGAAAGGAGTTTGACAGCTGTCAAAGAAGCTGTCAAACGGGCGGACAAAGTAAAGAATTTTGCTATTTAATGACTCTTGGAATTAAAGCTGATACATTTGGACTGAGGCGATTGGAAACAAAGTATTGATAATAACAAAGTAACAGATTATTGGAAAAGGACTACTAAATAACTGAAAGCCCCCTAGGGGGAATTAGTGACATTACAATGGCTGCAGAGGGAAAATTACTGGCGGAGATAGAAAAAATGTTTTTTCTCGTGGGAATCCTGCAGGAGCAGAGTATGGCTCTGAGTAAAGTTTTTATGACCTTGAATCTTGAAACAAACAACTCTGCTGAATGCACAAAGGAGATGTACGATAAAAATTCTGCAGCTGAGCAGGAAGAGATGCCTTTGGAATTGACAGGGAAAAAAGAAGGAGTTCAGACACTACAAGTGGAAAATATCAACCAGAAATCTGCAGCGTTAGAGTATGAGCAAGAAGACCTCTGGATTACAGACCTGCGAAAGATGAGAAAGAAGAAGAGAGAAGCCCCTGGAGTACTTGGAATATTAAAACTAGAAAGAACAAAGCAATATGATTGGGACTTTTCTCTTGAGTATGGAAAACTAGATGGTCTTTCGCAGCAAACACTCTTTAACATTCTGAATGAAAGAAAATATGATCTGACTCTGACTGAACTCCTTCGGGGTCTTAGGATCATCAAAGAGGACTACCAATATAGCTGGCAGAGAGGGACTGACAGAGAATCAGACGCCTCGGACGTGAGGAATCCGGGCTAGAAATATTTTTTGTTTGTTTTCTGGACATTGGTCTAGGAAGGGACAGAAACCGGGGCAGGGGGGGGAGAGAATAGAATTATAAAATGTTATGTTTTGTTTTACTTGGTCAATGTGACCTATAATTAATATAATAAAGGGAAAATTTGTGAAGGGGAAGTTAGATCGACCTTAAAAAAAAAGAAATTAATGATTATAAGAGAATTGGATAGTCGATTATAGATAAACAAAAGATTTTAATTTTTAAAAGCAATGTGAATATCTTTAAGAGGTTAGGTAAGAACTTGCTGAATTAATTTTGGAATTGGGATGTAAGAGGAGGGGGTGGGGGGAAGTCAATGAAAGTGGGTAAAGAAACTTAGGGTATGTAATTGTATTTGTGTGTTTGTTTGTCTTTGTCTTTGTGTGTGTGTCTGTTGTTATAAAATGTAAAAACCCAATAAAAATTATTTTTAAAAAAAAAAAGAAATTTATTGTGGAGGTGGTACTGCTAATGCATGCACTATTTTTTTATGACATTCACATAACAGTCTCAAAATGCATCATCCCCCCCCCCCCATTTAATCTGTTTGGAGGGAAAGGATTACTTAACAGACTTTCCATAGAAACATTAATTTTGGATTAAACTGGAAGATAATGTAGGGCAGCATTTTGATGAGGGTGAAGTCACGTGGATGCTGCGCAAACCTTGCGCTCATGCTTCCACAACAAGCTGCCATGTAGAAGGACTCCCTCCTCCATTGACAGGAGCTCCGTGGCAAGTATAGAGAACCCACAGTGGCGTATCCCGTTCCTCACTAGGCAGACACATTTGCAAAGGCACTAAAATGAGAGTGCAACATATTTTCTGAGGCATAGACATCTCCCTGGTCCCTCCCCATCCTTGACATTCTAATCACATTTTGCCTTCTTGCTGTCCGGCTAAAGGTACTTCGAGACAGAGACTTCCCTGCAAACATGTCACTGGCAACAGGTGAGAGGGAGAGAGAGAAAGAGAGAATATTTTGCACAGAAACAGAATAACCTGATGCACTGGACTGGCTTTGGGATGCTGGCAACTTTCGGAACACGGCAAAATGTGTATGCACCTGACCCACAAAAAGCACCCAAATGGAAGCACCCTCACATGAACCTACACCTAGTATTTTGTTGAGCTAGGAGCATCCCACAGACTTCACATTGTGATATGTGGGAAGGAATGTCCCCTTGTATGTTCTGTGTTCTGCTCCCCACCCACCCCACCAGAATCTCAAGACATTCAAAATGTTAAAAGTGTTCACTGCATTTAGGACTGTGTCCAGTGTTCCCTGTCTGCTAACTCAAGTGGGTGGGTGAGTTTTAATGTTTATTTACTTAGTTATGTCATAAAATTTCTATACCTCTTGGTTGTAAATAATAATAATAATAATAATAATAATAATAATAATAATAATACCTTGAAGTGGTTTATGTTGCACTAGAGAGGAACCCAACCCAAAGGTTGTGCTACTGGAACCTCATTGTGCAATCTGTTGTGCGACAAATTAACTAAGAGTCTCTCTTCTGCAGCCATGGCGCATGGATGCAAAACATTTCACCTGTGGAACAAGTACCACTAGGTGACTTTAACTTAGTCCTACATTGGATACAACCCAAAGGAGTTTCTCATGTGGAATTTTCACACCTCCAGTGAGGTACTCCCAATGTGGAGCCAGTCTGGCACCTCCTTTACGGAAGTGAATGTGAAAAATGTCACTTTGGACTTCAGTGTGGCACACATGGCACACAAAGGGATGGAGGAGAAATTTGATTCAGTTCACATTTAAAGGCAAACCTACCTAATTCTCACTTTCTCAAACAATGCACAAACCAGAATACATTCATCCTTTAAAATTCACACTAAAAAGCCACATATACTAGGGTAAAGTGTGCATATAAATGCATATATTATTGAAAATAGCATGCAAAAATGTATTATGTTAGGGGAAATTGCTTTGCAAAAAAAAATGTGTATCTGAGACAAAATTGCATACAAAATGTGTATATGCAGATAAAATTGCACTAAAAGGCTAATGAATTTTCATGAGGTTGGTGGGGTATAAATATTATTATTATTATTATTATTACTATTATTATCATCACAAACGGAGGTGGAATGTGAAGAACTGAGCGTAGAACTGGAAAAATTAGAAGCTGACATTGACAGATTCTGCCATCCCTATTCGTAAGCCGTTTGGTCTCCTACCCCATCCCATTTCATAGCACTGAAAGTCACTCTCGATGAAGCTACATAAGAACTGGAAATCCTTTCCTTCTCTTGAAGCTAGACTTTTGTATAATGGCTTACTGCACCATAAAGCTTTCTGTTCAAGCTAAGCAGCTTCCCATGAGGGGCCAGTGTACTGGGAGGAGTCTGCCACAGGATATGTTAAAGCTATGCAGGTTTGACTGAAGGGCCTATGTAGCAGGAGAAGTCTGGCAAAAGGTGTGTTTTTCTCCGTGTTTCCATTAACTTGTTCATGTTTATACACTGAATATGCTCGACTAGCTATGAAAAAGGACACGGCTTGATTCACGTGGGCTGGGCTGGGGATGTTCCCTTCATTGCAAGGTTACCCTTGGCTTCTTTCCCTGGGAACTATTTTGAAACAGCGGCAGTGCCAAAGGTGGCTCTGAAGGAGTAAGGATTAGCACACGTAACAGCTATTAAAGACAGCCCACCAAACAGACGTAGAAGCGACAATGCACTCTCCACAAAACATTTTCTTTATATAAACACATCTCTTTCCTTCTGGACATTTCCTGTCTCAGCAACAAAATGGCAGCTTGAGGAGGGTGTCCAGCCTCAAGGTATCAGGAAAGAAGTGACCATAATCAAAAGCACAGAAGACTTGGCAAAAGTGTTGTCACGCATGCAAGACGTAGCACTGTTGTGATGGCCTCCGGTGGCTCCTGCGCCAGGGGCGATGTTAGCTGCTTCTGGAACATGCTTCAGCCAGAGTTTGGTTGGCATCGGCACTTCTGGCTTCTGATCATATTTGCTTCTTTCCATTTGACGGATGAAATCACTGTACAGCTCCCTGCACATCTCCCGCGCCACTTGCGTCACCACCCTGGCTTCCACCTCATCTGCCGTTTGGTTTCCGGTGGGCTTTATGTAATAGTTTGTGGTGGCATTCTCACAATCACTCGCAAAGACATCCTTCGTAACAGGGTGGCTGTAGTTTGGGTAGAAAACGGGACTGGTAAAACGATCGCGGTTTTCGCTCCACCATCGCTCCTCATCGCTGTCATTGAAATGCAGGTACATGTTAGACATGGAGCTGCCCAATCGGTCTTTCGCCACAGCGCCTGTTATCGCTTCTTCCGCCACAGGCTTCATTTCCGGCTTGGCCGGCATAGGCCCCTCTGGCCTACTCCCTGGGCGTCTGAAGTCACCTCCTGCGTGGCTAGAGTAGGTACGATATTGCTCTATGCACATTTCGCGCACCACATGCGTCACAACCCTGGTTTCCATCTCATCTGCCGTTTGGTTTCCGCTGGGCTCCGTATACTCGCTCACCGTGATATTTGTGCAATCTCTCACAAAGATATCCTGCGGAACAGGCTGGTTGTACTGTGGGTAGTAAACCTGGTCGGAGTAACGGTTGCGGTTTTCATACCACCACCGCTCGTCATCATGGTTGTTAAAGTGAAAATTGACATTGGACATGGCGCGGCCTAAGAGGTAGCCACCCACAGCTCCTGCTGCAGCTCCCGCCAGAGCCGATCCTGCCATATGTTTCATATTGGGCTTGGGTGGCTTAGGCTTCCATGGCTTACTGTCATATTTGCCCCAGCTGCCTCCTTCTCCATACCTCGGGTAACCAGGGTTTTGTGGAAAGCCAGGATTTTGTTGGGGATAGCCAGGGTTGTGTGGGTTACCAGGATTGTTTGGAGGGTATCCAGGGTTTTGTGGCGGATAACCAGGATTGTGTGGGTTGCCAGGATTGTGGTGAGGGTAACCTGGGTTTTGTGGAGGATAACCAGGGTTGTGTGGGTTGCCAGGATTGTGGGGAGGGTAACCTGGGTTTTGTGGTGGATAGACAGGGTTGCCAGGGTTTTGTGGTGGGTATCCAGGATTTTGTGGAGGAGGGTTGCCAGGATTGCGTGGGGGGTAGGCAGGGTTTTGTGGAGGGTAAGCAGGGTTTTGTGGTGGATAGACAGGGTTGCCAGGGTTTTGTGGTGGGTATGCAGGATTTTGTGGAGGAGGGTTGCCAGGATTGTGTGGGGGGTAAGCAGGGTTTTGTGGTGGGTAAGCAGGGTTACCAGGGTTTTGTGGTGGATAGGCAGGGTTTTGTGGAGGAGGGTTGCCAGGATTGCTTGGGGGCTTACCAGGGTTTTGTGGTGGGTAAGCAGGGTTATATGGAGGAGGGTTGCCAGGATTGCTTGGGGGCTTACCAGGGTTTTGTGGTGGGTAAGCAGGGTTATATGGAGGAGGGTTGCCAGGATTGCTTGGGGGCTTACCAGGATTTACTGGGGGATAAACAGGGTTGTGTTGTGGGGGAGCAGGATTGTGTACAGGTTGGTTGTGTACAGGTTTGACAGGTCGCTGTACAGGTTTGACAGGTCGCTGTACAGGTTTGCTAGGTCGATGTTCCACAGGTTTGCTAGGTCGATGTTCCACAGGTTTGCTAGGTCGATGATGTTCCACAGGCTTGCTAGGTCGATGATGTGAAGGCTTGCTAGGCTTTCTACTACTTCTACTGGATGAGCTTTTTCCCGAAACCGAGACAATGACATCCGTCTGCAGAAGAATAAAGAGAATTGCTATCGCGCAGGTCAGCAAGTACTTCCCCATAATGGCTATTCTGTAAAACAAAGTAAAGGAATCAAGTGTTTTTTTAAGGGGGAAAAAGAGACAGGGAGGATATAACACAAAATGCAGAATATATAATTGCAGGTAGATGGTGGTGATATTTCCAAAATGATTCTCTCTCACATTATATGTTGAGCAGGCTTTGGATGTGCCAATAATGTGAATCTGACAACTGTCCAACAAGAGGAGAGACTGTAACCCTATGGAAGATCACACGCTTTGAATGTAGAAGGACCATGGGTCAAATCCTGGCATCTCCAGGTAGGACTGGAAAGGACCCTGTTTGAGTGCAGACAATCCTGAGCCTGAGGTACCAATACTCTGATGGGGTATTAGGCAACTTTCTGTGTTCCTAAGTTGATGCCTGAACCAGCTGACAAAAGTCTATACAACTTGCAAGGCAGGTTTTTTGGGGGGGCAGGGAATATAAAACAGCCCAGGTGTTTAAGTACTTGACTTACAGGACACAATTACATCAGGCAGAAGTCAGAAGGTAGCTATATATAAGCAGCAAACTTCTCACTTTCATGCCAGTTAGGAGCTCTTAAAAATTGTGCCACTTTCTTTGATGAATAATTCCGAGTCACTTGAAAACTTGACCATTCCTGCATCAATAGCCCATTGAAAACCACCGACTTGCCAATCTGGTGTTTTCCAACACTACTGCATATACCAAAATATATACCATAGTAAATCCTCTCCCCAAAGTCATCCAGCTCAATCTATCTCCCAGTTATAGAAATTCCTGTTGAAGCTGTAGCAGAATTTTATTTTAGAAAAACACCACATTATAACTGTGATAGTCAGTACATAGATCCCAAAGTTTCGCAAAATTTGAGTGCATACTCATATGAACCACTATGGATTATAGTGCAAATGATTAAGTGTGTTGGCAAAAAGGCAGCTCTGGCGATCAAATGGATCAAGTATCTCAAACTCACTACCCTCTATCTCTCAGTTAGAAGCACGCTGTGAAACGAGGTCCTTTTACAGAATTGCAAATGCATCCACAGACAGGGGAACCAAAATATAATAATAAAAAAAGTTGAACCCATTGGACAATCAAGGCTTGGTAAATAAAGTATAACAGAGATACCTTAAGCACGTGCAAAGTGCATTTCCCTTACCCCTGAGCAATCACAATATGCCCACCCATATTTGTATTGGAAAGACGCGTGCTCGCCTTAGAAATTAAGCACTGGAGAATCCTCTCAAGGGGAAAAAATACAGTTACAGACTCTAATGCTCAGAAAGACCAAAGCCCCCTGCTTTGAGGCAGTGTGTTTTAGCGTACACACAAAGCTCCATTCCTCTTCTCCTTCCAACCTTTTAAATTGTTCCAAAGGCTTTGGGGCCAGTGCCAACGGGCTGCTGCAGTTTGGCCTTTCCCACAGATTCACCATAATCAGCTTACACTTTTCCGGCATGCAAAGTGGGATTTTCCAAGTCCTAGCCAAGCCTAGGGGGAAAGTGCTGTTGCAATCAGGCCCTGCTGTGGGCTTGCCATGGGCATCAGGCCCCTGTGTGGACGGGATGCTGGGCTGCATGTGCCTTTGGTCTGATCCTGCAGCCAAGCTCTTCTGATTTTCTCAACTGCAAGTTGCAATGAGATGCACGCAATCACTGTTGGCCACAGCAGGTTCACAGCTTTGCTTCACATCTACAGTGGTACCTTGATTCTCAAACGTCTTGGTAGAGAGGCAGTGTGGTTAAGAGCAGTAGACTCGTAATCTGAGGAACCGGGTTTGCGTCTCTGCTCCTCCACATACAGTTGCTGGGTGACCTTGGGCTCAGTGGCGTAGCGTGGGGGGTGCAGGGGGCCGGCCGCACCAGGCGCAACATCTGGGGGGCGTGCGCTCGCACTCGCAGCTCTCTGCCCCTACTAAAATCCACAGGTTAGGGGACGCAAATTACTTGCCTTGCCCCGGGTGCTGACAACCCACGCTACGCCACTGCTTGGGCCAGTCACACTTCTCTGAAGTCTCTCAGCCCCACTCACCTCACAGAATGTTTGTTGTGGGGGAGGAAGGGAAAGGAGAATGTTAGCCACTTTGAGACTCCTTAGGGTAGTGATAAAGCGGGATATAAAATCCAAACTCTTCTTCTTCTTCTATTCAAACAACTTGGAACCCGAACACTGCAAACCTGGAAGTGTTCCGGTTTGCGAATTTTTTTCGGAAGCCGAACATGCTCCATTTTGAGTGTTACGCTTCCAATTTGAGTGCTACACTTCCGTTTTGAGTGTTACACTGAGGTCTGTCTGTTTTTGCTATTTATTTTGCATTTTTGTGGCTGGCTTTTTGTTTTGTTTTTGGGACTGTGTGGAACCCAGTTCAGCTACTGATTGATTAATTGATTGATTGACTGACTGCTGTAGATTGCTTATTGCTTTCATTTTATGGATCAAGGGTCTTGTTAAATAGTAAAATTCATATTAAATTGCTGTTTTAGGGGTTGTTTTTCAAAGTCTAGAACGGATTAATCCATTTTGCATTACTTTCTATGGGAAAGCACGCCTTGGTTTTGGAACGCTTTGGTTTTGGAACAGACTTCCGGAATAGATTAAGTTTGAGAACCAAGGTACCACTGCATTATTATTTAGCATGATTTGGAGGAATCCTTTATTGCTTTGTTCAGAGCCCACAAGCTGATTCAGAATCAGCACATTTGCCAGGGGCCTGTATCCCGCAAGAGCCCAGGAAGTTCTGTCTCCATTGAAGGCATTGGTCCAAAGAAAAAGCCTAGCATATCAGCTTGAATTTCCATGAGGGCGAGTTGGAAGCCAATTCAACTCAACATCCTCCCATTAGACCTTTCCACACACTTTGTCATGGGTTTGACTAGCTCAGGCTAGTTAGAAGGCTGGAGGCGACTTGCAGTTCCTTGGAATCATCCTTGCAATTCCTTGGAATGAATTCCATGGAATCATCCACAGCCCGTCTCTGATTTGGAGCCTAATTTATGTTCTGGGTTAATCATCGCTTGCCATATTGAGCCATAACAGGAATGTCAAGGGCAAAGTGAAGACAAAGTGGCCCTCCTTCTATGGGCAAGGAAGATAAGACAGTGCTGTGGGGTTTTATTCTAGACAGCAGGGTGTCCCTGTATCATCTTGGTATTCCAACTTCCACTCAGAGTAGCTGTCAGAAAGAGCTTGTTTTGATTGCATAATGTTCCCTCCTTCCTATGCACTGTTGCTCTCAATCCGCTGCTTATCCCGGTCCCTCACCCCCCTTTCTTTTCACTTGCACCCTCCTAACAATGGGGACACTGTATTCCACTAAAAGCTCCTCCAGGATTGCCAGCAGGGCAGATATTCTGTTTTCTGGTCATGCCTCCGCTTGTTGATGAGAGTCATCCATTCTTGGTAAACACGTGCTGGGCCTGTATGGGATGGAAGGGAGGGCCTTTGGCACTTAGCACTAAAGAAGTGTCTAAACTGGAGCAGAGGCAAACAAGTTTACCTTCCCGTGGGCTGTGGATTGTTCCAAGGAATTGCAAGTCGCCTCCAGCGTTCTAACTAGCCTGAGCTAGTCAAACCCAAGGTCTAATGGGAGGTCGTTGAGTTGAATTGGCTTCCAACTCGCCTTCATGGAAATTCAAGCTGATATGCTAGGCTTTTTGTTTGAGTTCTGGAATTTGATTGAGTTCTGGAATTTAGAATTGACCGGGGCTGTTGATACAATTTCTCCTAACTGCCCTCTTCCACTGTCCTTCATTTTCTAGGGAAGCTGACGGAGATGAGCCTATTGGGACAACGGTTAGCAGAGGCACTGGGTTGTCACCAAGATGGAGTGGGGCTGACACTCGTTGCACACATGTAACACCATACATGGTGTGCATTGCACCCATATGATGGTGCATGCATGATACAAGGAGCTGAGCACTTGGGAGAAGCTGGCCACTGGACCTGTGGTGCATGTCAGATGGGTACAATGTGTGTAGGACCAATTGAAGATGGAGAGGGCCAAGGTGTCTTTGGCCTCATAAAGTTGGCATGCCTGGTGGTTAGAGTGCAAGTGATCGAAAACTTGGCCTGAATCTGACTGGCTATGACTCATAACTCATCTGAGATTCTATTCTTTGATGATACCAGTGGCAAATAAATCTTATTTATTCACCAGCATGGTGCCTGCAGAGAGTGTTGACCAGTAGAAAAGCATTTTACTGGAAAGCATGGAGGGAACAATTTACAAAAAAACCCCAAAATGTGAATTAATATGCCTCTTTTTTTAGAGATGGGGAAACTCACCATTCCCCAGCAAGATTAGGGCATTAATTGTGAACAACAGCCACAACCTAATGCTCAACTCCAGCCACCCTCACGTGTCCTACTTTTACCCCTCAGCCATACAACTGACCACAAATCCACAGAATCCCATTGAATGGACACACCTTTCCAACAAACGACCAGCTCATAACCACCCAAACCATCTGTGCAAGCCAAACTTGTTTAAAGTACTCAAAACATGCAAAAGAAGAACCTGCAACAGGAGTTTCTAGACCAACTGCAAGATGTATACTCAGCCCTGCCCACACTCTGTAGAAACCTGACTCTTGTTTACTCTTCTGAGATTTTGGAGGAACCATAGAATAAACCTGCCAGAAGCACCTCCGTGCTGAGTTTAGCAGCAAGATCCATGAGGTCTGCTTGTCACTGTTATATAAACATGAACACTAATAGATGATATGTACAATACAGATATGGCAGAAGTCTGGCTTTTGCTCAAATAACTGAATTGCTTTTTAGCCAAGGAGAAGAAACTCCACCCAGCTCTCCAGATGAAAACCGTAGATTAGATCGCTCACAATCCGAGAGCAGGGTTTTCCAAGTGGCAAATATGGCTTGCAAGGTTACATATGGCCTTTGTTACATATCTTTAAGCACCAGGCAAAAAAACATTCATCTTCTCCCAAGCCTTTGGCAAATTAAACAATCTATGGCCTTTTAAACTGGTGGGTATTGTTTTTCTTTGTTACTATGTGATGTGTTTTTCTGTTTTTATATTGTGAACCACCCCTGGATCCTTGGATAAAGGGCAGCATCAAAATTTAATAAATAATACTAAAATAAAAATTTAGGCTTGCACAGGTGAAGTGGATGGAAGTGCCCTGTTGCCCTAGTGCGATGAACCAGCTTTTTGCAATTATGTAAGTTACATGGGAATGCAAGAAAAATGGGTGGATGAACTAAGGATTAATGTGAAGACATGTGAATCCCCTGCAGGCAAATCAGGCCAAATTCTTACCCTGTGCTATAACCACCATGTAAAAGAAACCAGAATGAATGTTCATTAAGGACTGGACATAATCTAACCATCACGTAAGTTTTGTGCAAACACATCAAGATGAATGTTGTGTATAAACAAGTCATTTATTGTGATGTGTGGGGATTTTTATTTTATTTTCTAAGTTAAACTTGATACCTAAAAGGGTGAACGAAACCCTAGATTTACGGATTGCCAACCTTCTTGAGTCCATGGGCAAAGCGCGACCTGCGTGCAACAGCGCTCTATCCACTTGTGATTCCTAGCATACTGCCTCTGACTGTGGAGGGACAACATATAGCCATGAGGGTTAGTAGCCACTGACAACCTGATACTCCATGAATTTGTCGGATCCTATTTGAAAGCGTGGCGCTGTGGGTTAAACCACAGAGCCTAGGACTTGCCGATCAGAAGGTCGGCGGTTCGAATCCCCACAATGGGGTGAGCTCCCGTTGCTCGGTCCCAGCTCCTGCCAACCTAGCAGCTCGAAAGCACGTCAAAGTGCAAGTAGATAAATAGGTACCGCTCCGGCGGGAAGGTAAACGGCATTTCTGTGCACTGCTCTGGTTCGCCAGAAGCGGCTTAGTCATGCTGGCCACATGACCCGGAAGCTGTATGCCAGCTCCCTCAGCCAATAAAGTGAGATGAGCACTGCAACCCCAGAGTCAGCCACAACCGGACCTAATGGTCAGGGGTCCCTTTACCTTTACCTATTTGAAAGCTATCAAAGGAGGTGACCATCACTGCCTCTGTGGGAGCAAATCCCATAGTTTAGCTATACGTATGGCATGTTGGGGCGGATGGCTCTGTTAATTTTAGTTCTCTCCGTTTCTCATTTGTCTTTTCTCTGTTCTGGATTTTCCAAAATTCAGCTTCGTTGAATGTCCACAAATCCTAGTGGCGTGAGAGAGGGAGAAAAACATTTATCTGTTCCCTTTCTCCGCTCCTTATGCCATTTTATGCACCTCTGTCATGAGGAGAGAGGTGATGAGGGAGAAACCCAAGCAAAAGGGGTCTGCAGCAGATCAGCTCCCCAGACAGCCACACCATAAAATATTACCTAATCGGTTTAGCCTCCCAGTTCCCCAAAATCATGTTGTCTCCTCCACTGTCTAAAATTAGATTGCAGGCACCTCAGGGTTCATTTTGACTTTGTTTGTTGCTTATGTTGCTCTGGAAATTGCATCAGTAGAGCTAGATTAATAATAGCATTTCCATCTAATTCTGCACTTAGGTTTGGAAGCAAAATGGAGCCACCAAAAAATAAATAAAAATAAAGTGCTTCTATAGAGAATAGATCTTCCCAGGTGTCCACAAGTGTATTAGTTTGTAAAAATCAAAGAAGAAGAGATTTTAGGAGAAACACACGTACCACAACAGCCTGACAAGGACCTTCCAGGACCTATTGAATGTTGACAGCAGTAGAGGCACAGCCTGTTGAGGATGGCAGATGAAAATGAAAATGATTATCAGTTTTCCTTAACAACGTACAGTGAGTGTTCAGTTGGTTGAAATTTGCAGAGGTTCCCTACCTTTTGGAAAGCCAAGAAACTGTCATAAAACCAAAAGAAGAAAAATGTGATGCTCAGAACTCTTCCTCCAAAGCAGGGGTAGGCAACCTAAGGCCCGGGGGTCGGATGTGGCCCAATCGCCTTCTCAATCCAGCCCGCGGACGTTCCAGGAATCAGCGTGTTTTTACATGAGTAGAATGTGTGCTTTTATTTAAAATGCATCTCTGGGTTATTTGTGGGGCATAGGAATTCATTCATTTACCCCAAAAAAATAGAGTCCGGCCCCACACAAGGTCTGAGGGACGGTGGACTGGCCCATGACTGAAAAAGTTTGCTGACCCCGGCTCTAAAGCAAGCAGAACACCTACGCACCCCACCCCACAAGAAAGCAGGGAGGCAGGCAGCACACAAACCACCAAGAACATCCCCTCCCCCAAAAAACTTATTTAAAAAATGGGGAGGGGCAGAGGGCCATGATAATTGCGGGTGCCATGGTGACCACCAGTGCCATACTAGGGGGGAGGCATAATTAAAGGGTTGCCCACCAGGAAATAAAAAAACTCCCACCATCCTTCTGCATAATCTGGTGAGTCTTTGAAACTTTCTTATAAACCTCCCATGTGCCACTTGCACCCAATAAAGTAGTAAGTTTCAGTAGTAAAGGTAAAGGGACCCCTGACCATTAGGTCCAGTCGTGACCGACTCTGGGGTTGCGGCGCTCATCTCGCTTTACGGGCCAAGGGAGCCGTCATACAGCTTCCTGGTCATGTGGCCAGCATGACTAAGCCGCTTCTGGCGAACCAGAGCAGCACACAGAAACACCGTTTACCTTCCCGCCAGAGCGGTACCTATTTATCTACTTGCACTTTGACGTGCTTTTGAACTGCTTGGTTGGCAGGAGCAGGGACCGAGCAACGGGAGCTCACCCCATCGCGGGGATTCGAACTGCTGACCTTCTGATCGGCAAGTCCTAGGCTCTGTGGTTTAACCCACAGCGCCACCCGCGTCCCTAAGGGCTGGTAATCGACTCCAAAACTGATCCCATTAACACTTCATAGCAGAGCAAGGGAAGGTTTCATGAGGATGGTAGAGGAAAAAAGGGCGTCTATTTATCCTCTTGGAACTCTTCCCACCATCAGCAGCAACACCAACCCAAATGGTGCCTTCTGTCTGAGGCTGGCTGGAGATCATCCAGGAACACTCCTCTTAGGAGGTGGCAATGCACTGCACCATTTTGTTGCAGCCAGCCACACTTGTTATTGTATCAATAACTCCACAGGCAGAGAAGAAATGCATTGAGACAGAAACCAGGAGAGCAAGCGCAGTGGCGGAGCTTCATGCTCTGGTACCAGGGGCTGAGAGCAAGCGGGGGCGTGGCTGACGCATGTCCCGGCAGCGTGGCATGCTGCCCACAGGGGCAGGGTGCCCAGCGTGGGGGGGGGCAGCCACGATGGCACCCCACCGGGATCGTGGTGCCGGGGGCTGTGCGCTCCCCCCGCCCCCCTCTTCCTCCGCCAGTGAGCAAGCGTTATCCTGTAAAGAATTGTTCTGGGAGGATCAACAAGTTTGTTGGCGCTGTATTGATCCATAGATAACCTGTAGATCCCAAGAGTCTGCACACGGCCTTCTTTCTTCCTAGCCATTGGCTAATGTTCTGGCCTGTTAATGCTTTGTAGCTGTGGTTACTGGCTGAGATTAAGATATATACAGTGGTATCTTTGGATATGGGGCAGCTAGACTGGTGACTGGGAGCGGCTGCCAAAACCACATAACACCAGTCTTGAAAGTCCTACATTGGCTCCCAGTACGTTTCCGAGCACAATTCAAAGTGTTGGTGCTGACCTTTAAAGCCCTAAACGGCCTCGGTCCAGTATACCTGAAGGAGCGTCTCCACCCCCATCGTTCTGCCCAGACACTGAGGTCCAGCACCAAGGGCCTTCTGGTGGTTCCCTCGCTGCCAGAAGCCAAATTACAGGGAACCCGGCAGAGGGCCTTCTCGGCAGTGGCACCCGCCCTGTGGAACGCCCTCCCACCAGATGTCAAAGAGAAAAATAACTACCAGACTTTTAGAATACATCAGAAGGCAGCCCTGTTTAGGGAAGCTTTTAATGTTTAATAGACTATTGTATTTTAATATTTTGCTGGAAGCCATCCAGAGTGGCTGGGGAAACCCAGCTAGATGGGTGGGGTAGAAATAATAAATTATTATTATTATTATTATTATTATTATTATTATTATTATACAAACTCTTCTGGATCCGGATGCGAACTTTGCCCCAAGATGTGAGTGGAAATCGTGTGCCAGAGGTGGCACCTCATGTTAAGAACAGTTTCAGGATAAGAACGGACCTCCTGAACAAATTAAGTTCATAACCAGAGGTACCACTGTAGTTCCTAAGAGCTAAGATGACAATCAAGCAGGGAATTATAGAAGCTCATTTTGCATAATCTGGAGACAGATTGTTGGGCGGTGGGGATGGTGAAGGTATGGTGAATATATTGTAAGGTAAATGCATCAAATATAAACTGTGTCTAGAAGCAATGCAAGCATGCCATTGAATACAACCCCACACTGGTGCCCTAATTGCGTAGCACAAAATTGGTGGAAAAGCAGTAAGATTTGGCGTGTAATAACAGTGCAGAGGGGTGGGGTCAATTTCCTCCCATTTGTACAAAACCAGGATTAATCTAATCAAATTTTCCTGAAACTATTTGGAATGTGTGTGCATGCAGGCGTGTATTGTATATCTCAAAATGGTGGGAAAATAAAATGTGTAGAATTCTGCTCTTTCCCCTGAGTTTAGAAGCAGCTACAAAGGCAGGTTTTATTAAAAAACCAAACTGAAGGAACCTTGTGGTCATGTTTATATGTCATGCTCTATCTTATCTTCCATTTTTTCCTTGATATAAAAGGAGATCCTCTTTGCTGAGAAGTCTCTACAATCCGACATTGTTTGAGAAATTTCTTGCACCCCATATATGCTATCATTTTGGGATATGTTTATAACGGCTGGTGACGACAACAAGGATTTAAACATCCTGTCCACAGCTGCCTTAAAAGCTTTGTAAATGCAGAGCGCTCAAAGAATAAACCCCTAGACGGTTTATCTGTTGCGTTATGCAATGAAATACGACCGCCTCAAACTGCAAACCAAGGGGAAATCCTTTTGCCTCCATTGCTCATTTAGATGCTCTGAGATCATTAGGCAACCCGGCACTCTGATCCTAACATAAACGGACACCCTTGCAAATAATGTCTCTATTCAGAGCAGCTTAAAAATAAAAGGAAATTGGCAGACATGTCTACGATTTATGCAACACAGCAGCTGCAAGGAGTCAATTTAATTTAATGAAGCAGATTTAATAAATATGAACATTCAGGACCTATAGAATGACAGCAGAATGTTGAAGAAAACCACAGCGTCTAGAATATTGGCCTCTTATGCTGCTGACAACTGAACTGTAAGTATCTAAGTGGTAGAAATCAAGAGTAGCCAGGATGTAACTGAGCAGCTGTAAGCCCTGTAAATTCATTTTAAAAGATGAAACAACTTACCCTTATTTGGACTGTTTGGACGAGCTTTTCAAATACCCTCTTCTTTTGTACGTCTGGTCTCTCTGTGTGTCCGGAAATCTATGCGTCTCTCAAAATAAGTAGCAGTAGGTGGGGCGTGCTGAACGCCTAACAAGAACAGTTGTTTTTCTTGGGAGAGACGTCACTTGAGAGCAGCCTCTGAGTCAGCCCCCCCTTCTACCAGTAAACGCATTAGGAAATTAGACTTTCTGGATGGTGGGAGGGAGCAGGGGAGCAGAAACCTCCCCAGTCTGACTCAGGCTTCAGGAAAAAGTTGTGCATTCAGAACTGGCTTCTAACTTTCAAACATGAAGTTGAACAAGGTACATATTTTCTAGCAGGATTTTAAAACTAGGACTATATTCCATGCAGTGTGTGATCACTGATTGTGGACATCAAAATCTTTTTTGCGCTCTTATCAGCTTCTGGTAGAATTCTACCCTTTTTCAGATTGATTCAGCCTCTATTTAAAAATGGATGTTTTCTCCCCTCTGCTGGTAAGTTTTAATGCAGAAGCGTGTTTCAGTACAGTAGGGAGAATGTTTGCCGCTGACCACTGTCAAAACATGCCATTGGTGGTCCTTAGGATATTTTATTCCATGAGCTCTCAAAACATTTTCCTCTGGGCCACACACTCAGAATAAAGATTTGCTTGTGCCACACCGATTTTCTAATTGATAATGAATAACATTGGAAAACAAAAAGAAACAACAACTAGCAGTGCTTGATTTATAACATAGAACACAAATTTATATTGTTTAAATGTTTCTTTGATTGTTGTCGAATCTTCCCTTGCCATCCTCTCCTCCCACATGCTCTGAGAATTACAGTTCTGAAGCAAAATGGGCAGAAGCCATTCTAAGTATGGGCCTGTTTTTAGTCAACAAGTGAAATCACCACTGTGATTGGTGGGTAGGGAATGAATATACTGTATTTGTCCATTTCAGTTCCTTTTGGTTTCTCAGTTTTTTCAGTCTTAAATCCAGTCCCCCACATTACTGTAGTAGAGCTTTGGGGCGGTGGGGGGGGGGGGGAGAATCTTCATGAATTTTTGTCAGCATTTTTGTGTGCAATTTTCCAAGGAAACATGTTATGTACTGAGTTGAATAGGATCCAAAATGCAGCAGTCTGATTGGTCCTAGAACAATAGGATCCAAAATGCAGCAGTCTGATTGGTCCTAGAACAATGCAGCAGTATGATTGGTCTGCAGGAGCCACCCAATCCAGCTCCAGGTGGAAGTGAATCCACAACCTGATTGGCCTACAGGAGAATTCCGGAATTAGCCAATCACGTGCAGCCCATTGTGTAAATAATGAATATAAGGTAGATACTTTGGGGAAACTTTTATTCCTCCTCACCACTATGAGCTAAATAAAGAGCATGAAATCCACTATCGACTCTGAGTATATTTCAAAACACATCTTTGTATGCATTTT
This sequence comes from Podarcis erhardii, assembly GCF_964252035.2. Lineage (NCBI taxonomy): Eukaryota > Metazoa > Chordata > Lepidosauria > Squamata > Lacertidae > Podarcis > Podarcis erhardii. The sequence continues at coordinate 5,933,412 of NC_138514.1, forward strand.
TGGATAATATATATTTGTGCAATCAGTTTTTCCCAGGGAAAGGTGGTGTATTTGCAGATGAAGAATGTGAACAGTAGCAAGTAATTTCTGAAGTGCCCTGTCTCCCACACAGGAGTGGTTTAGAATGTTCAGATCCTGAGCAACTTTGCTAGCTGTCGCCCATTCCTTCTGGTATGGTGCAAAAACTTCTGGCAGCAATCACATCTCTCTCACCACACTTGCAAGCTAAAATAATTGTTTCCTTCCTGCATAAGCTTATAGTGGTTGACACATAAAAGTGTATGACAGAGCTAACAGCTCTGAATGGCATTGGTATAGTTGAGTCTAACCTTCCACTGTGCATTATAACTGAACCATTCAGATTTCATTTAGGTTATGGCCTTAGATCTTACAATAGTCTTGAAAAACCTTTAGTGTTTTCTCAAAATAAATTTCTTGATTTTTCACTATTAGCAGTACATTGTCAGCAATAAAGGCTGGCCTTACATATGTTGGTTCCTATTCAAAGACCTTCATTCTCTTAGCTAGATCTTACATTCTCTACCAATGACTCTATCATAGTATTGAACAACCAGGGGGATAATGGACATCCCTGTATTGCTACTCTAGACTGCCTTTTTTATCTTCTGCTGTCTACATATACAGTAGCAACTGGATTCCTCTATATTAACTTAACCCAAATAACAAAAGTAGGTCCCAGTCCCAGTTCTGCTTAATTTGAACCTGTTATTCCCAGTTGACTCAGTCAAATGCCTTTTCAGCAGCAATAAATACTAAGCCAAGTGGATCCTGTTTATTATTACAGGCAACTCCTGATTTACGCGGGTCCAACTGACATGCAACTGCGACTGCATGCACTGTGCCAAATCCAGAAGTGACTTTAAAAATGGCCCTCAAAGAGCCCAGAATGGGCAAAAAGACACAAAAACAGTGCCTAGCAATCCCACGATACTTTGCAAGTGCAATCCCAGAAGCCCTTGCACTGACCGTTGAGGCTGACCATTGTGGCTGGACTTTCCAGACTGATAATGCTTTCCTTTTTCCCATTTATTTTTTATTTGCATTTTCAAAAACAGGAACAGAGCATATTTAACCCCCTCCCCTCCTCCTGTCCCACTTACAACTTTGTACAAAATACAGCATGTATACATATACCATATAACTTCCCTTCCACCCTTTTCCTGGTTCCTTTGCTTTTCTACTACTCCGCATAATCCACATCTTTTTAATCATCCAACTTGTTACCTATTAAAAACTCTATCTATTTCAATTCCGCTGGATTTCCGTGAGACCTGCTAAGCTATGTACCGGTATTTGTTTTTAAAATATTCGATAAACATTTTCCCTTCCTCCTTGTATTCCTTATCTTTTTCTCTTATCCTGTTCGTCAAATCAGCCAGTTCAGCATATTCAAATATTTTATACTGCCATTCTTCCTTATTGGGTACTATACTAGTTCTCCACTTTTGTGTCAATAAGGTTCTAGCTGCAGTGGTGACGTATAGTAATAAACCCTTTTGGTTTTGGGGGGACCTTCGTTGTTACCATTCCTAATAGAAAAATCTCAGGTGTTTTAGGGAAAGTTTTTTTAAAATATCTTTTTTAATTCATTTTATATAATTTCCCAACATTCCTTAATTATTTTACAGGACCACCACATGTGAAAAAAGAACCCTCATTTTCATTACACTTCCAACATATACCTTTTTCTTTTTTATACATTTTTGCCAATCTGGTGAGTGTTAAATACAGATAATGCTTTCCAATGCTCTTTAAAAAACAAAACTTTGACATTTAAGTTCCAGCTTTAACTGACATATTTTGGTAGCCCATTAACTCATGTTCATTCTGCTCATTAAAAAAAAATATGAACTAATGTTTCCCAAATGACTTTGTGGTTCTAAAGTTTCTAATTACTTTAAAAACATATAAACATTTAAAACATTTTTTAAATAGCACTTAACAGTAATATCTGGGATTCTAGTTGCTTTTACAGGTTTTTAGCCACTTTTACATGGCGCTGTGGTCTAAACCACTGAGTCTCTTGGGCTTGCTGATCAGAAGGTCAGCTGTTTCAATCTGAACGACAGTGGTGAGTTCAATTTGTCTGTCCCAGCTTCTGCCAACCTAGCAGTTCGAAAGCATACCAGCGCAAGTAGATAAATAGGTATTGCTGTGGCGGGAAGGTAAATGGCATTTCCGTGCGCTCTGGTTTCTGTCACGGTGTCCTGTTGCACCAGAAGTGGTTTAGTCATGCTGGCCATATGACCCGGAAAGCTGTCTGTGGACAAATGCTGGCTCCCTCGGCCTGAACGCGAGATGAGCATGCAACCCCATAGCCGCCTTTGACTGAACTTAACCATCCAGAGGTCCTTTGGCTTTTTTTGCATGTAAAGGTAAAGATACCCCTGACCATTAAGTCCAGTCACAAACGACTCCGGGGTTATGACGCTCATCTCGCTCTATAGGCTGAGGGAGCTGGCGTTTATCCGCAGACAGCTTCTGGGTCATGTGACCAGTGCCACCTGTGTCCCGTCTTTCTTTTTACCTTAAGGTCCATAAATAGCAACACCCTAGAGGTCCTGGGCTCTAAGAAAGTCAGATTAGCCTCAACCAGAGCCAGGGCCTTTTTAACACTGGCTCCAGCCTGGTGGGACGCTCTGTCTCATGAGACCAGGGCCCTGCAGGATCTGATTTCTTTCCGCAGGGCCTGTAAGACAGAGTTGTTCCGCCTGGCCTTTGGCTTGGAATCAATTTGATTCCCTCCCCCTCTTTCTTTTTTCCTTTCTCCTTCTGTGTTGGAACTCCTATTTGGGGACTTCCCTGGCTTTTTTCTGGCCCATGTAGGACCAGTATGGATAGTTAGCCTTGATGAAGACTTGACGTTTTTATCCCCCAAAAATTTTTTGATTGAGTTTCCACTGAAATGAGGCTGCATTTTAATGGTTTAATGTTGTATTTTAATCTTGTTTTTTAAGCAGTATTTCAACCAATTGTTTTTATATTTGGTGTTAGCCTCCCTGAGCCTGGTCTTGGCTGGGGAGGGCGGGGTATAAATAAAATTTATTATTATTATTATTATTATTATTATTATTATTATTACATGTAAAAGTAGCTAAAAACAAGCAAAAGGTCTTTAGAAGTATGTCTGTAGGAGGGGAAATATTATATAGAAAAGGCACTAAGTATCATGAAGATTAGGGACGCAGGTGGCGCTGTGGGTTAAACCACAGAGCCTAGGACTTGCCGATCAGGAGGTCGGCGGTTCGAATCCCCACAACGGAGTGAGCTCCCGTTGCTCGGTCCCAGCTCCTGCCCACCCGCCAGTTCGAAAGCACGTCAAAATGCAAGTAGATAAATAGGTACCGCTCCGGCGGGAAGGAAAACGGCGTTTCCGTGTGCTGCTCTGGTTCGCCAGAAGCGGCTTAGTCATGCTGGCCACATGACCCGGAAGCTGTACGCCAGCTTCCCTTAAAGATTGTTTCCTTTTAAGGGGGTTCCCTTAAAGATTTAAAATGCGTTCTGAATTTTCCCAACATTGTACGTTCCTTTATGTTAGGGCCTCTCTGCACTTGCCACTTACAGTCATATAGTTGCTTGCTTGACCTGACATTTTTAAGAATGAATTTGCTGCCGATGATCTGCCCCGTTGGCCTCATGCTGCTGTTATCAGAGAATGAGCAGAGGTGTCGCGTGCAGGGTTGGGGGGGGGGGTTGTCAAAGATCTGTTACTATTTTTGCAGCGTGGTTTGTGCCAACTGGAGCCAGTCATAGTGAAAGGAACTGAGTCATCCACAGATAATTTGCTCCTAGGATCACTCTGGAGAAGGTGTGTGCGGAGAACACTTAATTGTTCTGTAGGCTTCAAAGCTAAGCATTTAGGAACACTGAAAACACACAAGGTGCTTCAATTTCAAGAGCAGGGTGTGCAAGTTCTGTTGTGTACTAGGGAACATTGGGGGGGGGGCGCGGGACCACAACTTAAGTCACTCTGAAAGAAGATACAGTCATACCTCATGTTACAGACGCTTCAGGTTACGTGTTTTGGGGTTGCGGACGGCAGGAAACCTGGAAGTAACGGAATGGGTTACTTCCGATGTTTGCTGCTCGCGCATGCGCAGATTGCACCAGTGCAGACATCCAAGGTTCCACTGTATTGGGCCCACATATGTGTACAGAAAATAGCAGAAATAGATCTACATCGATTGTTGCAATGCATCCTTCACTTCCCCAGAATGGCTGGAGAAACCCAACCAGATGGGAGGAGTATTTATTATTATTATTATTATTATTATTATTATTATTATTATTATTATTATTATTTTCTTGTTGTTGTTGTTCAATGTGTGGCCCATGGTGGCCCACTTTTTTTTGAAAAATTGGCTGTTCTACACCCAAGTGTTCATAGGAGACCAGCTTTTTTCAGCCGGTCCATATCACCCCCTGGTGTTCAGAGTGCTTATTACAGTGAAATGTGAACCCAATGGGATTTATTCCCAGCTAAGTGCATATCAGATTGCACCCTTAAACATTTCAAAAATATTGATAGCTTCTTTAACTGAACTGTTTGGAGTTGCAAGATTTAATTAAATACTTTGATTCCACATGATTAATGGACACCAAACACATTCAGCAAATATTTTTTTTTCCTCTGCTGATTATACGTATTCTGCTGTTCTAGACCTTTGTACTTGAAAACAGTATTTCTGCCAACATCATGTATCAAAGGACAGGTTTCTCAAATATGCACAGCTCTCCTTTCTCAATTATTCCTTGACTGCTTTGAAGTCAGTATGTGAACAGAATTTGTGGGAAGAAATTGATAAAAATGGTCCACAAAACAATTCTATTCAGTCTCAGCCTCTATTATAGAAAACTTGATGAAAATTGTTCATAAATGGTTCCTCCCTCAGTGTTGGAAGTACAGGGATCAATCAGTTAGTAACCTAAGGGTTAATTCTGTTTACATTCAGCCAACTGAAGTGGGGGTGAAGGTGTTGCCTAGCAACCACTCAGAATGACATGATCCTTGCTGGGATAACTTGTACTCTGATTGGCTCTCTATTTCTGAGAGGGTTTCTCCACTGTATGAGTAGCTATATGTTGCCCTGCTGTATACAAGGCCTGAACTGCTAAGAAAGACAAAACCTCATATTATCTACTGTTTTTGTTCAGTTTACCCAATAAAGTATGATCAATTTCTTTTCTCTCTGGACTCGTTCTGCTTTATTCAAGTCACCCTGTTAACAATCAGTTTGATATGGGCACTGAAAACAAGCCTCCAGGCCCAGAATGTGCTCACAAAGAACCCCCATTTTTGAATTCTAACTGTGTGCCTTTTGCACTGGATCTTGCGGTTCTACTAAAAAATATCCCCCCAAAATAAGGTAGATCCAGGAAGGCTGAAGTCTGTCTGCCCTTGCTCCAATAATTACCAGATTAATCTGAGTTATGTAGAATTTTACCAGATCCATAGCTGTCAACCGTCCCTTATTTGGCAGGAAAATCCCTGATCCCAGCGCCGTGTCCCGCTGCTGTCCTTTACAGATGATGTCCCTTAAATTTCCCGGGTTTCATGCTCTCTCTTTTTTTTATAATATTTTTATTGATTTTTCCAACACATATTAAACACAATACAATACATTATACAGAGACAAACAAACACATAAACACACACAAATATAATTTCAAAACCTTCTTTTCATAAACCTTACTTCTCCGACTTCCCCATACCTCTCCTTTCTGCATCCCTATTTCCAAATTTCTTTCAGCAAATCCTCACTTAATTTAACTAATTACTCTTTTTCTCCCTTCTCTCTTACCTAATCATTTACAGCTGTAATCCTCTTTTTTCTCTAACCTCGACATTTTAGCACTCATTAATTTTATAATCATTCTTAAGATACACTTTAAATTTCTTCCAGTCTTCCTCCACCGTCTCTTTTCCTTGGTCACGGATTCTGCCAGTCATCTCGGCCAGTCCCATGTAGTCGATCACCTTCGTCTGCCATTCTTCCAGAGTGGGTAGTTCTTATGTCTTCCAATACTTTGCTATTAGTACCCTTGCTGCTGTGGTAGCATACATAAAAAAAGTCCTATCTCTCTTTGGCACCAATTGGCCGACCATGCCCAGGAGAAAAGCCTCTGGTTTCTTATCCCGGGTTTCATGCTCACCCGGCTCGGGAGGGAAGCAGCGGCTGGGCATCCTCCACCACAAGAGAGAGCGCGTGCACGAGCTGCCGCATCTCTGTCTCTCCCTTTTCCCCCCTCAGGGGCGCGTCGTGAGGAGACGGGTGACAGCGGGTGGGCAGGCAGCCCCTCTCTTGCGAGACTTCCGCTGCGCTGCCAGGGGAAGCCGGAGGTGGCAGCGGCAGTGGCGGCTGAGGAGGCGGCCTGAGGGGGGAGGAAGAGGAGGGGATGGGGAGAGACGCAGAAGGGCAGTGCTTCAGCGGCCGCTGCAGCGCTGCAACCACCTCATGCCGGCCTCGCGGGCAGCGTGGGCGAGAGTCTCTCTCTCTCCCTCCCCCCCTCTCTCTCGGATGGGGAAGAGCCAATGGAACTCCTCGCACCAGGACGACGGCAGCCCCGACGTGCTGCTTAGCATCCCCTCCGACCAGTGCAGCATCTCAATGTAGTGATTTCCCCCTCTGCATCCCTTTCATAACTCTATTTTTATAAATCATTTGTCCATCCATAGTTCAATTTTTTTCTGTCAATCCTACCAATGTATGTAACTCTTTACAATAGCTTTTCAACTAAATTATAAACTTTCCCCATTCTTTATTAAAGAGGTCCTCTTTCTGGTTTCTAATTCTGCCTGTAAGCTTTGTCATCTCGACGTCGTTCATCAGTTTTGTCTGCCACTCTTCTTTGGTGGGAATTGTAGACCCTTAGGATCATCTAGTCCAACCCCCTGCAAAACACAGTCAGTCGCAGCAAAAGCAGCCTGGCTCCATCAGTGCCGGATGTATGTATAAGCTCAGCAAAATCCCTTATTTGGGCTGCTCATCCCTTATTTTCAAGGCTGCTGGTCCCTTATTTTCAAATCTGTAAGTTGTCAGCTATGACCAGATCCCTACATGGAAACATCGCAAAAACAATGGGAAGAAGCTGTCACTCAGTAGTAGAGCCACGGCCTTGCATGCAGAAGACCTCAGCTTCGATCCCCAGCATCTTTGGGTAGGGCTGATAGAGAATCCATTCTGAAATCCTATAGTGTGGCTGCCAGTCAGTGTAGACAACACAGACCTAGATGGAGCAACGGCCTGACTCCTGATAAGGCAGCTTCTTGTGTTCCAAAGATATATGGGGCGGGCAATGTTTTTATCAGTACTGCCAGTGTTCCTATTTCAGCAGCCACAGCCAGTGCTGGTCCTCTGCCTTCTGCTTCCATCCTATTTTTAGAATGAACTATGCAATCTGTACTAGGGAGAAGCTAACAGGGAAAGTAACACAAGTTTTGCTTGGAGCCTGTGGTCAGCTAGTGAGGCTTTTGGTGGTTGTTTTGTTTCTTTCTTTTTTTTCCTTTTTCCACAGTAGGGGAGCGACCCCTGGGGAAAGTTTCCTGATGCATTTAGAACAGTGGCGGCAAAGTTGAGAGATGGTGTATGCTCAGGCACAAAGGATTGGCTAAACTTGACACTGAAGGTTACCCCTCCTGCTGCTATATATTCTGAGAAGCACAGGCTTTTTGAGCTTAGAGACACCTGCTCTTCAAAAAGAACAGAGCCTCAGAGAAGCCTACCAGAAACCATCTACAGAAGAGTAAGTTAGTCCCATGTTTGCTAAGGGTGCCTTCAGATTGTCACTGCTTCGTGGGAGGGATTCAAGAGCATACTGTAAATTTAGGTTTGCACCGTTAAGGTGAGTTAAAGCGCTCTGTTCCCCTAGCACAACAAATCCACTTTTAAAAACAAGGCTTGGACTTTTTGCAGTTGGGAACTGGCAGGGAAAGGGTGGGATAAATGAATGATTAACGGGAAGCAAATCAGGATGGATGCAGGATGCATGCTCCTTTGTCATATGCCCTTCCTGCAAATAAATCAGGATGAATGCTTAATAAAACCGTATAATTTAACCTCTGCATAAGCTTTGTGCATGTGAATCAGGGCAAATGCTCAACAAATGCAGTCAGTTGTCTGGAGGAGCCCTGAATCTTTGCACTGTTTAGAAGTCATTCTTTTGTATTACAGTTCAGGATCATGCCAGTCCATTTTTATTTACTTTTCATATGTTTAGATTCAGGATGCCAGACACAAAGTCAGCTAACGATCTCATAGGATCCTAATGAGCAATGGAGGCAAACAGAATAGCCTTGGCTTCTGCCTGTGGGAGCCACATTTCATTTGATAATGGAACAGATAAGCCACCTGTTAAGTTTCACCTATGAGGTCTTGGCTATAACACGGGGAAAGTTTTTAAATGGTTGCAAGTGCACATTAAAAAAAGAAAAAGATCCTTAATAAAAGGCGAAAGATTTATACGATCTGAAGAGAAACGAGAGACAAGACTCTTTACAATATATATCCTGAAAATATTATTTTTTTCAACTTAAAACTGTTTTTATTCAATTGAGTAGTTTCAGATTCCTTTTTTGGTTTATAGTCCTGTTTAGACTACTCCAAAACAAAGTTTAACAATGTAAAAGTAAGACAAGGTAGCAGAAATAGAAACTAACATAGACAAAGATAAACTACAAGTGAACAAATGTAGAACGCTGAAATTCCTTTGCTTAGACATTAAAGGTGGAACGGTTTTTACCCGTAACAAATATTATGATGATTAAATTGATGATTAAATGCAGATCTGAATAAAAATATGTAAAACCACAGTGAACTTAAAATTCTGAATCTCTTTCCCAGTTTTGACTAATAATTCTAGCTGCAGTGAGAGGATATATCATGATTTTGTCTATTGCTTGCTAAATTTAATGATTTAACATGCCAAAATAACATGGCTAATGGATCTAATGGTAATATAAAGTGTTTTTTCTGGGGGTACCTAATGGGTATGCAGTAGCAATACCTCCCCCCCCCACACACACCCCAGTGTTAAAAGTGTGGCACTTACTGTGACAACCTTATGGTGGGTCCTAGCACCCTTTTTTTCTTTTTTTTTTTAAAGGAAAGGAAAAAGCACTGGTAGTTTATCCAGTCATACCTTGCAGGTTGATCAACAGTTGTTCCAGTACTTCATACATAATGGGTAGGCATTTCCAGTAATGTGAGCTATATCATTCAAGCAGAATTACACCAGTAATTGTCATTAAACCCCTACATAAATCCGATTTCATCTCAGGGCAGAATATTCTAAACATTTTTTGCATAGGGAGTACAAGCAGAAGGTTTGTATAGAATCCAAGCGATTTTGGAAAACAAGGCATAATCTTGATCTTAGAGCTTCTCCGCAGAGAGGAATTAAAGCAAACCAATTTGAACTGTACTATAAGAATAACTGAGCTACCAAAATGCTGGCTGACAAAATTCCTTTTGCTTGGATTTATACAACATCCACCCCCATGGAAGGATGAGTCACAATAAATTTGGACAGTCTCCTTAGATTAATCCTAATCTTCCGAAAATAAGACTTGCTTAACTTTATTATTTTACTGCCAATTGTATGCTTAGGTACCAGTGTGGAAGACTTCCTTATTTAAGTCTTCAAGAAACACATTTCTGATGCATTTACACTGAGGTGTCGCCATATTGCACAAAGTGTTCTATATTTTCATCCCAACCTTCCTTCAAGGAGGTGGTTCACCCCAAACACACAAACACATTTTTATCTCCACAACAACCCTGTGAGGTAAGTTTTACTAAGAGATGGTGAATTTGCCAAGACCAAATTATAAGTGTTTATTTGAACATGGATTTCCACAGTCCTGGTCCAATATTCTAAATGCTAGACTACAAACTGTCCAAATTAAAACTTAAAATATTTCCTGTTGTATTCTCACCTACTACCTATGATTTCCCACCCCCACGCCCCATTACAGCATTATTCCTTTCGGGAGCACAGCAATTAACCAGTTCATCACCATCAGTTTCTTAGGATCAACAGTCCAAAATAAACCGAAACAGAATGCAAAAAAAGTGTAACCACAGCTCAGCTATATAGAAAATAGCCAATAACCTCAGGCAGAGATGGTGGAGAAATTTGATTCAGTTCGGATTTAAAGGTGAACCTTCCTAATTTCCACTTTTTGAAACAATACGCAAAGCAAAACACAGCCATCCTTTGAAATTTGAATCCTCTGAATTTTGCAATGCTGTTCTCCGGTCAAGTAACACGTACAAAAATAAATAGTGAAAATAACATCAAAGTGCATTATATTAGAGAAAACTGCTTTGCAAGAAGGTTTATGTTATGCAGAATTGCATAGATAAAGGTGTATATTAGAATAAATATTCACTAAAATTGCACTGGCAAGAGGCCCCGTCATCATTGCAACCTGCCTTTCCATCTGCCTCTTGAGTGAGAACAAGGAGCAATGAATGCCATTGTCTGCTTGCTCAATGAGTCTCTACCTAGCAAGCAAACTGGGTGGTAGCCATGAGGAGGAAGAAAAGCAGCTGCAGCAGTGAGGGATTTGCATTTGAAAGAGAAACTACCTACCGTATTTTTTGCTCTATAAGACTCACTTTTTCCCTCCTAAAAAGTAAGGGGAAATGTGTGTGCGTCTTATGGAGCGAATGCAGGCTGCGCAGCTATCACAGGAGCCAGAACAGAAAGAGGGATTGCTACTTTCACTGCGCAACGATCCCTCTTGCTGTTCTGGCTTCTGAGATTCAGAATATATTTTTTTTCTTGTTTTCCTCCTCCAAAAACTAGGTGCGTCTTGTGGTCTGGTGCGTCTTATAGAGCGAAAAATACGGTAATTTGCACTTCTCAAGTGCATGCAGAAGGTCTCAGGTTCAATCCTCAACAGTTCCAGGTAGCACTGGGAAAGAACTCTGCCTGAAACCCATAGAACCACTGCCAAGTCAGTGCAGACAGTATTTATTTATTTATTTATTTATTTATTATTTTTAGTGGTGGAGAAATAGGAACAACAATGCATATGTGGTGGAGGTGTGAGGAAATGAAGAAATTTAGTAGTACATGAAGAACTAAAAAAGATGTTGAAAATATAAATAACAAAGAAACCAGAGACATATCTCCTTGGATTGATAGATGAAGAGATACCACAGAGGGGGGATGAATTTTTCTATATGCAAGTACAGTTGCTAGAATAGTGATTGCTGCTAGGTGGAAGTCACAAACTATACCCACAAAGGAGGAATGGATTTGTAAACTAAATGAATATTTAATTTTGGCAAAATAAGAAATCAGTCGAATCAAAAATGAAAAAAAGAGTGGAAATGCTTTGATGAATATATGGCAAAATATTGTGCAAAAAAGATATGCTAATATGCCTAGATTAAAATGTGAAGTACTGGATGGAAGAAAAAATAGTAAGGAAAGATAATAAGAATATATAGATGATTTGAGAAGATTATGGAATCCAAAGATTACTGTAAATTGTATAATGTGGAGGAAATTGAGTGGGGGTGGAAGGAAGTGGGAGGAAGGAGAAAAGAATAATATGATGAACTGAGGAAATATAAATGTAAATGTATGGGGGGATGGGGAAGAAATGGTGTTGGCTTTGGTACATCTGTATTGTAATGTAATATGTCAATGCAGACAGTATTGAGCTAGATGTTCATACCCGGAGAACATATTGCCCAACACTCTGCAAAATCTAGAGCTGGCAGCTGCGCATTCACTCTGCTGCCTAGTTCAGCCGTGGCTGCTGCTTCCTATTTGTTGATCTGACGCTAATGGAGCAAACCTCTTTTCTCCTTTCCAAGACGTTACGATGCAGAGAAAACTGGCGGCAGCCGTCCTCTTTGCAGCCCTGTGCATTTGTCTCTGCCGGAAAGTGGGCGTCTCCCCATCTAAGCGGAACAAGAAGCCATACACCAAGCGGCCCAGCAGGACCACCTCGCCTGTCCAGAAATACCTGTGCCACGGGGGTCAGATGATTGACGGTGTGGAACTGCAGCCGAACGACACCGACTATTACAGGGATAATTGGAAGGATTTTCCAGACGGACTCTATTACCCCAACTGTTCCTTGTATCGAGAGCCTAACGTAAGCAAAGAAGCCCTGGTTGGCGAGTGTGTCAGTTTTGTAACGCCTTCAACCAAGTTGAACCTGTCTCTAGGAAAGGATGCAAATGACCCCAAGCAGAGAGTGATGTGGTTCGTGATTAACTACTTGTGTGCCAACGAAACATGCAGTCAGCCGTGTCCGCAGCGCTCCAACGCTGGAGCTCTCCATTTTTCCAGTCAAGCCCTGATTATTGGCCTGCTTGGTCACTCTGTTCTTTCCACAAAATAAAGTTGCAGGGTCCAAGCTCCTGATATGGAAGATAGAGCTGTGTAGTTCCCTCTCCCCACCCCAGTCCAGATCTAGCACTTTGGATCGTCCCCAATCTGAGCTGGGCTGACCCAAGGCTAACCCAGATACAGGTCTGGAATCACTCCAGGGTGGGGAGTCCTAATGCTTAATTAGGGTTTCAAGTCCTTGAAACATTGCGTCTCCTCCCGCCTGTGCCGCCGCGTTAATGAGATTTTTAAAACCCTAATTTAAAAATATGATCTGTAGGGAGCTGGGAGAAGGAGGAGACACTGTGTCTCCTCCATCCTCCAACCGCAGTGCAGAGAAGCTTCTGCACATCAGCTGATGAGTGGAGGTTTCATTGCAGTTGGGAGCTGCTCCACAGGGAATGTGCTAGAAGAGCAGAGCTTGGAGAGGCCGCCAGCCTCGCCTCCTTTCCTACAACTGTCTGTCTGCCCTGCCTTTTGACAGCCCTGAATCACTCCAGCTGGACCGACATGAGGCAATCCAGGGCTGTCCCAACAGCCAACCTAACCAAAGCCCAGATCCCCCAGAATTGGCATGATATGGTTCAGGACCTGGGCTTTGACCGGTTCTGTTGCTCAGCCCTTTTTGTTGTTTAGTTGTTTAGTCGTGTCTGACTCTTCGTGACCCCATGGACCAGAGCACGCCAGGCACTCCTGTCTTCCACTGCCTCCCGCAGTTTGGTCAAACTCATGTTAGTAGCTTCAAGAACACTGTCCAACCATCTCGTCCTCTGTCGTCCCCTTCTCCTTGTGCCCTCAATCTTTCCCAACATCAGGATCTTTTCTAGGGAGCCTTCTTTTCTCATGAGGTGGCCAAAGTCTTGGAGCCTCAGCTTTAGGATCTGTGCTTCTGTGCTTCCAGTGAGCCTTCAGGGCTGATTTCCTACAGAATGGATAGGTTTGATCTTCTTGCAGTCCATGGGACTCTCAAGAGTCTCCTCCAGCACCATAATTCAAAATTATTAATTGCTCAGCCCTAGTAGAAACCAAAGAGGAAACAAGCAGGGCGCAAAGGCTTCTGATAACCTTGCCATTTTCCATGCTTGAATTTCTACTGCGTCAGGCGCACCACTTATATTAGTTGTAGGTATGCATGAGTCAGATCTTTCCCCCGCCATCAGCTTTGCCATTATGCCCTGCACAATTGAAGGAAGTATGCAAATTGCTAGAGCAGCACAGTGCTGAACTTCTGGCTTATTTGGATCCACAGTAGTCAAAGTTATTTGCATTTGGTCCTTGCCGCCCAGAACAAGAAGCGCAGGGCCAGTTGGATGGAAAGTTTGCTGCTCACTCAATGACTTTTGACATCTTCCCATGATAAGTGAGTGCAGTCCTCCCCGATTCAGCACAGATGACAGATTTACAAAGGGCTGCTTGGAGCTGCTTACTATAAAACCATCATTCCCTGCAGTGCACACATTCCTTTTGCTGCGCTCTCTGAGCAATAACTGAAATGAGCTTTCAGCAATGTTCAGTGGTGTATATCATAGACATGTATCTGCAATGATCCTTGGTAGTGGTGTTTTTTAAAAAAGCTATTCAAAGTCCATCACTGTCTGTATTTCCTGCTGTGAAATGTCAAAATTGCATTGGCCATCTGTTTTGGCATATCTTTTATGTATTTTAAGCATTCACTTAGAGTAGAATTCAAGATTTGTGTATTACATACCTCCTTTTGTTCACAATTTATTTTACTGCCTTCTTTTTCCCCCTGCCTTCCCTCCAAAGAATACATTGCCCACCCTTTTTTATCCTCGCAACAAACCTGTGAGACAGGTTGAGAGATGGTGACTGGTCCAAGGTCAGCCCGTTTGTCAACCAAATAGTATGTGGAAAGATACACAGACCAGAAGAGTGCATAAATGCATATATTACTTAAAAAAAAACTTACAAAAATAAATTCATTTTTATTAGATTTTTTTCTCTTATAACAATATCTATAATCATTACATTACATTCAAATTTCAATTTCCCCCTTTCCTGCTTACTTCCCTCAACTTCCATCCCTGATTTATTGCATTTCATATTACATTCTGCTGTTTGTATATACTTCTATGTTGTCGTACTGTTATGTTTCTTGTTTTTCATAAATAAAGTTGCAAATATTTATTAAAATCCTTCCAATGGTTCTATGTTTTTTTGTTGCTTCTGCAAATATGATGTAAAAGGTTCCCATTATTTTTCAAAATCACTATTGTCTTTTTCACGAAGTTTATCTGTTAACTTTGCCAACTCTGCGTAACAAAAATGAATTATATGATGGGGACATCGCTTGCAAAAAATTGTATATTGGGCAAAATAGCACACCAAAATATGTATATTGGAAGAAACATGCACAAAAATGCTGACAAATCGTCATGAGGACTTTTAAAAAAATCTCAAGCTTTTGTGGAGAACTGAACTTAATGAGAAACCAAAATGGAGTGATTCCTCCCCCTCCTAATTTGGGCACCTGTGGTCGAAAGGAGGGGGAGGAATGAAGGCAGAAGCCTCAAGCAGAGACCTGAGAGGTCCACACACAAATGCACTTCCCTGTGCAAAACAGCAGATTATTTCCAGATGCATGTCTAATGCTTGCCTGGAACCTTTTAATATCAGTAATGGAAAGACAGCGCTCAATTTTCCATGCACTATATCTTCGCTATCCTGCTGACCCCAGACTGCGCAGCAAGAATTAATCTTGCCTTTCTCATCAATCTCTTCTTCCCCAGCCAATACTTTCCTTCCCATTAACCTGAGCCACTTCTCTTAAGTAATCGCCAGATCAGCCTCCATTAGCAGAACCACAAAGAAAGAAATCGAGTCCCCACCCCCACGGCATATGACTGGGCTTTTGCACGGCTCCCGTTCATTTTATTTGGAATTGCTCAGAAGCAACTGCTGGCGGGGTGTGGCTTGTTTGTTTACTTTGTTTAAATGTATAGCCCCATTCAAAGAAACCCAAACTGAACATGCAGCCTGGCAAGACCGGCTGCTGGGAGTCCCTGTGAGATCTGCTGCTGTTGCAAGGCCCAGCAAAGCCCACAAATGTGTATGCTGTATGTTCATGAAAATAATATTCAAAATTGTGTTGCATTAGGGGGAATTGGTTTGCAAAAATGTGGATATTAGGAGAAATTTGCACTTAAATCCTGATTACTTTTAATGAGGACTCAAAGACTGGAAAAAGGAGAAATCTGCCTGCTCACCCTGGGCTTTGCCTCTCCCACTCTTCAGAGGTTTGTTATTGCAAGTCAATTTGTGGTATTCAATTTTTCCCCTCATCCAGTTGCTCCTCACGACGTTCTGTTCCTTTAGGCTTCCCAAGCTCAGACCCACAGAGAGTTTCTGCACCACTAATTATACAGGCACACAAAAGCAGATGAGTCGAACAGCATATTGCTATTTATAACACTATTTATAACCCTGCTTGGCAGGGGGTTGGACTCGATGGCCCTTGTGGTCTCTTCCAACTCTATGATTCTATGATTCACTTGATACAGTTTATTCTTCTTAACAGGGACGAGCAGACTTCAGGCTTGGCTTTGTATTTTACTGTAACTCCCCCCCCCCATATTCCAACCCAAACCAGGTGCAAAACTGATGCACAGAGTGGGAGCAGACATACACAGATAGCTATAAGAACAGAGTGCCTCTAAGCACCTGCTCAGCCCAATGAATTATTTGCAACATCAGAACTGAGTTCATTGTATTTTCATACAAAAACCTGAACATTGACACAGCAGCGGGCAACTGCCTCCCCACCCCCTCCCTGCTTTTTGGCCATGGTGAAAGACTGGGATTCCAAGACTCCATGTTACAGCTGTGAAGCAGGCCGTATCCAGGTCCCATTTAAGCTACAGGTGATGGCTTTAGTGTGGAAAGTGAGGCCTATCAGTTCATTCTGGGTTCCACATGGGGATCTTAGCTTCTGTTTCAGGGGCACAGCCAGGCCAGTTCTGGAAAGAAGGTATTTTTAATGGGCGCCAACTGCTGAGACAATAAAATCAGGTCCTTGGGGGGGGGGGCACGTACAGCCCAACCCAGAGAGTTGGTACAAGAGAAATCCAAAGCAGAACTAAGTGAGATCCAGATGTTCAGCTCCACTCCTTTACCTCAAAGGAAACTCTATAGCAGGCATAGGCAAACTTGGCCCTCCAGATGTTTTGGGACTACAACTTCTATCATCCCTAGCTAACAGGACCAGTGGTCAGGGATGATGGGAGTTGTCCCAAAACATCTGGAGGGCTGAGTTTGCCTATGCCTGCTCTATGGGCTCTATTGCCTAGTGGGCAGAGGCCAAAGGGCATCACCAAGAGGGAGGGCAAAAAATGCCACCTGAACCATCATGGCCCCACGGGGAGACCATGCTACACCCCCCTCTGGTGTCACTTGTCCTCAAACTATTTGAAATAAGGGAATGAAGGCGAGATGCATAAGATCAGCAGATATTGGATGCTGCTGACAGCCAGGTCTCTCTTCTCCACAGCTTGTTATCATGCAAAGGCTCAGCTCTATAGGAGGAAAAAGCCCCTCAGAATCAAGACCACCATCCCTCTTGCACACCAGGAGAGATCCCTTGCCAGAAATGTGGGGTAGTGCTGTTCCAGGGTGTTCAGCTTTGCCTGCCGGCAGTGGAAGGACCCAAGGACTGAACGAGGGGTGAGCCTCCCTGCCAACTCTGCTGAAATGAGACGTGACGTCACACCGTCAACACATTCACCTCAACATGCATGGTAATGTCTTGATGGTTGGGGCCTCTGAAAGGAGGCCCCTCAGCATCAATTTAAAGATTTCTTGGTGATCCTGATGGCGAAGATTGTTTCCATAGAGATGGATCTGTAGATTCAGGAGAGGATGTGGAAAGGAGGGAGAGAACAGATTATGGATTTTTAGCACTATTGTATCAACCTTATCAAACCTCTCCGTATTCTCACTCACCCAGCAATGCCTTCTCAATCTTTATGTTCCTCCTCAGACACTTCACTATGCAGAAACCTCCTGCATGATCTGCCATTTCCATGAGACCCTGTAGTGCAGGGGTTGGCAAGGTTTACCGGCCATGGGCTGGATCACTCCCACGGAGATTGTCCGTGGGCCAGACTGGTGCGGCACAATGCTGGAAATTGCTTCAGCCCATGCCCAGACGCCGAAAATCACTTCTGCACAGGCGTGATTTCCATCTGGGCATGCGCAGATGTGATTTCTGGTATCTGCACGTGCGCAGACGCGATTTCTGGCGACACTCAGTGAGTCCCTACACCACGCTGGTTTAGTGCAGCATGCAGGGGACTCACCAGGCGGGCGGCTCAGTTTGGGGGTGGCTCGTGGGCCGGTAAAACAGTCCGTGGGCTGCATCCGGCCCATGGCCACACGTTGCTGACCCCTGCAGTAGTGCATAAGCATCTTTGGCATTTTCACAGCGTAGTGTTACAGTTTAACAACAGCATTGAAGTAGACCCCCTTAATCCTTCCCTCACTTTTCATTGTTATTTCGTGGTTGCTGGCCATCCCCTTCACGTACCTATTTGCTCCTTGCTTTCTGCTTGTTATTGGGATGCAGTTGGTTGATTTTTAATTCCCTATTTTTGCAGAGTAGACCAGTGCTGTTTGCTCGGGTTTCAAGGCTTTGGCAAGTGAGAGTGCTTTTCATTCAGAGCGCTGAGGTTCTCCCCTCTACTCTTTGTTCAGTTCTCAGTTTTGTTCAAATTTGAGGAGGGGAAACCCCTTGTTGCGCCGCCTGGAACTTTTGCCTCCCAAGATCTCCACTTGTGCGTCGGGGCAACTTCGCCTTCAGCTGCTCCCCCTTTTTCTCTCATCTTGCAACTTCGTCTGTCTCGAGAAAACAGGAGCACAGACTACGACCAGTCATGGAGCGTGCTAGTCCAGAAGTCTCCAGGGTGTTCAGCTGGTCTGCCGGCAGTGGAAGGACCCAAGGGGTGAACAGTGGGTGATTCTGCTGACAAAAGACGGGTTGGAGGGGTGAGCCGCTCTGCTGAAATGAGACGTAATGTCACACCATCAACACATTCACTTCAACATGCATGTTAATGTCTTGATGGTTGGGGCCTCTGAAAGGAGGCCCCTCAGCATCAATTTAAAGATTTCTTGGTGATCCTGATGGCGAAGATCATTTTCATAGAGATGGATCTGTAGATTCAGGAGAGGATGTGGAAAGGAGGGAGACAGAACAGATTACGGATTTTTAGCATTACTGTATCAACCTTATCGAACCTCTCCATATTCTCACTCCCCCAGCAATGCCTTCTCAATCTTTATGTTCCTCCTCAGACACTTCACTATGCAGAAACCTCCTGCATGATCTGCCAGTTCCATGAGACCCTGTAGTGCACGAGCATCTTCGGCAGTGCACGGTCTAACTCCAGGGAAGCAGTGACCACACTCTTCCTTTCCTTTCTGTTTTCCAGCAGTTTGACAAAGTGGGAGTCGTCCCCCCACCCCAGACAACTTGCAAGACTCTAATCTAAAATTCCCACTTTAGTAACATGACCTCATCTCTAAATAGCTGTCTAAAAGAAAGGACAAAAACATGAACAAACAAGGTATAAGTAACAAAGTAAACCAAGATCTAAACAGATTATAAGCAGCAAGATAAATAAAATAAACAAAAGCCTCCTCTGCTCTCTCCTCTCTGACACATACTCAGACTCCCTACCTAGACACCCCTGGGATAGTGGATTTTAAGATGGCAACAAGAGATGTCACAAAAGAAGGCAAGTCGCTGTTACTTTGCCATCCCACCAACCTGCTCAGGGTGCCTTGTTCCTCCCGAGTATGGATGTTTCTTCAGAACTTTTAGGGGCCTGCTATTCCATCTTGTTTCTCTAACAAGTAAGGATATTCTTCATTAAGCAACATTTCTAAAGGGAGAGCATTCCAATCTCCTTTTACACATAGCCGAAAACCCGTAATTCCCAGGTTTAGAGGAAGGGCCATATCTCAGTAGTAGAGCACCTGCTTTGCATGGAAAAAAAACCCATTTTAATATCCAGGTAGGGCCATCTGAAATCCCAGAGATAGAAAGCCAGTCACTATAGACAATACTGAGCTAAACTGACCAATGGTCTGACTCGCTAAAGCAGCTTCCTAGGTATATCACTATTTTGCCATTTATTCTAAGTGCAAGCAACCTTCTCCACAAGACATGAGGGTGCCTTCCTTCCTGTAGCATACTTTTATGAGCTTTGGTGGGGGGAATCCCCCTAAATTATTAGATTAGTAGATGTTATAATGTAACTAATATTTGGAGTATTAAGGGAAATATTAGGAGTAATATTCGGAGTATTAAGGGAAGTATTTGTGCAATTGACAACGCAAATTTTTAGCAAGCAGAGACAGGAGGAGGAGGTTTCCAGGCTCACAGAAAGCAATGATGTAAACGGAAGTGGGGTTCTGGAAAGAAGCAGCAGGGGAGAACTCCATGTGGGTTGGCTGGGAGAGGCCACACTCAAGAGAGACTGGGAGCATGGTTGGCTTCTGCTTCCAGCTGGCTGGAGTTATGGGAGAAGCAACAAGAAACACCCTTTGGCTGCAATGTTCTGCACGCCCCTTCGCTGAAGGCTTCAGGTTGTAAATATGTGTAAATACACCATGTTTCATAAAGACACTATAGCCTCTATTGTGCCTTAATCTTCTGAAGATTAAAGGGGTCAGCAGGGGCCGGACTGTATTTTGGAAAAAAAGAAAATGAACAAATTCCTGTTCCCCACAAATAACCCAGAGGTGCATTTTAAATAAAATGACAGATTCTACTCATGTAAAAACACGCTGATTCCCCGACCGTCCGCGGGCCGGATTTAGAAGGCAATTGGGCCTGATCTGGCCTCCGGGCCTTAGTTTGCCTACCCATGGATTAAACCCTAGTTAAGTGCCAATACCCTTGGTATCTCATGCACTGCTCAGCAGAGATTGGGTTGGCCAGTAACCATACTACATAGTCGAAATAAATAAAAGATTGTCCAGTAGCACCTTAGGGACCAACGAAGTTTGTTCTGGGTATAAGCTTCCGTGTGCATGCACACTTCTTCAGATACCACACAGAAAAGTCATCTTACGTAATAAGACAAGTACAGTGGTGCCCTGCAAGACGAACGCCTCGCAAGACTGAAAACCCGCTAGACGAAAGGGTTTTCCGTTTTGGAGGCGCTTCGCAAAACGAATTTCCCTATGGGCTTGCTTCGCAAGACGAAATGTCTTGCGAGTTCCTGTGGGTTTTTTCCCCCCTTTTCCTAAGCCGCTAAGCCGCTTATCAGCTGATCCGCTAAAAGCCGCTAAACCGCTAATAGCGCTAATCCGCTAAGCTGTCAATGGGCTTGCTTCGCAAGACGAAAAGAGCCTCACAGAACGGATTAATTTCGTCTTGCGAGGCACCACTGTACAAAGTTTCCGAATAAAAAAAGGAAGGGAGCTTTGTACCTCTTTAGCAAAGCCACAGGTGCTGCAAGGCTTCCTGCCCCAATGCAAACAGAAACAGACCCTCTAAAATTTAACAGGTAGAAAAGAGACTCAATGACAAAGTGCTTGGGAAGAAAGGGGCAGGGCAGCTCTGTGAGGTTGCCATTCTATGCACCCTTTCCAGGGAGGAAAGGATTCAGTGGGGCCTCATTCTGACCTAACCTGCAAAAGATGGAAAAGTAAGTTGTCTTCAGTGCATAAGCATCAATCCCATGTGCAGGCTGTTAGACAACAGTAGCTATTTGTGCTGGAGGTTCTTTGGCAGAGTCAGCTTTTCTAATTAACACCAAGAGTAGCACTTACCCAAAGCCATGTCCAAAATCCTAACTGGCATCCCAAAGGGTTACTTTAATAATTAAACATGATGAAATCTGGTAGGATTTTTTCTTATGAGGTCAAACAGACAGGAAGATAAACCTCAAACACTGGCATTAACAGCACAGATCCTAAGAGTGCAAACCCTGCAAGGAATCCATTAGCCTCCATAATTGCTTTGCAGCGAAATTAAGCAGCTACTGAGTCCAGAGTGAATTGTTGTTTATTTCATCACTGCCAAAAAAGAACATGTAATATTTTCCAGACCCTGAGCAGAGATGGAAAGCGGTGTATGTCTTAAAGCAACGAGCAAAGCAAATGTGGTTGAAATGGACCTTTGGGAAGCTGCCTCTAGAACAGAGTGTCTGATGATGTATGGGCTTGCTCCTTTTACATATAATCTTAGGCTGAGGGGTAGGGCCACAGGGTTGTGGGATGGGCCTAAAGTCCCATTTCTATTTCTGTGGCAGGGGCCCCGTTTCCAGCATCCTAGGGCCACCAGTCCGGCATGAAAGGAGAGCTTTTTAACCACTGAATGAGAAGCCCTCTTGCCTTTTCTGGTGATTGGAGTCAATGACTATGAAAGGAAGTGAGTCAGCCACAAAGGATTGACGCCTAAGGTCACTTTGGAGAAGACGTGCAGGAAAGACACCGAGAAGTCCTTTTGTATGCTCCAAAGCTAAGTATTAAGGAACACTGAAAACACAAGGTACGTTAGCTTCAGGAGAAGCGTCAAGGAAAACACAACTTAAATCACTCCCAAAGAAGATACTGGAGCACTCCAAATCATTTGTCCAATCATTACTGCAGGAAGAAGAAGAAGAAGAAGAAGAGTTTGGATTTGATATCCCACTTTATCACTACCCGAAGGAGTCTCAAAGTGGCTAACATTCTCCTTTCCCTTCCTCCCCCACAACAAACACTCTGTGAGGTGCGTGGGGCTGAGAGACTTCAGAGAAGTGTGACTGGCCCAAGGTCACCCAGCAGCTGCATGTGGAGGAGCAGAGATGCGAACCCGGTTCCCCAGATTACGAGTCCACCGCTCTTAACCACTACACCACACTGGCTCTCACACAGGAAATACAGTGGTACCTCAGGTTACATACACTTCGGGTTACAGACTCCGCTAACCCAGAAATAGTGCTTCAGGTTAAGACCTTTGCTTCAGGATGAGAACAGAAATCGTGCTCCGGCGGCATGGCGGCAGCAGGAGGCCCAATTAGCTAAAGTGGTGCTTCAGGTTAAGAACAGTTTCGGGTTAAGTACGGACCTCCGGAATGAATTAAGTACTTAACCTGAGGTACCACTGTAGCAGATTTAGCTTAAAAGCAGCACATTGACATCTGCATTGAACTTTGCAATGCATTGCTAATTATAATTACTGCAATGCATTGCTAATAATTATTGCTAATTATTATATTATTGTAATTATTATTGTCTAATTATATTATTGTATGCTTTTAGAAGGTTGGATAATCTTAGAAGGGTGGGTAGCTGTGCAGGATTTGTCCTGTGAGTGCGAAGAAACAATGCACATCTGAATTTGCCCCTACACTACTGATCCAAGGCGATGCCCCCATGGTAGAGTTCCTCCAGAGAAACCTGTTTAGTGATCATTCCTCCCAGTTGGCTATCAGGAAGCTTACATGCTGGTTAGACTATATCTGGTATTTACTGAGTATTTGTCCTGCCATATACGACAACGGGTATTCCTCTTGATCTGTATCTGTGGTGTTTATACATCTTCCCACTAATCATATGTTCATCCCACACTTTTCAGTGCATTTGCCCATCCTTTTTTTATTTTCTTTTAAAAAGTGAATTTGCTGTGCATGTTCACCCACTTTAACTGCACACGCTTAAACATCTGGCATGTGTTTGAATGCCTCCTGCAAAACATCTGGAGTTCCCCAGTTTTTTTTAATAGGGCTGCAACTGCATTAAGAACCCATTGATACCCCCAAAGTGCAGAAGCCCTGTAAAATTTCTGTTCCAACTTGCCTAAGAGCAGAATAGCTGAAGGACTACTTGTCCTCACATGGAGAATCATGTGATTTTAGAAGCCGGAAGCAGCAGTTTTTGGTGCCCATGAGGACACTGAGACTAAGAAGGAGGAACCTCCACCCCATGGACAGTCCCCACGGACCCCATACTGCAGTAGTCCAGCTTCCTAGGGCTGTCTCCACACTGCTTGCCCCCAAAGAATCCTGGGAACGGTAGTCTTTTAAGGGTGCTGGGGAAAGTAACTCTGTGATAGGTGAACTCCAATTCCTAGGTGCTTTAAATGAACAAACCCACGCCATCTTATTCGTAACAACCGTTCAAATATTTGAAAGCCTACTAAAAAGTCTCTTCATCTTCTCCTCTTCCAGCTAATCATACCCAACTCTTTCAACCATTTCTCATCTTGGTTCCTAGACCCCATAGCATACTCTGGACATGCTCCCTTTTCTTCATAAAATGTGGCACACAGAACCAGCCCAAGACATAATGGAACCTGAGGTGAACCACAAAACGGCAGTTCCACTTCCCTGCCAGGCACAGGCGCTGGGTCTGCCTAGCTTTGGAAGGGGGCGGCGTCCGTGTGTGTCATCACATGCATGATGCGCATGCATGCAGTGGGAGGAGGCTGTGAGGCCCACCACAGCTGCAGGGAGGCCCACCACAGCCCAACAGGACCCCACCATCTGATGAGGCCAAGCCCCTCAAGACGGGGGGGGGGGGGGCTCAGCCCAGTTGGTGCCTATGCCTCCAGGGAAGATGGGGTGACCCAAGGTCTACATCTGTAACACGAGGGTGGGGGGCAGAGACCTGCATCTGCACCTGTTGCCCCGACTGAGGTGGTGGCCTTACCTTGCCTTATAGGCAGGGCTGTCTTAAGCATATGTGGTGCCAGGGTGCAAAGATCTGCCTGGCGCTCCCCCCCCCCCAGTTGCCCAGTCCCGGGCACACAGGAGGGTGGAGCCGGCCGGCCGCCTCAACGTCTTGCTGGCTCGGCTGCCCCCAAACCTGATGCCCAGCACTCCGACGGGTGGGCTCTTCCCCAAACTCAACTCTCCACTAGCCCCTGGAGGCATAGGCACTTCCCTGGAGGCATAGGCACCAACTGGGCTGAGCCCCCCCCCCCCGTCTTGAGGGGCTTGGCCTCATCAGATGGTGGGGTCCTGTTGGGCTGTGGTGGGCCTCCCTGCAACGGCACCACTAGCCCTTATGGGTAGCCCCAGTGGCGTAGCGTGGGGGGTGCAGGGGGGGCTGGCCGCACCATCTGGGGGTTAGGGTTAGGGGGCGCAAATCCACGGGTTAGGGGGTGCAAATTACTTGCCTTGCCCCGGGTGCTGACAACCCACGCTATGCCACTGGGTGGGCCGGCCCTGTCCAGACGCAACACAGGTGCACCTAGTTGCCACCACCAGTGCAGAGTGCAAGACAACAACCTCAGGCGATCTGGACCCAAGGCTTCCGCTGATGGGGTGAGAAATGGCACATGGGCATAGCCGGGGCGGGGCAGCTGCCCCCCAATCAGTAAAAATCAATATAAATCTGAGGTTCCTGTCCCCCCCCCCCAAAAAAAACTCCTGGCCACGGCCATGGGCAGCTCCCTCCAAATCAATTAAGTCAATACAAAACTCTTAACTATGTGAGGTTCTGCTCCCGCTAACATAAAGCCTGCCCCCCCCCTTACCTAAATCCTGGCTACGCCCATGAAGCTGCCTGGGCTTTTGCAGCAGCTGCAGCCAGGAGCATCGCGCCCCGCGCCGCCCCTTCCCTTTCCACCCCCGCGCAGGCTTGCCGGAAGAGTGCGGCTGGGCTTACTCGGAAGTAAGTCCCCCTGCGCGCCCGCCCTCTTCTCCTCCCTCCGCGAGGGGGCGGATCCTGGCCGGGCCGGAGGGCGGCGCGTGGCTCCCGGGCCGCACCAGCGGAGATGCGGCGGGTCCCGCGGGCGGGGCTGGCGCTGCTGCTGCTGCTGGAAGTGGGGGTGCGCGTCGCGCTGCTGGGGCTCTTCGTGTGAGTGCAGAAGCGGGGCGGGATGCGGGGCGGGTCGCGAGGGAGGCGCGCAAGGCGCGGGCCTGGCATCCCCGGGAAAGAGGATGCGCGGATCTCTCTCTCTCTCTCTCTCTCTCTCTCTCTCTCTCTGCCGCATTGCACGCGGTGCAGCAGAAGGCCAGCTGGGCGATGCGCAGGAGAGGTGCCCCCCTGCGCCCTCCTGCGCCCCAGGAGGGGAGAGCCAGGCCTGTCGGTGCCGCTTTGGGGGCCTGGAGTGATATGCGATGTGCGGCCCCCGGAGGACACCCTGGCACCTCTGGTCGTGGGTATCTGCCTGTGCATATTGTGTGGCTCGCAGGAGCTGGAAAGAAAATCCGCCGTGCCGCTTTGCGCCCCATAGATAGATGTCTGCCCTGCTGCGCGGCTGCATTGTATGGGCCGAGGGCCCCAGACGATGTCCTCCTTCATCTCTAGGTCTACGTGCCTCTGGTGCAGGTTTCGTAACATAAGGGCCTGGAAAGGTGAGGAACAGGAAGCTGCCTTCTGCAGAATCGGGCCCTTGGCCCATCTCAGCTCAGTTTGCCAACCCTGACTGGCAGCAGCTCTCCAGGGTTTCAGGCAGGGGTCTCTGGCCGGAGATGATGGGGAATCTCCCTTCAAGGTGGATGCCATACTAGTACAGTGGTACCTCGGGTTACAGACGCTTCAGTTTACAGACACTTCAGGTTACAGACGTAACCCAGAAATATTACCTCGGGTTAAGAACTTTGCTTCAGGATGAGAACAGAAATCGCGCGGCAGCAGCGGGAGGCCCCATTAGCTAAAGTGGTGCTTCAGGTTAAGAACGGACCTCCAGAACGAATTAAGTACTTAACCCAAGGTACCACTGTATTCAGGAAAAGCCTCCTTATATCTACAACACACTCCTGGCTCTAATTCCAGCTGTGCTTGATACTTCCCCAGTGCATGGGAAATATCGCCAGAGGCTCTGTCTGACACACCCCTTTCCACCTGGTTCCTTCGCAGTGGGTATAACACAGGGGTCTGCAGGAAGCATCCCTATACTGAGTCAGACCACAGCTCCATTGAGCTTAGTGTTGCCTACCCTGACTGGCAACGACTCCCCAGGAAATGCCAGTGGCGAGCAGCTGATATGGCAAGACCTGCTGGCAGCACCTGGTCAGCTGACGTTCCCCCACCCCTTGTGTTGACACAATGAGAGGAGTAGCTACTCCTGTGTTTTGGCAGTGCTGTTGCTGCTTGTCTGACATTTGGACTGACAGGAGTCCAAGGCTGATGTGTTCTTTTTGGATTCGGCTCCAGAGATGTAGGGGTAAGGGCTGTTCTGCTCTGCACTTGTAATGGTGAAATGGTTCCACTCAACGTTGTTTAAATAATTCTGCTGCGTTCTCACAGCCCAGGCTTTTACTGTAGGGAGAGGCCTGTCTCGCCAAGCGGCCCCATCTTTTCTCTCTAGCTAGGCTGTTGAAAATGAACCCCTGTTCCTGTTAATCTCACAGGTGCCTCGACTTTTAAAATCAGTTTCTGATTCATGCCCACGGGAAAGGAGAGAGGAGTTGCTATTTTGCAGTGGATCAGAGCAGACTCCGAGGGCATTTCCTTGCGCTAGGAGAAAGCACATGTTTTAACCCTCACATGACTCTCAAGCCTGGTCCAGCACTATTTTACGTATTAAAACTCAATTTCAAAAACAGTGGGAGAGATGAAAAGAATCCCTTGTTGTTCGTTTCAGTTGTTTTAACTGGTTTTAAATTTGTATTTCTACCTTGTTGTAGGGCTTGGGACCTTATGGTGAAGAGCAGGCAATTATTATAATCAGCATCATTATTGTTAATAGTCCTGTTGCAGAGAATATCCAAGAGGAGCCCATGCTAACTTGGTTAATCTCATTGCATGCACCAATTTTAAGAGCAAAGGATTGGCCAGGGTGGGTGAGGAGAGAATCACATTTTCACATATACAGTGGTGCCTCGCAAGACTAAATTAATCCGTTCCGTGAGGCTCTTCGTATAGCGGTTTTTTCGTCTTGCGAAGCAAGCCCATTGACAGCTTAGCGGATTAGCGCTATTAGCGGTTTAGCGGCTTTTAGCAGATCAGCTGATAAGCAGCTTATCAGCGGATCAGCTGATAAGCAGCTTAGGGCTTAGGAAAAGGGGGGGGGGAGGGAAAAAACCCCGCAGGAACTCGCAAGACATTTTCGTCTTGCGAAGCAAGCCCATAGGGAAATTCATTTTGCGAAGAGCCTCCAAAACGGAAAACCCTTTCGTCTAGTGGGTTTTCCGTCTTGCGAGGCGTTCGTCTTGCGGGGCACCACTGTACAAAATATTGCTCTTCACTTAGAATAGGGATAGGGGAACTGTGACTCTCCTGCTGCTCTTAGACTACAGTTCCCATCATTCTTGACCATTGGCTGTGCTGGCTTAGAGGTGGTCAGAGTTGGACTCAGCAACTCTTCTCATTCCTGACTTGGAAAACACAAAATGCACGGCTTCAAGGGGAAGTCATATAGACCCTATGCAACAAATAAGTAGCAAATACGAATTTATCATGTGTGCATGTGCACACACAGTCTTATCATTCAGACAGGCCTGAGAATGCTGAACGGCCCAATGCTAGCTTGTAGGTTTTTGCACGATCAGTGGTATCAAGCCTGCTGAAAATTCATTGCTTAGAAACATAGCCACTCTCCCTGCCTTGAGAGGGTTTCCTCACTTACATGAGATAAATGCACCCTCCAGGCTGCTGAAATCTGTAGTTCATAACCTGCAGAAATCCAGCTCTAGAGCTTGCACAGGTTCTGCCCCTCTTATCAACCACTGTGTAGGTCAGAGGTGAGGCAGAGTCCCTTACATGTGTGTGCGTGCAGTGGGGAAAGCACACCTTGAAATTTATTGTTTGTTTAATGTGCCTACACACTGACTTTTGTCACAGGTGACCTCAAAGCAGTATTAAAAAAAAATCATTGGTTCCAAATCACTGAGCACAATTAAGATACCGTATTTTTCGCCCTATAGGATGCACTTTTCCCCCTCCAAAAATGAAGGGGAAATGTGTGTGCATCCTATGGGGCAAATGCAGGCTTTCGCTGAAGCCTGGAGAGCGAGAGGCATCGGTGCGCACCGACCCCTCTCGCTCTCCAGGCTTCAGGAAGCTATCCGCTAGCCGTGGGAGAGCCGCGTGAAGCTCTCCCGCGACTTGCAGATAGCAGCCTGCTCTGGGGGCTGGGGTCAGGGGAAGCCCAGGCTTCCCCAGCCCCGCACCTGGGGGGGGGGTTCTTCTTTATTTTCCCACCAAAAAACTAGGTGCGTCCTATGGGGCGAAAAATACAGTAACTGTAAAACATAATCAGTATCAATACTAAAATCACGAAGCAGATTCAAGACTCAGAATCAGTTTTACCAAACCTGCAGCAAAACAAAAGGGCTGTGAATTCCCAAGAAACAGTGGCGTAGCGTGGGTTGTCAGCACCTGGGGCAAGGCAAGTAATTTGCACCCCCTAACCCGTGGATTTGCACCCCCTAACCCTAACCCCCAGGTGTTGCGCCCGGTGCGGCCAGCCCCCCCCCCTGCACCCCCCACGCTACGCCACTGCCAAGAAACTCATGGCTGTCCATGCCTAGAGGAGGAGGGTGTTCCAGGACTGGGGCACCTCTGCCACGCTAGAGACATTTGGTTTTTCCTCTCCTCCCTCTCAATACGCATCCTGCCTGGACTGGCATTCCATGAATCCAGTCTTCTGGGCGCAGGGAGCCAAATCGAGGTCAACTAAGTGACTGGCTGCCTGTTCCTCATATGATTGGAGCTCCTGTATTATTTGTGGTTATTTGGAATTTTGGTTTCTTTACGAAAACAATATGATATTTCAAGTGATAATAGTAGACCTCTTTGAAAATGCCTGCTGGAAACGGTTGCATCATTCTTGTTCCTCAGATCTCCCTGTGATCATATTGGGAGGAAACCCCAGTACTGGCTTTCTGCTTTTTATTTAGGGTTAGGGTTAGGGTTAGGGTGTTCACACATTGCATCCAAGGGGTGCACAGTCTGCGTGGACAAGGGTTGTACACGTGAACAGGTGCACACTCTTTCACACACTTAACGCGGGCGTACAGGCTGCTTGTACCTGTGTCCAGTGTATTGTGCAAACGAGACTTTAGTCCTTGGGTTGTGCTTCCTCTCTAGGTTCACTGAGCTGCTGCCTCCTTTCCAGCGAGTCATACAGCCGGAAGAAATGTGGCTTTATAAAAACCCCTATGTGGAGTCCGACCATGTACCCGCTAAGCCCATGTTTGTAAGTATTCGTTCATGCCAGCCGTCTTGTACAGTGTAGGCTGTGCTTGTAGTTATGTGTCCTTTGCAGGCAGATGCCGCTTCAGATTTGTCTCCAGTGCATGGTACGTTCGGTGAAGCACACATCTATGTTAGGGTTAGTCAGTGGGATGCCCTCCAGATGTTGTGGATTGCAATTCCTATCATCATCACCATTTTATTAAATTTAATAACTAACACCAGAAGCTTTTCTTCTGGCAATTATAGGGGTAGAGCTACCTAAATCAAGAGTCAGCAAGGTTTAACAGCCATGGGCCGGATCACTCCCATGGAGATCATCCATGGGCCGGGCTGGCACAGCACGATGCCAGAAATGGCTTCTGCGCATACACTGATGCTGAAAAGCGTGCCTGCGCAGAAGTGATTTTCAGCGTCTGGACATGCACAGACGTGATTTCCGGTATCTGTGCATGCACAGATGTGATTTCCGGCGCCGCTTGGCGAGTCCCCGTGCCATGCTGTGTTGGTTTACCGCAGCGCCCGGGGGACTCGCCAAGCAGGTGGCTCGTGGGCCGGTAAAACAGTCTTTGTGGGCTGCATCCAGCCCATGGGCTGCACGTTGCCGACCCCTGACCTAAACCATAGGTAGGCAAACTAAGGCCCAGGGGCCGGATCCGGCCCAATCGCCTTCCAAATCCAGCCTGCAGACGGTCCGGGAATCAGCATGTTTTTACATGAGTAGAATGTGTGTTTTTATTTAAAATGCATCTCTGGGTTATTTGTGGGACATAGGAATTCGTTCATTATTTCTTTCCAAAATATAGTCCAGTCCCCCCACAAGGTCTGAGGGACAGTGGACCAGCCCCCTGCTGAAAAAGTTTGCTGACCCCTGACCTAAACTGTATAGAAATTTATTCATGTATGTGACTAGAGTGGCAATAATGTTACTCGCCCCAAAATGGAAAGAAGCAGAAGTCCCAGGGAAGGAAGAATGGATACAAAATCTTAATGGAATATACAGAAATGGTGAAACTTACCGGAAGAATAAGAAATCAAGATAACAAACTTTTTATAAAAGAATGGAAATGGTTTATTGAATATTTCCGGATAAATTGTACACAGATAAGAACATTGGCAGGATTATTGTAATAACCTGCAGTTCTGTAAGAGTATATATTTAAAGCAGATGAATAAATGAGCAAATTAAGTTAAATTTGGACATGCAGAAGATATTAAATAAGGAACCACAGAAAGCAAGGGAAGGAAGTCAAGTTTTGAAATGTTAAAATGATTGTAAAATGAAATGAAAAAATGAAATTGAAAGCATGAATAAAATAATAATAAATAAAATAATAATAATAGTCATCATCATCATCATTCCTGGGCATTGACCATGCTGACTGGGACTGATGGAAGTTCCTCTTAGTCCCCTTGGACATAGGATTACAGCCTTAATCTAGGAACTCTTCCTAACTGGACTTGATGACGTACGAGGTCTTTTCCCCAATAGGTAAGGGGTGGGGATCCTGTCTCCCTCCCAAAGTCGCTTGATTACAAGTCTCGTCATCCCTGACCATCGGCCATGCTGCTTGTTGTGGATGGGGGATAGGGTCCAAAACACTTCGTGGAACCATGGGATTGTAGCGTTGGGAGAGACCTTAATGGTCATCCATTCCACCCCCCTGCAATCCCTCAGCTCCAAGGATCTCCTATAAGCTGGAGAGTCATAAATACCTTAGCAATTTAGTTAATACTGAATATTGACTACAATCACAATGTTTAATTGATTAAAGTGAACTGTTTTCTCTTGATTTATCAGGCAGCATAAATTTGAATATAGTACTTATAAAAATTGTGGGTGGCAAGCACCTTTTTCCTTGATAGGTTGTATCCAACGAAGATCTACCCGGATAGATCCTGTGAACTTCATGAGCATAATTTAGGCCTGTCCATTATTTTTGATGGGTCCGTTCTAATGCTGGATACAACCCTATAGTTTTGTTGTTGCTCTTGCAGCGCTGCTGACTCGTATTTCTTGTCTCTTCCCAACTCGTTCCAGATCATTTCCTTTTTGTCTCCCTTGATCTTGATTCTACTGGCGAAATTCTTCATGAACGCAAACCAAGACGATACACGGGAAGCCTGCTTAGGTGAATACATCTTTGCACGCCACAGCTGATCTTGAACAGCTTTGAAAGGGGGGGCTATACACATTCACAGCGGATAAAGCTATCTGTGGCTGCTAGTCACAAGGACCTTGTATTGCCTGCAGTGTCAAACCCAGTACTAGTTTCTGGGCCAGGAGAGAGAGATGCTTTTGGGGCTCATATCCTACTTATGAGTTCCCTTAGACATCTGAATGGGCAGAAACAGGATGCTAGATGTGAGGGGTCTTTCGTCTGATTTAGCAAGTCTCCAGACCCACTTGCCTACAGGACTGCCTCTCCTGGTCTGCCCCGCAGACATAGGCGCCGACTCCATGGGGCCTGAGGGGGCCCGAGCCCCCTCAAAAATTCGTTTGGGGGGGCTCTGCCCCCCCAATAATTTAAGAAAATTATTAGTTATATTATGCTTTGTAAAATGACAAAATTATGTTGGTATTTTTTATTTTCCTTGTTTGACGATAGTTACCTTTTAAAATACATTCAGTAATGAGTTAAAACAAAGCCACTCCCGATCTAGAGAGGGGGTGGGGTTGCGGGCTCTCGACCCATCAACAATCTCGCGGGGCTTCCCCCTAGCTCATTAATATTCACCGCCCACGGCGGCAGCCAATCGGCTGCCGCAAAGGGCGGGCCCTCACAGGTTCACTTAAGGTCGGGGCAGCCCGGGGCTCACCCCTTTCGTTCCCCCAGTAGCAGCGGTTTGGAGGTCTTGCGCCCCCCCAATATTTTTTATAAGTTGGTATGGGCCCCCGCCCCCCCCAATATTTTTTATAAGTTGGCGCCCCTGCCCGCAGAGGACCTTAAGGTCCATGAATAACCATAGTTTAGAGATCCCAGGCCCTAAGGAAGTCAGACTATCCTCCACCAGGGCCAGGGCCTTTTTAGTGATGGCTCCGACCTGGTGGAATGCTCTGTCCCAGGAGACCAGGGCCCTTCAGGATTTAACCTCCTTCCGTCGGGCCTTTAAGACAGAGCTATTCCACCTAGCCTTTAATTTGAATTCAGCCTGATCTTTTATTTCCCTTCTCTTCCCTCCCCCTCCCTTTTATGAAGATCACCCGCTCTGAGACCCCACAGCTAATTCTCCCCTGGCCTCCTTGCTGACCCAAGTAGGACCAATTCAGCCAGCTAGCGCTGGGGATTATCTAATGCTTATTTCCCCTAAATTGATGTTCGAGTTTTGATTTTTATTGTTATTCATTCTTATACTATATTTTATGCTGCTTTTATAATTAAGTGTTTTTAATTTAATCTTGGCTGCCTTGAGCCGAGTTTTTGAACTGGGAAGGGCAGGGTATAAATAATTTGTTGTTGTTGTTGTTGTTGTTGTAAACTAATTCTAAGCTTTGAGTCCAACTTACCCCCTCCACAGCAGAAAATGAAAGAATACATCAATGGACCAAAAGAAGGATCATCTATAAACTTAGAACTGATTTGAGTGTTCAGATAAACCATACAGTCCAGTCCGGATGGGCCTTTTCTGTTTACTTCTTAGGGCACAGCAGCACCACATATTTAAAGTGCTTTAACAATCTTCCCAGGAAACTCTGGGAATTGCAGTTCTGTGAGAGTGAAAGGTGTCTCCTAGCAATTCTCAGTGCACTTAACTACACTTCTAAGGATTCTTTGTGGAAAGCTCTGACATTTAAAGTCCTACAATAAATTGCTTTAAATGTATACTGTGGATCAGGCCCTAAACCCCTACCTGCCCCCTGAAGCAGTCAAAGAAGTAAACTTTTATCGCTTGTTTAATTTGTATTCCCCCAAATGGTGGTCAAGGTCGACTAACAAGCAATAATTCAAACAAAATAAAATAACAGTAAAATATAAAGTAAAAAAATTAAAGCACACCGGGGCAACATCAGTAAAGTCAATCTTCTGATGGTAAAATTGTTTTAACTGATTTTAACATTGTATTTTTATATTGTAGTAACCTGTCCCAGGACCTTAGGGTGAAGGGTGGATAATAAGCAGTATATATATCCTGCTAAATAAGATGAATGAATTCATTTATTCCATGCAACCCACACAAGCCAACTGCAATGTATTTCCAAGACAGCTTCCTGTCCACATAAAAATGTATTTGCTTGCCAGTGGAAGATGCTTTAGAGAGGGGACTGGCTGAGCTTCCCTTGAGAAGGAGTTTCAGAACTTGGGGGCAGCTACCAAGAATAGCCATGTACTCGCCTGCTCTAGCTTTGAGCTGGGGTGCAAAGGCACTGGGATAACTGGAAAGAGTAGCTTCTTATTTAACGTTACAAAATAGAATTTTACTTTATTTTCTATAGAGTACAGTTCAACCATTTTAAACATATCAAGCTTCTTGGGTGGGGTCCAGCATATCTGAAGGAGTGTCTCCACCCACATCGTTCAGCCCAGCGGTGAGGGCCTTCTGGCGGGTCCCTCACTGCGAGAAGCCAAGTTACAGGGAACCAGGCAGAGGGCCTTCTCGGTAGTGGCGCCCGCCCTGTGGAACGCCCTCCCACCAGATGTCAAAGAGAACAACAACTACCAGACTTTTAGAAGACGTCTGAAGGCAGCCCTGTTTAGGGAAGTTTTAATGTTTGATGCATTACTGTATTTTAATATTTTGTTGGAAGCCACCCAGAGTGGCTGGAGAAGCCCAGCTAGGTGGGTGGGGTATGAATAATAAAAATATTATAATCATCATCATCATCGTCATCATCTTACCAGCCCCATCACTGGAAGCCCTGAGCTAAAATTTGTGCAATGGGGCTTTCCCTCCCACCCCCATCCATTCCTCCCAGAAGGAGAAGGGGAATCTCTCTCTCTGACAAACTTCAATGCTTGTGTAGATGGAATTATGGGAAGACCATGGCTTGAATTCCACGACTGTGTTTTACCTTTGCAATAATTCTCCCCCTTAAGACAGCCCTCTCGCCACAACATTTCTGACAATGAGCCTGACTAGGGTTGAATCAGTAAAGATGATGAAAACGATGGTTCTGCCGTCTTCTTTCCTCCAGCTGCCAGCCTGGCTCTTACCCTGAATGGTGTCTTTACCAATGCTGTGAAGCTGGCCGTGGGCAGGTGAGATCCTGTTTCTCTGTGTGTGTTTGTTCTAGTCCTTTCTGTAGAGTGTGTATTTTTGCATTTTGACTGCCAGTTGCAGAAGGTTGGACCGGGCTGCCTGCATTTCGGAATGAGATAAATATCCTGAGAGTGGCAGAGTAGAGAGTAACGTTTCAGAATGCAATGGGTTTGTCTCTGCCATTTTTGAATGCCCGTCCCAAATGTGGAATAGTTCCCCAGTGCTAGAGAACGTAGCATAATTTATGTATTTATTCATTAAAACTCTTTCTGCACATATATACACAGCATATAATGCCCTCTTTCATTATGAGAAGTGGTACCATGGTGGTTCATATTGAGCAGAAAGGGCCTGTCCTGCTAGTTTTCTGCTTGCAGGGACATTACTACCACCACCGATTCTATAGGGGAGTATTAAAAAATAATGGGTTGTATCCAACTAATTTCTACCCAGACTATAGAATCAAAGAATTGTAGAGTTTGAAAGGACCTTCTAATCCAAACCCCTGCAATGCAGAAATTATTTCCATAGCTATCCCTGGGTGGGCCCAAATCACAAACCTTCTGGTTCACAGCCAGACACATTGAGTAGGCCTATTGAAATGGATAGACAGGCTAACTTAGATCCAACTCTAGATTTAGATGTGTCTACTCTGAGTGAAAGGGACGCAGGTGGCGCTGTGGTCAAACCACAGACCCTAGCGCTTGCCAATCAGAAGGTTGGCGGTTCGAATCCCCACAACGGGTTGAGCTCCCGTTGCTCAGTCCCAGCTCCTGCCAACCTAGCAGTTCAAAAGCACGTCCAAGTGCAAGTAGATAAATAGGTACCGCTCCGGCTGGAAGGTAAA
Source organism: Podarcis erhardii (assembly GCF_964252035.2). Classification (NCBI taxonomy): domain Eukaryota; kingdom Metazoa; phylum Chordata; class Lepidosauria; order Squamata; family Lacertidae; genus Podarcis; species Podarcis erhardii. The sequence continues at coordinate 5,968,927 of NC_138514.1, forward strand.
CGGTGTTTCCATGCGCTCTGGTTTGCCAGAAGTGGCTTAGTCATGCTGGCCACATGACCCAGAAGCTGTACGCCGGCTCCCTCTGCCAATAAAGCGAGATGAGCACCGCAACCCCAGAGTCGGTCACGACTGGACCTAATGGTCAGGGGTTCCTTTACCTTTACCTTTACTCTGAGTGGAAATTAGTTGAATATGACCCAATGGGTCTACTCTGAGCATGGCTGACATTGGATACAATCCATGATTTTCCTCCACCGCTGATCCAGTAAGCCACCTCAGGATTCTGCTATCACTTGCCACCTAGTTCTGCTCTATGGGTAAGCCAGGCAGTCTGTTTCCTAGTAAACGTGGCTCCTCAAATCCCATTCACCTTCTATTCCTTCATCTTTCTTTCTTAGCTGCTTCTAGGCTACTGCCTGGAGAGTAGAGAATGAAAAGGCAGGGTTGGGGGGGGCGGGCTGGGCAGGGGTCTCCTAGATGTTGCTGGACTCCGGCTCTCATCTTCTCTCAGCATGGTCCATTCCAGCTGGAGGTGATAGGAGTTGGGATTTGGCATTTATGTCCTCTGCTGCTGCCGCCTCCAGAGCAGTTTTCAGCCAAGCAAAGGCCATTCCTTGCAAGACGCCAGGATGGGTTATGGAAGGACCAGTAGTTGTGGAGTCTGCAAGAGGAGCTGCATGGTCAGATTGTGGAGTGCAGCATTAGATTTCACCTTGCTTCTTCCTCTCCACACTTATTGTTCAGAGCCCCATGCTTTGCGTCTCTTCCTCACTCCAGGCCTCGACCGGACTTCTTCTACCGCTGCTTCCCAGATGGCCGGGAAACCCTTCAGCTGCTGTGCACTGGGGACGCGCAAATAGTGACCGAGGGGCGCAAGAGTTTCCCCAGTGGACATTCCTCTTGTGAGTGCGCAAGCCGTCTCGTTTGGGGGCTGCAGCCGGGGATGGGAAGCACCAAATGGGGAGATGGGATGGATCCAGGGTGAGTTCAAGGCAGCCATGCACAGATCTCTCCAGGGTGCATCTGCAGAGAGACTGTTTTGTGAGCAGAAGAATGTCCTGGCTACAACCATATGGTACACTTGCAGCATTATAAATCCCCATGACGGCTCCTCTGCCCCATCTCCACCCCTGCAAACAGGTGATCTTCATGGTTGCTGCTTTGCTTGATCTCCACCCCTACCCATGCTATCTCCAAAGACTGCTCGTTCACCCGATCTCCAGCCCCCAATCCCCAAAGACCCCTCCTTTGCTTGATGTCCACCCCCACCCCACACAACATGCCTATTAATATACAGGCCTGAGTTTCCACTTCCACTGTTCTCTGTCTTTATTCCTCCATCATCCACCCCCTTCTCCCTTCTCTGCAACTGGAACAACTTAATCATCTCCCTCACTGTCAGTGAACTCTCAGCTGACCGGAACCTGCAGCCAACCACCAGACCAATACACCTGATCCAGGCCCTGTCTAGTAAAATCTTAAAGCGATCACATTTCCTCTGTTAGAACCTGTCACCACAGCTCTTTGCAGTCACAGAATGTTTATTCAAAACTTAGAGCAAAATGAACCACATAGAGAGAGTTTCTCTACAGACTCCAACTCCCATCGTGCTTGACCATTGGCTATGCTGACTGGGGCTGCTGGGAGCTGGTCTCCATGTTGGCTTCCACTGCTCTGAATGTTCCCCTCAATGTGGCTCACCTGAGAGCCTGTGCCATTGAAGTCTACAGGGCTAACTTTTGAGTCCTCTTGTGTAGTGTTGCCTTGCAAAGGCATTGCCCACCTTCTGAGCTCAGCCTCTCCTATAGCTTGCCGAGAGATCAGGGACTATTAGTTCCTCAGGTGTTTATGGATTTGTCGCTAATGTTAGCGGGGACTCTTTGTCTTGCTGGGTCTTGCAGTGATCATTCCTCTCTTCCAGTTGCCTTTGCCGGCCTAGCCTTCAGCTCCTTCTACATCGCAGGGAAGCTCCACTGCTTTGCGCCTGGAGGGCGTGGGCAGTCCTGGCGCCTCTGTGCCTTCTTGGCGCCCCTCTTTGTGGCGATGCTCATTGCTTTATCCCGCACCTGCGATTACAAGCATCACTGGCAAGGTGAGTGAGAAGTTGATGAAGAAGTGAGGCACATGCCACGAAGATGGCAAGTGGCTGTCTGCCTGTGGCTAACCTGTGTTGTTGCTTGACTACAATTCCCATCAGTTGTAGCCAATGGGCAGTAGTCAAGGAGGATGGGAGTTGTAGTCCAGCAACTCCTGGAAGGCTTCAGGATGCCCAACTCTGGAGTAATGGGTGGAGGTTGGCTGTACTCCCTACTTAAGTGCATGTCTGCGTCCAAGCCAGGGTTTGGAACACGATAGAAGGCTGAATCCCCTCCTGCCCATTGCAGGATTTTTACTCCGCATATTCCTCTGGAAAAAAACCAGCTGACAGGTGTCAGGAATCCCTTGCTCCCTGTTGCCTTCAGACTTACCGTGTAAAAGACACAGCACACAGGGGAAAGTGATTGGGAGGGAGGAGGGGAGAAGCAAACTATGGCACCGGTTTTTAGAGCAGCAGCCAGTTGATCTTGCCACCGCTGGACTTCTGGGTTTTCCCTCCCTGACACCCAGTTAGATGAGCTGCATATCTGACCAAGCATGGTGCTATCTTGTATTTTTCCATTCATTCATTTGGAGAGGAAGCATAGACCAGTGGCAGAGCACATGGCTTTGTATGCAGAACATTCCCTGCTCAGTCACTGGTATTTCCAGTTTAAAAGGCAGGTAGCAGGTGATAGGAATGACCTCCCTTCGCTTGAAGCCTTGTAGAGCTTCTACCGGTCAGAGTTGACAGTTCTGGGTTCGATGAACAAATGGTTCAAACCGGTACAAGGCAGCTTCCCCTATGAGGAAGGAAGAGCATTGCTTTGCATGCAGAAGGTCCCAGGTTCCATCCCTGGCAATGGACAGGGAATGTGCCATCTGAAGCTCTGGAAAGCCACTGCCAGTCAGAGCCAGGAATACTGAGCTAGATGGACCAGGGGTCTGACTCTGTATGAGGCAATTTCCTACTCTTCTCCCTACACATGGAGAGGATAGAAGCAGAGTTCTGTGCTGTTGCTAGCCAGCCCCAAGCTGAAACAATCTTTGCATTCTCTCCTCTTTGTGTTTTCTTCCCAAGATGTGCTGGTTGGTTCAGGAATGGGCCTTGCATTTGCCTACCTGTGCTACAGACAGCATTACCCACCTCTGACTGATCCCGAGTGCCATCAGCCGCTGCGGCGCAAATCCAGGTTCTCTGCCCCTGAGAGACAAAAGCTGACAGTCTCTGGTTTCAGCCTCGATGTATAAAGACCTCAGGATCCCCACCTGCATGTCCTGGGTGCTGGAAAAGGAGGGAGGCCACAGCCTTCGGTGTTACTTTGTGCCTGGAGGAGGAGTGCGGTTGGATCACACCATTTTTAAATGCCGGCAGTCCAGTTGGGGGGCTTTGAGATCTGCTCTGGCCCTACCAGTCTGTTTACACAGGGACCTAGGGAACAGTGCTGGGCATTGCATGGCAATTCTGGAGGCAATTCCCTCCTACTAGACAGCAGGGCCTGGACCAGTTGCATTTCCAATCCAGCCCATGCCACTCTTAATAATGCAGTTGACCTAAGCCAAAAGGCAATCTGGTCCAGTCCTTTGCTGTAAGCCAAAACCATCACCTGCAGCTCTCCTCCACACAGATCATCAGAGCTCCGTCCCAGCCAGGGTGTCTCCTACACTGAACACCACTCCCTTAAACATGACCCACATTTTATTGACCAGCAGTGGGACACTCTCCCTCCCATTTATTCTGGATGGAGGAGAGCTGCAGAGAGCTTCTCTCTGTGAAAGGGCCTGGTGATGCCTCCCCCCCCCCTTACGGATGAAAGAAGGCACACCAACATGATTTTGGGGTCCTGCCTCTTTCTCTGCCCTTTTGTGTTATGCCACACCCAGGGACAACCATATTGGGACTAGAGTTGATGGCACATTGTACAAATTTCAGAAAGTTTGGTGACCTCTTCTTTAGCGTAGACAGGATCCCTGATCGGTTTTCTGCCCATTCAGCTACCTCCAGGCTTTCCCCATTCAAATCTGTACATTCCCCACACAGTTTGGCTGGCTTTTATGTTCAGAAGCCTAGCAAGCCTAAAAGCGTGGGGGAGCAGAAGCATTTGTGGATCTGAGCCCACCTCCTTCATCAGATGCATGAAATGTTACCCTCGGCTGGTGGGGTGTACGGTTCTTGGGGAAGTGGAATGCAGCTTAGTTGGAGAGCATCTTCCTTGCATGCAGAAGGTCCCAGGGTCAGCTCCTGGTGTCTCCAGTGCAGCTGGGAAACAGCACCTGCCTGAGACCCTGGGAAGCCACTGCAGGTCAGTGAAGACTGAGCTAGAGGGACCCAATGATCTGACTTGGTATAAGGCAGCTTCCTATCTTTCTATAGTCCTCTCTCATATATACAGATCAGAGCCTGTCAGTTGAACCTCAAGCATGTCTACTTAGAAGTAACTACCAGTTCACAGGTGTTTACTCACCAGTGAGCATGTTTAGGATTCCAGTTGAGAGCAGAGCAAGACAATTTTGGGGCAGAGTTGCGGCTAATGCATGTATGATGCAATGGACTAATGAATGAAAGTTCCTGCCATGATGCATTTGATACCGTTTTTGGTACCAGAAGACTCTCTCTCCTTTTGTTTGCTGCAGCAGATAAGCCCCGTTTGCCCCTCAGCCACTCTGAAGTATCTGCTCCTTTGACCTCCTGCAAAAGTAGGTTCTGTCCTTTGCAGACCAGCTCTTCCTTAGATGGATGTGCATCTTCCAGAGGATGGGGGCACAGAGATGCAGCCTGGCACCCTGGGAACTGCAGCTTCTATTCTGAAAAAGGCAATTGTGTCCCTAGAGCTAGGAAGAAAAGCATAGAAGCTTTTTATCTGTTGTCCACTTAGAAAATCAAACAGTGCCCCATGTGGCCTTCAATATACTCCTGGTTTTAGACAGGTGGGGAACTTGTAGCCCTTCAGATGTTGGACTACATTGGCCACTATTCCTGACCATTGGTCATTCTGGCCAGGGCCGAGGGGAGTCCAGCAACATCTGGAGGGCCACAGACTCCCCATTCCTGCTTTAGGCTGTGACGAGTGTTTCCACCACCCTCATTGCACATCCATTCTGATTTTCCACATTTCCTTCCCTTGATCCCAGCCCTGAAAAATCTAGACTATGAAAACCTGAGTCTTAGCGACATTAACTTATTATATAGAATGTGGGTAATTTATTCTAAATGTCAAATGTGCAGAGTGTAGAGTCAATCCTGCTTTTATCAGGTCATTGCAGACTAGGGACTCCAGGCTTGTAGTGATGTGTGGAACTTTACTGTGAGAAAATCATGTTCTTTACCTGTTAATGTTTTATCTTCCTAGTAGCATATCTTGATTTCAACAAGATTCCCCATAATATTCTTGTTGACAGATTGGTAAAATGTGGGCTAGATGATGCTACTGTTGGGTGGATTTGTAGCTGCTTGACAAACTTTATCCAAAGGGTGCCCATCAATGATTCCTCGTTCATCTGGGAAGAAGTGATGTGTGGGGTTCTGTCCTGTTCTGTTATTTGACACCTTTATCAATGAGTTGGGCAAAGGAGTGTAGGATCCTTATCAGATTTGCAGGTGGCAGAGCTGCATGTAAAGTTCTGCATTAAGTTAGGAGGAATAAGGCACTCATATACAAGATGGGTGATGCCTCGTAAAAATGCAAAAGATTCAGGGATTTTAGTAGACCAGAAACTAAATGTGATCCCCCAGTGTTGTGCGGTATCTAAAAAGGCTAATACAGTAGTACCTCCGGTTACGTAATCCTCTGGTTACGTAAACTTCGGGATGCGAAAGCGGCAAACCCAGAAGTATTTGACAGGGCTTCGCCATTCGCGCAGGTGGAGAAGTGCTCCTCAGGTTGCAGAAACCTTGGGATCCGACCGGACCTCCAGAACAGATCCCGTCTGCAACCGGAGGTACCCCAGTACAATTCTGTTGCATCAACAAAAAGCTAATGTCCAGATTTCTGGAAGTAATAGTCTGATTTGCTCAGACGTCAGCTAGGGTACTGTGTCTAGTTCTGGGGTTTAACAAGGATATTGTTGAGCTGGACCATGTTCAAAGCCAGGTGACAAAGATGATAAGAGTCCTGAATATCTAGTCCTCTGAGAAAGGGGTGAAGAAGTTGAGTATATTTCAGCCTACTCTCTGGACAGTACTATTTAGAGGCAATATGAGGACCATTAATAAATACTTGAAGGGCCATCTCATAGAACAAGGGAGGGGAGAGTCCTCTGACCCTCCAGGTGTTAATTGAACTACAGTTTCCGTCATCCCTGGTGATTGGCTGTGCTTCCTGGGGCTGATGGAAGTTGTAGTTAAGCAAGCAACATTGGGAGAGCCAAAACCTTCCCACTCCTGACGTATAAGATGGAATGTGTTTGCTTACTTTTGCTTCAAAGGGTTGGCCCCGGACCAACGGGCTCAAATTCTCAGAAGGGTTTTTGACCAGCTAGCAGGAAGAACTTCTTGATGTTGCAAGCTGCTTGACAGTGGAACAAACTGTCTCAGAAAGTGGTGGACTCTCATTCATTAGAGGTTGTCCAACAGAGGCTGGATGGCTTCCTGGGATGGATGTTGTTGCACCATAGATGATATTTGAGGGCCTAGCCAACTCTGTATGTTAAACCCAATCACGTTCTGTTCAGAGTAGACCCACTGAAATCAATGTCCTAAGTTGAAGGTACAGAAATAGAAAACCCGAAAGAGATTAGAAAAGGATTCTTGGACTTTTATAGACATTTGTACAAAAGTAAAGAAAATAATAACACGAGAAAAATAGAAAGATTTTTAAAGGAAAAAGAAGTGCAGAAGATCCCGATGGGAAAAAAAGATAATCTGAATGCCCCCATTGAAATTGAAGAAATAAAAGAGGCGATAAAAGAGTTGAAAAAAGGAAAAGCTCCAGGACCAGATGGATTTACAGCTAGTTATTATAAAGAAATGAGACGCACCCTGCTTGTACCACTGAAAGAAGTTACAAATAACATTTTGAAAAACAGAGAAATTCCGGAAACGTGGAAAGAGGCCTTTATTACATTTATTCCAAAACAAGATTCGGACTTAACGCAAGTAAAAAATTACAGGCCTATTTCATTGTTGAATACTGATTATAAAATCTTTGCAAGCATACTAACAAAGAGAATGAAAAAGGTATTGCAAGAAATTATACATAAGGATCAGGCGGGTTTCCTTCCTGGCAGACAGATGAAAGATAATATAAGAAATATAATAAACATATTAGAATATCTGAATGCTAGGAATGAGAAACAAGCTATGCTGATTTTTGTGGATGCTGAAAAGGCCTTTGACAATATATCATGGGACTTTATGCTAAAAAATTTAGAATATATGGACGTGGGTACGGAATTCTTCAACGGAATAAAGGCAATATATACAGAGCAAAAAGCAAAGTTGGTAGTAAATAATACTACAACAGAAGATATAAAAATAACTAAAGGTACGAGACAGGGATGTCCATTATTACCACTATTATTCATTCTGGTACTGGAAGTCTTACTAAAATCAATAAGCAAAAATGAAGAAATAAAAGGGGTGTCTGTAGGAAAAAATGAATATAAAGTTAAAGTGTTTGTGGACGACTTAGTAATAACGGTAGAAGAACCATCGGGAAGTGTTAAAAGAATTTTAGAAGAAATAGATCAATTTGGTCAAGTTGCAGGATTTTATTTAAATAAAAAAAGACCAAAATTATTGCTAAAAATATGAATCAAGAACTAATAGAGGTAATGCAACAACAGACAGTGATTGAAGTGGTGAATAAAGTGAGGTATTTAGGAATATGGTTAACCCCCCAAAATATTGATTTGTTTCAAAACAATTACTTACCTGTGTGGAATGGAATAAAAAGGGATCTGGAGGTGTGGGGAAGATTGAAGTTATCTTTTTGGGGGAGAATATAAACGATTAAGATGAGTGTGCTGCCAAAGATGTTATTTTTATTTCTATCACTACCGATAATCAAGGGGGCATCAGTATTTAAAGAATGGCAAAAAACAATTTCAAGATATATCTGGCAGGGCAAGAAGCCAAGGATTCAGTTCAAGTTACTAACAGATGCAAAGGAAAGAGATGGCTTCGCTCTGCCAGACTTGAAATTATATTACGAAGCATCATGCCTCTGTTGGTTAAAGGAATGGATTAAACTAGAGAATGGGGAGTTGTTGGACTTAGAAGGGTTTGACAACAGATTCAGTTAGCTTGCATACTTATGGTATGAAAAGAAAAAAATTCATAAAGGGTTTGAAAACCACATCCTTCAAAGATCACTGATAGAGGTATGGGAAAGGTATAAAAATTTGTTGGAACCAAGACTTCCCCACTGGATTTCACCATTAGAAGTATTGAGTGTGAAAAAGATTAACATGAGGGGGGGGGATAGATAACATATGGAGATTTGATAGTGAGAGAGGGGGGGGAATGGAAAATGAAATCTTATGAAGATGTGAAATAATTTGTTTATGATTGGTTGCATTATTACCAGGTTAATGAAATGTTTAAAAAAGACTGTAAAGAGTGTGGATATGAAGGAAAAGATTCAAAATTTCAAACAGAGGTACTGAATAGTGAGTATAAAAATTTATCAAAAATGTATAAAATGTTGCTGGAATGGCATACAAAAGATGAAGAGGTTAAATCGGTAATGATACATTGGGCCAGAGATTTTGGGTACAATATACAATATGATGATTGGATGAAATTATGGAATGAAAGGTTAAAATTTACGGCATGTACTGCATTGAAGGAAAATATAATGAAAATGGTATATAGGTGGTATATAACGCCAGTAAAACTGGCCAAAATGTATAAAACATGTAATAAGTGTTGGAAATGTAAAGAAAAAGAAGGAATATTCTATCATATGTGGTGGGAGTGTAAAAGGGTGAAAGGCTTCTGGGAAATGATATATAATGAACTGAAAAAGATGTTGAAATATATGTTTGTTAAGAAACCGGAAGCCTTCTTACTAGGATTGGTAGGTAATGAAATAAATAAGAAAGATTGTAAACTTTTCCAATACGCAGTAACAGCAGCAAGAATACTTCTGTGTTTTTTTAAAATAATATTTATTACTTTTAAAAGAAGAGAAAACAGAAGCAGAAAAAAAGACAAAAAAGTACAATACAACATAAAAACAGTACAAAACACAACCTAAACCCATTAAAGTAAACACTATAAACTAAACTAAACTAAACTAAACCCACTCCCTAACCCTAGCCCTAAATAAAACAAATCAAAAAAGAATTTAAAAAAGAATTACATCCCCCCCTTTCAATACTCTTTCTTTCATTCCCTTGTTTCCTCGACCTCCTCTCACCTCCCTTTTTGTTTTCCACTTCTACCAGTTGTTTCAGCAAATCCTTTCCATCTTTCTCTATTCTCTATCATATTATACATAACATATTTTTTAAAACCTTATTTTAACATTAAAACTAAAATACATATATACACTGCTAAATTTAACATTAAAACTAAAATACATATATACACTGCTAAATCCATAAAATATCAATCCACCAATTTTCTATCACTCATTAATTTTGCAATATTTCTATATATAAACTTTAAATTTTTCAATCTTCTTCCATCAACTCCTCTCCCTGGTTTCGGATTCTGCCAGTCCTTTCCATCAATTCCATATAGTCCATCAACCTGGAAATCTTATGTCCAAGGCTCTTAACTCTTTTCCAGGTCCCTTCTGCAGATCTTCCTCATATTCTTTAATGCTAGAGAACAAATCTCGAGAAAACTCCATCCTAACAATATTTTTATTCCTTCTGGACAGTTCAGCCAGATTTCCATAGTTGAAGCTAGGGTCTATAAAGTGTTTCAGGACGTATTGCAAAATTCTTCCAAATCCAAAGGCCCCCAAAACTTCAATCTCCTCCAAATCCAAGTCCATGTCCCAAAAGTCAATTAATCCCTGGATAGAGGGATCTTTCCGACTTTCCTTCTTCAGTCCAAACCGAGATCCAATCCTCGAAATCTGACTTTTTCTATATTCAATCATAAAAGGCCTCAATTTATAGTCCTCAATTTGCTTCTGTAAAAATAAGGGTCCCGCTTGTGTTATTTTAGGTTCAAAAACAACAACTTTCTCTTTTTTCCTCCACCATTTGTTCTGCCAAAGTAGGTTCCTGTGCCAGGTCCTGAATGATTTCTGTGTTGGTGCTCTCTTCTTGTATCAAATTAGTCACTTTCTGTTCCAAGTTATCAACTTTAAAAGTCGTGGCATCCGTCTTTTTATTAAGCTCTTCCAGCGAATGATTTATTTTACATAATAGAGTCACAATATCTTCTCCTATCAACATTTTGAATAGTCCAAGATCAATCACTGGTTCTCAGAATCCTTATCTTGCAGCTGGGGATCCCCCAGTTACACTCCTGTAACAGTTTCAAAAGCTCCTTCTAGAGGGAATCAGTCTCTACTTTTATGAGTTCTTTCAAGCACAACTCAAGCAATAAACAAAGTTTTGATTTTCAGTTACTTTTCCTCCATTTTGAATGCAGAAGAGGACAATGGAAACAGTATCATGCTCTTATTTTAGCTAGCTGTCAAATCCGTTCTGTCAACGAAGTTTCCCCAAACGTCATCTGGCAACCCGTTCCCAGGTTCAGAGCTGAGGTGATTTGATTTTCCCCTCACTCCTGCAGGCTTACTAAGTTCAAAATTCAAAATTTCCCCCCTCTTCACCTGCCTCCAAGGGGGGTTTTGTATTTTTAACCGATGGAAATTTAATCCTTTATCAAAAGCTTTCAGAGACTTTAGCTTGTAACGTCTTTGCTTCAGTCTATTTACAAAAGCGGAAGGCGGACTTCCTTTTTATAACCTTCCCGCTTCAGCGCCAAATTAAAATATTTAAAGATCCAATTTTCCGTTCTACTCACGGGTAGTTGTTTAAAATCCAATTGTCCACAGGAAAAAGTCAGCGCTCTCCAGCAACAGCAATGTGGCTTCACTCCATGAAAAAAGCAGTCGATTCAAAGCACCGCGCTGCTCACCCCACATCGCTCCGGATCCCCAAAACAGGGTTTCCCCGCGAGTAGGGGAGGCGCAAAAGGTGCCAGCCAAATCCCAGGTTCACAAGCTTCTCCTGCCTGTGATTTCAATGGGTCTCCGCCTTCGCCGTGGCGGTCAGACCCTAATTTCCACGGAGCAAATTCCTCCCGATCGGAGGAACTCCGCCATTGCCTGGAGGCACCAACCCGGAAGTCAGCAGCTCAAAGATGGAAACAAGAAGAAATTCCAACGGTGGAAGAATGGAGAACGAAATTGACTGAATACGCAGAATTGGACAAACTAACAGGGAAGATTCGATACCAGAGAGACCAAAAGTTCATCGAGGACTGGGGGAGATTTACAGATTATCTGAAAAGCATATGTGATGAACAGATAATGCTTGTTGGTTTTCAAGAGACTCTGTGAAAAATTAAGAAATATTGTAAAAAAGAGAGTAAGAAGGGAGAGGTGATATTTAAAGGCAATATTAAGTTTAGAAATGCGTTAACAATATAAATTTAAATGAAAGATTGGCAGAGAAACTGAGGGAAGTCAAAAATAGATGAATGTGTGACAAAGTGTGGATTGATTGTATAAAATTGTTTTGAAAATGAATAAAAATATTATTTAAAAAAGAAATAAAAAAGAAATCAATGTCCTAAGTTAATCATGCCCGTTAACTTCAGTGGGTCTACTCTTAAGTAGGACTAGGATTGACTAAACCTGATTCTAGACCTTAGCAGGTTGGAAAAAATGAAACCCATTGACCCATTATAGTAGACTTTTGCAAAGAAGTCCCCCAAAATGACTACCTCTCAAATAAATCCCTAACCTGTTCACCAACATTGCATGTATACAACCTGCTGCTCTCTGCACCAGGATTTGTGGAACTGGGGCATAAACCCAACAGTAGCATTGCAAAAGACTCTTTAACAAGGTATCTCAAGGCTACTGTTTAAAATCAGCTTAAGAAGCAAAACTCAGGAGGTGCACATTTGCTGTGAGCTCCCAAATTCACTTTCTGCAGCTTGCACCATTTGCAAAGTGATTTGGGTGACGGCTGTGATGAGGTCTCTGCTGCAAGATCTCACTCTCAGACTTTTGCTTCCTCCCCTTTGAAACCGCCTTGCGCAAAAGCAGCTCTTAGGTGGCCAGCTGTCTACTTTGCATGTGCATGTGCCACCACACTGGTGATCTTTCCCTTCCGTGGAGTTCAGGGGGAGCTGTATATAGCTGTAGACTTAACTGCTTGTGACCCCTGCTCTCTCAGTGCTGGAGCTTGTCCTTCTTCAAAGCTGCACTGGCCTTCATCCATGCCCACAGCTTTTGTTGGTTGGTGCCTGTGCTAGGATTCCGCCGTTGTTAGGTTGGTGTGCTTGGGACAGTCAGAAGTTTCTTAATGTTGAGAAAAGATGGCCGCACCGTGACCACAGGCTGGTTCAACTCTGTTTCTCTGGGATTTGGGACCTTAAATCTGGAGAGGTTTCCCAATAGGTGTTTTACTTTCAGGGGACTTGGGATGGCATGGGAGAGACACCAGCAGCATAAACAGCCCTTTCTGCAGGGTGGGCATCCATTGGAGTGCCCCCATAGAAGGGGTGGGGGAGAGGTAATTAGCACAAGGCTTCCCTCCTTCTCTACAGTTGTTGTTCCACAAGCAGAATGTCACCTGGCTGCTCTTTGTCATACTGGATGTGCCGCATTTTCTGCTTGTCGTCACCCAAATAAAATGGTCCCCACGTACCCCTAAATAGGATAGCAGAAGGCCATAACTGGCATTTACTTACATCAGGAGTGGCAGGCTCCCAATGTCAATTGACCTTTCTGGCTGAGGCTGATGGAAGCCCACCTACAGCAGAGCTGGCTACCCAGATGTTGTTGAACTGTGGATTTGAGGCACATCCCCAAGCAGTGCCAAGTGCTTTTCTTTTCTTTTCACAAGGGTGATAATGGTTGTGGCTTCAAAAGGCTATTTAAGGCAGGAATAGCCAACGTTGTGCTCTCCTGATATTGCAGGACCACAACTTTCATCATCCTTGACCTGTTGGTCAGGCTGGGTTAGGCAGATGGGTGTTGCATCCCAACATCATCAGGAGGGAAGCACACAAGCTACTTCTGGTTTAAGCAAGGTAACAGTGGCAGGGAGATGGCGGTATTTCTGTGCAAAATGGCAACTATGAACACGCATAACATAGACTAGCACATCAGTTGTCAGCTTGTGGTTTGGTACCCAAAACTGGGTCATGGGCTAATGAAGGGAACACAGTCTTCATTTTATTTTAAACCTCTATTTAAGAGCAAAGAGACAAGTAAAAAGGCAGAACACCAAGAGAGAGAAAAGGGGGAGAAAAGACAGGCATATATCTAGCTAATAAAAAAGAAGTTTCATCCCGCAGTTGGAGATTAAAGGGAGGCCCCAGAACTAAAAATGTTGGGGGACACAGCAAAGGAAAAAAGAAAACTTGTGTCTCTAATGAAAGCTGTCGTGGGTATTTTAGAAAGGTGATGAGTAATATTAAAATAATACAGGAAAGTCTGGCTCAACCAGCCTCCTGTTTCCAACAGTCAGTCTTGGGTGACCTTGAGCCAGCCACTAGCAGCCTAACCTACCTCAAAGGGTGGTTGTGAGGATAAAATCAGCCGGGATCATGTAAGCTCCTAGGAGGTAGAATAAAAATGTGGTAAAAGGGGGAGGGCAGCAGAAAGAAATAGTGGCCGAGCAGATGTCTCAGGAATACTCAAAACAATTTATAATGAATGGTGAGTTTTCCTATGTTTACCCACGTGGGAATCTCAAGGTTTCGCTCCCATCATAGTTAAACCACTATCATTCCTGGTATGGCGCATTTTCGGGCAGTTAATTTTGTGCCTGCTTTGCAGATTGGGCTAGTCTGAACCATTAGTAGGTATGGAAGCGATTGTTGCTGTGATAAAGATTATTTTACCTTTGTTTTTCACATTTTGTACATTTTTAGAGGCCAAATCAATGGAGTTGTGTTTTCATTGTTTCACGGTTTTGTTTTTAAAACTGTCTTAATAAAAATGCTAAAACTTCAAAAGAAAAATCACTGCTGTATCACTTCTTTGGTCCTCAGATTAGGACTAAATGGGGCATGCGAGGCATTGCTGAATGTGAAACACTAACTTCTCGTTCTCCCTTACCTTGTGCACTCTGTAAAGTAGAAGTACTTGCAATCTGTCTTTCATGTTACTCATGAATGACTGCAAGGTGCTATAAACTCGGAAGCTATAAAACTGGAGCTCACAGAAAATATTTACTTCATTTTAGGCTTTCCCTTCAGATAGTTAAGACTGTAGTGTATGGCAGGGATTGGATTTGGCAAAGGAGGGATTAACTATAAGGTTACAATTCTGCAGACTTACACCAAAACACTGCAGGACTTAAGTCTGAGCAAACATGCAGCAGAAGAGTGCACTAAATGAGACTTTACAGCTTGCTCCTAACCTGTTTACTAACGTCTGTTTTTCACATTGTGCTCAACATGTTTTGCATTTACTGAGCTTAAACGTAACCCTATGTGTAATCTCTGGAAGAACAGTTGAGTTTCCTTATACAAAAGAAAAACTAAATTCATCATCCACACATTTCATTACCAAGTCTCTTTTTGGCCCACAAGATCACAGAAATTAGACACTCTCATCACTAGCACCTGCAGATCTTAACACTGGGGTGCAAGCTTGCAGCTAAAGCTGGTCATACTCGGAGTAGACCCACTGAAATGGCAAACAGTTTCATGAATTTCAGTGGGTCTACTCTGAGAAAAAAAATGGTTTGATACAAACCATGGTTCTAAGAGAAGTGCTACTGCTTTGACTTATTGCACAGTACAACTGCACTGTGGTATAAAAAGTGTGACAAAAAGTTTAGGTATGTAGCACAGTCCTAGAATGAAAGCAATAATTTTTACTTCTGCAAGTATCAAGCTAATGTCTATGATAAAGACACAGTATTTCAGCATGTTTTCCTGATGTATGAAGCATCTACAATATGGCAACTTAGATTGCAGTGAGTGGTGAAACTTACAGATGTACATCCTTAAACATTCATAATTTTAAGGACCATTTCTGTCATTTGCACTTCAGGATTCTCCTTCAACACAGACAAGATGCACACAGAGCAAACACCAACTACTGCCTCAAGTCTAGAGCTATGGTATTTGGCCTCACAGAGGGGAAGTGGGAAAAGGGAATAGGAAATTCAGGCAAGTTCTGTATTTGGGGGCCGCTCCTTCTGGTATTTATCTTCCAACACAGGAACATGCTGGGGGAAAAGATGTGCATCTTTTGCAAGCTGACAATTGCTGGATGAATTGCTGATTTCTGTCACAGTGTACAGAATGACAGAAGTCAGGTATTTGGCTAATCACTTGTGGCCATTCTCTAATTACACGAGAAAAGCATCTTCACTGCTTTTTTCCAACCTTGTTTGGGTTCCTATATTGGGACACAATACAGTGTCCTTAGGCCACTCAGACTTCCAAGGTTCTCCTTACAGAGGCCGATAAATGCACCAAAGTCAAATATTTACTGGAAAAAAAATTAAATAACTTTTAAAATAGACATATTTTACAAAGTGCATAAACTTCAACAGCTGTTTGGGAATTGATTGACCGAAGCTGGACTCTTCCTATAACTTGGTTGAGTCAAATAGCATCACTCAGGGTTCACCCAGACTTCCTTTTGTGTTGTATTTCTAGGCAGAGGTCCATGCTTTAAAGCTCCAAAGTGTGCTTTTGTTGTTGTTGGCCCCAACACTTTCCCTATGAAAACCTGCTCTTTACCACTGAAAACAATTTCGCAGAAAACCCGAACTGCTGTTTGTGGCTTTTCCTGGGGAGAACAGTGGTGGGGGTGGGCTTGGGAGCTTGGACCTCTACCTAGGAAGCAGAGGGCAAAAGGTGAAGAGTGGATGAGCCCTCAGCTGCAGCACAAGCGGGTGAGATGATGAACAATGCAGAAACAAATAGTGCAAATACATAGGATGAATAACCAAACTGAATACTGACAAAGAGTTTCGATACACAATACAGAGAGAATAATAGCACGACACATTGTTTGCGGTTGCCTTTGTAGAAGGGGCTCTCTGAAAATATGAGCAAATCCTCCGAGGCCATGCTGAGACACAGGTGAAGTGAGCCCCTGCTGCATCTGGACTCACCTGACGGTTACCTGTTTCAGGTTACAGTTCCACATTTTTTTCCAGCAGCAGTGTGGGCCACCCACCACCAGCAGTGCATTCAGCTTAGAGAAACAGCACTGTTTCTTTCCTTACTCAACCTTCAAGGGCAAGTGAAGCAGAAATCGCCTTTATCCTTGCTTACTACAGGACTTGAAGAACTGGTAGCAAGGAGAAAATGGAGGTGAGTAAATATATTAGTGGCCTCCTGTATTCAATATACAGCACGGCATATCAACTTGGTGAGCAGTTGGCCAACCACCTTCCTATGTTTTGTCAGGAAAAAGATATGATCTCCTGTGTGAAAAGTGCAGGTGCAGAGCTACTGCTACTCTGTTTTAAAACACAGTCTACTAAATGGGCACAGGCATAGTTTTAATTCACCACCAGGATCTCTTGGTAAGTAGGTATAGGTTTAAAGGGTTGGGAAACATGATTCCCCTTGACCCAGACTTATCCCACTCAACCGCTGACAAATGAGATCAGAATTAGCTGTAAAGTGAGTGGATGTTCAGTCACAGACACCATCTTTGCGATGCATAATCCTTTCCAAACACTCGTAGTAGGGCATCCTATTCTTATTGAACCTAGCTCAGGGGAAGAGCCAGCCAACAGCCCAGGCTCTCTTCCTTATTTCATAGCTGCTGGATCATTGCAGCTCTTAACACAGCATGGACAGCAAAGATACAAATGAAATGGAGCTTCTCCAGTATGCTAAAGCTGTTTGGATAAGAACTACACTAAGCAGACAACAGAGACAATTTCAGAATCTGAGGAGTCACCTGTGCCAGATACATATTTACAGGGTTTTTCCAAGCACCTGTCTAGTTTATTCCTAAGTGAGTGCCTGTGTGCTTTTCCTGTTGTAGCAAGGTTGGTACAGGACGATACATGGGAATTACCAGCACAACAGCGCTTGCTATGATAGGGACAGGAACTGGCCTTTTTGCTTTGGTCTGTAGCTCCACCTGTTGGGCAAAGCAGCAGCAATAAGGTTTGAAGGAACAAAAATCTACTCAAAACAAAAACGTCTGGTGCTGGGTGTCCAGTGCAGCCACAAAACAAGCATTTCCGTATGCCCACATTCCTCACAGCTTTACTCAGCAAAGTGTGATATCTCTCCAGTTTGGTATCAACGTCCTGTGTCATGGCTTTCCAGCTCAAGAGGAGGTGTGAAGTTCTAGCACCGATTCCTGGCCCCGCCTAGAGCACCACTAGACCTGATGCGGGTGGTATTGCAACTTGACACACGCTAGCCTCTAGCCAGAGGACACAGCCCAGAGAGCCAAAGTGCTTGCTGCACTTCTCACAGAATAAGACTTGGGTGGTGAGTCCTCCAGATCTCCAGGCAGTGGGGTGAAGCATGCTGGGCACAGCAGCAACAGAGGAGACAAGAGGAAGGTGGACAGGAGCCTTGATGAGTTTTCAACATGGAGCAAATCTAAAGAAGCAACAGGTAAAGATTAGCTAGGCCAGTGCTGGATGGATGTATGGAGAAATCAAAGAGGGATGGGAGCTACGTTATGGCTATTTCAAAGCTGCAAACACTGGGTAAAAAAAGTTTAAGTGTCAACATAAGTGACAATTAGGAAAAGGATAGTACTGAATGCATTGTGTAGCTCTATGAGAAATCTCTGAAAAATACAGTAGCATTCAACAGTGCAACTTAGACTCCAAAAAAATGGAAAAACAAAAGATAATGAATTGTTTTAGTGACTTTTGGCTAAAACATTAAAATATTAAATTTGCATTGTTTAAACAAAGTATATTCATTTGGGAGGAGGTTATGTGGCAGTTGTCTACGCTTCTTTCACAAACAGTAAGCAATCAGAAAAACAGGAAATAGGTCTGGAGAAAGGAGAGTGCCCCTTTCTGCCCTGTACTATCATGGAAAAAGAGATTTCACTCAATCATGTTATATTCTGAGGACAACTCAAGACAGCCACTGCTATTCCCACCATGTTTCTTGGATGATAATAGGTGCACCCCGCTAAAACAGAAAACTACCAGTACATAGACATGCCCCTACACCAGCTAAACATCAGTACAGTATGATGAAAATAAAGTTTGCTGCAATCAAAAAGATTTTGATTCACTGTAATGAATTAACCATTACTTCACTGTATTGTTTAGGATTGTGGAATTAAGGCTGTTACTGTTCCTTCATGGCCATTTGACTCTGAGCCACTTTAGCTGTGGACAAACAAGAACGCTGAAGGTCGTATGAGAAACACATATTAATTTGTGGCTTACACATTCATTTCTTGAGTCCTAGGGTCATGCTTGGCCAAACCGGCTTAGTAGGTTTTTGAAGCACTACCAACAACCCACAAAATCTGCAAACAGCATTCATTGTGAGTTGAGTGCACGCACCGCAGCCAAAATAGATTTTTGCACTTTTCCCAACTGGGTGATGAGTAGAAAGACAGGGTAACTTACATTTGGTGCAGCTGGTTAATCTGGCTTTATGGAAGGGGCTGGTCCATGCCGATGCCCATTGTTTGGTAAATCTCTTTCAGCAGCAACAGCACTGTGTCCTCTGACTCCCTGGAAGTTAAATATTTATACAATGAATTACTTATTAGAACTACATATAGAGCAAGTGTGCCCAAGTGGCAGATTTACTTAGGCACCAGGAAAAAGGACAATCCTGACACTTAACACACACACAATCATCTCATCCCACAGCTATAGTTATGATTGTTGAAGACACAACTTTGAATGAAGTGTTCAGGACAATAATAAGGTTGTTTGCATTACTCTTGTCAGTTTCCTATGTCCTCCCAGAAGTTATCACTCCTGAAAGTGGTTGGAAAGTTATAAGACTGTCCCACCCCACCTCCTTGGCTGAAAGTGGTGGAAACCCCTTGTCTGGGGTACTGTAAAGTCTTCAGAGAGCCTTGTTCTGCCTATTGATAGATCTTGCCGCAATAAGGGAGAACATATATATCGCTCTGTGCTTCTTGGAAGATGAGGGAAATTGCTAATTAATTTAAAGATACATTTTAAAAAAAAATTGTTTACCAGTAGCAGAGATGGCCTTGCAGTGCAAACAGG
This sequence comes from Podarcis erhardii, assembly GCF_964252035.2. Lineage (NCBI taxonomy): Eukaryota > Metazoa > Chordata > Lepidosauria > Squamata > Lacertidae > Podarcis > Podarcis erhardii. The sequence goes on from NC_138514.1 coordinate 5,988,301, forward strand.
TACTCATTAAAGCTTTCGATTGGCTTCTCTTGAAGCACATAGTCAATGCGGTGGCCACCATTGAGCATACCCACGTTAACTGGGGCAGATTCTTCTTTCACTGGTGTTGTTGGTTCCTCAGGTTTCCTGTCTGAATTGTTTAACAAAGAAAGACAGCATTAATATACACAGCTAAAACTGGTTACCAGGCTGGGTTGGTGAAGGCATGACTGTCCAATGCTAACAGGTATTGCAAGTCATGTTTCCCGCCTAAGGAGGAGTAAGATGCTCTGTCACACACTAGATGCAGACATCTTTGCAAGCATCTCCATAGGCAACTGAAAACAAGGGGTGACTGCTGCCAAAACAAAACAAAATAATTTGACATTTTGGCAAGAGAGTTACCCCAGTCCATGTGCAGGCCCAGAGATTACAGAGCACAAATTCAAAGGGAGCAAAAGTTGTCAGTATCTGGCCAAAGGATACCTAAGTTAATTAACAAAATTATTCAAAACTCTCACATGGTTGAGAGTCTAAGGAGTAAGAGACCACCATCTTGCAGAGAGCTGAGAAAGTTCAGGTCAGGTCAGTGCTTGAATGGATGAAACCCAGAAACCTCATTTATGTTGCCTTTAATGTGCTGTACGTAGGGCTGTCCTTAAAAACAGTTGAGAAGCTGCAGCTGGTACACAAGGCTGCTGCCAGTTTGGACTGACTCAGCCAGCTAGAAGCATATAACACGGATTGTGAAGAGTCTGCGCTGACTGCCTATATGCTACCAAGCCAAATACAAGGTTTTAGTGCTGATGTATGGAACCCTGAATGACACTGAGCCCAGTTAACTGAAGGAGCATCTCTCCCTACCCTGCCAAGGAATTAAAATCTGTTGGGGATGTACTGGTCATGTCATCTCCGTGTGAAGCCTGTAGTCTGTAGCTCTTTGGCTCAAGACAAGGCCTTCTCAGAGGTGGAACCCCAGCTGTGGAACATCCTTCCCCTTAATATACAACTGGGGGTGACACTGCTTAGCTTCCAGTGCCAATTAAAGACTCACCACGGAGTCGGACATGATTGAGGTTACTTATTTTAACACTGAATAGGAGCAGGTTAAGTGAGTTCATGAACTGCTTTTCATTCCGTTTTATGTTGTTCACTTTTATGTCACATACTTTTATTGAATGCTGATGTATACAATTGTTTTTACTGTATATCTGGGCAGGGCAGTACATATATTTGTTTTAGCCAGCTTAAGATCACTTGACAATGAAGGGCAGAACAGAACTTGTATAAATGCATCAATGGAAGCATCTTGCAGGGACTTGTGCAGAGCAACAGGCAACATTTTCCCTTGGTTGCAACAGGAAGAATGGGTGGGTTCTGCTGGATTCTGCACCTTGTTCTTCCGTTTACAAACTACAATTAAGCCCCTGCTCACCAGTCTGTTTCTCTGAACTGGCTTCAGCTTCCAATACTTGTTCTGTATCTCCAGTGGCTCCTGCCTCCACAGCTGGAAGTGAAGTCCTGGTGAATGACTGCCAAGCTGTTCTCAAGGAGCCCAGTAAATTGTTTTTGAGGTCCATGCTCATTCGCGTGAGGCCTTCCTTCAGTTCTGAAAAGGAGAAGGTAAAAACAGCCTTACAATTAAAAAACCAGCCTGTTCTGAAAGCCTGCAATTAAAAATATGTCATCAACAGGTCAGGATACATCTCTCTTACCCGTGGACCCCTTGTGGCTTATCCTCATAGCTTCAGCACCACTCAGTTCCTAACACCCTCTTCTTTTTCTTCCCCCGTGTCTTCAGTCCTATCCTTGATTCTCACAATTCCACCATCTCTCTCTCACCCCTTCCTCCCTGCCCCACTGGAACTTTCCTCAACTTTTCTCCAATTCTCTTGTTTCCCTGGATTTTTTCTCACATATTGTTTTATTTCCAGAAGATGGATGGCTGGAATGATTCATCTTCGTACACAAGTGAAAACATTATTTCAAGAATCATTTGTATCGCTTGTTGAGGTTGCCAGAGGATTGTGGCTAACATTCTGAGAAAGTAGAAATATCTGAAGAACAACTTTGGGAGGCAAAATGTGATATGGGAACTTGGCACCTAACTCTTGTTTTGTCCCTGGTAGCATGTAATGAGTCATAATTATTAGTCTGAATTGTAGCATGTGAATTGTAGCATATGTAGATAAATTGCAGAAAGAGCATCTTCAGTTTTGGTACCTAATTGCATAAGCTCAGTTACAAAATTCTCTCCTAAGTTATCAAAAGCTTTGAATGTTTTAAGTGTCAAAATGGTAATTGGTGTTTTGTTTTGTTTTGTTCAATTTCCTATAGGAAAGAACATTCAAAACATTTCTAATTAGGTCTAAAATTTATTATTTTGTTACAAATCCCACTTGATCTGAGTTAGTATAATTATAAATAATTTATCAAGTCTGCTAGACAATAAAATATTTTTTAGTCCCAACTCTTGACTGTCTCCAGGTATATAATACTTGATTAGTTTCCACATTCCACAAAGTAACCTTCAATAATTCCAGAAAATAATTTCTTTAACTGAGCTATTTAGATATTGTTATTTTTAAAAATAAAACATTTCCCTATATGGACTGGGGATTTGTTATTTAATCAGGTTGATAGTTGCTTTTTAATCACGAAGGGCTAGCACACAACTTTGTAAATGAAACTTGGGTCTCTCTGGATTCTTCTCAGAATCAGGACAGGTGCTATGATTTCCCCAAGGGGAGCAGAAGACAATCTGTATGTCTTGTGTTCAGTCACTAGCCAGAAATATAAGGAGGTTTTTTTGGCGATGCAAGCAGAAGGAAGATTCTGTTTTACCTAAGTGCATTCTCTTCCTCCCCTTGTGGTGAGGGAGCAGCATCGGATCAAACTCCACATCAGGGACAATCATGGGCTCAATTCTGTATGCTACTGGATCAAACTGCAGAAGAAAACAAGCAGAGACACTTCATTCTATTTTATATATAACATCTCCTAGACCAACCTTTTGGTTCCAAATGACCACTAAGGTGGCTTATAAACAATTCTAAAAACAATATAACGATTAAATTCAAAACAATTCTTAAACTATATTAGCAAAACCAGTGGCAATATATAAATCACATTGCATTAAAACATAATATCTAGCAGCAGCATATTAACCCTAAAAGGTTCAGGACTAGGATTTCTGAAGGACCCAATTCTTGGCTTGTACCTGCCTGCCAAGACCTTCTTCCAAGTTCAATTGCTTTCTGGTGTATGTTTGGTTAGGACAGTGATGGCCAAACTTGGCCCTCCAGCTGTTTTAGGACTACGAGTCCCATCATCCCTCACCACTGGTCCTGTTAGCTAGGGATGATGGGGGTTGTAGTCCAAAAACAGAGGTGGGACATGACAAATGGGTTATTTATTTATTTTTCTCACATTTACACCCCACCTTTCTTTCGTCATGGCACCTAAAAGCTTATAGAAAGCCCCTCCACTCCTTGACTGCTCCTAGGCCAACAATGTACTGGAAAAACTACAGAGCTGTCCTCGCATCCATGAAATCCGGATTGCTGCTGACAAGGCAGCTTCAGCATGTCCCCCGTACAACAGACTGTTGGATAGCACAATAAGTACACCAAGAGAATCCCAGTTCTGTCCCTCTGGCGCAGCATCAGTATCTGGTCTGCAAGAGGACTGGTCTCCTAGCAAAGAAGATGGGATTTCGAGTGATGCCACCCTGCCCAACCTTTGCTGCTGCTACACTGAGTACCTAGAAGGATGAAGGATTCCTAAATTCACTTATCATGATACTTAAAATAATGAAATAAAAATGAACTTCAGGCAAAATTGTCCAAAATGGTCACACTTTATGTTATTTTCAATGAATGAATACTTGGTATTTAACCAGGCACAGTAGGGACACGGGTGGAGCTGTGGTCTAAACCACTGAAACTTGGGCTTGCCGATCAAAAGGTCAGCAGTTCAAATCCCCACGATGGGGTGAGATCCTGTTGCTCGGTCCCAGCTCCTGCCAACCTAGCAGTTCAAAAGCACCCCAAAAAGTGCAAGTAGATTAATAGGTACCACTCCGGCGGGAAGGTAAACGGCATTTCCATGTGCTGCTCTGGTGTCGGTGTTCCGCTGCACCAGAAGCGGCTGAGTCATGCTGGCCACATGACCCGGAAAAACTGTCTGCGGAACGAACAAACGCTGGCTCCCTCAGCCTGTAAAGCGAGATGAGCACTGCAACCCCAGAGTTGTTCGCGACTAGACTTAACTGTCAGGGGTCCCTTTACCTAACCTTTAACTGGGCACAGAACTGGTATGTATCTGTTAGTGGTTTTGTTTTCTTCTGTTTTCATTTAATAATTTATATACTACACTTAATGCCAAGTACCAGCATATTTACAATCCATTTAAATTGGGTTGGAAACATGTGGCCGTCCAGATGTTGTTGGACTCCAAACTGCATCAGCCCCAGTTGCATGGCCAATGATCAGAGATGATGAAAGGAGCAACCAGTTCCAGATTCCTGCCTTTAATGGAAGCTTTGTGGATCCCATGACAGCAGTGCATTCCACATTTAAGTTCACATTCCACATTATGCAGTAAAGCCACTGCAGGGTATCTAAACATCTTGAGATGGAATCAAACCAAGTTAATTGCGCTTAAGCCCCATTGGAATTAATGAGACCTAATTTAGTCATTATGAAACTTATAGAGATTCCACAAAAATAGATGTGTGAATAACTTGGGACGTCACCCAATAATTTGACCCTCCAGAGTGGGTGGGAGAACAAGACATTGCTGCTCATACATACAGGATGGAATACATTGAAGAAGCCTTTGCAGGTAGGCAGGCTGTAGTTCGGATCGATCCTTTTCACCCCTCGCACAGTGAGAAACATCCCAATAGGGGAGCCAAAGGCAAAGAAGATCTCTGGTTTGTAGATTAGCTGAGGATAGTTTGCCGAGACCTAATGGAGTTTAAATACAACATACTGTTTTTGTGGGAAATAAACTTCATGCGGCAAATTTATGAGAGTGTATTATTTGAAATTAAGCACAAAGCAATTGTGAAACAAGCAATCCCTCCCTGCACATGACACACAGCTAACCTGTGAAACTCACTGCCGTAGGACATTATGATTTTTATTTTACTCTCCTTCTAATGACCTCTGAGTGGCTTCTCAGGCAATCTCTTCTCCAAGCTTAAACAATTTAAGCTTCAGATATTAACTGGCTCAGGAAGCTTCAGATACTGTAGTTCTCTAGGTTACATATTATCTGGGATAGGCAAATATTTGAGAAACTGAGCACCTGAGTTATCATATGGGATGTTTAAAGACTCAGAAGCATAAAACTTATTAAATCACCAGTACTGAAAGCCTCAAACCAAGATACTGAAGGAGAATATAAGAAGACTTCTACTGCAAAAGGCCCATTGAGTCCAGCATTCTGTTCTCACCAGATGCCTATGGGAAGCTTGCAAGCAGGACCTGAGTGCCACAGTGCCCTCCCCACGATTCTCAGCACATGGTATCCAGAGGCATACAGCCTCCAAAAAGGGAGGTGGAATATAGCCATCCATGAATGTGTCTAATTCTCTTTCAAAACCAACCAACTTGGTGGTCCTCACTACCTCTTGTGGGAACAAATTCCATAGTTTAACTATGTGAAGTAGTACCATGTTTTTATGTGTATAAGACGATATTTTTTCTTTAGAAATAACTGTGAAAAATTGGGGGTCGTCTTATACACGGATATCAGAGGGGGGGATGGGTGACTGGTGGCAGCAGCCAAGAGATTTGCAGTGATGATTGGACGTGTGATTGGTTGCTGTGGCAAGGCCTGCTGACGATTGTTGCGGCCCCCAAAAATAGGGGGTCATCTTATATATGGGGGCGTGTTATACACAGAAAAATACGGCACTTTCTTCTACCTGTTCTGAATCTTCCAACATTCAGTGTCATCTGATGTCTCCGAGTTCTAGTACTGTATATATTGAGGGAGACAAACTCATCCTAATTCCTTTTTGTTTTAAACACCCTGAACCATTTGTTATCTCCAGCAAACCAGGCTGCCTCATGGCTCTGCCCTAACTCTAAATCACTTATGAGCAAGTTAACAACCTCAGCGCCTAATACTAATCCTTGGAAGATTCCACTTTCTACATACCACCTTTTACACTGAACCCACCATATACCTGTGGCAGTGATTTAACAGCTTTTATTTCTAAATTTTAAACTGTGGTAATCCACCTAGGAACCAGCTAGTGAAGGGTTTAATCATCACCAACCCTCCGTTGGGAGAATTATTCATTTATTTCTACCCTTTGCCTGTTTTTGAACCAGTTTCCTAATCCATAAGAGGACCTCTCCTTTTATTCCATGACTGCTAAGCTTACTCAGGCTTCTTTCACATGGTACTTTGAAATAAGCTTTTTTGAAAGACTAAGCACACAATGTCAACTGGGTATGCTTGTTGACGTAATATAAGAGAATAATATAAGTTTTCCCAACCTAGCTGTGAGACTGTGCCAGGTAAATCCAAAACAAATTTGGCCGGGACTTGGGGAACTTAAGTAATACTTTCTTAAAACAGTTCAAGAGTCACTCAAAGCCCAAGAGGTCATCTGTTCATTTATTATGCTCTTAAATTGAGGCTGGCACAGAGCTGTGTGGGAGGTGGGGGTTACCTGCCCTGTCACAACATCCAGACGCCGGCAACTTGTCTCTGCATTTGTAGGCTTTCCAGGTACCTCCTGCTTGACATTTCCACCTTCCCCAGCAGCTGCAGGTGTCTGCCCTTTAGAATTCTGCAACAAAAATCAGACAGCCATCTCCTGTAGTATTCCTTTCAAGCACACTGCTGGCACAACTGCCCAACCCACTAGGCTACTGCAAGAGCAGCAGAAGGCTCACTTTGCAAAAAGGTTTCAGTGTTGCACAATAATCACCATTTAGCATTTCTACAGTATAAACAATACGCATTTGCCAATGTCGCTGGTTGCTCAAGTAATTGTATTATTTACTTTTTGCCCATGACATTCAAAGGCTTGGGTCAGTTTCCACACAAACATGCGCTTAAGATCAATCTCTAATTTAAAAATACTATAGTAACAAATGCAAATGCCTCTACCTTAGTTCTACCAATTTTTATGCTATTTCCCAATATGAACAATATGGAAAAGCTACTGGAAGCAGAGACAATTTTTAATGGAAAACATAGCAGACAGGGAAATATTAAGCATATCTATCTTATTACTCACTCCAAAGTTTGGCCTCCTAACAGCTTTTCATTTGAGAAATCAAAAGGGGGAGGGGACACTGGGACTTTCTTGCATGCTTGTTTGTATAACATGTAGTCTGTCCCAAGGTACATCAGATAGTAGCACACACATGAAGAAAAACTGTCTCCCTTCCAAAGTGGTAGTCCAAAACAGAAATAAAACCAGCAAAACCTAGCCCCCTCCACATCCTAAAGTATGTACGCATAAGGTGTCAGAAATTTCTCAATTTCCACTTCCTCTCCAATAAAGAAATAAAGAAAAACACACACACAGAGAGAGAGATTCAGGTAGGTGGGGTAGAAAAACCCCACCCCACCCTCCCACTATATATAAGAGTCTGGTGACTTCTGTTTCAGTGTACAGTGGTACCTCGCAAGACGAATGCCTCGGAAGGAGAAAAACTCGCAAGACGAAAGAGTTTTTCGTTTTTTGAGTTGCTTCGCAAGACGATTTTCCCTATGGGCTTGCTTCGCAAGACGAAACGTCTTTTCTTAAAACCGTTAATACCAGGGTGCATCCGTCCTTTGCAAGACGAAAAATCCGCAAGACGAAGAAACTCGCAGAATGAATTAATTTCGTCTTGCGAGGTACCACTGTATATGAAGAAGTGTGCATGCACACGAAAGCTTATACCAATAACTAACTTAGTTGGTCTCCAAGATGCTACTGGACAATTTTTTGGACATAAAGATGTATTGCCCAACTTACGTAATGTATACAAACAAACCCATGCCCCCGCTGCCCCCGCCCCAAGAACAATGGCAGGTCAATGCAGAGCCATCTGCAGCTTTTTTCAACCAGTTGTGCTTCCTGACCATTCCAAGATTTTAACTTTAAAGCAGGAAATGTATGTAAAAGGCAGCCTGCTCAGATCACCTTGCAGAAATCAAAGTAAAAGAAAAAAAGTGTGTGTGTGTGCCGAATTAAACACACACATATTTATGAAGAAAGAGGACCGAATGGCAGCGTGGAGGGAACCAAGCGAAAGAGGAATAGTACTGGATAGGGCTGGTCTGCCCAATCCTACCCCAGAGATTATGAAATGTCCTTGCACTGGAGCTGCCTGCCTGCTAAAGAACTAGAGTAGAACAGACAGACAGAAGGGGGGGAGAGAAGATACGATTGCCAAAGTGGTGGTGGAGAGAGAGCAAAGGGCTGAATGTTCCATTTAGTTCAAGTCAATAAATATTGCCAATATCCACAAAATTATAATACAAGGAGATTCAAAGCATTCTGCATTCTTCCAATCCCTAACGCTGAAGGTATGGATTTAAATCATTTGAACAATTACCCCAAACATACCTGGTTATTGCTTTTGTTCCTTAAATAATGCAGAATTTTCATTCTGGGTCCCAGGGGAATTCCCATGTCTTTAAGTTCCTTTTCTGTGCACAAGGCCTGTTACAGTAAGAATCACACACATGCATATATGAGCTGTGGTTCTACAATAGATAGTGACTTAAATGAAGAGATAGTGACTTAAATGAAGAGAGCCCTTGGACTTTAGTAACTTGTGTTTCAGTGCTATCCTTTGAGAAACACAGAGGGTTGAATATGGTCAGGCCACCCTTATTAAAAATACAGCAGTACTGGTAAATGTAGCGTCAGAAACTCTTCATGCAAATATTCTTCCACCACTAACCATCGATAAGACTTGTGCAGCAACTTAGCTCTGTCTTGGTAACACTGTTGTCAAGTAGTTGTTTCCTTCACAGATTGAGCAAGTTCTAGTTGCTCAGCCCACTAGGACTTCAGTGAGACCTGCTGTCTAGTTGTCAAAAGGCAACACCAGAGAAGATCAAGAATGAGGGCAGGAAATGCTTCCTGAATAATCCTGGCACCATCTGGACACAGGAGCCTAGAAGCTGAAGAAACAGGCATACAGGAGCAAAGCAAGTAATGCAAAAGTTCTATATTTACCAGTGCTTCTCTGTCCACATTTTCCTTCTCGAATACAGAGCAATATTCAGAAAGCTCAAGCTGCGTCAAAATGTCTGTCACAGATCCAATGCCTTCTTGACTGGTTGCTGATATTTGTGACTCCTGTTAAAATAGATACCACTTCTGTACAGCTTTTGACTTGCATTGATAAAACACTTAAGACAGGATAGTTACCAATATATAGCTAGTGGACTATATTGCTAGAGTACTGATTGTATCACAGTGTGTACATTTCTTTTATTACTGTTATAAATGTTATATTTTATTATTTGTTTATTTATTTCTTAGATTTATATACTCCCTTCATCGTAAGATATAGTATTATCAAATGGTGATTTTAGGCATTTGCTTAACTTACCCGCTGTAAAAGAGCAAACACATACGTAATCCTCCTTTATTAAAATCAACATCTTAAAAGTCCTTAGCTCTGGCTATACCAAGGATTTGGAACCTGTGACCCTCCAGATGTTGTTGGACTTCAACTCATTGCCCCATTCATTGTTGATGAGAGTTTTAGTTCAAAACATCTGGAGGCACCAGGCTTGCCATCTCAGGCTAGACTGCAGACATTTTCTGAGAAACATGCAAAATAGGAAAACAGCCAGCCCTGACACAGGAGCTTAGGGGCACTTTTTGTGGAGTCACCTAGCCTTTGAATAAGTACAGAGTGCTGAGCTTTGAAGAATAGCAGGCTAATTTGCACAAAAGCAACGAAGATTCCCCAAAACACAGAGAACTTACAAGGGCAGCTTTAAACTCAGGAAGTAGTTGAATCATGCTAACGCATACCTCATTTTTATCTTCCTCTCCATCAGATGTACATTTTTGATTCGTGAGAAGATCAAACAATATAAGTGATCCTAAGAGAAGAATACAGTCAGTGTCTTGGCAGAAAGGTCATGAATATAACATCTAGGGCACAGCAAATGTCTCATCATCCCTTTCAAGGATTGTAAGCTTGTGATTTAACTCCCCACCCACCTTTTATAAATAAAATGCAATTATTGAGGCTGAGATTAGGAAGAAGGAGACTGACAGGGAAAACTGCCTTTGTATTCCTTTCATCACCAGAAATCCTACCCCCAAGCTGCTTTTTCTCACCCAGAGGAAAATACATGTGCCAGTACTCTTTGTCTTTTTCTCTTTCCCCTTTGAATTGCAACCTCAGCAGCTGTAGTTTGCTTCATTAAATCATTATATTTGCACCTTGAGTACAAAAAGAAGAATAAAAGGGGAGCTACACTTGTTAAAAATTGAGAGAGAGGTACAGGGCTTCAAAAAAGGAGAACAAATTAAGCTTACTGCAGCTTTATTCAGTGTTCCTATTAGCTTCTAAATTCCTTGAGGCAAGATGTTGGTCAGATGTTATCAAGTAGGAGGAGCCCCTGCCCTCTTTGGGCACTAACAGCTTGTGTTTGTTGGGACTGATGTACTGATGTAAGTAACACAGGGCAGGTGGGCTACTCCTCTGTAGCCCCTGAGGATCTGCCAAGCCAAAAAACAGCAACAAGAGGGCTGAGAAGAGAACATTTCTAGAGCATTGTACTCCCAGCACCTCCAAGAGTCTCCTCCACTGAGACTTCTGAAAGCTAGGAGCTTCTGGTACTGTTTCCCCCATCATGCTCCAAATGAAAATTGTCTTACACTATGCATGGTAGCCATTACTTAAAAACAGCAACAACACTATGGCATGGCATATTTGGCATTCAGCGGATGCATTTTATATTTAAAAAGAAGTCTGTTAAAATAATCATGGAACTAAACATACCATGCAGCTCTGCTCTTAATCGTTTGTTGTTGTTTTTTTTAAGTTTAAACTTTAGACTGTAAAATGATAAAGGTTTTGAAACATTTGAAATAAAAGCCAGAGGAAGCTGCTCTGGAAGTCTGATTTCTGCACTAACAAACCCTCTCAATCCCATGACCTCATGGGGGGGGGGAGAGAGATGCATTTAAAAATCTTTGTTGTTGTTGTCGTTGTTGGAAAGTGGAAGAGCGAAGAAGTTGGATATTGCAATGAAAGATATTAAACAGAAATATATTCACATTTTATTTATTTCCATGTACAGAATGTTGGAGTTCTGGGTGCAGATTTTTGAGACAGATTTTGAATTTAATTCAGCCTTCCCAAACCTGTACGCCGCCAACAGCTGATAAATCTGATACTTAGTCACAATAGCCACAAAATGAGTTACCGGCTTGTGAATGGCTGCTTTGATTGGCAACCTATCTTTAAATGGGAGTGAAACTTTACACTATGAAACTATAGGACAGGGAAAAAATGTTGTAACAGGTTACAAGGATATAAAGCATATTGTATTCCAAGACACAAATGTCTCCATTCAATTAAGGTGCTAGAAAAGGAAATAGGAAAAGGGAATTTTGACCATATACCTTTACGTTCAGGAATAGGTGACCTGGTCAGGTCCCACAGAAACAACACCTCTGTGAGGAAGGATGCGATGATAATAATATAATAAATAAATAAACATGTCTGCATGCATCAAAATAAGAGAAAGGTATATATACCTAAGCTGTGACCTGCTATTGAGACTCCCCCTTTAAAATCAGGGTTCCTCTCCAAGAAGAGCAGGTAGATACGATTCATTTCTGAAGCAACTGTGTCCACAATGGTCTGGCAGTAGGTGGAGCTATTATAGAAGAAAACATCTAGGATGGTGTCATTGATGAAATGACGCAGGCGATTGATGCTTGGCAAGGTGATTCTCTCCAAGTCTCTGAAAGCAAAACAGAGAAGGGCATGTAGCCTTCCAGATGTTGTTGGACTCCACTGAAGCTTTATTATCCTACACCTGATCTTAGAAACCAGATAAAAATAAAGTTTGCCTGTGAAAAGTACAAATCCAAATGCTGCACTCTGTACTCCAGTGTACTCCACTTGTTCATTCAGAAGCAAGCCCCACTGAATTCAGTGGATTGGCCAGGACACAAGATTGGGCTACAACTAACCTGATGTTAAAATGCCCAGAAAACACAATGTCAATGAAAGTAAGAGGGAAAGGATCTTTGAAAGACCTTCCTTTGCATCACTGTATTCTAAAGCAGCGTAGGGAACCTTTTCCAGCCCAAGGTCCACATTCTTCCAGGGAGAACTATAGAAGTGTAGAGTTGGAAGGGACCACTAGGGTCATCTAGTCCAACCCCTTGCAATGCAGACATCTTTTGCCCAACATGGGGCTTGAACACACAACCCTGAGATTAAGAATCTCCTGCTCTACAGACTGAACTATGTCAAAGCTCATAGCTAGTTGTGGGCAAGGTCAGAGGCAAAAGTGGGAAGAGCAACAAGTGTGAATTTTACTTTTTGTACAGTCGGCTAATTTCTACACATCCCTCTCTATCCTCCATCCAGGCAAGCAAGAAGCATTGTCAGAGTTCAAAAATATATTCCACCTGGGCAAAAGCACTCAATCAATCAATTTACGGCAAACAGCCAGCATAAGCACTCAGGGATGGTGCAAAGCATGTCTGGTAAGGGGTGTGGCCTGGAGAAAGGTTCTCTAACCGAAGAGAGTTCCAAGGTCAGAGAGGCCCGGGCTCCCTATCCCTATTTTGAAGCAATGTTTCCCAATATAGGCTGTCTAATACTAAAACAAAGAAGTCTGGGGAGCTGCCCAGTTTTCCAATTAACCCTTGATTAAGCATATGCATGGGACAGGTAGGCAGGCAGATTGCAAGACCTGATTATAAGGTGTAGTGTTTTGCTTCCATCCTCCATGCAGAACAGGGTTTTTGAAATCAGCTCTATTTCTCCAGGGGATTAAAGCAGGAATGGGAGATGAAATACTTGGCAAAAAGTTTACCAAAGAGGATTTGCTGGATCCTTCAAGCAAAAAGTTACAAACAACTCCCTTGTTCTGGTGCTAATTTACTACAGGAGGGTTGTAATTAGGCACTCATTCGCTGAAAATAAATGCAAGTGCCTCCATAACCGTTGCCAACACAGAGATTGATCTAGGAGATTGTGGGAGCAGCACTGGGCATGTAAAAAATTTGAATAGGGGGCAACTATCTTCTGATTCCTTATTTGCAAGGCTATTCTAGAGCAAAGTAGCAACAGCAAACTTAAAACACCATTTTTGGACATGCTGAACAGGATTAGGGTATGCCCAAAGTCCATAACATGCACTTCCCATTCTGTCTCCACTGCTTTGTCATTATTACCAGGCATGACAGCTCACACACGGTAGGAAATAGGAGTATTATCATTATTTAATAAATCTCTATACTGCCCTTTACCCAAGGATTATAGGGTGGTTTGCAATATAAAAACACAAAAATAAATAACATAGTAACCAACAAAAAACAATAACCGCCCCCAACAGTTTAAAAGGCCATGGATTGTTTAATTAGCCAAAAGCCTGGAAGAAGAGGAATTTTTTTGCCTGGCACCTAAATATATACAATAAATGGGGAGAGCATTCCACAGTTGGGGAGTCACTGCAGAAAACGCCTGTTCTTGTGTTGCCACCCTCCAGATCTCTTGTACTTTGGCAAACTCTAGGCTGTCAGCATACAATGACTGGCAGGCTTGCTGGGAACACTCTTGGTACACTTACACATCTACTCCAGTATGTAAAGTACTGTGCCAGTTCACTGGGAGGAATTCTACTCGGCCAATCTGTTGCTGCTCCTGAGCGTTCTTGAAGTGTGCAGGCAGCATACTCAATGAAACATTGCGGAAGTCATTGACTGTAAGAAAAAAAATCAATTCTGTATCAAGGCCCAGAGCAACCACCCCACACTGAGGGCCTGACTAGATGTAATGATGGGATATGGATAAACAGATCTCCCACATTTTTCCAAAACAGGAACATCCATTGGGGGGGGGGAGTGGGTGGAAAATGAGGGAGAATTTAATAAATTCCCCCTGCTCTGTTTTCCCAATCGGGACTGCACCCCACAGCTGCTCTTTGACCGAGGAGAAGGAAGATACACAAATATCATAATGTACTTGTACATCCCCCTATCAGTGGGTCAAATAGCAGCTAGGAAGGGGATTCAGATTGGGAAAGCAGAAAAAGAGAAAGGTTTTAACCCCCCGACCCCTCAGGCTGCTGTAATATGGAGGAAATGCTGTACTAGTTTAGTTCGGATATATCCTCCTTGGCAATCTCTGTGAGATCTAAGTGTACATATAACCCTTAGAATCATTAGCCAATTGATCTTGTGGACAACTTGCTTCTCCATCTCAAACAGAATCAGTCTGCCTTTCTAGTCAAATACAGTCATCAGTTAATTTCCTCATCATATGAACAAAAGATATATTCAGCCTTACACTCTAGCATAAAGCTGATATTCACTGAACCAGTGGGCTCTGACATCAGCTGTTTTAGATTCCTCTGCTTTTGTTTTATTGTATTCATTTTACTGTTTCTGTTGTATTGTTCTACTTCTATTTTAACTGTAAAGCTGTCCTGGAAATGTCTCTCTGAAAAGTGGAATACAATAAAATAATATATAATGGAAAAAAATGGATATAAGACAGTACAATAACTCTGTCTGTACAACAGACCCACATCTTTTGTGGACCTCCTGGGATGCAGAACCAACAAGTATCTTTTATACTGCAGACTTACCACACTGAACAATACTCCGGAACCGAATATCACATGCAGGTCCAATTCCATGAACAACAAAAACCAAATGGTCTATCTGCAAAGGTTCCCCTGAAATAAATAGAAATTACATACTTATCAAGACACTATTTTCAAATGGGAGTGACATTCTCTCAAAATGTAAGTTTTGGTCCCGTCCCCCCAAAAAGCTTAAATTTTTCAAAGAAAAGTTATGGATTCTATACTTGAGCTAAATCAAATATTTGATTATGCTTCGGCTTCCCTAATTTTTAAAAAAATAAAAAATCATTAATAGATAAAATATATATATTACAAACATGACTATTTACTTTTCAGTTGTAGTATAACATCTTTAAGAATTATGTTCAAGTTTGGGTATAGTTTGGTTTGAAGCAAGGGCAGAAGTACCAGGAAGTTTTCTAATCATTTTAGTCACATCTGTCTATCCTGTTTAATGAACAATCCCTGTGTAAAATCATATCAAGAAAGGAAAAGCAGGTAAGTTTAAAATAAGCAGGGGGGAAAAACCCGTGTCATCACCATTAGGAATTTCAGCAGAAATATTTTCCACTCCTCTTTTCACAGTTCTTGGCCGGCCTTGCTCTGTGGGACTTGCACCCCAGTCATCAGTGGTTGTTACTGGGTGGTAATGTACCATCAACTTTAAAGGACCACAGAAATAAAAGATGTTAGCACTACATAAGTAGGAGAAACAAACCACAAAGCAGAGAATCAATTTCAAGAGTGGGTAATAATTTAAATGCAACTCCCAAATATGGACATGCAGGAATGCTGGAGGAGAGGCGGACATTCTCCTCTCCCGGTGCACACCCATTTTATTTATTTGGAAACTTTATATACTGCTCATATTTACGCAAATCTCTAAGTGGTTGACAACATAGATTAAAACATTTTTTTCCAATGACAAATACATAGATTGCCAGAAAATGTCCGCATTCTATCAGAGACAATTAAGAAATAAGCAGAGCATCTTCTTTAGCATCAAAATAAACATTACATAGAAAAATTAACTACAAAAATAGAAGGAAAATGCCACATTGTGGAAAACAGTACATAGCTAATAAAAATACCCTTTAAACATAGGAAATGAAATATTACAAATGAAAACCAACTAAAAATATATAAATTCCACATTTTAAAACAGCATGATTGACAGCTAGACAAAAGAAAAACCACTTCCCATTTGCAAAATATCATATCCCCATTGATTGTATAATTAAGCAATTAAATTCCTAACAATAAGCACAACATAAATTACAGCTAAAAATGCCTTCCATTCGGTTCTTCTCAAGCACACCTTTTCATGATCAATACACTCACATCAATTCAGCATATACATATTATAAACCAATATACGTATGCCTACCATTTTGACACTCCCTCAAATCATACTCTCCACACTCAGCAACCACAGGCATAATTCAATCTCACACCTTCAAACAACCCACATGCATGTCTACACCATAAGACCCAGAAAATGGGTAGAATATAGAAACTCCTTTCTCCAATTTTCTAACAGACCAGGCAATAAGACTTCACCTATTCTCCCCTCTAGAAATGAACTTTTCTTTTCAGAAGTTCCTGATTTCCTGAAATAGAGTCAAAACTGTTTATTAAAAGATAAACAATGCTTGTAATACTTGAGAGGTGCAAAGAGGTGCAAACTTTTAAGCTTCACTATACCTTTGGGTTATGCAATATGATGATTTCTCTGGTCGGAGACTCCAGTTTCTTTTTCCACTCATCTAAGGTGACACAGATCATATAGGTGTCCTGAGAAGAAGAAGAAGAAGAAGAAGAAGAAGAAGAAGAAGAAGAAGAAGAAGATCTTTAAAGAGTCAAATATATGTCTTTTTTAATGAAAAAATCTATCAAAGCACAATCCTATGCATATTTACTCATCTTTAACTTCTGAGAGCACAGTGTACAAAATTAAATGACTAGAATCAGTTCCAAAACTATAGTTTGAAGAACCAAGCCAATAAAGTCCTAATTAGCCTCTCAATATATGCCTTGGGGGGGGGGGACACCTCAATCGAGATTATTAAGAGAAAAAGCAAAATATGTAGGTATTTTATTGTCTGGGAGATGATGAGGCAGCAATAAGGGAACAGTCACCAAGAATGCTTGTCTATGTCCTTACAATATAAATCTGGGGCCAAACAAAATACAGCATCAGGAAATTAGGCCATCTGCTGTAACTGACATTATTATCAACTGAGGGGAGAGATGATTAGAAATGTAGAATGGTGGGGGGTAGCCTTTCTCCACACACAACATCACCTTGGCCATTTGACTTGTAGGTGAAAATTTACAGATACTGGCATCATACATGTAAGTTTTCCCACATAGTGGCCTGTGAGCTCCCATGTCGTTTTGCAAAGTTACAAAACTTGGCATATCCAAGATCAAAAAGACTTGCCAAAAATGAAAACATTACAATCAAGCTATGCCTGGTGCCTGCCGGAGGCAGCAGTTATAATTTACGGTTACCTCTAGCTCTTCACTGAAGCTTTCAGGGTATGGGATATATCTGTTGTCTTTGTCTCCCTTGTAAAACCAAGTGCAGCGCCTCACTTCAGATTCATCTTCTTCCCAGTAAACAGCATAGCGTAACCTCTTCTTCAGATGTACATCGTATCTTCCGCCCTCTGTTGGAACAACTAGCTCATCACAGTACTTGCCTGCAAAATAAACGGACTACTATAAAGCAGGACTTAAACCCAAGATAAGGGGACACCTGACCTACACAGCCACACATTATTAACGGAACTTTGTAAAAAGGAAAGGCAGGGCTAAAACCAGATTCTAAAAGAATAAGTAGCCTTTTCTTTTTGTTTGCTTCCTACAAAATATGGTATCTAATGCAGAATTCAGAAGACTGCAGCTTTATTCTTTAAAGCAAGTGCGCCGTCTTTGTAGTTGACAAAATAGCTATGAAAGCATACCAAATAATGATTACAAAATGACAACAATTTGTGGATAAATTCTGTATGTCCAGCATATTTTCCTGTCCTTCCCCAGGGACCTGCAGTTAAATTTCTCCACTCATTTCTCACACATTTACTTCCAGCCACCAACACTCGCAATGAAGTACAATTGTAGAAGGTAGGTCATTTTTTATAATTCCCTGCTTTTGAAACACACCCTCTGATCCCTTGGTATTCATAATTATACTGCAGATCTTAGTCTTCAGAGTCACTTAGTTAATAAGCCACTATATTAGTAAATCACTGGCTTTCTTCCTTGTCCTATACCAGAAGAACTTTGATACATCCAATGAAATTGATTGGCAATAGATTTATGATGGACAAATGAAAAGTACTTATTTGCACAACACAAAATTTATAGCATGCACTGCCACAACATATGGCAATGACTATATGGAGTTGGGGAAATTTATGAAGGCTACCTCTGACTTTTATGCTTCCCAGGTGTATCTGATTGGCTACTGTAAAAAACAGAATCCTGGGCTAGGGGATTTTTGGCACTTCTTATAATCTTAGGTGCAAAATAGCCATCAAATTAATTAAATTAATTGGGAGTATATCTCATTGAACTCAATGGGACTTATGTATGAGTAGTGACATACATAGGATTGTACTATAAGGGTGGCCATGACAATGGGTTTCTGGCTGGAAACGCTCATATTTCAAACCCAGTTTCAAGTCGTCATCTGATGATTTAGTATTTGAGTGAACCATGCAACCACGCCAGTCAGAGAGATTATTTTCAAGGGAAGATGACTTAGAATTGGATATAGTCATATCGTAGGAAACCTCTGAACACCACTAATGCAACAGAGGATACTGGGAAAGATTGCTAACTAATAAGGCTTAGTGCTAAAGGATAGCTCCCACCTCCCCAGCATTTCAACTTACTGGATTTATGAGCATTTTCTAACTTCTCTGAATCTTGTCCACTGAAGGGAATCCACCTCTCTCTTGAATCTACTACCTTGCAATAAAACCAATGAGGGCAAACCGCCTCATATTTATTGGCTGCATCTGTTTCCAGTGCTTCAGATGAGCTGGCTAAATTAGGCAATGGAGAAGGCTCTGTCGGTTGATGCTCTGCTGCTGACATTGCACTGCCTGGAAGAACACAAGACAGGAAACAGAGTATGGTTTAAAATACCTACAGTTTATTTGATAGCAATGAATGAAAAGGTTACGTAGGAATAAAAATGACCCCAGACAGCACAGTTTCTGAGAAAATGAGCAAGATAAAATTGTAAATTGCTACAAATGAGCCAACAGCAACCACACAGACATCAAGTCTCCTAAACCAAATCAAACTTACAATTTGGACTGCAACTTCAGCACAAAGCAATTCAGTGGGACCACTAACTAAACATCTAAGAGCCCACAACTGCATCAGAACTACTTTCCCTTCTGCAGCTTTATAAATTATTTTTAAATGCATCATTCTAAAATTCATGGGCAGGCAGATTACCATCCCTTTGAATTACACCTCCACATCTGAGAACCAGAAGAGAAATTATAACTGAATGAAAATAGCTAAGTGAATCAAAATACAGTACAAATGAAAATATATAAAACTACATCACTCGCAGACAGGGAGGAATCCCCACCTAACTGACATGAAAATGTACCCCCAAATGATAATTTAAATAAGATACTTACAGCCACAGAATCCTAACTGCTCAGTCTTTACTCTACTACAGGGTGGGGAACAGGTTTTATTGCTTTAAAGAGACCCTAGGCGCTTGCTAACACAATAAATTTCAGTCTTGGATATGCATAATGATAATTAAATAAGCTAATATTAAGACATTTTGACTTCTTACAGTTGCTAACGATAGATGGCTTCACATATTCCTTTTTTGTGATGGTTTTGCCTCCACATGGCAAAACACTAACCTGTCACAAGACAATTGTTCAAAAATATTTCTCCAGAAATCTCCAATAGAGACAATGGTTTCAATGCACATATGGACAGTGACAACTAGACTGGTGCTTTCAGAATCAAAAACAGTAAGCTAAGGAAAAATATGAATAATGATCCTAGTCCTTGCAGAAAATTGTCAGAAGGGTACGAATTAGACATGCAAACACTGCTCCAAATTCTTAGTCAGCAAAATAACAACACTTTGGTCCCTGTCAGGCAGTGACCCCATCTCCTTTTAATCACAGGGTATTTACTACTAAGCACCCAGATACCAAAGACAAAAGCCACAAGCTTAACCAATCATTTCAGCACATGCTTCCAGTTTCATAATACTGGTTGTGCCAGGCAACAAACAGCAAATGTGACAGATTCCCCTTAGGAAGAAGAGGCTGGATAAACACCCATCACTAGAAAATGAGTTGTGCACACAGCTGCTCCCAGCCATTACTGACGCTCCGGATGCCACGTTCCAAGCCCGGCTGCCCCCCTGATCCAGTAACCCACTGTTGCCCTTGTTAGTCTAAAGGCCACCCTGTCCTCCTCAGCACCTTGGCAGCACTGGCCACCTCCTCACTAATCTGTAACCAAGGTACCATCTGTGACCAAGGTATCTCCTACCTGGTACCCAGCCTTTGAGAACATCTTACAGGAAGGACCCAGGCTGTCTTTCAGCTTCCTGACACCCAAACAATCGCAATCCATTTGATGGTCCCCTGACACCATCCCTCCCACAAAGAAAAATAAAATAGAGGCATTTGGACACTGGGCAGCCCCCTCCCCCAGACCACTGCTGGCTGGGCAGGTATTGAGAACCTCCTGTCCCTTACAAGCAGGGCGGCAGGTGCAGGGCACAGGTAAACCTGCGTCTATCGGCGTGTGCGGGCACACACCGTTCCCCTGCCACCCCATGGGCATCGAGGACCTCCCCGCCCCACAGAAACCCACACGCACACGTCCCTCTCCAGCCGGTCTCCCCCCGCAGGAATTCATGACATTTTGCATCCCCGTCCCTTTTTACCCATTGCCGGCGAACACGCCTGGACATCAGGCGCAGCGACCGCAGAACGGACCGCGAGTCCCCGCCCTCGCCGACACGCATTCGCTGAACGTCCGAACGGGGCTCATCGTGCCGCAAGCCACGGGAGGCTGCGGATCCCGCCCCGCAAGCCCGCCCCTCTCCCTCCTGACATCAGGGAGGTCCGAAAGTCCCCTCCTTTTCCATGATGTCCAGCGGAGGCGGAGGCGGCGGCAGCAGCATCCCCTTGGCCGCCCCTTCCGCCGAGACACAATGCCGCCGCCGCCGCCGCCGCCGCCGCCTGGCGAGAATCGCCTCAGAGAAGCACCGCGCTCGGCCCTCCGCCCCGGGCTCGCCTGTCGCGAGCAGCCCCCGCCCGTCCTCCCCGCCGCCGCCGCCTTCCTCTCGCACTGACCCCGGGCGCCCAGGCCGCGACGTGTCCTCCCTCGCCTTGCCGCTTCCCCGGCCGGCCGGCTGAGCTGTCGGACAACAGCGGCGGCGGCGGCGGCGGAGGAGGCGGAGGAGGAGGCTGGCTGAGGCGAGGCGAGGCGGGGCGGGGCGGGGCTGCCTGGGGCGCGCGAGGCAGGCAGGCCGGCCGGCCGGCTCTCCTCGCAGCCCGCCTCCCACTGGGCCGGGCCTGGCCGGCCTGGCCCGCCTTCCGCCGCGAGCCTCGAGGGGCCTCGCACCTCGGCAGCGCCCGGCGGGGGAGAGACGCCCTTCGGGGAAAGCAAGGCCCCGCCTCCGCCCTCGGCTGTCTGTGAGAGGCCGCGGAGGAGCCCCCTTCGCCCGGCGAGCAGGCTGCGCGCCCCTCGGCCCGCCGCGCTACCTCACAGGGTTGCGAGGAGGAGGAGGAGGCCCAAGGCCGCTCTCGCCGTGGCCGGACGGGTCGTTTTAAGACCCCGCCTTTGTCACCCCCAGGAGCTCGAGGTGGCGCCGTGACCCTCACAGACAACCCTGGCCCGAGGTCACCCGACCAGGTGGGGATTTGAACCCAGGTCCTGGGGCGCTTATGGGGAAGCCCTCAGGAGGACCTGCGCACGAAATAACACTCCCAGCTTGTGATTCCCAGTCCCTGACATAGAGAGACATACTCGGGTAGAACCTAGCCACCAAGAGCCTTAAGAATAAATGGCAAGAGGGACAGTAAACTGTGTATTTTCCCTGTTACTGGTTTTTAGTGGAAAAGGATGTAGTGGTCTTTTCTTAATACTAGAACTGAGACTCATTTAGGACTGGCAGAAGGAAGCAGTTCTTCATACAGCACATTTGTTAAAACGACGTATGGCATTTAGTGACAACCACCAACTTAGATGGCTTTGAAAGAAGATTATACAAATTTATGGACAATAAAGCTGTCGATGGCTGCATAGTCATGGCTGTGTGTTACCTCTTGTATTGGTGCTTCTGAATATTGGTTGTTGGCGTTCACAAGTGGGAGAGTGCTGTTATGGTCCCATCCTGCTTCTGGAACATAGACATCTGGGAAGCTGCTGTGTTCTGCAATTGCTGTTCTTCATTCAATAAGCTTTACTCCCAGGAAGTGCGTAAAGGACTTCAGTCTTATGTTTATATCCTTCCCTCCAACAAGCTCAGGGCAACATTTTTATGGGGGGGGGGTATATATCATCCAGTTAATCATTCTCCACTGGGTAGTTCACAAATTAAAAGCAATAAAATACAAATACAAGCAATTGACAGCTGAAACAATGCAGAGGGCTGCATCAGCACAAAATTAGCATACAACCATATGGAACTGGGGAAGTTCGATAACCAACAAGTCCTGTTACCCAAAGACAACCTATACTTCTGCTTCCAGAAATTCCGGTCCTAGTTTTTTGCCCTTTGGGCAATTCATTGTTAAAATGCTGATTGTAAGAGCCGCTAGACTTGGGTGCAGGATTTGACTCACTTAAGTCTTTGTGAGGGTGTGCATCTTGTCTCTGGCATGGGCCAGGGAGGGGGCATTTGGCCCTCCAAATGTTGATGAGACTGCTGGGGTTGATCAGAACTGGAGCCCCAACAGCTGGAGGACTGACTGCAGATTCCCCACTTCTGCACTGTTATACATAAAATGCATGTGTATGCACAGCCTGCTATTATACATAGAAACTGAGCAGTCCTAATACTAAACAAACATAATGTGACTGACACTTAGACTTGTGTATTCCCCTTCCCTTTCAGTGCTTCAAGGAAGAGAGCTGGAACATCTCTTATTTTCAACTAACCACATTTTGTCCTTTCATCCGAACCAGGACAAAATGATTAATGTACACTGGTTTGTTGTAACAAGATGTGATTTCTGGTCCTACTTGTTTCAGCTAAGTCTTCTTTAAAACTAACCACAGTTGTACCCAGTTAGACAAAATAAACTGTACTCAGTTGAAAACATTAGTAGATACCTTGACTGCTTCCTCGAAGTCACTCTGGAGGAGGGAGATAAGAACAGGCTTGTTCGTGGTTTAGTATTGTGTCCAAACCAGTTCATTACAGCTTCAGAGGTACATTGTGAATTGTTGGGAGCATAGGACAGTTATGCCCCCCCCCAATTGTGAGAGGGCTTTTTACTTATATGTTGGTTATTGGCTTCCCAAAAACTGGCCATTGTGGGAACAGAATAGCCTTTGGGGTGAACCAGCAGGTCTGTTTTCCTTTGCTTGACCAAAAGAACATCTCACTTGCTGAGCTTTTAAATCCATGGAAGACAGGAACCATTTGAGGGCATTCAAATGGACAAGGAATGTGTGTGTCCTCTGGCATATCGCCATCAAGTTTACAGCCTTCTATGACTTTCAGGGCAAAGGTCTGTGACAGAATGTCTCCTTTACTCATAGAGGGGCCCTGATTGCATTTTGGACCTTTGCCCTTATACTTGTGCAGAGCTGTAAATAGGATGGATGATGGTCATACTTTGGAAAGGGTGGGGCTTAGCTGCATGCCCCTATTCTCCCTTGCATGACTGTTTGCACATACTGTAAGTAGGGATGGAAGGATCTGTCAGTTTCACATTTTTCTCATCTTAAATTCGGTTTCCACATTTCTGCAGCAATTTGCTAAAGAAAGAAATAAATCCTCATGAAACTGGCATCATTTCAGTGCAAAATTCTCACATTTTTGTATTTTAATTGATATATCCATTTTAATGCAGTTTCCTCTAATAAAGCCATTTTTATAAACATTGGTTGGTTAAAGACGTATATTACAAAATTTGAATAGGTGTGAATTTCAGAGGATGGCTCTGTTTTGGTTCTTTTGTGCAGATTTGGTAGAGTCATCTTTAAATATGATCTGAATCAAATTTCTCCTTACCCTAACACTAACCCATGTGTAATCTGAATGCCGCAGTAAGGCATTTGTTTCCAAGTAAACTAATACAGCAGGCAGAGAACCACATTCTGTAACATGGCATGCAAGGGAGAAGCCTAGGCAATAATTTTAGTGTGGAAAGTGAGATGTTGCAATCACATCCCCATTTTTGTGGAATGTTGGGATGGTGTGCAGCTGTTGCTTTCATGTACTGCCATAGGCTTTCAGGTAGAATTTATTGGCCTGGTGTGGAAAACCAAAGCTCCATCCCAAATCAGAGATGCAAATTTGGAGAAGGGTTATAGCCTATTTCCCTAAATTTAGGACAGTTTGGGAGTCAGAAGCAAAGTCTGGTTCTTGCCATCAGGGCTTAGTCTGAGCTATAGACAGGATTAAGGTACCAACACCCACAATCTGTTGACAAGAACAGATAGGCTAAAACAGGTTTGGTCCAACATCAGCATAATCCCTAATATCACCACCACCCTTCTCTTAGGAAATTCCCTCAAAGTTTCAAAAAAAATAACTGCATTCAGTTAGTTACCTCATTGTTGACCCTTCATATACTTTAAACTGCTGACAAATACAGCTTGCACCACACATTGTTATTTCTGATCCGTGGAGCCCATTTTAGAAAGAAATGCTTTGCAATTTGATGCTAATCTTCCTTTTCCAACCACAAGACAATTCACAACCCATCTAAAAATAGAACATTTTACCGTCTCGTCTCTGCCCAAAGTCCTACCAATGACAACTGTGTTGGACCTTATCTGCAAAGACAGAGAAGAGTTAATGGCTAACCAGACTATTACGTATTGCCTATACAGAAATTTTTCATGAGCTCCTGATATTTTGGGGATAGAACCCAACTCTAGCTAATCTGCATCCTTGGCATATAAAGGGGGCTCTGAAATTCAGAAAGGTGGATATTATCAGGGGCCACATGGACACACATCCTCCATTAGAAGATTATTTGAAATCATCAGAAATAGTCAACAAAATGGACACATTAGTTTTATTTAAGGTGTGATACATTAAAATATATATACATATTGATATATGATTGTATCCAACACTGGTCATACTTGGAGTAGACCCACTGAAATTAATATACAGTGGTACCTCGGGTTAAGTACTTAATTCGTTCCAGAGGTCTGTTCTTAACCTGAAGCTGTTCTTAACCTGAAGCACTACTTTAGCTAATGGGGCCTCCTGCTGCCGCCGGAGCATGATTTCTGTTCTCATCCTGATGCAAAGTTCTTAACCTGAAGCACTATTTCTGGGTTAGCGGAGTCTGTAACCTGAAGCGTATGTAACCCGAGGTACCACTGTACATGGCTAACTTAGGTAGAGAGTAGCAGTTGTATACAACCTTTCTTCTACCTTGGCATGTACAAGATGTTTCTAATGCAGTTGGGTGGAATTAAGCCCAATCGCAACTGCTCACTGCCTGCCTCTACCATCACCACACACCACAAGTCTTAGTAGCAGAGCTCTGAACATTTCCCTTCCTAGTGACTGGACTAAATTGAACCTGGGGAGTAGAATAACTTGACAGAGGGAATGTTCTAGCCCTTCCTTGGACAGAGGTAGCTAGTCTTTTTGGGCCTGAAAAGCTGCATTTGTTCTTGGCCAACCCTCCATTGGCCTCTTGCCAGTGAAAGGTGAGACCAAGACTAAAGAGAGTGTGGAAACTCTCAAGCACAAGTCGCACACATGTGCGCGCGCGCACACACACACACACACACATATCCAGGGGGCAGATGTTGAAAACTCTCAGCTCAGCTCATTACCATATGGGGATTAACTAGTCTAGGTGACTGAAGCAAAGAGAAGAACTGTTGAGGTGTTTCCCAATTTAAAGCACCCTAATGCGGATAGTTACTTTCCCGGTCTGGAGAGTTCTACAGGTCGTCAAGGGCAAAGCAGCAAGTTAAAAATATGTAGCTAGGCAGACTTGTCTCCATAGTATACATCCCTTTGAGTCTCTGGCTGAAGTCTTGTACGTAAAACATAATTGTACTTAAATTGTGTTTCAAAGTTGGCATAAGTAGTGCCAGAGTTGCATTGAAATTCAGCGGTACTGCCTTCTGACTAGGCTGGCTGTGGAACTGTTGGTCCTCCAACTGTTGGACTACACTCCCATCATTCCTGGCCTCTGGCAACACTGTTTGGGGCTGATGTAAGCTGGAGTCCAACATCTGGAGGACCAACAATTCCTCATCCCTCTGTAGGCTGTGTTATTCTGTCTCTCTGAAATAAAAATTACGATTTTAAGTTGCTGGTCTACTTTTTATTATTGTAAAACCCCACCTCAATTTAGGAAAGCAGAATTGAAATTGAAATACTTTATTGTCACTTTTACAACTTGTATACAGTGAGATTACACGAGCACCCACCACTCAGCTCTCTTAGTCTTAATTCCCTTCGTTTACTGACGCACACCCACCAAACCCAAAAGTCAGTTGCCCTGTTGTTATCTTTTCATTCAGCAGCCTAACGGATAGAATCTGTTCTTTACCCTGTTGGTGAGACTAATCATGTTTCTATATTTTCTGCTCAAAGGCAGGAGATCAAGAAAGTGCCGGCCAGGGTGTGAATCATTCCTGAGAATTTTCCTCACTCTCCTGAGGCAATGTTCTTCCGTGATGTCATCCAGCGGATTCACGGGATAGCCCATAATATCTTGTGCTGTATTCACCACCCTCAGTAGGCACTCCCTGTCAGTTGATGTCAAACCAGCGTACCACACCATGATGCAGTATGAAAGGACACTTTCTATTGTGGACCGGTAGCAGGAGCTCATCAAATGCTGATTGACATCGTTCTTTCACAATACTCTGAGGAGATGGAGAATACTAAGGATCTGCCCTCTCGGTTAAAATACTGGAACTATTACTCAGCAAAAAACATATTTGCCCAACTTGTGATTCTTAGTGTCCAAGACCAAAGTGGCAGATATACTCAAAAAGATGCCCATTTTTTTCTTCCATTGTATTTTTTCTTCCAATGCATCCTATCTAAAGTTGCATCTGCCACTCAGTCTTGTGAATCGCTTGATCAACATGGGATGCTAGATTTTGTCCTTCACCACAGGTTGATTTCTAAAATGTTTGTTCAATGGCTGGTGACTTGGGAGTATACATACACTTCACGTCCAGATAAGTGAATAACAGGGGTATTAAGAAGTAGGAGCTACAGGGGGAAAGGAAACATATTTGTACCTCACATCTTCTAGATCAGTCTTAGGCTTCTTAAAGAGCAACATTTACAAGCAGTGGTTACATTATTTTGCAACACGGAGGCAGGAGATAAACAGCCTTCAGATCTGGCCATGGCAATGACAGATGCCTTAGTTACATCACATCTGGATTACCGCAGTTCGCTCTACATAGAGCCTTTGAAGTATGCTCAGAAATAACTTGTCCAGAATGTGAGATATATAATTTGGCATTGAATATCTGGCTTTTTTGATTGTATCATAATTTGGAATGTTTTAATGTGGTTTTTATTGGATTGTTAAAATGGAAAACTTTATACAGTGGTGCCTCGCAAGACGAAATTAATCCGTTCCGTGAGGCTCTTCGTATAGCGGTTTTTTCGTCTTGCAAAGCAAGCCCATTGACACCTTAGCGGATTAGCGCTATTAGCGGCTTTTAGCCGATCAGCTGAGAAGCGGCTTAGCGGCTTGGGAAAAGGGGAAAAAAGGGGGGGAAACCCGCAGGAACTCGCAAGACATTTCGTCTTGCGAAGCAAGCCCATAGGGAAATTCGTTTTGCAAAGCGCCTCCAAAACGGAAAACCCTTTCGTCTAGCGGGTTTTCCATCTTGCGAGGCGTTCGTCTTGCGGGGCACCACTGTGTGTGTGTGTGTGTGTGTGTGTGTGTGTGTATGCGCACACACAGAGAATGTGGCAGCCAAGCTGTTAACAGGAGCTACAAATAGGGAGCATGTAATTTCCTTGTCCAGCAGCTGCACTGGCTTCCTATATGTTTCTGGACATTAGTGAAAAGTGCTGGTACAAAGCTTTAAAGATCTGAACCATTTAGGACTGGGATATTCAAAGGGCCACCTCACATATGAGCCTCCTTACCTTTTGAGATTATCTTCAGATGCCCTCTTGTGTATCCCAACCAGGGACAGAGGAGAAAGGAGATTCAGTTTGCAGTTAAAGGCAACTGCGTTCCCAATATTCCCAGAAACAGGCTTAGTTGTGAACAAGGCGGGGGCTTTTTTCTGTAGTTGCACTTAGACTTTGGAACTCCCAATGGAAGCCCATCTCATCTCTTCTCTCATGGTCTGCTATATCCTTTATTATAATCTCACTGAATGTGTTGATGAAAGCTGTATTCCGAGACATCTAGAGGGCACCAAGTGGGGGAAGGCCATTGTAAGCTGTTTTACACTGCTGATTTATGGTTTTCCCTTGTTAGCCACCTTGAGTTATTGAGAGGAAAGGCAGGAAATAAATCCATTTTCTTTCCACACACACCCAAAGGCAAGATGGGTATTTACTTGACAGAAATTCAATGAGTGGCAAACTCATTGTGCTAATACATACTGGCATGGAATTGATGTAAATGATGTCATAAAACCCTTGTTTACAAGGAACTGAAGACCAGCCAACAATGCACAATTTTCATGTACTGCCACTTAGGGTTACTGCAACAGGGCTGTTGCATAAAAGGTACCAGTTAGTGCAAAGATGTTCACTGCCATCCATTCATTCACAAAGGCTCATGGCTTTCAAAACAAATCAGTCTCAGACCAGTTTTTGGCAACCCTGCTGCTCTTTCAGTTTGTTAGAATCAAGTCTGTGAATTGCATGACCCTGCACAATCTTTCCGCTCAACAGTCTCAGCAGTTATAAACGGACTGCCATGAAGTGTTGGTTGAAAAAATGATCGTTTGACCCATCAGCTAGTGCAAGATATTTAAGACAATGTTTTATGTAACACATACTCATAAACCACATCACACAACAGTAAGTCCACGAAGGATTATTGTATTCCATGCTAGTCCAATTCTGAATAGACCCACTCAAATCAATTGACTTATTGACTTAAGCTACTCGTGATTTCAATGGGTCTAGCATGGGCTACAACCTGGAATTATAAAGTTGCAAATTTGTATCAACAGTACAAGAAAATAAGAGAAATGCTGAATTAAACCAAACATCTATCTAGTGTAGTAGTGTAATCCCATAGTGGCCAACCAGATGCCCATAGGAAACCCGCAAGCAGTACACAAGTACATTAGCATTTCCCCACTCTTGTTTCTCAGAAAATGGTATTAAGAGGCATACTGCCTCTGATGCTGGAGGTAATATGTAGCTATCGTGACTAGTTGCCATTGAACATACAAATATTTAAGACTGGTATGGAGAACCTATGGCCCTCCAGATGTTGCTGAACTACAACTCCCATTATCCCTGGCTATTGGTCATACTTTCTTGGGCTAATGGGAGTTGTAGTTCAGGGACATCTGACATGGTTTTTGGACTCTGGGGTCCCACAAGGGTCAATTCTGTCTCCTATTTAGCATACGTGTGAAAAGGTTGGGAGCTCTCATCGAGGAATTCAAAGGGGTGTCAGTATGCTGGTAACACAGTTTTCTCCATCAGAATTGCGAGAGGCTGTGAAGGTGTTGATGTCTGGAAGCAGTGATGCGGCTGGATAGGGGCCAACAAACTGAGGCTGAATCCTATTAAGATGGAAGTGCTGTGGGTGAGTGCTTCCTATGTTCAGGAATTTAGTGTGCCACATGTTCTAGGAAGTGTTGCACTCCCCCTGAAGGAACAGGAATGTAGCCCAGGAGTACCCCTGGATTCCAACTTGCCAATAGAGTCTCAAATGTCTTGTGACGAATTCGGCCCCAACAACAACAACCTGCCAATCTACAATTTTCAGCACCCGTAACAGTTTCCAGGATTGTTTGGGGAAACTCATGTGCTTTAAAGGTGTGTTGAATGTGCTTTAAGTGATCTGCCCGCAGTTTCTGAACTCTTTGCAATTAGCTGTTCCTTATGCTATGCACCACCCACAGGAATCTTTCTTTTCAAAGGGTCAGGAATTCTCAGGGTTCTTAACAAGAAGCTAGTCTTCACATTCCTCAAAGTAAGAAAACTGAACAGACACAACTTATTGTTTCACTCAAGCAATTTAAAATCCTGAAGTTCTTCCATTTTGAACTTAAATAATTTGTAAAGCTGTATGTTCATTTTAATTGTTTTACTAAACCTGTTAAGAAATTCCAATCTTATTTGTTCTAATAGCTACTTTAATTTCTTTGATGTTTTCGAAAAACTTTGATGGCACACAACAGAGAATTCAATTAACAGGTGAGGCTGACAGATTATATTGGCCCAAGGTCATTAAGTAAGTTTCATGGCATAAGCTTCAGGGAACTGAAACCATGTTTTGCCGTTTCAAGCCAAGACTATTTCCTAGTACACCAAAGTGACTCTTAATGGGAGCTGCCACCTTCAGGAGGCTTGCATTCAGCACTAAATTTAAATTTGGCACCAGCTGTAAGCCCTGCTTGCAGAGAAACGATTCTACCACTCCCAATGGTTCCTTTGCAATCATGACTTTTCTTGCCCCGGAACTGACACCAGTTGTGGGCCTGGTAAGGAAAACAACCTTGCAGGCAAATTAGGAACCCAGCTAGCCTAATCCGGCCCATAGGTCCGACGTTCTCCCATGCCTGCTCTAACCCAACATCTAGAAGCAGTAAGAACAAGCACAGCTCATTTTAGCACCATCATTATACATCAACATCTTTGCATATCACTAACACCACTTATAACAAGGCCAGTGGAAGTGATGGTATTTCAGCTGAACTATTTAAAATTTTAAAAGATGATGCTGTTAAGGTGCTACACTCAATATGCCAGCAAGTTTGGAAAACTCAGCAGTGGCCAGAGGATTGGAGAAGATCAGTCTACATCCCAATCCCAAAGAAGGGCAGTGCCAAAGAATGCTCCAACTACCGCACAATTTCACACGCTAGCAAGGTTATGCTTAAAATTCTACAAGGAAGGCTCAAGCAGTATGTGGACCGAGAACTCCCAGAAGTGCAAGCTGGATTTAGAAGAGGCAGAGGAACCAGAGACCAAATTGCAAACATGCGCTGGATTATGGAGAAAGCTAGAGAGTTCCAGAAAGACATCTACTTCTGCTTCATTGACTATGCAAAAGCCTTTGACTGTGTCGACCACAGCAAACTATGGCAAGTTCTTAAAGAAATGGGAGTGCCTGATCACCTCATCTGTCTCCTGAGAAATCTCTATGTGGGACAAGAAGCTACAGTTAGAACTGGATATGGAACAACTGATTGGTTCAAAATTGGGAAAGGAGTACGACAAGGCTGTATATTGTCTCCCTGCTTATTTAACTTATATGCAGAATTCATCATGCGAAAGGCTGGGCTGGATGAATCCGAAGCCGGAATTAAGATTGCCGGAAGAAATATCAACAACCTCAGATATGCAGATGACACAACATTGATGGCAGAAAGTGAGGAGGAATTAAAGAACCTTTTACTGAGGGTGAAAGAGGAGAGCGCAAAATATGGTCTGAAGCTCAACATCAAAAAAACGAAGATCATGGCCACTGGTCCCATCACGTCCTGGCAAATAGAAGGGGAAGATATGGAGGCAGTGAGAGATTTTACTTTCTTGGGCTCCATGATCACTGCAGATGGTGACAGCAGCCACGAAATTAAGAGACGCCTGCTTCTTGGGAGGAAAGCAATGACAAACCTAGACAGCATCTTAAAAAGTAGAGACATCACCTTGCCAACAAAGGTCCGTATAGTAAAAGCTATGGTCTTCCCAGTAGTGATGTATGGAAGTGAGAGCTGGACCATAAAGAAGGCAGATCGCCGAAGAATTGATTCTTTTGAATTATGGTGCTGGAGGAGACTCTTGAGAGTCCCATGGACTGCAAGAAGAACAAACCGATCCATTCTTAAGGAAATCAGCCCTGAGTGCTCACTGGAAGGACAGATCGTGAAGCTGAGGCTCCAATACTTTGGCCACCTCATGAGAAG
Source organism: Podarcis erhardii (assembly GCF_964252035.2). Taxonomy (NCBI): domain Eukaryota; kingdom Metazoa; phylum Chordata; class Lepidosauria; order Squamata; family Lacertidae; genus Podarcis; species Podarcis erhardii. The sequence continues at coordinate 6,020,407 of NC_138514.1, forward strand.
AGAAGACTCCCTGGAAAAGACCCTGATGTTGGGAAAGATGGAGGGCACAAGGAGAAGGGGACGACAGAGGACAAGATGGTTGGATAGTGTCTTCGAAGCTACAAACATGAGTCTGACCAAACTTCGGGAGGCAGTGGAAGACAGAAGTGCCTGGCGTGCTCTGGTCCATGGGGTCACGAAGAGTCGGACACGACTAAACGACTAAACAACAACAACAACACCACCACTTATTGTACTTCCTCGTAGTAAAAGCTTCAAGTTGCTAACATATTTATGTATACACTAGGGCTTGATGCCCCCGCTTGCCAACCCCCCTTTCCCACACACACCTGACCAACCCTGTCAACTGTCCTCTCACAGCTCACCCAATCCCTTTTAAATGAGGGCGGGTGGCACTTCAGAGAGCAGTTTGGCAACCTGCACTCTGAAGCACCTCCTACTCTCCTTTAAACAGCTTGTCTCGATCTCTTGCCACCCACACTGCTTACCTGATGGTTTTTCATGATGCTGGTGTTACCAAGGCCACATACAAATTTGTGTCCCCTCAAACACTACTTATAGAAGAAAGGTGGTGCAACCTTTTGAAATAAAACCCAACAAATCTAAACATAATATTCTGATACTTCACAAACTCACTGCCAAGACAGCCAATGGTGCAACTGGGCATTATGGAGGACTACACAAATTCATAGACATACCATTCAGTAGCCAAGTATTAAAAACCAGGCCATACTTTCTCTTAAGAAAGACGTACCAAGCATCATGCCACAGGAAACAACTTTAGTGTATCCAGGGTATAATCCCACTGTGTCATTATATATGCCCCTCTCATTTATACACAGGCATTTGCTCATAAAATTCGTCACTCAAAACAGAACACTGCACAATTCATTTGATACCCAATTCATCATTTTTAATGATCTGATACACCAATACTGTTCTTACTTGATGATGCCTTGCAATAAGTGTATGCTTTAAAACTAAGTGGTTTATTTCTTGTGTTTGGAGCAACAACCACTTTGTGAGGAGTTAAAAGATTCACAGCAGTAGCCTTTCCTGCTACCTATAGAGTTGATCATACGGAATCAGTTACAAGATTAAAAGTGGAATACAAAAAACTGCAACATATGAAGTGACATCACAATTAAGTACAATTGTCCTGAAATGCCTCCAGCCCACAGTTCCTACAATCAGTCTCTTATTTGCAATGATCAAAGCACTTCCTTCTGCCTACCTCATGAAAAAGCAGTGTGGATTATATCTGCATGATAAAGGAGAAAACATAGCATAAAACATCTATTGGTTTTGGCTGCCATACTGTATGGTTGCACTTTAACAGAAAGTACCCAAAAAGTTACCAAACACTACACAATTTATATGGCAAAGAGTGAGGAAGGCGGAAATAATACACAAGAGCAGCAGCTAGGGAGACGAAGTCTTGGTTTTACTGGCGCTGGGTTGTGACTGAAAAGTCTTTGTACCTTACAAATTTTGGCATGTTACTTGAGCAGCTGAAGTCCTTGGTGTTCCAAGAGATCTCTTCAGAGATGCACGCTCTGGTACCAAAATGTCTTTTACTTGAGTGTTTTCCTTCTGCGGCTGGAAAAATGTGGCAATATCCATCGAGGCTGCTATAGCTGAAGTCTTCAGTCACCAGGGTCAGCACTTCATCCCTTCTCCTGCATTCATTGGTAGGATCACCAAGACTTTGGGTTTGAAATCGTCATTTAGTCACAACCAACTAACCAGTGGTGTTACTTTAAAATTAAAATGCAAGTCCCCACTTATTGCTTTCGGTGGTAAAGAGGGCTGAGAATCGGACAAAGCTAGATATCTCTGGGCATTCAAAGACTGGAGGCCTGAGGATTATTACCTACATTAAAGCCCCTTTCTTTCCAGTTCTTCCAGTATGGCCTGGATTCTGTGAACGGCCTCTTTCCTTGCCTGCCGTACATTGTCCTGACCACCCGTCTCCACAGAGTCCAGCTCCAACAACTTCTTGGTCAGCATTTCCTCCAGCAGCCAGTAGTCCTTGTCTGTCTTTTTCCCTACAAATTCGTCCACCTCCTCCTCCAACTGCTCAACGCCCTCCATAACTTGCATAACCTTCTGTATGCCTGATGGCACATCTGGTATCTCTGATGGAGTCTGAATACTGGTTTTAGATCCTGGTCCATGGTCGGCAATCACAGATGGTTTCCTATGTACATTATCATACAGCTGGGGCTGCGCACTATACTGCACTTTGGGGTTGGAAGCAGATGGCTTAGTATCAAACTGTGCCGGCTTGTAGTCATTCATGGTCCCAGAAGGCAGGTTATTGGCTTCAGAAAAGTAGCCCTGCTGGTTACTTCCTTGCTCCAATTGGTTATAAGAGTCCTAAAGAAGAAAACAAGAGCCTTCAGCATGGTGTCCAACTCTAACAATCCCATTACCCCACATCCTGCCACAAAGGTGCTGTCCACACAGATCCTTGGGCTGCCAATACTGCCAGGCTGCCTCTGTGCTTATCAGTAAGGTCTGCATGCTCAGGATGTCAGGGCAAAAAGGTCCAAGCACTGAAAGACACTAGGGACAGGACTTGCACTTTGAGCCTGTCAGATTGACATCACAATGTGGAATGACATAATAACTTGAATCCCAGGTGACCTGCATAGGCCCTGCAACCCATAAGCAGTTCCAAAAGGGGGAAAAAGAATACTAGATACTTGGCAGACTAAGCTCTTGAGGTTTTTTCTCTCTCAACTGAATAGCAAGAAACAGCTCAGCAGCAAGGAAGTGGGACCTTAAAGAAATGACCAAGAGGCTGCATGCAGCTCATGGACTGAAAGTTGCCAACTCCTGTAATTAATGAAGGGTGGCTTCACTAGCCAAGCGGGAAATTGCTCCTATCCTACTGAAAATGCAAACTAAATCTGTCTATGCTATGTCTACAGAAGCATAAGCTATGTCCTAGCTGAGAAAATCCATTGGCTGATAAAAGGAACAAGGGTACAAGTTGGCCAGGGGATAATGATGTAGACTGTTCTTGTGTACCTTACAATAACAAGCAAAGAGGGAAAGCACAGCCCATCCAAGAAGGTCCAGGTAACAATTCACAGCTCTGGGAAACAGACAAAAGATCACATCTGTATGCCTATAAGCAAGTACACTGGGAGGGTTAAGGGCTGGAAAGCTTGCCTGTGGGTTCCAAGCTTAAGAGACACAGGAGGAGAAAGTTATATTCCCGTTTCAGATGGCTTATCAAGGTGGAGCTAGCACTAAGCTAGCACCTACCACTTTAGGCTTTGCTAGAGGTGAAAGGTGATCTACAGAAAAGAACATAAGCTTAATATAACAGCACCAAATTATTCCTTCACTACTTGCATTAAGCAAAGGATGCCAGAACTTCAAGATTTGTTCATGTATGAAGGCCTGAAAGGTATGAGATGTAGGTACCTTAAGAACCACCTTCTTCCAGGGTGATTCCCTTCATATCTGTTCCATCAGCCCTACTCTGTATTCCTCAACTATGTGAAGCCTAATGGGTGGCAACAAGGAGTAGGATCTTTGTGGTGGCGGCATCCACCCTGTGGAACACTCTTAGTTGAATTTCATAAAATGTGAAATGGGTTTGGTCAAAGCATGTTGTTTCAAGAAGAACTTTAGCTGGAAAAACTTCTCATTACAGTGGTACCTCTGGTTACATAATTAATTCGTTCCGGAGGTCCGGAACTGGGCTACAACATAATCAGATAAAAAAAAAATCAGATTTAAAAAAGCCTATGAATTGACCAAAACAGTGCCAATTAACTGGGCACCATTTCTCTCCCCACGGCCCAAATACAGATGCCTTAAAAACTGCAGGTGGCAGGCATCATCCTAAGAGATATTTTCTCTTCGCTCACACTTAGGCAGAATTGCTCTTCTAAATATGATGCTTGCTACAATACATTTTGATCTAAAAACAAAGAATCCTGTTTTCTACAGCCATACTTTTACCCACATATAAATTTATTCAAAAGATAAGCCATTAAATAAGCTAATACTGATGATAAACTTATTTGTTTCTTTAGTTAGGAAGCAGATTTTATATAATAGCCATTGATACAAAAAGCTTCCCAACAATGAACAGAGGACAAGCATTGGGGAGAGATTGCCTCCCCTCAAAAATTACCTTTGCATTGTTATTTGGAGCATGTGGAGCAGATACGCCACTAGGAGGCCATGGAGGAGAGGATTCTGCAACATATTGATTCCCATGTCCTGTTGATGAAGGAGACCAACCATACGGAGGATGCATTCCATACTGGAGAGGAGGTCTCCAGTTTGTATCCTGAAGTCTTGGCTGAGGTGGTGGCGGGGGCCTCTGTTGTGGAATGCTGTGATTGCAGTCGCCATACGGATAGGGTGGGACTGGAAAGTTTGGTGTCTGCAGGCCGAAGGAAAAATGAGATATGGTTTCTTCATATAGCCTATGAGAAACATTGATTAATTAAATGTTGAGACCCACCAAATAAGACTAAGCTGGCAGTTAACTGAAGAAGCAGGGATCCACAATTCTGCTTGTCAAGGCAAGAGTTCACACTTTTTGGTGAGGGTGGCGAGAAAAACTCAAGCCTTGTGTCTCCAACTTAGAGCTGAGGAATAAAGGCAGGGAATGTCCTTGTAGTTGGGCTGAGCTTCAGAGGGTACAATAAAACGATGGGAGGGAAACCCTGCTTCTCTAACCAGTTCCAAACTGAAGACAGGCTAGGGAATATTGTTTGGGCACTGGGTGTAGACAGCGCCGTTTGTGCCTATATGACACCTAGTCAAGCCCCTGCTCCCCTCCACCACTATATCAGCAAGAATATGTAGCTTTTCACAATACAGTGGTACAGTAGTGCCTCGCAAGACGAAATTAATCCGTTCCGCGAGTCTCTTCGTCTAGCGGTTTTTTCGTCTTGCGAAGCAAGCCCATTGACGGCTTAGCGGATTAGCGCTATTAGCGGCTTTTAGTGGCTTAGCGGATAAGCGGCTTAGCGGCTTAGAAAAGGGGGGGGGAGGAAAAAAAACCCGCAGGAACTCGCAAGACATTTTCGTCTTGCGAAGCAAGCCCATAGGGAAATTCGTTTTGTGAAGCGCCTCCAAAACGGAAAACCCTTTCGTCTAGCGGGTTTTCTGTCTTGCGTGGCGTTCGTCTTGCGGGGCACCACTGTACCTCGGTTCTCGAACGTCTCCGTTGATGAACATTTCAAAGCCTAAACGCCGAAAACCTGGAAGTAAATGCTTTGGTTTTCAAACGCACTTCATAACTTGAATGGCTTCTGGTGCATATTTTTCAGTTTTCTCAATTGATTATGCAGACAGCCCTTTGCGCTTCAGTTTTCAAATGTTTTGGAACTTGAATGGTCTTCCGGAACGGATTACGTTCGAGAACCGAGGTATCACTGTATTTACTAAACTGTAGTATTGTCCTGTGCAGGGAATTTGCAAATAGAGATTAATTTAAAAAGTATCTGATCATGCTGGATACTGAAAGTACAAACTAAGCTGTAACTTAAGACATGAATGCCAGGAAGGAAGGCCCATCACCTCAGGAACTCCGAGTAAGCTTACAAAGGATTGGAATGGAGATACCGTATTTTTCACTCTATAAGATGCACTTTTTCCCTCCTAAAAAGTAAGGGGAAATGTGTATGCACAGCTATCCCAGAAGCCAGAACAGCAAGAGGGATTGCTGTTTTTGCTGCGCAGCGATCCCTCTTGACGTTCTGGCTTCTGGGATTCAGAATATTTTTTTTTCTTGTTTTCCTTCTCCAAAAACTAGGTGTGTCTTATGGTCTGGTGCATCTTATAGAGCGAAAAATACAGTTGTTACCAGGAAAAACAGTAACTTATAGGTTTTGGAGCTTTAAGAGATGATTATATAAGCATCTGGCATAACAGATTAAGGTCTGAATGTTAAAGACAAGAATAATTTAATAGTATGTCAATGGTAGAAGGATGCAGCCAATCAGTTATATGAGATTATGTCACCAGCCCACACTAGATCCTTACCTGTGGAGGAGAATATCCTGGCATTTGCCTCCTCACCATGGAACCTTCAGCTGGGCAGTCTGGTGGTGGGTAGTTCCAGTTAGAAGCTGGTGATGGTGATCTATGTACATTGGGAGACTCTGTGGAATATGGTGCATGAGGATGCCCTGAGGAATAGTAGGCATTTGATTGTGGGATATTGGAATATGGTGGTCCAGTCCCAGAAGTAGAGTATGGAGTGCCATAAACACCATTTGTGTAGGAAGGATCAATTCCCTAGAAGATAAGAGGGTAACTTATTTAAAACCAACCTTGAGTGCACAGCAAATCAAGTATTATGTCTCAGGAACTCCTGGACAAGAGCTTGTTATGCTATCAATTCCTGGGACAAAGATGGTTCCTTTATTTTTTATCAAATAAAGCTCAGTAGGTGTCATTTCTGCAGTGAATGTAGAAGCCACATCCACTGAGCTTTTTCTTGACCATGCAGGCCTTCAGTTACAGGTAGCATAGAATGCTGTGTGGGCCCTGCTATGCACAATCCTGTTTCAATGCAGAATTTGTTGCATCCCTCAACATCAAGAATTCCCTTTGGAACCAGGCAAGGTAGCCATATTATTCCAACAGCGGCTAGTACAGACTCTGCTTACCTAAGCAACACGAAAATTGGCTGTCAGATTTCTGCCAAGTGCCGAGAGATCCTGAGAAGTCTGCATTCCTGGTCATTTAGATCACACATTTTCATAGGGTTTGTTATCTGGGCTTAATGAATCCACAGCTCTCTTATTCATATTGTAAACCCAAAAGGATGGAACCTCATCTCCTGGTACTCTGCCTTGAAGAGTTGCAGTACTCAATAAATGTGAAATGGTTGCCCTGCCGAAGAGATAGTAAACCACCAAGTGCCCTCTAGTGGGAATATATTAGAAGTTTTAGTGCCTCTGAGAAGAGATTTGCCATACAGTGGTGCCCCGCAAGACGAATGCCTCGCTAAACGAAAAACCCGCAAGACGAAAGGGTTTTCCGTTTTTTTAGCGGCTTCGCAAGATGAATTTCCCTATGGGCTTGCTTCGCAAGACGAAAGCCCATAGGGAAATCTCCGGGGACAGCGGGGAAGCGCAGCGCGCCTTCTCCTCTGTTCCCGGACCTGTCCTGAAGGCTTGCGGTGGGAGGTCCGGGAACAGAGGAGAAGGCGCGCAGCGCCTCTCCTCTGTTCCCGGGGCTTGCGGTGGGAGGAGGGTTTTTCCTCCCCACCGCCAACATTCAGAAGGCTGTTCTGAAGGCTGGCGGTGGGAAGAAAAGCCCTTCTCCCCCACCAGCCTTCAGAAGAGTTCCCCGCAGGGCTCTCCAAGCTGCGGATAGCAGCCTGCTGCCCCTATCTGCAGCTTGGAGAGCCCTGCGGGGAAGTCCTGCAGGGCTCCCCAAGCTGCAGATGTCTGCCCCGCGCGAGGGGCGCTCTGCTTCAGCAGCCCTGCAGGAACTCTTCTGAAGGCTGGCGGCGGGAGAAGGGCTTTTCTTCCCACCGCCAGCCTTCAGAAGAGTTCCCCGCAGGGCTCTCCAAGCTGCGGATAGCAGCCTGCTGCCCCTATCCGCAGCTTGGAGAGCCCTGCGGGGAAGTCCTGCAGGGCTCCCCAAGCTGCGAATGTCTGCCCCGCGTGAGGGGCGCTCTGCTTCAGAGCGTCCCTCGCACTGGGCAGCAGGCTGCTATTCGCAGCCTAGGCAGCCCTGCAGGAACTCTTCTGAAGGCTGGCGGCGGGAGAAGGGCTTTTCTTCCCACCGCCAGCCTTCAGAAGGCTGTTCTGAAGGCTGGCGGTGGGGAGAAAAGTCATTCTCTCCCCCCCCCCCCCGCCAGCCTTCAGTAGAGGTCCTGGGACAGACTGTCCCCGGACCTGGTCTGAAGGCGGTCTCCCTAGGAACGCATTAATTGATTTTCAATGCATTCCTATGGGAAACCGTGCTTCGCAAGACGAAAAACTCGCAAGAAGAAAAAACTTGTGGAACGAATTAATTTCGTCTTGCAAGGCACCATTGTATTTCCATCAGTGATTTCTGGAAATGTTTGAACAATACTTACTTGCAAGAGATTGCACACTGTTGCATTTTTTCTCTGCAATCATCCAATTTCTTGCTTGCATAACCATTTTGGAAACAATTTCCCACCTATTTTGGTTGGTTGCTTTCAACTCACACGTTCTGCAGCTGTGAAGCAAGTTCTGCTTTTTAAAATGTATTAAAAATGCACCCTGCTCATCCTCCAAAGAACTTAATGTGGCAGTTGGGGCAGCATGGTTTTATTCTTATTAACAAGCTGATGTGGTTGGCTAGGTTGAGAATTGGTATAAAGTAGTGACTAAGACCCTGGTTTAAATTCTTGCCTATGTCCAAACTTCACCTTAAACCCTTCCCATCTTAAATATGACACAATGCTCATCTATATTATAGCCTCAGATCTGTACTAAAATCAGGCCCACTTGTTTAATCCAAATGGAAAATAAATGTTTGAGGAAAACTATATCTTAGGAAAACTAAGATATAGTTGCTTCCAAGGATATCACCAGTCTCCAGCAATGCTCCCTTTAGTAGCAAATGGAACAAGATGTTTTTGAACCAATTGAAGGGTTTATTAGAACCACACGGGTACTTTGGATAAGGAAGAACTTGTTCTGTACAGAGCAAACAGCCTTGTATCATTATTATTCTGAACAGACTACACTGTTGTATGACAGATCTTTTAGTGGGAAATCTGAGACAGGTCATCTAATGAGCTTTAGAGGCTGCTGTGTAAGGCACGGGAACATGTGTAAAGGTCCTCCTTCATCACTGCAACATGATGGGTCATGGCTTTTCACACCCGGATGCTACAGCTACACAGGATGGTACAACTGTAGTTTACAAGGTCTTCCACAAGTAGGAAGCCTTATTATGATCACCACTTGTCAGTATGAAAATAACTTTAACATTGTTTTAACATTGGAGTGCCACCCACTCTGTATTCAATAACCAAATATTTCCATGAGACACCACTTCTCAGACAAATTGTCCTATGACTATACCTGGCCTTGGAGCTCTGGTCCAACAGAATATGGGCTTGGGTAGGGAGTTCTGGAAGATGAATTCCAGTAATGCGAACCATATCCATGATAAGGGGGGTGCTCCTAAAGAAAGAAACAAGATATTCACTTCCTGAAAATCATCAACATGTCTTGAAAATGTATCAAAATCTTAGAATCTTCTAGTTCCTTGAATTATTGTATGTAGCCTAAAAGGACTCTGAATGTAGAAACTGTTAATGAGGGTTTCAACAGACCTATGCATAGTCCATGGCAACAGAGCTAAATTCAGCAGACTTCTGGTAATAGGAGGTTTTCTTTCCTTCTTTCTCTTGCAAATACAGTCGTACCATGGCTCCCAAACACCTTGTGAGTTGAATGTTCCAGCTCCCAAATGATCAAAAACCGGAAGTGAACATTCTTTTGGAAGCTGCACATCAGCCAATCAGAAGCCGCGCTTTGGGCTGCAGAGCTTTGACAGTTTAAAAACTAAAGTACGAGACTGGCTTCACTACTATCAAATAAGGGAGGTTTATAATTTGGATAAGAAAATTGGTTTTCAGGTGGAAAAATCAAAATTGGAAACAGAATTGTTAGATCCTAAAACTAAGAATTTATCAAGAATGTATAACTTGCTGTTGAAATGGAATACACAAGACGAAACGGTTAAATCTGTTATGATTAAATGGGCACAAGATTTTGGACATAACATTATGATGGCTGACTGGGAAAAGTTATGGAGGTGTGAGGAGGTCAAGGAAATAAGTAAAGGAAGAAAGTTATATAAAGGTTTAATCTGTTCTTTTTCTTTTTTAAGTGAATGTATTTCTATATATATATATATATTTGTTTTTTATTTTCTGTTGCTGTTGTATTCTTTTTTTGTATTTTGTATTGTTCTTTTTTCTTTTTGTAACTTTTAAACTCTGAATAAATATTATAAAAAAAAAAAAAACAGAAGCCGCGCTTTGGAAGTCGAACATTTCGGAAGTCACACCGACTTCTAGAATGGATTCTGTTCAACTTCTGAGGTACGACTGTAAAGCCCAGTTCTTCCAATAAGCAGCTGGGCCAGCCTCTTAGATAGTCTTATCAGCCAAGCCCCAGTGGAGAGGCAGGTTGAGCCTGACTAAAAAATTGTGGTGAATGGTGCAGTTTAAAGAGTAACAAACCTTATTTCAGGCACCGGTTAGTATGCAGGGAATGATGCGATTCTAACTTCAAATTCAGGGTCAAACTAGATGTGAATGCAAATAGCAGCTGCCAGGCTGCTATAATTTTTCTGCTCTGCTGTGGTTGTGACAGAAATCATTCTTCTTACACTGCTGTTTGCATTTACGGTATATAGATATAAAAATAGTAGACAGAATCGTATCATTGTCCAAATAAACAACTTCTGGTTCACATTAAGAAACTTTGTTTTTAATATTCCCAGGGACAAGGATGAAAAAAGTCTACACAAATGAAGAAATTCAAGTTTTTAAAGAAAAAAGAAAACCAAGCAGCTTCAGTGCACAGAATGCTAACTGACAGTTGCAGGAATGGTATGACTCGAACCAGAACAGACTGTTCATATGACAATGTTTTGTTGCAGGAACCCCAATGGTTCTATAAAATTTTAAAATAAGGGCCTGATTCTCATTTCCAATAATTCTGTCTTCACTCACCAGAACATTGGAAGGCAGGAGCATATTCACATCTCAGTGAGCAATTACAGAAAAGCTTGCTTGTATACCTCTTGATACATTTTGTTTTTAAGTGCAAGCTAAAAAATCATTAAAAATTCCAATATATTATTATGGCTATGGCATTAAGTTGGGTCAAGCAAGTTTAGCTACCCCCTCAAAGGCGTCCAAGTACAAAAATCCCAAAATATTAACACATTTTTGTATAATCCTTAAATTTATTTTTTCCATGGCAGTTTACAAGACTTCATAAGATACACAAAAGCAGTAAACAGCAATAAAACAGTGAACAATAATATACAGTATTAATAGCAATCCCAGCAGATATAAAATACCTTTGAGGTTAAAGGTTTGGGAAAATAAGATGGACTTTGCTTCGCCCCTAAAAAGTGGAAGCTTAGTGGTAAAGAATCTGCTTTGCATGCAGAAGGTCATAGGTTCAATCCTTGGTATTGCCAGGGAGGGAGGGCTGAAAACATTTGCTGACCTAAATGCTGCAAAGCCAATGCCAGTCAGTGAAAAGTACTAAGCTAGAAGGGCAAATGGCATGACTCTGTATAAAGGAGCGTCCTATGTTCCTAAAAGACATCAACATTGACACTAGATGAGCCACAAGCTTGGCACTGTAGCCTCCACTGTTGCCATCCCATTTCGCTTAAGATAGCAGAGGCAACTGGAGAACCTCATCTGGGGAAGATCTCTGTATATAGGTATCCTGATATGGCAGAAGATATTCACTCAAGAATACAGTCACATGCTATGCTGGGCTTTTAAACATCAGCACTTTTGTGTTCAAAAACAGACTGTAAGCCAGCTGAGCTCTGGCAAATTGGGTTTCCAACATCCACTCCTAGTTAGTAACCTAGCAAATGTATTTTGAATGTAGTGCAGTTTCTGGATAGCTTTCAAATGCATTCCTACATACAAAGAACGGCAGGAGTAGAACCTGGAGGTAATAAGAGCATGGTAATTAAACAGCAACATACAAATCTGTGGATAAAACTGCACTGTTGTATTTCATGCTGGCTTCTTTTTGCAGTACTTGAGATACCCCAAATACAATTCACTATTTTATTAAGTCATAGTTCCTCCACTGGCTCCCTCAGCCAATAAAGCGAGATGAGCGCCGCAACCCCAGAGTCGTCCGTGACTGGACCTAATGGTCAAGGGTCCCTTTACCTTTAGTTCCTCAGTATAGATGACCTAACTAGGAATATGGGTTGGGAAAAATATACCCAAACCAGCAGAGAAAAACTTCATCTTTCCAGTGATTATATTCCCCATCATTGTAGAAAGTTACAGCAACTAAGGCCTATATGCAGCAAGCGTTGCTGTGACGAAGTAGCTTTAAATACAGACACAAAGCAGTCTTCCCAAAATAGCCATTGTACAAGAATCACACACAGTAATGGAAGGAATCAAGATTAGAGGTCAATCTTGCCAGAAAGCTTTGTAGCAACTGCCTGTTAACAAAATGATTTCTCAGTTTTGGGTTTTTAACACCATATACAAAGCATTGATCATAATTAAGCCTATACAGCACCTTTGTATCATTATGATACTGTAAAGATAGGCTAACAACTCCAATTAAAATTTTAATAAGGGCACACTAGCTTGGTTTGGGGTTGCTTCAGATACAATGCTAAAGGGTAGTTGAGCATTATGAGAACAAGTCATAGCAAGCCTGAGACTTGCACTCTGGTTACAGGTAAAACATTTGCTTCCTGGTTCGTAAATATTCCTGGTCAAAGAAACTGCTCCATTATTCCTACTTGTTTTCTCAGTCTGGAGGGAAATTACAAACCAGAGACTGGTTTCATATTACATGCAAACTATTGTCTTTGGTTTGTTCCCCTCCCAAGAAACCACTAGCAAATCCTGGCTTACTGCTCATGGGAGGAGAGGAGAGAAACAGCAAGTGCTGTTCATATGTAATGCGAAGCCAGCCTCTTGTTTGTTGCCAATCCCTCCCACACCAGCCTAGGAAAGGCAGGAATGGAGCCCACAATTCCAGTAATGTGCACAAGCACATTAATATTACTTTACCAAGAGCAAAATAAAGATTCTGAAGGATATCATACACTCCTCAACTGAATATAATGAATAGCTTCAGATTCAGCCACATCTTCAAACTAAATAGGACTGGTGCCTTATGCACTTTTCTCACTGCAGGTTTGACAAGGATAAAATACAAGCTAAAAACACAAGTAAGTAGTTAAAACAAAAACAATAATCCCCCTTCCACAAAGACATTTAAAAGGCTGTGGAATACTAATCAGCCAAGGGCCTGGTTGAAGAGGAACATTTTTGCCTAGCTCCTAAAATATATAATGCGAACCTCCCTGGCGAGAGCATTCCACAAATGGAGAGCCACTACAGAAAAGTGCTGTTCTTGTGTTGCCACCCTCTGGACTTCTTGTGGAGAAGGCACATGAAGAAGGACCTCAGATTATGAATGCAGAGTCCAGGGTGGTTTATATGCAGAGAGGCAGTCCTTGAGGTGCAGTCCTGACCCATTTAAGGTTTTATAGGTCAAAACCAGGACTTTGAATTGAGCCCAGAAGCTAATTGGCAGTCAGAGCAGTCAGGCTCGGATAGGTGTAATACACTCAAATCATGTTGCCCCAGTGAGCAACACGGCCGCCAAATTCTGCAGCAGATGAAGTTTCCACAGTCTTCAAAGGCAGCCCTTTTAAGTAACCCAGCCTAGAGGTTATCAAAGTATAGACAGCAGAAGTTAGGAGGCCAACGGGGTCACCAGCTGAAGCTGATGGAAGGCACTCCGTGCCACCAGAGCCTCAAACAACAGCAGAGGATCCAGGAGTTCTCCCAAGCTGTGTACCTGCTCCTTCAGAGGGAGTGTAACCCCATTAAGAGCAGGCTAACTCTCAACCATCCAGTCTGTTGGGAGGTACCCATTAACAGTGCCTCAGTCTTATTTGGATTGAGCTTCAATTTATTTGCTCTCATTATCAAGGCAAGAAAATGGTCCAATACATCCACTAACTCATCTGCAGATGTAAAGGAAAGGTAGAGCTGTGTGTCGTCAGCAAATTGCTGACAAAGTATTCCAAAACTCCAAATGACCCCACTCATGTAGATGTTAAATAGCACGGGGGAGAAAATTGAGCCCTGAGGAACTCTACTGAAGGCTCCATGGGGCTGAAAAGCACTCCCCAAACAACACCCTTTAGGAGCAAGCATCCAAATAGGACAAGAGCAGACGCAAAGCAGTGCCACCTAAGGATACCTTGGTCGATGGAATTGAAAGCTGCTGAGATGCTGAGGAGAATTAACAAGGACATATTGCCCCTGTCTCCTGACAAAGGCCATCATACAGGACGACCAAAGCAGTTTCTGTGCCAAATGTCACACACCATAGCACAGCTCTGCCCTTACAAAGTGTTAATCAGTTTTTGCAGTCCTCCCACCCGCACACAAGTGGCTCCAATGTACAGTGGTACCTCAGGTTAAGTACTTAATTCGTTCCGGAGGTCCATTCTTAACCTGAAACTGTTCTTAACCTGAAGCACCACTTTAGCTAATGGGGCCTCCCTCTGCCGCCGCACCACAGGAGCCAGATTTCTGTTCTTATCCTGAAGCAAAGTTCTTAACCCGAGGTACTATTTCTGGGTTAGCGGAGTCTGTAACCTGAAGCGTATGTAACCCGAGGTACCACTGTATTAAAATGACGGCTTGCGAGGGGACAGGATGGGACACCCCACATAATTCAAAGGAGACAGAAAGCAGCATAGACCCAGTATCACTATTACAGACATCAGGTTTGCTTCTCACCCTCCTCCTCCTCCACTTCCCTTCCAACTTCTTTTCCTTTTGTGCCATGCCATTTAGATTGTAATCCCGAGGGGCAGGAACTGTCAATAACAGGTATCTTGTTCTGGACTGGAGTGCAGGGCAAATCAAATTTGTTAAGTACGTAAGAGGGGGGAGGGAAGGGGAAAATCGCCTCGATTGAGAAGACAATTATACAGTACAGGACTTACCATTTTACTAGTGTCAAGTGGATTGTTATTCTTTTTCTCTCCCCTCTTTCCCTTATGTGGACCCAGCCAGGTCGCCTGTCCCTAGTTCAGTTTGAGCGTGAAACGAGGGAAAACCAATGCATCTGCCCTGCACACATTTTCCTTTCGGCGACGGGGCGGCCCGGGCGGACCAGTCTTCCTTCCCTCTCGCCCCGCTTTGGCTCCCCCTCCCTCCCCAAGGGGGTCAAAGCAGCCGAGGAGACGTAACAGATGAGAGGCGCACGTGGCGACGCTCAAGCCTCGAGGACACCGGGGGGGGGCGCCTACGTCACAGACCCTCATAAAAAGGAGGGGGGAGGAGGGAGGACTCGGCCGTTACCTGAGAGCCGCCATAGCCGGACCGAACCGTTCTCTCGCTGCCGCCGCCGCCGCTGCGATGCCGCGGGCACCTGCGCCCCTCCGCGCCCCACGGCGGCGGCGGAGGAGGCTCGGGCTCAGGCCGGGCCCGCTCCACTTCCGCCCCGTGTAACAGTCTCCTCAGCGCCGCCGCCATTAAGGGCTCTTAATTCTCTCCTAGTCCCCTTGAGAAAGCAGTGCGCCTGCGCAGCTCCTTCCTGTCATAGACACGCCTCCTCCTCCTCCTCCCTGCCTTATCGTAAACAGGCGTTTCGCCAGCTATAGCATTCCCGGATGAGGGGAGTTCTGAAAGATTTGTGGGGGTGTTGTTGGGGTTTTTTGCCTCTGAGCGACGTCACCAGCCGTCGCTGACGTCTTGCGAACGAGACCCGCAGAAGCATCCCGCGCGAAAGCATCCAATCAGGAAAGCTTTCGCCTCCGTCAACCCGTTAGGGTAACCCTTGAAGACCTGGAGAGAAATGGAATGGGTCAGCAGTGCACACCTTATCTGGGAGGAAGTTCCATTTACTTCACAGGAGCTTGCTTTGCTGCCCAGTAGACATGGGCCGATGATTCTAGCCTACAGTTATGCCAAAACAGGCATTCAAAAGGGGTAAACTGACCTTTAAAGGAGCATAAAAGTGAAACTACCACACTGTATTAAATATAAAAAGCATGAGGAATGCAAGTTTATTTCTACAAATGCATACTGTACATCCAAAATTAGCCAGACTTCATCAGAAAGTACTGAGCTTTCCTGGAGTCCGTGCTGACTCGGAACAAGTTCTTAGAAAGCCATATTTTCAGAATCCCTGCAGGTGTTGCTACTACTATGGTACTTACAACTTGCAAGAAAACGAAACCTTCCCTTAAAGTTTTAGAATGTATAGCATATATAAACATAATAAACCTTTGGGAGCTGTTCAGCCCTTCAGAAATTACAGATTACACACAGACCAATTTTGAGTATCTTAACCAGGTAGTCAAGGTGTAGGGAATCTTTTGCCTTCCCGATGTGCTCTGATCATGCCTGGCCATTGGCCAAGCTAGGACTCATGGGAGTTGTAGTTCAATAACATCTGGAGGGCCAAAGATTCCCCACACCTGATCTAGTCCATATACTTAAGGTCAGTTGATGATTTCTAAGTCCAAAATAAGCTCCTCTGTAAAAATGTAGTGGGAATCCTTGGAGTTTCATCCTTTCCAACAGCTTTAATAGTAGAACCTCAGTTTGTGAATATACAACTTAATCCCACCTGCAAAATACCAAACCTGAAATAGTTTGTGGGGGGATGTAGGTGGCTACTAGCAATGATGACTGTACTCAGTGAAATCTTCTGCCATCATGAATGTGTTAGTCTTTGCTGCAAGAAACTAGCATGTCTATCCTGGAAAGAGTTATGATGCTAAGAGTGCTAATAATAATGCCAACACAACACAACTGTTTATTTGCCATCAGTATTTGTAGTAATGTTAGCAACTAAACCATTTACATAAATAAATTAAGACAAGCTCTCACACATATGTGCATATACAAAACCCAGAAGCAAGCTAAACCACATCAGCAGAGAAGATACATGCTCTGAGTGCACTTTTCAATGGTTTTGTGTAGAGTCCAGAAGACCTTGTTTGAGAAGTAAATATTGTCACAATAAAAATGATTAAATTTTACAGATTAAATGCAAAGTAAACAAAGGGCTAAGGTTGCAAAGCTTCAAATCTAGGCTCTCTTGGGCACAAGTCTAATTCAGGAGCATGGGATCTGCAGGTCTCCAGATGTTACTGAGCTGCAACTCCCACCATTTCCAGTTCACTGACAGGGCTGGCTGGCGCTGGTAAGACGAGTCCAGCAACAGACACCTGTGACTGCAGAGTTTTAAACTGATTTTATTCTTGTTGCAGAGCACCCGCCTAGGGTGCAGACCTCAGAGAGGTGCAGTGCTGACATTTGAGGGCCAGCTTTATACAAATTAGTTTTTGTTGCAACTTTCTGATAATATTTTCATTTCTCCTACAAGACATCTGGTTTTGAAAACCGAGGTTTTCAATATGGGGGGGGGGTGCGAGCAGTTAGCCTTGCCTTGGGCGCAAACAGCCTGGCACCGGCTCTCTCTGTGTGTACTGTATATACATACACACGTGCCTGCTCAAAAGGAAACCTCCTCTTGGGTTAGGCTACACCACGATGCGAGAACCGGTGGCCCTCTCCGTATATATGCGTGTGTGTCAGGGGAGGCTTCCTTCTGAGTAAGCCCGCACAGACTCGGGGCTGCCGCTTCGGGAGGAGCAACTAAGCCATTGCAAGGCTCGCCAGCGCCCCGCTTCCTCTGCCCTCGCTCGCCTCGGCTGCCTGCGCGCCGCACCCCGCAGGCGGAGGCTTCCGCGGCTCCGAGTGGGCTCCAGCGGGGCCTTACTTAAGCTGGGCCCGGCCTCGGCCAAGCCCCCTCCCGCCAGCATGCAGCCGCTCTCCGGCGAGAGCCGCCTCCTCCTCGTCTCTCCCCGCCCCGCTTCCGGCCCGGGCGGGGACAGGGCGCGGGGAGGTTCCGCTTCTCCCAAGGCAGATGCTGCGGGCGGCGGCGGGGGCGGCGGAGCATCCGCGGCGTCTGCGGGGAAGATGAACTACATGCCGGGCACCGCCAGCCTCATCCAGGACATCGACAGTGAGTACAGCGCCGCGACGGAGGCGCCTGGGCGCCTTTCCGCCACCCGAGCCCGGCGGCTCCTCCTCGGGAAGCCCTGCCGAGCGCCGCCCTTTCCTTCCCGCCGCCGCCGCCGCCTCCTCTTCCCTCCTGGCTCTCCGCTTTCGTTATGCCCCCTTTTCCCTTTGCCTTCCGCGACCCCTTTTTCCTTTCTCAAGCCCCCCCCCCCCCGCGCAGCTTGCAAACAATATAGAGGCTGCCTAATACATCTTTGCGCGCACGCTGCACCTTCGGAGCACAGCTCCTCCTGATGCCTCGAAGAATTCTGGGTACTGTAGTTCGCTAAGGGGCGCTGGGAGCTGTGATTAGGTGAGGGGGCAAACTACAGCGCCCAGGATTCTTTGAGGGAAAGAATGTGATTCAGAGGTAGAAGGCAGTACAGTGGTGCCTTGCAAGACAAAATTAATTCGTTCCGCGAGTTGCTTCGTCTTGCGGAGCGCGGATTCCCCGGGTATTAACGGCTTTAAGAAAAAGGAAGCAAAACCGCAAGACGTTTTCGTCTTGCGCGTTTTTCGTCTAGCGAGGCACTGTAGCCTTTTCAGACCCGGTATCTTTTACAGTGGTACCTCGGGTTACATCGCTTCAGGTAACAGACTCCGCTAACCCAGAAATAGTGCTTCAGGTTAAGAACTTTGCTTCAGGATAAGAACAGAAATTGTGCTCCGGCGGCAGCAGGAGGCCCCATAAGCTAACGTGGTGCTTCAGGTTAAGAACAGTTTCAGGTTAAGAACGGAACTCCGGAATGAATTAAGTACTTAACCTGAGGTACCACTGTAACTGCAAACATGTGTTTAGGGTCCCGTTTCAAACCCCATGGGTGGTTGGCATCGGATTTGTCTCAGGAGACAATGGAGGAGTGTGCCTCTGGGGGGGGGGGTGAAGTCAAACCATTGGAGAGTTACAGCGCCTGCAAAGAGGTTTCGTTGCAGATGGGCTAGATGAAGGCATCCCACTTTGCTGCTGCAAGGGGTACCATGGCGCTTCTCTCTGCACTCCTCCCAGCAGTCATTCCTCCTCTGGTCAGGTGGTACCTTGGATCAGTCCGTGACTCACCAAGCCAAAAACCAGTGGTATAGTACGCACGCAGCCTCCCCAACCACGTTGGGTTAGTGTTGGCCACACTGGCTGGCAGCCGCTCTCAGGCTTCCAGGCTGGGAACATTCAAAGCCCTATGCAGAGATGCTGGGGGGATTACTTTGGATCAGCCCATTCCCCCAAACATAGGAAGCTGCCTTATAGTTAAAGCAGCGTTTCTGTCAACTGATCCACAATTCTTCCCCCCGCCCCATTATGCATCAGTTCTGCAAGGATGGGGAGGCTGTGGCCCTCCAGAAATTGCTAGACACCCAATTCTTATCAGCTGCAGCCAGCATGGCCAATGGGAGCTGCAGTCTGGCCACATCTGGAGGGCCACAGCTTCCACGACCCTGCCCTATTGGATCACACTTCCAGCCCAGCACCTGATTTTCCCCATAGCCAATTGGAGATCTTTAGGAAGGCCAAAGCAGGGCACACGGCTCTCCCACCTATGTTCCCCAACAACTGGCATTTCAGCATTTTCCGTGGGAAAAGCTTCAGTGATCTAATAAGCAAACCTTTAGTTGGCAGAGTGGGTGACATTAGCTGCCACTAACCTGCTTCCTTCAGAGCTGAACTTGTGGGTTCTTCTTCTTTTCGCATTGTATTGTCGGACTATGGAACTTGCTCCCCCAGGAGGCAGTGATGTCCACCAAGTAGGATGGCTTTAAAAGAGGATTAGGCAGATTCTTGGAGGTGAGGGCTATCAGTGGCCGCTGCCTCCACAGTTGGAGGCATTAATGCTTCCAATTACTAATTGCTGGAAACTATGGGAGGGTGGCGCTGTGGTCTAAACCACTGAGCCTCTAGGCTTGCTGATCAGAAGGTTGGCAGTTCGAATCCCCGTGACGGGGTGAGCTCCCGTTGCTTGGTTCCTGCTCCTGCCTACCTAGCAGTTCAAAAGCACATCAAAGTGCAAGTAGATAAATAGGTACCGCTCCGGCGGGAAGGTAAACGGCGTTTCCATGCGCTGCTCTGGTTCGCCAGAAGCGGCTTAGTCATGCTGGCCACATGACCTGGAAGCTGCACACTGGCTCCCTCGGCCTGTAGAGCGAGATGAGCGCTGCGACCCCAGAGTTGTCTGCGACTGGACCTAATGGTCAGGGGTCCCTTTACCTTTTATGGGAGGGGAGAGGGCTCGTGTTCTGATTGCTGATTTCCCACAGGCATCTCACTGGCCACTGTAAGAACAGGATACTGGACTAGATGGGCCCTTGGCCTCATCCAGCAGCCTCTTACATTCTTACGTTCACTAATGAAGCTTTCCCTTTTTATTTTCCTCCAGAGAAACACTTGGTCCTCCTGCGGGACGGTCGAACGCTGATTGGATATTTACGCAGCATCGATCAGTTTGGTATGCCAACGTAAACTTACCTTTTTGGGTGCTAGCCTGTTTCATTCCCCTTTGTATTTGACCATGATCAGGAATCCAGCAATGGAATATGCATGTGTGTTAAGGGAGAACTTTGCATTCTGATTTATTTGACTGTATTTATTTATTTATTGCATTTACCGTATATGCCACCTTTTGCTTCCAAGAAACCAAGGTGCCATTCATGGATCTCCCCCTCCCCATTTCACCCTCACAGCAACCCTGTCAGGAAGGTTAGGATAACAGGTGGTGAGGGGCCCAAGGTCACCCAGTGAACTTCATGGCTGAGTGGGGACTGAAGCAATTGCTGCCCCCAAAGGGAGTGGCTATGGAATAGTTGTGAAGACTTGAGATACAAATCAAGAGGTCCCTGATCAGACCCAAGGGCCAAGTATAAAGGTCTGGAGGGCCACCTTTGGCCCCTGGACTTGAGGTTCCCCACCCCTGTCTTAAAAGCATACCCACACACTCAGATCTGCACTTGCACAGTTGTGATGGAGTTGGAGGTCAGACTGAGCAGCTGCTGTTTTGCCTGAGCGCTCTGTGTGTTTGTCCTCCCTCAACTACTTATGATCAATATGAAGCCTGGTACTGCTTGTATGTGTATGCATTCTTTCGGGAAAGAAAAAGACAGCTTTCTGCTTTCTAAACACTGCATGAGGCCTGGGAGAGCGTCTCTCCACCCCCACTCCCCGATCAGATTAGGGTCAGAGAATCCTTGAACCTCATGTGGCGCCTTCAGCAGAGATCAGATCTTCCCAAGGCTGGCTACAAGGTTAAACAGGATTTTTTATGTAAGGTTAAACAGGGTTTCAGTGGAAGACAGGAGGGCCTGGTGTGCTCTGGTCCATGGGGTCACGAAGAGCCAGACACGACTAAACAACTAAACAACAAAAACACAGGGTTTTGTTTTCCTATAGCCTGCCCCCCTTCCCAGGAAGTGAGCTCATGTGGTGCCAGTGGCAGGGATGCATGAAGCTGCCATCTTAAATTAAATGCCCTGGGGCATTATGGGGGATTTAAAATGGCAGCAGCTTGCTGCTGCTTCCAGGAAAGCCTGAAGCCAAGAAAAGCCCACATCAGACATTGGTCCTGGTGGGTCCAGCTGAGGGGTTGAGGCCCTGACAGCTACTCAGAACACAAGGGCTGTGCAAGGACCTGGAGGTGCCTAAGCTGCTTCTTAAGCTTAGCAGGATGTTTAGGGATCAGCTAGAATTCTGTGGTGGGGAGTCTGCTTGCATGAAGAATGTCCCAGGTTGAACCTCTGCTAGTTAGAGGGATCAAGCGTTATGGAAGATGGCTGTGTGAAATCCTGGAGCGCTGGTTTCAGTCAGAAATGAGGCAGACTTGTAGTGTTTAGTTTACAGTCATACCTCATGTTACGTTTGCTTCAGGTTGTGTGTTTTCAGGTTGCGTCCCGCGGCGACCCGGAAGTAACAGAACGGGTTACTTCCGGGTTTTGCCACTTGCACATGCGCAGACGCACAAAATGACGTCACGCGCATGTGCAGAAGCGGCAAATGGCGACCCGCGCATGCACAGACGTGGGTTGTGTTCTTTTCAGGTTGCGAACGGGCCTCCGGAACGGATCCCGTTTGCAACCAGAGGTACCACTGTATTAGGTTTTCATTGCACTTACTGTTTTATCCCAATTTTTTCCCCAAGACATATGCAGTTAACCCCACATTTAATCCCCGCAACAACCCTGTGAGGTAGGTCAGCCTGAGAGGCTCTGGCTGGCCGCAGGTGACCCAGTGAGCTCCATGGCTGAGGGGGGGGATTTGAACCCTGGTCTCCCAGCTCCTAGTCTGAAACTTGAGCCACAACGCCACACTGGACCCCGGGGACAAAAGTGCCACAGCCATGGAGATCTCTGTCAGCCTGCACCACTAGAGGGAGCCTTATGCTTAAAAAGGAGCTTTTGACTCAAGAAAAAAACGGGGGAAAACAGGAGTCTCTTTTTTAGATGAAATCCTTGTACAGTGGTACCTCTGGTTGCGAACGGGATCTGTTCCGGAGGCCCGTTTGCAACTTGAACAGAATGCAACCTGGGTTTGCGTGTGTGCGGGTGGCGATTCGCCGCTTCTGCGCATGCACGTGACGTCATTTTGCGCATCTGCGCATGCACGAACAGCGAAACCCGGAAATAACCCATTCTGTTACTTCTGGGTCGCCGCTGGACACAACCTGAAAATGCTCAACCTGCAGCAAACGTAACATGAGGTATGACTGTACTAGGCAGCCCCAAGATATCTGGGTAGGCCTTTTAAGAAGTGGAACCATGAAGAGAGTTGGGCTGCATCCAACTGAGTTTTTCTCAGAGTTGCTCCATTTAAGCTAACGGATCAAATCACTGGGTCTACTCTGAGCAAGACTAGAATGGGCCCTTCTAAAAGCTTGACACAATGCAGTTAAGATGCAGTCCTCCTTTAGCTCTCTTCAGAAACTCCGCTGCAGGCCTTCCTTCCCTGTAAGGGTGAAAGTTGCATCTTGAGAGCCAGCACAATGGATGTTGGGTTCGGGGCTCAGGGGACTTGACTTTAAATCCCTGCTCTGCCACAAAGGCGGCTGGTTGTACTTGAGCAAGTCCGGCTCCATCTTCCTAACCTAACCCAGCCCTCAGGGCGGTAAATTAATATTATACCCGCTTCCTTTCTCTGAAGGAAAGGTAAGGTAAGAAGAGCCTTGCTGGATCAGCCATATGCGAACCTCATCCAGCGTCCTGTTCCTATGATGGCCAGTCTGATGCTTCCACAAAGCCCAGAAGCTGGGCTTGAAAGCAATAGCTCTTTCTCATGGAGTATCTCCAGTTGTTGGTGTTTAGAGGCATATTACGGCCACATTCACAGCACACATTTATAAAGCCCTATGATATGGCTTTAAAGTCATAGCTTCCCCCAAAGAATTCTGGGAACTGTAGTTTGCTAACAGTGCATAGAGATGTTCCCATCCCTTGGCAACGATTCTCAGAGTGGTTTAGTAGTTGATCCCTTTTCCCCAGGAACTGGTTATTGTAGTTCTGTGAGGGGTGAATAGGGGTCTCCTAACAACTCACAGGACCCATTCTGTACCCTGTTGTGTCCCCATCTTCTTTCCTCTGGGCCAGAGGTTGATGAAGAAATCATTCTTATTACTCCTCCTTGTTGGTTTTTTAGAACCTCTTTTCCACCATTGTCCAGTACTGCTCAGTTCAAAATACAAACTTTCAACCAGCACTGCAATTTAGAAATTGGGTTTTTTTGAATGAACAAAGTTTGAACAGAATGTGCCTAGCGGAAACTAATTTACAGGGAAATTCCGGTTAGGATGGATCCTCCACAATCTTCTCAGTTACTTATAAACTAGGAACTACTTAGATCAGCTACAGGAAGGGTGGGATACAAATTGAATAAATTGAATAAATATATAAAAATAGACTTGCAATACATCCATGATTTTTGAATTATTGTATGACGTTAAAACAATTACGCTAAGGGGTTTCTAAGGACAATCTATTATGCGCCTTAGCAACTAGCTTTCTTGAATTGCCTCTGTTGATGTTTAATAGGAGATGAAATGAGAGCAGGGCATTGGCAGCACTGGTGTAAAAAGTAAGGAGCAATACATCACAGAATGTTGAACAACTCCTTTTTATAGTTTCAAATGTGAAATGCCCCCTTTTGATTGCATTTGATTGATGATACTAACAGTGAAGATAATAGAATAGAATCCCGCAGTGCTAAATCGGAAGGGTTTAGTCTGAATGTGTTGTCTTAATGCTGGCTTCATGCAGCCTTGCTCGTCATGCTATAAAATCATATTACCATGCGCAAATGTAATAGAACTAATAAGAGACATCATGTGTCATATTGTGCCAGTGAATCCTTTGGTTGTCTTGTTGGGTTACGTGAAACAACACATAGCTAAGGAATTCGAAGAACAGTTTTGGCATATAAGAACATGGGGGTGGCGTCAAGAAAGACATGGGATGTCCCTGCAAAAATAGAAATCAAAGTCATGGACAATGGTGGACTTCACAAAACCAGCCAACTTGATTTTGATCAGAAATGGAAGGCGAATGAGTTGTGGTGATTAATAGAGTTTTGGCGGGAAAAATCTCAAGGTTTGTGCCATCTTTATATTTATCATTTCACAATACAGGTTCTCTTTCTTCGTTAAAGAAGCTTGTATCATTGAACTAATGCAAAGCCATAATAGATGCCAGCTTTGGTAAGGTCTCTGCTGCATCTTGGTCATTGAATTTGCTCCTTTGAGGGTACAGTGGTACCTTGGGTTAAGTACTTAATTCATTCCGGAGGTCCGTTCTTAACCTGAAACTGTTCTTAACCTGAAGCACCACTTTAGCTAATGGGGCCTCCCGCTGCCGCCGCACCGCTGGAGCATGATTTCTGTTGTCATCCTGAAGCAAAGTTCTTAACCCGAGGTAATATTTCTGGGTTAGCAGAGTCTGTAACCTGAAGTGTATGTAACCTGAAGTACCACTGTATTAGAATTTGCATACGGCTGTTTTCTGTCTACACTATGAAGAGCAAAACTGGGATTATGATATCTGGCTTTAAAACTCCCAAGTCCAAAGATTTGGTCCATTTTGCTTAATATTTACACCATTGTAAATACGGTGTTCATGTTTCAACTAGTGGGTCCAAGGAACTCAATATTGTGTCTCAGATTGACCTAAGGTGGGTCATAAGAGCAGCATTATCACAACACAAATATATGGCAAAAGAAGTAAGAAATGACACTTCTATGTCTGTGTTGGGCTATAGATAGGTCCTGGGAAAGGCTGAAGACTACTCACTGTCTGACTGTCTGCAGCTCTCCAGAAATTTTTCAGCAAGTCTTTCCCAGCTCTGCCTGGGACTTATACCAGAAATATTGAACCTGGGACCTCTGCAGGTATCCATGTACCTGGCCCCTGAGCTACAGACCTTCCATGTGAAGGAGCTCCAGTTGAAATGGACTGCCTCATGATGTCTTCCTCCTCCTTAGAGAACTAGGGTTTAATGCTTTCCCATTCTGTCCGGACATGAATAACATCCTGAAACTTTTTAATTTTGAAGAAGGGCTTGAAGCTTCCACATTCAATAATTGGCATCTTCAGGAAGAGTTGGGAAATAATCCTTAGACCCTGGGGAGCTACGGCTTCCTGAAGATCAGCTGTCAGTTCCAATGCAGCATCTAGTTTTTCAGAAAAGTTTTGAAATCTATGGGCAACTGTGTGCCAGATGAAGCTTTGTCCAAGGCACAAGTGTCCTCTGTCCTTGCCTTACCTAATTTCTCTGCTGCTGGCTATTGCTCCGTGCCCCTTCATTACAAAATATATGCCAAAATGTTTTAACTGTTAAAACCAAAGGTTGCATTCAGCTAAGGCCTACTCTAGAGTACACCAATTAATGAACTTCAGTGAGTCATATCCATTAACTCCACTGGGTCTCCTCTGAGTAGGACTAGCATTGAATAGTGCACAAAAACATTCAGCAGGCTCCTCTTTTATTCCTATGAAAAGAAATAAATTCAGGAGCTGGACTACTAATTTCTGTCCACAGCAGCAGGGCTGTGACATGGTCCTCGCAACAATCTCAGGCCAGGAATATCTTGAAATCTGAGTATCTACACACAGATGAGGGATCTGCGGTGCTCTAGAATACAACTCCCATCATCCCTGAGCACTGTCGTCTTGATGGTTGTGGCTGATGGGAGTTGTAGCCCAACATCATCCGCAGGACCACAGGTCCTCTGTCCCTGATCTAGAGGGTGCCCTAAGTCTTCAGAATGAGTGCCTGCGTGCCTGTAGCCAGGAACCAGCAGCCAACGTTCTTATCTGAACAATCTTCCACTTCACTTTACACGCTGGGAGCTCCTGGCTTTCTTCAAGATAAACTAGCTTATAATTAAGGCCTTGCTTGGCAAATAGTTGGGTTTTTAGTCATATGCAGCGCATAAGAACATTGCTCAGTAATTTTTAAAAGCCCTTGTAAACACTGGAGATAGTGTCAGGATGTACTCTCTGGCCGGCTAAAACCTCTTGAAAGCTGCCTAATAGGTCCTCGTGATTTTTTGGTTCTTTAAAAAATATATATACTGTTGCCAGTTGTGACATTAGAGCTACAGGACTGAAATAGTTCTCTACACATTCCCCCCCTCATCCCCGATCATTAAAAAACAACCACCATCTAGGCCATTGCTCATGAATAAGCAGTGTTGTTCGTGACTATGGAATAGAATGTTTGATAAGATGCACTTCGCTTCTCTGGGAAAGGGCCTTCCCAAGAAGATTGTGGCTGGCTGGCTGGCTTGCATTTTTCCCTTGAAGAGCTGGACGTTGTTATTCTGTCTGTGCATTTTTATTCATCTTGCTCTTACGACTGTTTTTAAATTTTAATTATTATCTATCATCTATCTATCTTATCTATCTATCCATATATACATATACATACATATATATATATATATATATATATATATGCAGGTTTTGGTGTCCTCGGGTGTCTTCCCGTGTAAAAGTTGGGGTGTCTAGGCGACGTTTCGACGACGTCGCCTAGACACCCCAACTTTTACACGGGAAGACACCCGAGGACACCAAAACCTGCATTCCTGTACCCGTGAAAATCTACGAAAGCATATATATATATATATATATATATTTGTATTTGCAAGTCTCATTAAAGAATGAAGAAGCCAAAAAGAAAGAAAAAAATGGAATTGGACAAGGCTGTAGAATGGTAAAGGTAAAGGGACCCCTGACCATTAGGTCCAGTCGTAACCGACTCTGGGGTTGCGGCGCTCACCTCGCTTTATTGGCCGAGGGAGCCGGCATACAGCTTCCGGGTCATGTGGCCAGCATGACTAAGCCGCTTCTGGCGAACCAGAGCAGTGCACGGAAACGCCGTTTACCTTCCCGCCGGAGCGGTACCTATTGATCTACTTGCACTTTGAGGTGCTTTCAAACTGCTAGGTTGGCAGGAGCAGGGACCGAGCAACGGGAGCTCACCCTGTCGCGGGGATTCGAACCGCTGACCTTCTGATCGGCAAGTCCTAGGCTCTGTGGGTTTTTTTTTAAAAAAAATATTAAGAATTTAAAAATTTCAAAAAGAAAGAAAAAGAATTAAACAAATCAATACAATGCAATACAAAAACAGAAACAAAAACACTACATAAAACATTAAATTAATAGGCTCTGTGGTTTAACCCACAGCGCCACCCGCGTCCCTTTGTAGTGTTACCCCTCGCTTAACTTCCTTCCCTTTCTGCAGCTGATCTGCATCTGTTTTGAATGGGTCAAGGTCCTCCTGTATCTGTTCTTCGCAAAGTGCCACATACATAGGTGAAACCAACAGCACTTCAGTATGTTCACTCCCCAACACACACGTAGTGACAGTAAAATTCAAACCCCATATAGCTTCCACCCCAGTTTTGAAGCTGCCCAGAGCAGAGAAGCAGACACGTTTGTCTGCTCCAGAGAAGCGGACACGGAGCAATGGTTCCAAACTACAAGAAAGAAGATTCCACCTAAACATTAGGAAGAACTTCCTGACAGTAAGAGCTGTTTGACAGTGGAATTTGCTGCCAAGGAGTGTGGTGGAGTCTCCTTCTTTGGAGGTCTTTAAGCAGAGGCTTGACAACCATATGTCAGGAGTGCTCTGATGGTGTTTCCTGCTTGGCAGGGGGTTGGACTCGATGGCCCTTGTGGTCTCTTCCAACTCTATGATTCTATGATTCTAAGATGGCCTTTACTTATAGTTGTCCTGTAAATTGTCAAGTAACCACAGAAGGAAAACAGCCATCTCCTTCAGGTCACCAGGCCTGAGAGCTTTTGAGGTTCCTTCATGGGGTTGATGTTAACTTCACAAATGAATGAGATCAATGGGTCTTGGCACATACTGATTAAGAACAGAGTGTGTCGTTGCTCATACGCTTCCCATAGGCATCTGTTGGTCAACATGATCCTGGATGAGATAGGCCTTTGGTGTGATCTAGGAGGGCTCTATATATTTTATTTGATTTCCGACTTGCATGGACTTCATCTTCAAGGTCACCAATGTGATTTAATTAGAAATTTAGAAATTAGAAATATTTTGTCACTTGTACAACTTGTATACGGTGAGACGAGCACCCCCCTCAGCTCTCTTGGTCTTAATTCCCCTCATTTACTGACGCACACCCACCAAACCCGAAAGTCAGTTGCCCTGTTGTTATCTTTTCATTCAGCAGCCTAACAGCCCATGGATAGAAGCTGTTCTTTACCCTGTTGGTGAGACTAATCATGCTTCTATATCTTCTGCCTGAGGGCAGGAGATCAAGAAAGTGCCGGCCAGGGTGTGAATCATCCCTGAGAATTTTCCTCACTCTCCTGAGGCAATGATCTTCCACTATTTCATCCAGTGGATTCACGGGACAGCCCATAATATCTTGTGCTGTATTCAACACCCTCTGTAGGCACTTCCTATCTGATGATGCCAAACCAGCATACCACACCGTGAAGCAGTATGAAAGGACACTTTCTATTGTTGACCAGTAGAAGGAGATCATCAGATGTTGATTGACATCGTTCTTCCGCAATACTCTGAGGAGATTAGTTCTTGGGATATCAACATGGCATTACTCCTTGATTGTCTGGCCTTTGGCTCATCTTGCCTAGTACTCTATCCTGTGGTCCCTTGCAGGAGCCTTTCCAGTTAGAGGATGTCTGAGGGAGGACAGGGGCGGAACCTGGAACCTTCTGCATGCAAACTACGGCCCTCTCAGAGCACTCACAAGACTGCTGACAATTGCTGTCAGAAAATGAGGGGGTTATGTCTTTTGGTTCTAGTGCCATTCCACATTTTGAGAGAAGATGGTTCTTAGAAGCTTGAATCATATTGAAGGCTGGGAGCTGCACATTCAGTTTTCAATGCCTGTATTGCCACACATTTCAGTCTGATTTTCCATCTCCATTCCTCTCTGTCTCTCCCTGAACCTTGTAGCAAACCTGGTGTTGCACCAGACGGTGGAGCGCATTCATGTGGGCAAAAAGTACGGTGACATCCCTCGGGGCATCTTTGTGGTGAGAGGCGAGAACGTCGTACTTCTGGGAGAAATTGTAAGTAAACCCTGTCGCATAGACTTCCTTTGGGGCTTATTGGGCAGGGGTATCTCCTGCTGTGCTCGGTGCTGTCGGTGGAGAAAGGCTTTTTCCAAATGCCATTGTTCCTTCTCGTGCAGCCCTGCAGTTAAACACTAGCCTAGCAAGTGATGATGAATAAATTGGGATCCGAACTTGAAAATGAGGCTAACCAAATTAATAGAGAACTGGTAATTATAAAATTGTTTATACTGGTTATGTTAAGTGCTTTATTAGTGTCAGTCCTATGTTAGTTTGCATGATTTGGAAGTTCAGGTTCCAGTTTGTTCTTAATTCCTTCTCTTGGTTTGTTAGAGGTTCCTCCTTTCACGATAAGCACCAGCCTGGTAGCCACAAGGAATTGCGTGCAGGCGAGTGAGTAGGCTTGTAGAGGAAGGAGAGAGTCCTCTGTGCCCTGCATAGAAACCAAGTGGGCTGGTGGAGCTCCCTTTCCCACACCAAAACAGAAATTCAGTTCTCAATCCCTCCTCTGCCATTCACCAGAAGACGTGTGTGTATGTGTTGGCAGGTTAGTAACTTTAGTAGGCTTACTTGTAAGGCTGTTCTAATACTGAAACCAGGTGATCCCATGCAAGCAAAAGAGGGCAACTTAAAATGATGGTAGTTTATGAATGCCTGTGAAATATGGGCTTCCAGGACCTTCTGAATGCTGGAGGTGAGCATAGGCCACACCTACACAATACTTTCAAAGTGTTTTGATGCCATTTGGACAGTTATGGTTTCCCTCAAAAGGGAACAGTAGTCTTTTAAGGGTCCTGGGGATTGTTAGGAGACCCCTATTCCCCTCGTAGAGCTACAATTCCCAGAGTTCCCTGATTGATTGTTAAACCATTCTGGAAATGGTAGCTCTGTGAGGGAAATAGGATTTTCCTAGCAACACTCTCCTCTCAGCACTCTTAAAGGTAAAGGGTAAAGGGACCCCTGACCATTAGGTCCAGTCGTGGCCGACTCTGGGGTTGCAGCGCTCATCTCACTTTATTGGCCGAGGGAGCCGGCGTACAGCTTCCGGGTCATGTGGCTAGCATGACTGAGCCACTTCTGGTGAACCAGAGCAGCGCACGGAAACGCCGTTTACCTTCCCGCCGGAGTGGTACCTATTTATCTACTTGCACTTTGACGTGCTTTCAAACTGCTAGGTTGGCAGGAGCAGGGACTGAGCAACGGGAGCTCACCCCGTCACGGGGATTCGAACCACGGACCTTCTGATCGGCAAGTCCTAGGCTCGGTGGTTTAACCTACAGCACCACCCGGGTCCCTTCTCAGCACTCTTAACAAGCTACAATTCCCAGGCTTCTGTGGGGGAAGCTATGGCTGTTAAAGTGGTATCATAGTGATTTAAATGTATGGTGCAGATATGGCCAAAATAGGGGGAAATAGTTCTAGGCTAGCCATCTCTCTGGTAATGTTAGTTTTGTAGACGCATGGGATTATTTTAAAGTGAAGAAATGCATTCCTCTTATGAGTTGCACAAGACACAGGATTGCAACCTCCCTGATTCAAAAGCCTTGCCTGATGGAATGCGTCACATTCTCAAATCCGAGCTCTGATCCCATCTGCAACCAAGGCATAGGCACTTTTCACACAAATTTTAGATGGTCTTGCATTTTTTTTCTGGATGAGGGATAACCAAATCATGTGATCATTGCATCCATTCGTTTTGGGAGGCTCTTTTCTGCTTCACCTTAACCACTGTGATGAATGATGCTCCCCCTGTTTAAGCGGGGGTGGTCCTTGCAATTGTTTGCTCTTCTGTCAGCACAGAGACTTGGCAATTGTAGTTCATCTCAACAGACCAAGGGCAAAGTTTGGAGTGGCAAGGAGCCGTGGGGTTCTTATCTTTCTTTACCTCCCCCCTGGGACTTTTGCATTAAGCATAACAGAAGGCCCCTTTTTTGACATTCTTGCACCATTTTGGTGCCTTGAATCAAATTGAGGCCTTTTACTCAAACCATGCAGATTGCTTGCACTCAGTCTCTATCTACTATGTTATGCTGGTGGAGAGCAGCCTGGTGTTTAGACTCCCTTACAACCTGTCAATTTCATTGCTAGACAGGAAGATTATATCCTGTTTCAAGGGGGGACGGGACACAACTTGATACCTCTTGGGTACATGGCTCCCTCAGACACCCCTTGGGGGCCTACAAAGACCCTCCTCCTCTATCTCATTTTTTAAGGGGACTTGGGTCTGTTTGGGCTCTGTTGTGTGTGTAAAATTTTCATTTGATTTGGGATGTAGGGCAGAGTTCTTATCCCATTTATAGACAGGCCCTTGAGACAATTAGCAATTTTCATTTCCCCCCCCCCCATATCATACATTGCTAAAGTGTCATCTGTTGTAGCAGCAGCAACAAAAACACCTTGGACAACTTATACGGTTGGTTGGTTGGTTGGTTGGTTGGTTGGTTGGTTGGTTGGTTTGTTTAGTATAACCCCCGCTTCCTCCCAAGAGGTGCCCAGTGTTTAAAAAGAGCTGTTGCAAACAGCTGTTATCCGTCATGGCTCAATAAAGCCTCCATCCTCAAAGCGAGCCTATCTCTGTGGACCAGATATTGGAGACATCCCTTGTCTTCATCTTCTGCTTTTGATCACTTGGTTAGCAGATGGCTGGCAGCTTTGGAGGGCACGGTGTTGGCATCAATGACCCCTTCCTCATTGGCCAGGCATCTCGTTGTAGTTCGACTTTTGTCCTTTTCATGGAAATGAAAAATCTCCTCTAGGCATTTTACCATTCTCTGTACCAGGGGAAGGGAAGCTTTTCCAGCCCACGAGCTACACGCTAGATGCCAGAGGCAAAAGTGGCCAGAACAAGTAATGTACATTTGGCCTTTGTACAGTGGGCAGCCCTCTCTATCCTCCAAGCCAGGCAAGCAAGAGGGACTGTCAGAGTCCAAAGGCACATTCCAGCCAGGCAGAAACACTAAATCAGGATGTGAAACAAAAGTGATGAGCAGTGTTGCCTGCAGGGAGTTCTGAGGGCCAGGTGTCAAGGTCTTGGGGTCCACATCCAGCCCCTCGGGCCTGAGCTTTGCCGCTCCTGCTGTGTGCTCGATGCAAACTCGGATCTTACGCTGCTGAAAGTGGGGTGGAAATACTTTAACCCTCCTCTCCTCAACCTCAAAAAAGGTGGTGTGGGTTGACAAATTTGAGTGGTGGTTGAGCCTTCCTTTTCTGTTGCAGGACCTGGAGAAGGAAAGCGACACGCCTTTGCAGCAAGTGTCGATTGAGGAGATCCTGGAAGTGCAGCGAATAGAGCAGCAAGCCAAGCAGGAGTCGGAGAAGCTGAAAGTGCAAGCGCTGAAGGAGCGGGGCCTCTCCATTCCACGGGCTGATACACTAGACGAGTACTAGGCATTCAGTCCAGACAATCACAGCTGCCCCCAAGATTGAATTAACATTTAGGGCCCCCTCGCGATGTGCATTTCCCCACCAACACCTCTCTCCCCCCCCCCCTTTCCCTGCGGCCCTGAGTGCGAAACACAATTTAATCATGATTTATCATTGTTGCCGAAGACCTGAAAAGATCCCAGTGTTACGTAATCCAAGGTGATGGAGCAGCTGTCAACAATCCTGGCTAGGGATGAAACTTTTTTTTTTTAATATAGTTTTCTTGCTTTCTTTTTTCCTTTTGTGACTTTGGAGGAGGTGGAATTAAGCCTCCCCTGACATGTAAATAAAAACTGACTCTGCGAACCCAGGTCTTGCTTAGGCTAGAACCCTTTGAGAGTTTTGTGCTCGCCTTTTCAACTTTTAGCTTTTCTCTAAAAGTGTTAAGCGAATTCAGCGAAGGCACCTTTGCCTCTTAAAAACTGGGCTAGTGGAGATTTTGGTGCCTGAATTGGAGGCAGGTGTGTGGGAAATCTGTGCCCTTCAAGAGGTTGGTAACTTGTGTTCAGAAGCTTGGGACTTAGAAATAAGAACCTGGACTCTGGCTATGTTTGTTACATTTATTTTAGAATCCTTTCCTCTCTCACGGTTCCATATGGTGGTGTTCCTTTCCAAGTTCTCTGTGCATCCTGGGGTGGACAAGTCCATGCTTAACCCAGAGCATTCTGGGAATCCTGGTCTGGATCAAGCAATGGATCCTGCCGTAGACATTGTAAAGGCCTACGACTCCTATCATCCCTGACAGTTGAGCCCTGGCTGGGGCTGATGGGAATTGCGGTACTAAAAGACATCTGGAGGGCTTGACTATAGGTTCCCCATCCTCACTTTAAAGATGTCCGTCTGTCAGTCAGGACTGAGCAGGCTTAATAACAGGCAACTAAGTGAATCTCTGAATATTAATTCCCAGTCATTGGTATTGGCATTGATCTTTGTGGAGTGTTGGTTGAGATAGATAAATGCCTTCTATTCCTCTACGTGCATCATACATAGCATAGCTACAAGGGCCCTTCTGGGCTGCGTTCTCCCATATGCAGTTATAATCATTCAGAGGTGGAAAGTGGAGTCACACTTCCTGGGCCAGCCTCCCATTGTCCCACTGTGGCCTGGTCTGTGAGTATATCACAGGCTTTAAGGATAAATGTGGCAGCAGTGAGCCAGCTGCAAGCAACCAAACTCTAAACCGCATAGGGTGCCTGATGCTTCACAACCGGCCTCCCACTTTAGAAGTTGCCTTTAAAACATGTGACAGAAGGGTGTCCCGAGAAGCATGCCCTTGTTCTCTCCCTGGGCACAATTTTTGCTACCTAAGCGGGGTGGTTATTGTTTATTTACCTTTTGTACACTGCTTTTCCACATGAATGTACAGTCATACTTCGGGATGAATACGCTTCAGGTTAATTATTTTTGGGTTGCACTCCGCGGCGACCCAGAAGTAACGGAGCACGTTACTTCTGGGTTTCGCTGCTCACACATGCGCGGACTCTCAAAATGACGTCATGCGGCAAAACGCGACCCCTTCAGTTGCGTGTTAAGTTTGCGTCAGGATGCGAACGGGGCTCCGGAACGGATCCTGTTCGCATCCAGAGGTACCACTGTACTCGAAGCAGCTCAAAATGCCAACAAAAATGCAATAACAGTCTAATCATTTGGAAACAAAGCGGTCCATCTAAAAGTGGTTCCAGTACAGATGCAGACTGGACAAAGAACTCTCCTTAAAAGGCTTGCTAGAAGAGTTACATCATCAGTAGGTGATGCTTGTTCTTTCCCACTTTGCAACCATGTGCCACCTGTGTGCTCCCAAAGTAGCTTACGAAAGATGCTTCATTTCATACTTATCCTTGTTTATTTAACTAATTTATAAGTGGCTTCACAGCCTGATGTCATCAACAAAGATAGAAGACAAATTCCCACAACTGTTAACACCATTTCTGCAAACTAAAAACAAAACCATTCCTACAAATGTGCAGTTAGTATTTCAGAAATTATTGGGTCATATCTCTGGGAAAGCCTTCTGAAAACCAAACCCTCTTCAGTATTGTCTAAGAGCCTGTCTGATTTCAGCTGGTCGTTGAATTTGAGAGGGCTGGAGCTGCAACACCAAGAGCCTGATTTCTCTGCTGTGCCCCATTTGAGGAGCACAGTTGCTGGGAAGACAGGCGTAGGGCATGACAGTCCCTTAGCTATCCTTGGCCCAAGTTGTTTGGGGCTTTAAATGCTAGACACAAAACATGCACAGAGCAGCCCATGCAGCTCCCTCAGCAGAGGTGTTCTATGGTGTCGGAAAAGCCCAGCCAACAACTGAGCTGCTGTATTCTGTGCAGGCTACAGATTCTGGGTAGAGCCTAAGGCAGGGTTCCCAAGCATCATTCTAGTGGTCCACATTGTGTCTCTGAAGTCTGTGACATTTGAATGCTATGACAGCATGTACAAAATAAGCAATAGAAACACAAAAACCATGCAGCATCCAGCACAGCGCATTACAATTGCTACCCTTTTTGTGGTTTGTTGGCATCTGTCTCGAGAGACAATGGAGTGTGCCTCCAAGGGTGGAGTCAAACCATTGATTTCATTAGCAGCACCAAAGGGACCTCCCATGACACAAGCCTGGGCAGTGTGTATGGAGGTCCTAGGCTCCCCAAACAAGACCAGCCCTCTTGGCCTCACAGATGTCCAAAGGAAAGCAGAGCAATATGTTTGGCACTAGGTTGGCTGCAGGAGTTTTTGGAAGGAGGAGTACAAGGTACTATCCAACCAGTGTGTAGGGTTCACCCCTTAGCTTTTCCTTCTGAAGATGTCCTGCAAGGCAGTGGAGGTTTAGGAACAGTGTTTTCCTTCTACATGGGCTGCCTTCCCAAGCTGATTCGCCCCATCTGCCCCTCAAAATTGCTACAACAAGCTAAAAAATATTTGTGGTTCATCAAGACACCATTTTTAAGTGGTCTCTGGGCAATGGTGTGTGTGTGTGTTTGTGTTTGGGGAACAGCTGACCTAAGGGAAGACTCGCCTAGAGCTAATCTAATCTGGAAGTTGCCAGAACATTCCACCCCAATCATCTACGTACTGTATATAGTAATGAAGCTAAGCAGGTTTGGGTCTGGTCAGTGCCAGAATGGGAGACTGCTTGTGGACCCAAAATACGTAGCTTTGAGTTTCCTAATGGAAAAGAGATTGAGTATAAAAATATTAAGGAATCAGTCCCCACGAAGCTTCTAATATTTTATAAGCGTTTGAAATGGTTCTATCTCTTGCCTGCGTTAGTTCAAAAAAGCATTTGTCTAGGCTTGGTGAATATAGTAGAGAGGAAGGTGTAAAGATCACCTGCTCAAAAACCAAACTTACGATCTTTGGGAAGAAACACCAGAGACTCAGACGGTCAACAGATGAGCAAC
This sequence comes from Podarcis erhardii, assembly GCF_964252035.2. Taxonomy (NCBI): domain Eukaryota; kingdom Metazoa; phylum Chordata; class Lepidosauria; order Squamata; family Lacertidae; genus Podarcis; species Podarcis erhardii. The sequence goes on from NC_138514.1 coordinate 6,056,563, forward strand.
CAGTTTGCCAAGTGACTTAATCTTAAGTATCTCGGAAGTTATTGTAAAGATAAGGGGTAATAAACCTTTTCCAGCCTGAGGAATCTTAGAGGATAATTTCTTTGGAAAGTTGTTAATTCTGCCCCGTAGTGTGGTTAGAGTGTCAGACTAGGACCTGTGAGACCAGGGTTCAAAAAACCTGGAAAACTCGTTTTCTAAATGTTGTTACTTGAAGTTACTTATATAGTGCAGATGGAGAGAAAAGAAATCCTGATAACACTTTACTGAGGAAAACAGTATACTAATTTGAGGACAAAGGAACAGAGAGGCTTTGTCTTTCATACTTCAGGCCTTGTATGTAGCATGGAGACGCTCAAACAAACCTATAGAGGAAAAACTCTCAAAACTACCCAGTATGCTATCTTAGCCAAGATCATGCCATTCTGCCTGGTTGCTAAGCAACACCACACCCCTCCCTCTCTTGGCTAGTTGACTAACACAGAATTAACCCTTAAGTTGTACACAAAATGATCCCTGCTGCTGTACCTCCAGCAATGTGAAACTCCAATTTTGTTGTCTGTGCACATTCTTTGGTCAACCCCAATGCATATGTTAAGCTCAAGAGATAGGCTTGAAGTACAAAGCACATTTTCTGATATAAGTTCAAAATGTTCCTGGTCCTTTTTGGTAGCATTAAAATTGCAACTTCAGAATTTCCTAGTCAGTTAATTTAAGCTATGTAAGCCTTTGTGGCTATCTCCTCTTAGACTATGCCATTGGTGATGACTGGTGGTTGATATTGTCATACTCCTTATTGCCCACAAAGATAGGTTTACAGAAATCCTGAGATGGAAGATCTCAAAAATCAAAAAATGAACTTAGAGAGACAGTTACAAAACAGAACTAGTTCTTGAACTCCCTCCACCCACTTTTACCTCAACTCCCTGCCCCACTTCCTGCTTTGCGTCTCATCTTACTTGGCAAAGAGTTCTTGAGAACCTGAAAGCTTGTCACACTTTTGTGACATTTCATTGACTCCCAATAAATGTATTGCCCAACTGTGGATTTGGAATTTTTTCTTCTTTTTATTTTATTAGGCTTACGCTCAAAAACCATCCCAGAAAAAATATACTGACTTTTCTGTGACTTACAGTGTTTCCTCTTGCTCTAGCTACTGCAAGGATCTGTGCAAAAGTGCCAAAGGGGTGTCTTGCTTTCATGGTAATTTTATTGCTTTTTTGCCATATGCTTGAGTGTTGGGTTTTCCTATTCTTTATGTTACTGCTTTTAAAATAATCATCCTTAATTCTGGCTTTTATGTACTGTGATTCATATACATTACATTCTTAGTATTTGCAAACATGATTTGATTGCTGTGCACCAACAACTTTTCCATGTTGGTCTCTACAGTCACAGCAGCAGCTGCAACCTTCCAACAGTTTGACTTCACTCCCAAAGGTCTACTCCTCCATTATCTTCCGGGACAGATAGATGCCAACAACAACCAACCAACTTTGGGGAGTGGCTAGATCTTTGCAAAGATTTTTGACCCCAAGCAATGCAGACATGACCCACATACAAAACAGACAAACAAAAAAACCTTACTATTGTGCCAAGCTATGGGTTGTTTCCTACTTGTAATAGTGTCAGGAGTGCGTGCTGGAACCAGGCCCTGTGACCGGTAGGGCTTCGCAGGACTGGGGCCTTCCTAAGTTTGTTCTGGAGAGGCAAGGCGCGGCTGCACAGGTGAGGCCGCTTGGTAACTCACTGCACCTGGTGGCAAGAGCCGCGAAGGGATATAAGGTCAGCATTTTCTCTTCACCTCTTTGCCACAGCAACATGTTTCCTGCCTTGCTGTGTTTGACTCCTTGCTTCTTGATCCTCGGATCCTCGACTTCGTGACTCCTTGCTTCCTGCCCCTCGGACCCCTGACTTCTGGACTCTCATTCCTGCTCCCACCCTGCCATCTTGCCCCTGGTCCCAACGTCCTCAGCCAGAACTTTGATCACCCGTAGACCGGACCGTGACAAATAGCCCCAATGAAATTAATGGACCTAAGTAAGCAATGCCTATTAATTTCAGTGAGTCTTCTCTGAGTACGGCTAGCATTGGCTTCAATAATAATAATAATAATTTATTATTTATACCCCGCCCATCTGGCTGGGTTTCCCCAGCCACTCTGGGCGGCTTCCAACAAAACACTAAAATACAATAACCTATTAAACATTAAAAGCTTCCCTAAACAGGGCTGCCTTCAGATGTCTTCTAAAAGTTTGGTAGTTATTTTTCTCTTTGACATCTGGTGGGAGGGCGTTCCACAGGGCGGGTGCTACCACCGAGAAGGCCCTCTGCCTGGTTCCCTGTAACTTGGCTTCTCGCAGCGAGGGAACTGCCAGAAGGCCCTTGGATCTGGACCTCAGTGTCCGGGCAGAACGATGGAGGTGGAGACGCTCCTTCAACCCATTGGAAGGCTGAGTGATCCACACCCAGCAATTGTGTAGGCATGTGAAAGAAGCCACAATTTAGAAAACATACCATGATTCTCCAGAGCCATAGAATGCCAGTACATTGTTCAAGCTAAGCTGGCCTTAGCACAAGCAGTGCTGAGACCAGTGTCTGAACTGGGGCAATCTTCTTGAAGAGGGAGATGGAATAGGGTGTACAAAAACATGTAGAAAGACTGGCTAAAAAAAGGCACAAGGTGTGGAGCCCTGCATCTAATGTGACACAAGCAAGATCAGCCACATTCATCACAAACACACCTAGTTTTGTCCTGTGCACTCCTCTGTCTGCTGTGACTTATTTACACCTATCACAGAGGGAAGCGAATGGCCGCCATTCCAGGCAGTCTGTATGTGCAGAAGCCGAGGCCTGACTTAGGGCAGGAAGACACCACACCCACAAGCACAGGAAGTTGCACCTTCCTTAACAGTTGCTTATGACCACAAGGGCCAGAGCGCAGAGATGGCACATTTTTCAGGCTGTAGGACCCAAGTGGAATGCCAGGTTTTCTTACAAGGCATTCACGCCACACAAATTGTAAGGAGAAAGTTTGACGCAAGTTATGGGCGTTGCAGACAGTGGCGGAGCTTCATGCTCAGGCACCGGAGCTGGAGAGCAGGTGGGGACGGAGCTGGCGCATGTCCCAGGGGCGGTGTGGTGCGCATCCTGGGGGCGTGGCACGCCACCTATGGGGACATGGTGCCCAGCGCAGGCAGGGTGCAGCCGCAATGGCACCCCACCGGGTTTGCGCTGCCGGGGGCAGTGTGCTCCCCCCGCACTCCTCTTCCTCCGCCAGTGGTTGCAGATCAGCGAATTTGCACCCATAAACTAGTGGCTCTTCATCTAATCTATCTAAGGCGTTTGTTCTTGGGCCTTTTTATTCCTGGATAAAGGGAGCAGTGGGGAATGAGCCTTGCCGCAATCGCAAAAAGATAAGAAACTCATGTGACTGTGCAGAGGAACTCTGACAGGATTTTTGTAAGGTTGTCACAACTTGGAGTAACTGTTCGGTGTTGCTGGAACCTCTTAATGACCCTGGACTATTCCATTTTCACATTTCAGAAGTAGCACTAGTTGAATAGATGATACAGGGGGGGAAAGGCATCTCCAGACCCTACCAGTCTGGACTGGTAATTAGACGCTTTGAAAATTACTTTTCTCCATGGAAGACGTAGAATTTAAACTTTTTGAGTGATACATTCACACTCTTCTATTAGGCCAACTAGCTTAGAGCTCCAGGTTTGCAAAGCTTACATGCCAGGGACACAACCTATGTCAAGTTAATAATTCTCTCACTGGTTGTATGGTTAGAATTATAAGCAGTGAAATCAAGGGAACTTAAAATAGCTCAACTTGAACTGGCTTGTACTGCGTGAGATTTTACCTAGTAGCTCCATGTATTTTGGAGAAAGAAAAACTCAGGATGTTAAAAGTGATGTTCTTCCAGTGCTTGAGATATCCGCTGACACTTATTGCCAATAGCTTCAGCACAACAGAATGGCTTTCTCCAGGCAATACAGAAGTAGTTTGGGGTGTGTGTGAATTTAATAAGCTAAGTAGCAGCTATTAGCTTAGGTGGCTTTAGCAAAAGTCAAGTCTTATACATTAAAAAAGGATAAAAAAATAAAAAAATGTCCAGTAGCACCTTAGAGACCAACTAAATTTGTTCTGGGTATAAGCTTTCATGTGCATGCACACTTCTTCAGATACCAACACGGCTACCTACCTGAATTAAAAAAGGAGAGTTCAAGCAGCAACTGTTACCCTTCAGAGATGTAAATGAGCCTCCACATCTGGGAACAATATATCTGAGCACCAGAAGCCAATGACAAAATAAGGACCATCTTCATCATGCCCTTCAAAGGAGGAGCATCTGAATGTGGGTGACAAGAAGACTATAATCAGTCAATTTTAGTGCAGAGGCCTTTACAATGGACGGCAGAGAATAAAAGGAAAACTTTCATCTGGAATCAATACAATACTGGTCTATGAGAAGCTCTGGCCCTTCTGCAGGTTGTAGTGAGATGGGTTAAAACCAATCATCTCACAGTTCACAAGCCTTCCAGTTGACTAGGAAACCTGTCAAAATAATGTAATTGTTGTGATATATCAGAACAGAAGACACGGTGGAGGTTGATCCATTGGGGCAAATGGGGCACTACCCCACCAACTCCGGTCCCCAGTCCTCCAGGCCCACCTGTAACTGCATCTCCATCTCCTTCCACCCTCCATCCAGGCAAGCAAGCAAGAGACTTTATGTTTCAAGGACATGTTCCAGCTAGACAAGAGCACCTGAGGAGGAGGGTGAGGATCAGGGCTGGTGAGGCGGGATGTGTCCTGGAGAGTCTCTTGAGGACCAGACAGAGGGGCCTGCATTTGAGACACGTGTGTGTGTGTGTGTGTGTGTGTGTGTGCCGAGCTTCTCCTTCCCCGCAACCCACACCGGACTAGTGTGACCTCGCTGGCGATGGCTTGCCCGTTCTCCATGCGGGATGCTCTCTGCGCTCAACCTAACGACGGCGAACTACATTTCCCAGTGTCCTTCACTGCCAACAGTGTCCTTCAGCTCTCTATACTGGACAAACAGGCCAAACCTTACGCCAAAGGATAAACGGACATAAATCCGACATCAGGAATCACAAGACAGAGAAACCAGTAGGAGAACACTTCAATCTCCCAGGACATTCTATACAAGATCTCAAAGTAGCTGTTCTATTACAAAGGAATTTCAGAAATAGACTGGAAAGAGAAGCTGCTGAATTGCAACTTATTACCAAACTTAAAACCATGGAGAGACCTGGTCTGAACAAAGACATTGGATTCTTATCTCATTATACATGACAAAGCCATTTTTCACCTTCTCACCCCTTGCTTTTTCCTGTAAGACCTATTGCAGTCGTTAAGAGTCGTCAACAGGCTCATCACAGCTATCTGCCAATCACCCATTCCCACCACCCTTCTGAGTAATACCCCTCCCCACCTTCTCACTATATAGAAGGGTCTGGTGACTTCTGTTTCAGTGTATCTGAAGAAGTGTGCATGCACACGAAAGCTCATACCAAGAACTGACTTAGTTGGTCTTTAAGGTGCTACTGGAAGGAATTTTTTGTTTAGACTATGGCAGACCAACACGGCTACCTATCTGTAACTACATTTCCCAGGATGCACTGGAGCGCCAAACTTTTGCACGCGCGCTCTCTCTCTCTCGCTCTCTCTTTTTGGGAAGAAGGTGGGTAGAGGAGGTTACATAAGTCCCAGAACGTTGACACATCGCTGTCCCGCCCCCGCGGGAGCGACGTCACCGGCCCGGAGCCCCGCCCTCGTGGAACGTTTGGTAGCCAGTTTCAGATTGCTACAGTATCGCGCTCGCGTCCGCGCTATTTCCTGCTGCCGCTGGGGGGGTGGAAAGATTCCTGCGCTCTGGCTGGCTCGCCGTCTCCCCCCCCCCCCAGATTCTTGCGTGGGGGGCCCCGGATTCCTGATCCCCTTAAATAAATCCTGCTTGCGGGGGAAACGACGGACCGAGCCCCTGAGCTGCGCCTCCACATCCCAAGGACTGGATTTAGGATCTCTTCGTCTCCTATTTCCTTCTCCCCCCATCTGGGCATGGTGCGCTGGGGAGGGGGGTGAAGGGGCTTTTCCTCAGCGCTGCTGACCCCCTCCGCCCCCCCATCCCTACCCCGAGAGGGGTTTTACCAGCGCCGGAAAGCCTCCTTCCGAGGGGAGGGGGGGCGGCGCGCGAGGGAAGGGATCCCTGGATCGCATTGCATTGCGGCTGTTGCTCCTAGGAGGAAGGGAAAAAAAGGCTTTGCTCCTTTTCGTCCAGCCTTTGCCCACTCCTGCCCCCTTCCCCATTTCCTCTACGCTCTTTTTTCATTTTGATCATCTGCTCGATTTCGCCTCGGAAGGAAAAGGAATATACTGTATATATATATATATATATGAATGACTATGCTGCCTTGAGGACTCGGATGCTGGCGGCCTCTTTTTAAAAGGGGAAAAAAATCGGGAGGCGGGGAAAATCACCTTGCAGAGGATCTTCGAAGAAAACAGCTGCCCCTTCTGCCTCGTTTCCCCCTCGACCCTGCCCCAGCATCACTCAAGCTGGAGCATTATGGAGCTGGAGAATATTGTGGCCAACACAGTCTTGCTCAAAGCCAGAGAAGGTAAGAGATGGGGGGGGGGGGAGGGCGCGTGGTACAGGCGTGGGTCTTTTTCCTGGGCGAGCTGGGGGGGGAGGTTCGACTCCCCTCCCCCCTTCTCTCTCTCTTTCTCCAACCCAGAATTGGCATAATGGTTTTAGCAGAAAGAAACTTGGGCTCTTGCCTCTGGCCGTTCCTGTGTGGCGATGGGGGTTTCCTTGGTTTCCCCGGAGCGCCCAGAGAAAGCGTGTGCGCCCGGGGGTGTAACTTTGTGCCCGTGCAGGTAGGTCGTGCCCAGAGGTGGGAACTGGTCCAATGGCACCCGGCGGAGCTGAAGAGGGATTTGAACTCTAGCCTAGGCCAGCAAGTGGAAGGAGGGGAGCCCGGAGGGGCATCTGGAGAGAGCAGGTCCGGAATGATGGACCAGCAAGAATTATTTTGCTTCCCCAATGAAAACGACCAGAGAAAGGAGCCACTGCCTTCTTTGTGGAAGTGAGATCTTAAAGTAGCAGTATGACCCTAAGCATACTTCTTGAGATTAGAAGCAGGCTTCCTGGAGTTCAGTGGGGCTTATTCCCAATAAGTGTGTGCAGAATCATAACCTCAATGCTGTGACCATTATGGTAATTTAGCAGCCTTTAAAAATGGGGGTGGACTCTGTTTTATATTCGAGCCCGCCCCCCACCCCTGTTAGGTTTTTTTTAATTAATGGGGATAGACAAAATTTTGAGTTTGCCCAAGGGTTCAAATCCCACTGCAGCCAAGGACCTGTGTGTAGGCCTTAAAGTGCAGTCTTTTAGCCTCTGTACTCCCATCTGTAAAATGGGACTATTAATCATAGTCTATTGTATTATAATGCTTTGCAAGGATGGGCAAAGTAAAGACTTTGGACATTGAAAGCATACATCATCATCATCACCACTACTACTACTGCAAGATGCTTTGGACATACATTATCAACATCATCATCTGTGCCCTTACTGGGCACCTTTTGCAAATGAGAGTAAGGAAGTGCATCTCACTTTGGGGCCCACATAGCACACTGCACCAATTCCTGGATCAGTTATAGAGCACCTGTTCTGCATGCAGAAGGTCCCAGGTTCAAGCAATTGCTGCCATCTCCAGGTGGGAGGGACCCCTGCCAGAAGGCATGGAGAGTCACTGCCAGTCAGTGTAGATAATACTGAGCCAGGTGGATCAATGGTCTGACTCAGTATCCATCAGCTTCCTATGTTCATGCATGCTGCCAGGGTTTAAAAGACATTGGGTATAGGCAGGGCACATGCTTTACACAGATGAGGTGTGTTTCAGATGCTTCAAACTGGTGCTGATGAATGCAATGAAAATAAATTCTAAATTTCTCAGATAAATTGCATCCAACACAGTAGAATCATAGAGTTGGAAGAGACCACAAGGGCCATCGAGTCCAACCCCCTGCCAAGCAGGAAACACCATCAGAGCACTCCTGACATATGGTTGTCAAGCCTCTGCTTAAAGACCTCCAAAGAAGGAGACTCCACCACACTCCTTGGCAGCAAATTCCATTGTCAAACAGCTCTTACTGTCAGGAAGTTCTTCCTAATGTTTAGGTGGGATCTTCTTTCTTGTAGTTTGGATCCATTGCTCCGTGTCCGCTTCTCCGGAGCAGCAGAAAACAACCTTTCTCCCTCCTCTATGTGACATCCTTTCTATATTTGAACATGGCTATCATATCACCCCTTAACCTCCTCTTCTCCAGGCTAAACATGCTCAGCTCCCTTAGCCGTTCCTCATAAGGCATCGTTTCCGGGCCTTTGACCATTTTGGTTGCCCTCCTCTGGACACGTTCCAGTTTGTCAGTGTCCTTCTTGAACTGTGGTGCCCAGAACTGGACACAGTACTCCAGGTGAGGTCTGTAAATACTGTGTATATCTCTCTGTATTTGGTGGTTAGGGATGGAGATTTCACATAGCTCTGCAGGTCAGAACTATGCTGCCACTTATATCAGTGAGCTAAATACTACCATGGCAATTAGAAAGCTTTACCTGATGCTCACAGCTCTGTCTAAAATCTTGGCATATTGGGAGAGAGAGTGTGTGTGTAACCTTTGCAGAGCCCTTTGATTATTCCAAGATAAAGGGAAAGAAACCCCTAAATCACAGGGAAACAGGTGCTGCAAGCTTTATCTTTACCTCCTCAACATTGGTATTCATCTTCGCCAAGATGCACCAACACCAGCATGTTGATTTGATCCGAGTATCCCTACTTCAGCAAACTTGCTGCATTGGTCATGTTGATATGTGTGGCGGGTCTGTCGGGATTGTTCTTTTTCGGGATGCTCAGGGCAAATTCGGAGGAAGCCCACCCCTCTGGTACAATGAGACCGTTTTCTTGACCATTGGAATGAATGGGGCATATGATGCTAATGCAACTCATTACTGAAATAATGGTTGTCCCTACGTAACCTTTACAAAACAGAATATAAAGCAGTTCCAGAATTCCTAAAGGTTTTGTAATTGGGCTTCAGGCCTCTTAGAATGACTAATTTTGTTGGGAGTCAGAGCCATAAGTTCTGTCTGGTTACAGTGTTTCTGAAACAAGGAACACATTTTTTTCCAGGTTTGAAGGGCACTTTTCCTGGAAAGCCAAAATTTAATCCAGGTGGGAAGCATGTGGAGCGATTGGAAGTGGTAGCCTCTCCCATGGGGTCCTGCCCTGAGTTAGATATACGAACAGGGAATGACGGAAGCTGACTTGCGCCAAGCCAGGCCACTTAGCCATCCACTCCCGGATTGTCTATGTTGCCCCGCGGCACACTTTTGCCCTCCAGATGTTGTTAGACTACAACTCCCATCTTCTCTGACCCTTGATCATTCTGGCTGAGACTGATGGGAGTTGAGGTCCAAAACCAGGAGGCCACAGTTATCTCCCCCTTGTCCACAGTGACTGGCGGCAAGTCTCCAGTGTTTCAGACAGATTTTTCTCAGGCCTGTCTGGAGGCACCAGAGCTTGAACCTGGGACCTTCTGCCTGCAAGGCAGATGTTCTACCACTGAGCTATGGACCGATCCTTATTTGTTCTACACAAATTGGAGGTTTCAAAGGACTGTGGGTAAGGCTGTTCCATGCCCGCCCATTTGGCAAATGGGCGATATTGTTTCAAGAATGTTTCATGTGCAACACATTTCCTATGCAGCTGTCACTTCCATGGAGGAAATTGCTGTAGCTAATGTGGCTGATTCTCTGAATATGCAAACAGTGGGAAAAACTTGACCAGCAAAGATCACACAATAGGTACACATTGTAAAATGGATGTGTGTGAGAGAGAGAGAGACATGCACCAGGTGCAGTTTCATCCCCTGAAGTGATACAACCAGTCCCAACCTTCCCAACCATTCTAGCCAGTCTTAGAAAGCTAAATTGTGGTTGCAAGAAAGCAGCCAAGTCTTCTTCTCAACCACCTTTGGAGGGAGAAGTGGTGAAGTTGGGAGCTTATCAAAGACCTGTAAGAAAGCTGCAAGGACTGTAGCTCAGAGGTAGAGCAACTGCCTTATATGCAGAAAGCCCTAAATTCAATCCTGTACATTGCCAGGTAGGGCTGCTGCCAACCTGTGTAGATAATGCTGAGCTACATGAACCAATGGGACAAGGCAGCTTCTATCTTCCTACACAAGAGTGTGTCCTGAAAGGGAATGGGTCTATGTGCTGACAACCCACTGGCTAGCAGTGGCGTAGCGTGGGTTGTCAGCACCCGGGGCAAGGCAAGTAATTTGCGCCCCCTAACCCGTGGATTTTAGTAGGGGCAGAGAGCTGCGAGTGCGAGCGCCCCCCCCCAAAATGTTGCGGCTGGCCCCCCCTGCACCCCCACGCTACGCCACTGCTGGCTAACACTTGTGTTGCCTTGCAAATAGGAGGATTGGATTCCACTCTGTCCAAACCTGCATTTAAATCTAGTCTAAGAAAGCCATTGTGGCAGAGGGAATAGTGCTGGATTCAGAAGTTTGACTGCATGATACTGGGCCAATCGCCATCTCTCAGCCAAGCCCCACTTAAGGGGGCTGGGGGGTTGTGAGGATAACGTGGAGCAGGACACCCAGCCAAGTGTGCTTTCTTGGTTCCTCGATAACTATCCCAAGGATGCACTGAAATGAATGTACTTAGCTGTCTCCTTGGTGATGGAAAGCTACAAACATATCTGCTGTAGGATTGAGCTTTCTGCACAGTGAGAATAGCCTCCACCCCATATTTTGAAAACTGTATGTTTTCCCCCTCTCTGTTCATTTAAAATGAATGCACCATGTATGCCTGCAGTTGCAAACAGAATTTTGAATAGGAAAGTTTTTTTCTTGAGGTATTTAGTGAATAGTTCTGCGCAAAAGAGTTGCTGTCATTAGGGCCTGGAAGGAATTTGCCTCCTGAGTTGGCCAGCTTTTAGCTGTGCCGTAGCTGTTTTCTCACCTCCCAACTTGTTCTATACATTTAGAGCACTATTATACCACTTTAACAGTCCTGGCTTCGCCCAAAGGGAAGTATAGTTTGTTAAGGGTGCTGCAGGTTGTTGGAAACCCCAGTTTCCCTCACAGTTCTCACAGTAGTTTATCAATCCCTCTTCCCAGGGACTTCTGGGAATTGTCACTCTGCTAAATTGACCTCCTTAGCACCTATTGGCATGTTTCTTTTAACTAAAGCAAACTATATTTCCATTGGAACACAGAGCTATATATTTCCCCTTCTCTCATGAAATAGCCTCAGAACGTGGTCATTCTTGATGTTTTCTTTTCCTCTCTGCTCATCCTGTCACTCTCAATGCCATTGGCTGGTCTGCTCTGATATAATAATAATTGAGAAAAGCCTCTTGGTAGATCTTAAGACATGGACAGGCTGCTACAGGGACACACATTCCTCAAGGAATTAGGTTACACCAGGGCTAACCCATGTGGAGAGGGGTCTTTCCTTTCTGGACCACATAGTCCCTGACCATTGACCATACTTGCTGGCAATGATGAGAATTGAGAGCCCAAATCGTATGGAGGGCAGAAAGTTAGATACCCCTGGTTTTAAATAAATAAATAAGTGTCTGTGTGTGTGTAACCCAGTCATTCTCTTGCTATATCCACAGCCTTAAGCATCACAGTGGAACTTCGGTTTTCAAACGTAATCCGTTCCAGAAGTCCGTTCGGCTTCCAAAAAATTCAAAAACCAAGGATCAAACGGCTGGCAGCAAAGTTAATGGGGAAAAAATGAAAATCATTCAAAAATGGAAGCATTCACTTCTGGGTTGTCGGTGTTCAGATTCCGGACTGTTCGGCTTCTGAAGCGTTCGACAACCGAGGTTCCACTGTACACACAGGTTTCTTGTGGAAACGAACAGCAGTAAAGCAAAACAGTGTAATTTCCTCTTAGGAGTCATCAGTTTTGGACAACAAATTGTGTAGGTTCTTGTCCCCTATGCCAGGCTCTTTATGGCAAGGTCTCCCCCAGCCTTTTCAAGGCTTGTAGGGAACATGTGCAAGAGTAAGTTAACACAAGTTTCCAGGTATGTTCACACTTCCCTTTCCAAAGGCCAGTAATTTTTCAATGGTGGCTCCCTGTGTGTGGAATGTTCTTACCAGAGAGGCTCGCCTGACACCATTGTTACCTGTCTTTAGGTGCCAGCCCAAAACATGCCTCTTTACCCAGCCCTTTGGCTATTAAATAATCTATGGCCTGGTAAATCTGGACTGTTGTTATGGTTATTTTATTATTATGCTATGTATTATGGGTTTTTTTATTATTATATGCTGTGTAAATTACGTTCTTAATGTTGTACGCTGCCCTGGGTTCTTTGGATATAAATCAATAAATAAAAATAATAGTCCCAAGTTGGGTTCAGCAGCAAAGACCTGTCCTTGCAGGAATCCAGGTGTCACTGTTCTGCTTCACTTGGTGCCTCCCCCCCATGGCAAAGGGAAAGGGAGCAGCTGCCCCACATTGAATAAAGTTGAAATTGGTTGGCAGTAGCTTGTGGACAACCGAAGGAAGTACTTATTTGCCACAACACAATGTTGATTGTCAAAGCAATTCACATTTCTTCTAGATGTGGCGATTGATTGTCAGAGCTGAATATGAATATATACAGGGGCACCTCGGGTTACATACACTTCAGGTTACAGATGCTTCAGGTTACAGGCTCCGCTAACCCAGAAATAGTACCTCGGGTTAAGAACTTTGCTTCAGGATGAGAACAGAAATTGTGCTCCGGCAGCAGCGGGAGGCCCCATTAGCTAAAGTGGTGCTTCAGGTTAAGAACAGTTTCAGGTTAAGTGGTGAGAATGCTGCTGTGCTCAGGTCCTGCTTCCCAGCTTCCCACAGGCAACGGGTTGGTCACTGGGAGAACAAGATCCTGAGCTAGGTGGGCCACGGGCCTGATCCTGCAGGCTCTTCTTGTGTTACTGGGTTAATAGTCTGCTCTGGTGTAAAGGCTTTTCCTATGTTCCTTAAGTCTGGTCTGCTGAACTGATTCCAAATGAAACCTGGAAGTTTTTCACCTTTGTTTTATTCTGTGGCCGTCTTCCCACCAATATTCACTCTTCTTCCCCCCACCCCCACCCCCCCTCCTAGCCCCCTGGTGTTAGCAGTGGGATGAGACCCCTCCCTGTGCTAAGCGAGGGTTTTACTCTGTTGAAGCTGACTCAGATAAGGATCGAAAAAGACCTGCACTCTCCAATGCCCTAGATGTAATTCCGTTAATTAATTTGCACTGCCATTTTATTCATAGTAGTGAGTTATATTCTTCCCAGAGGAGCACTCTCAGCTCTGCTCTCTTGGTGGCCTGCAAATATCTGTACAGAGCAGCATAACTGGAGTGAGGATTTCTGGGGTTTGCTTTTACCTTTTTTTAGGGTGGGAGAGGAAGGCATCAGGAGATCACCGTGCAGCGAAATGCATCAACTCTTTTATTGAGCATCTCATGCATATCAATAGCTGTCTGTGCGGCATTCACCTTTCCATATAATGGGGAGTTTTTAGATTATGATGGTGTCAAACAGGGGTAGGGAACCTTTTTCAGCCTGAGGGGCACATTGCTTCCAAGGTGACCTTCTTCAATGCCATGCTTAGAAAGGTTGGCACTCACTCGCAGACATCCATGGGCATGAGAGCAGGTGGAATGGGATAGAAAGGTGATTCTTGCACACACACCTGTGGGCCTGCGTCCCCAGTGGGGGCTGGTTTTGCCCACCCCTAGGTACGCCTCTGAGCTCAGATCTCTTGAAACCGGCAGCTGCAAACAGATGAGCTTTGAGACACAGCTGTGTAGCTGAAAGTTCTGGCCTGATTCTCACCTGTGCAGCAAAGTTACTAGGGAGCTTCAGGAAAGCCACTCTTTTTATAATATGCAGACAATAATACCTGCCTATCTTTCATGGTGGATGTAAGGGATGTGGAGAATGATGCTTGAGTGCTTTGAACACTCTAATGCAGCCTTTCTCAACCTGTGGGTCCCCAGATGTTGTTGAACTACAACTCCCATCACCCCTAGCTAGCAAGGCCAGAGCTCAGGGATGATGGGAGTTGAAGTCCAACAACATCTGGGGACCCACAGACTGAGGCTGATGGAAGCTGGAGTCCAACAAGGTTTTGAGGGTCTTAAGTTCTCCACCACTGGTAAAAAAAACCACCCCTTGATATACAGTACTCTGTGTTACCTCATTTAGGAAGCCTTTTGTCTAAATCCTTGGAAAGGGGCTGCTAGACAAAGTAAAAAGTCCTGGTCTTGATTACAGCTCAGATGTGTTCACGGGTGCCAACTTGAATTGCGGGCCAGGTAAACCCCATAACTGATCACAAGATGCAGTGCAAACACACCATTTGAAAGGCAATGCCCGTCAACTGGGGGGCCCTGCACCCCTCAAATATTTTAATGTGGGGCTAAAGGGACCTTAGGGACGCAGGTGGCACTGTGGGTTAAACCACAGAGCCTAGGACTTGCCGATCAGAAGGTCAGTGGTTCAAATCCCTGCGGCAGGGTGAACTCCCGTTGTTTGGTCCCTGCTCCTGCCAACCTAGCAGTTCGAAAGCACATCAAAGTGCAAGTAGATAAATAGGTACCACTCTGGCAGGAAGGTAAATGGCGTTTCCGTGTGCTGCTCTGGTTCGCCAGAAGCTGCTTAGTCATGCTGGCCACAGGACCTGGAAGCTGTACGCCGGCTCCCTCGGCCAATAAAGCGAGATGAGCGCCGCAACCCCAGAGTCGGCCACGACTGGACCTAATGGTCAGGGGTCCCTTTACCCTTTACCTTTAAAGGGACCTTGGCCTGTAGGAGTTGGCTCCTGTTGCAGTGATTGTGCATAAGGCAATTGGGGAAGAGCCGTAGTTCAACGGTTAGAGCATCTGCTTTCCATACAGGTCCTGGGCTCAGCCCCCAGCATCTCTAAGTAGGGCTGGGCAATACCTCAGTCTGAAACCTGGGAAGTTGCCTACCAGTCAGTGTAGACAATACTGAGTTAGACAATCCAATGGTCTGACTTGGTGTAAGGCAGCTTCCTATGTTCCTATGCACAGTTCACCCCAGTATATGCAGTTTGGTTACTTGGCTGGAGAATTGCATTGCAAAGTTTGGAGAAGTGTGAATTTTGAAGGCTGGCTGTGTTTCGGTTTGCGTATTGCTTTGGAAAGCGGGAGATGGGTTGGTTTGCCTTTAAATTTCTGCCCCAGCTGCAGTCCGTAGACCAGCCCTGCAACTCCTCAAGATGGTGCCCTGCCTGTGTCCCAGGGTGCTGTTCCTGCCGGCATTTCATAGGATGGTACTGCCAGCTGTCCTCTCTCTGTTCTAGCTCAAAGTCCATATTGAGCCTCCCGTTTTCCATCTGCTTTTGGATAGACGGCCCAAGAGGAAGTATCATCCTTCAGAACACATAAACAGAAAAATCCCCTCTCTATTTTCCCTGCTTTAAAGACTAAAAGCTGTATGTCATGTGAATAGTCCTAGAGACAAAGTCATGTATACCTTGTAACTTCTATTTTGTTTTTCTTATTGCATTGAAATCCTGCCTTTTCTCCATGGATTCTCACAGCGCCGTGTGTGGTTCTTTCCCCTTCACAACAACCCTCTGAGGTAGGTTAGGTTCAGAAATAGTGACTGGCCTAGTGAGTTTTATAACTGAGTGAAGGTGGGCTTTTTTGTGTGCAGTTGGACACAAAAACACAGAGTTCAGGGGGGAAATGTGCCATTGGAAAGCTGTCAATGTGCAATTTGAAAAATGGGAAATTTGACACATTAGGAATATGTGTTTATTAAGCATTTTAATGGCAGGCAATGTCAGGGACAGCAGGTACACAGATTATATAAGGGAAGAATGCGCTTAGTTTCCATGCATAAAGCGAATTTCCCAAACCATATTAACCACATTTTATCTGGGGCTGGAACCTTCTCCTCCTTCTCCTTCTCATCTTCAGGCAGTAATGCTCTGTCAGGACACCTGTAAATACCCTTATAGTACTCAATTCTTTTGCACCTATTAGTTACTGAACTAAGGCAGGTTCATAAATGAATCATCGCTGTATTGCAGATATTAGATAAGACCGAGTCCTATGGGGAAAGCACACTTGGTTAGTAAGCAAAGCACATTTGGTTAGTATTAGTGGAGGGGTCTGGCGGGGAATTTCTGCTTGGTGGGGGTTTGAACCCTGGTTTCTCAGGTCCTAGTCCACCACTCTAATTGCTATATTACGCTGGCATGAGAATGGCTGCCATCATTTCTTTTCCTGCATTCCTCTTTTCTGGCTTCCCAAGTATTGGTGAATCAATCTGTTTGTTTACCTAGAATTTGAAAAGCTCCCTGGCAAAATTGCAATAGAGTTTCTGTTAGTACACACCTGTCCTGTTCTGTCAAGTTGCTTCTAGACCTTTTGATAAATTTGCTCACCTAGTTTCTGTTTATATCCTGCCCTCTCCTGAGGGCTTTGGCCGGATACTGTATTGAGATGCATACAATACGAGTAAGATTATGAATGACCGTAAAATGCCACTATCTGCTTAATGCAAACTGACAAATGTTCTAGCAAATGCCACTATCTGCTTAATGCAAACTGACAAATGTTCTAGCATTTAACAGGTTTCCACCTTGCTCCACGTAGCCCTGAAAACCATTCAGCTTTGAACGTTTACTATCTTTATTGACTTTTATTATAAGAAACAAGTCATATTTGTACAGCATAAACACATTGGAACCCCAGGCCTGTCCATCAGGCGCTCAGTACTATCCCCCTGCAATGCTGAACCCTGGGACATGTCCCTAAACAGCCAAGCTGCAATCCCTCTTTTTTTCTTTTTAATGGATTTTATTAAATTTTCAAAATATTCATTTCAAAATAAACATTCTGCACAATGCCATATATCCATTGACTTCCCTTCTTCTCCTTTCATTTTACTTATCTATCATTCCTACATATTTTACTGTAACCATTTTAGTCAATTCTCCAATTTACATCTTCCAGTTGTTAATCACTCTCTTGAATTTATTTGAGTGCTGCCACCGTTTTCAGTTGTGCACACTTATTTTCTAAATAATCAGCAAAGGTTTTCCACTCCTCTTTAGATAAGAATTCTTGTTCTTGCAATCTATAAATTAAACCTGCTAATTCTGCAAATTCTGTAATCTTAAATTGCCAATCTTCCTTACTTGGGACCTCCCTCACTTTCCATCTTTGGGCTACCAAAACTCGGGCTGCTGTTGTTGTGTACATAAATAGATTTCTGCGACATCTGGGAACCTAGTTCGAACTATTCCTAACGAAAAGGCTTCAGGTCTTTTGAGGAAAGTTGTTCTGAACATTCTTTTCAGCTCCTTATTAATCATCTCCCAATATTCCTTAACCTTGTTACACATCCACCACATATGAAGAAAGGTTCCTTCCATTTCTTTACATTTCCAACACATATCTGATTCTGCTTTATACATCTTAGCCAACCTACTTGGGGTTAAATACCATCTATGAATCATTTTCATATCATTCTCTTTCAGTGTATAACATGCAGTGAACTTTAAATCATTCTTCCAAAGTTATGCCCTATATCCATTGCCCAGTGTGTCATAGAAACTTTAACTATCTCATCTTTTGTTTCCCATTCTAGTAATAGGTTGTACATTTTATACAATAATTTATCCTTATTCCATAATAACTCTCTTTCAAATTATCCATAAATCCTTCCTCTTTTTTTTGCCTGTTTTAAACAAATCATATAATTGATGGTACTGTAAGCAATCTGTAACTTGGCTCCTTACTTCTTCCATTGGTTTCAACCTGGGTTCACTACCTGTAAATTCCAATAAATCTCTATATGTCGACCATTTCCTATCCATATTAATACTCTTAATTTTGATTGCCTTGATGGGGGATAACCATAAAGGTGTTTTCCTTTCCAACAATTTTTTGTATTTCTCCCAGACTCTATACAGATTTCTCCAAATAATGTGATTCATGAAGCTTTTATAAATTTTTGCTTTCCCATTCCAAAGACATGCATGCCAGCCAAACTTTAAGTTATGGCCTTCTAAATCTAAAATATATGTTTTTTCCAATACAATCCATTCCTTTAGCTGGCATAAACAAGCAGCCTCATAGTATAATTGTAAGTCTGGCAGAGCAAAGCCTCCTCTTTCTTTTGTATCAAACAAAATTTTATGTTTAACTTGCAGCTTTCCCCCCTGCCTGACAAATTTATAGATATCTATTTTCCATTCTTTGAGGCAACTTAAGTTGTTGACAATCAGGATTGATTGGAATAAAAATAACATATTAGGTAATACATTCATTTTAATGGCTGAGATTCTACCCACTAGGGAAAGCTTCATCCTTCCCCATACTTCCATCTCCTTCTTAATCTCTTTCCACAGTTTAGTATAGTTATCTTGAAATAGAGCTGCAACCCCTCTTTTGCCTGGCTGTCATGTGTCCTTTAACTGTTTTGGGGAACTGTGATGCTTGCCTTGATGGAAGCAAGGGTAGAAATTTGGGACTTTTGTGCAGATTGAATGTAGTGTATGGCCCCAAAGGATTATGGTAAGTGGCCCTCCAGGGATTGCCCACCAGGGAATGCAGCCCTTGGGTGGAAAGAGGTTCTCCATCCCTGTTCCACAAGCACGAAAAAGGCCTCTGTCCCAGTTTAGTGCATGGACTGAATGCTCACAAAGTTGGCCCCTCTAGCTGAAAGCAGCGCCAGGTTTAGAGGTCAGCTGCTGGAGAGCAGCTTGCATCTGCTTTCACACTCTGTGCAGGGAGCTTCCTAGAAAGCATCTGGCTGCCCACAGAGGGCAACAGACTGCTGGACAAGCTCAGCCTTTGGTCTGAGCCAGCACAGCTCTTCGTTTGAAGCTAAGGTAAGGTCTTAAACCAGGGGCTCCTAGGTGGTGGCTCCCCAAATGTTGTTGAACTGCGTTTCCCAGGATCCCTGATCAATTGCCTTGCTGGCTGGGGCTGATGGGAATGGAGGGCAGCAACATCTGGAGCCTCCGCCCTTGTCTTAAGCCAGGGGTGCCCAAACTTTTTTCAAAGAGGGCCAGATTTGATGAAGTGAACATGCATGAGGGCTTTGGACATGCCTGTCTTAAGCAATGCATTCATGGGGAAACAGGCTCCAGCCATTACTCCTTGCTTTCTTACTCCGAATGGGGTTGAGCTGTTGTTTCTCACTAGAAACATTTGGCACTAGAGCAAAGATGGGGAACCTGTGGCCCTCCAGATGTTGTTAGACCACAGTTGCCATAATCCTCGGCCATTGGCCATGGAAGCTGGAGACCAGCAACATGACAGGGAAGCACCACCCTGGTGTAAGCCATTGATTTGGTTTTTTGTTTCTCCCAGAGAATCTGTACCTTGTGTCTCCCAGCAGCTCTGAGCATTTGAAGAGGGTGAGCGGGGTGTGTGTGTGATTCAGGGAGGAAGGGTTTGTCTCCGCAGCACTTCCTCTCTTGTGGTAGCTTTGAGCGCAAGCATGGCCCTGTGTGCACAGCTGCACCGGTTAATGCAAAGCGCCGTCAGAGAGAGCTTCGCTATCGTGAGCAGGTTTGCTGATGTTAACCGACTTAGGCCTCGCTGTTTCATGTGTGGGCTTCACCTCCTTCCCCAAGTGACAGTTTTATTTTACATTCAACAGCCTGTCTGCTTCTAAGATCATCTTTGGCAGGAAGAGACGAAGCGGCTTCAAGTGTTTATAGGCTTTGTGGATTTCTCCTCATTCCCTTCCTTTCCCCCCCTTAAGTATTTAAATGACACACAGACTGAACAGCAAGTAGATATTGCTGGTGGGAATGTGTGTCAGGGCTTGGGCTAAATGACCCTTCCAGCTCTACAATTTTATGAATTGCCCTTTATTGCTGGTGCATGGTGGGAACTCAGGAACCCTCCGCCTCTAGTCCATGGCCCCTGTTGAACTGAGGCTTCACTGCCTTAGTGGGGGAACCTTTGACCTTCCTTTTTTAATATATATTTTTATTAGGGTTTTTTAACATATCATTTTCAACAATTATTAAACATACTTTTATATCTTATACAATTTTTTTGACTTCCATCAATCACATCTGAAGATTTTCCAATCTTTTCCACTTAATTTACATTTCTTACTTTCACTATTGCAGTTAAATATCATAACTAATGTCTCTCTTCTTTCTCTTCTTTGTAATATTTCATATATTCCTCCTTACAAAACTTCTTGTAGTCCTACTAGTGTAATTTGTTGATTACAATTGCCCTTCAAATAGTTCATATATTTCTTCCAATCTTCTGTAAATCTCTGGTCCCGAAGGTTTCGGATCCTTCCTGTGAACCTTTGACCTTCCAGATATTATTGAACTACAACTCCCATTAGCCCTAGTGAGCCTGCTAGGGCTGATGGGAGTTGTAGTTCGACCAGAGGTTGTGCATTCCTGCTTTACTGGGCACTCACAGCACTTTTGGATCAGAGCAACTTAAAGCCGCCCTCTAGCATAGTCAGCACTTGGAGAAGTGACGATGTGAAATGTCACCTCCCGGTTCTCATCTGCTTCATGGGTGTGTTCTTGGTCATAGGCATTCTTGGCTGCTGTGCTTCTGCGTACAAGTCATTGCTCTAACAGGCAGTGGAACAACCATTTGGCTCGTGGGAGTGGAGTGCAGGGGAAGCGACTGGATCCTCTTCTGTTGCCAGTTTATCAGCTACGCTCTGGCGGGCGGGCCTGGGTGATCTTGGCAACCGGATGTGTTTTGCTTCACATTTGCAACGGGGAAGGGTTGCCTGACTTGATGCGGGAGGCAATAAATCCTTGGTTGCTGTAGCAAGCAATTAGCCACCACATCACTCTGATTGAGGCTGGATGAACTGTAAGGCTAAGGAGGCTGCAGGGCTCAAACCAAATTGGGGCCTCGACTGTCGCAAAATCATGCTGTGGTTGCATTGGCAGATTCCTGCGCGTTCCTCCGAGACTTGAACTTTAAACATCCATGCAGATTGTAGCACGAAAGCCCTAGGCAGATGGACATCCAGTCAGGAAAACAAGGAGGTGGGGATTGCATCCCCGGAGCAGTGCTGGCATTTTGGTGTTTGAGGTGAATGAAAAAATGGCGCTCCTCCTCCCCGTTGGGCAGAAGGGGTGGGTGGAGATCAGGAACCAGCTGGGGAAGAAAAATTGACATTGAGATTGACTGCCCCGCGAGACCCTGTTGCCTGGGGTGGTTGCCGCACCTGGCCCTTATGGTTGGGCCGGCCCCAGAGCATCCTTTGTGAGATAGACCTTCATCATCTGGTTAGATGCTTCCAGTGAAGGAAAGCCCATCCCTTCTCAAGGCAGTCTATTCCACTGTTGAGCTGCTCTTAACTTCGGGCAGTTCAGGAAGGGGGTTCCCAAATTGTAGTCTGTGATCTGTGAGCTGCTGCATGTCCACACCATCACCATTTAATTTGTATGCCGCCTCACCATAGTTAAAACAATGCTCAAGGTGGCTTACAAACATAATTACCAACATAACAGAAGTCATAAACAGTAAATAAAACACATCAAAAGGTACACAACCAAACACAAAACAATTTCCACATAAATCATAAAATCTAACACTAAAAATACATGAACTATTCATGTACTGATTTTTAATTATATTTTGAGTGCTTCTTTTATTTCTTATATTGTACTTTGATCTGAATTCTATGTAATGCAGTAAAATACAAGATAAGAAGGAAAAGCAGCAAAGGGCAACAAGTTTGCTTCTTCTTCTGATTGACCGTGCACCAGATATTTGAAGACTGCTATTATGTCCTTCCCCTTAATCTTCTTTTATGCAAGCAAAATATACCCAGCTTTTTCAGACATTCATTTCTGGACCACAACCATCCTGGGCATCCTCCTCTGGACATGCCAGTGTATCAATCTCATTCTTAAAACGTGTCTTCCAGAATCGAGCACAGTCTGCTTCATTCATTCATCATTTTATTCGTATGCTGTTTTTCAACAAAAGAAATCGTGCTCCAAGCAGCTTACAACAAAGGAAACCTGGGAGAGCTTAGCCGGTAGAGCATGAGACTGTTAATCGCAAGGTTGCGGGTTTGAGCCCCACGTTGGGCAAAAGATTCCTGCATTGCAGCGGGTTGGACTGAATGATGCTTGTGGTCCCTGCCTACTCTACACTTCTTTGATTCTGTGGAACAGAAATGCAGCTCAAAATCAAACCCTTTAGAACAATTGCAGAGCAGCGTAATAAAGCAACACAAAAGCAAATACAGCAACAACATTTCAGTGCTATAAATATAACAAGATTGCATTAGCAACATCCAAAAGCAAAAAATAGCAAAGGAGTTTGACAGTTTCACCTTGTTTCTAGAAACACCTCTCTCGTTACAGTGGTGCCTCGCAAGACGAAAAGAATCCGTTCCGCGATTCTCTTCGTCTAGCGGTTTTTTCGTCTTGCGAAGCAAGCCCATTGACGGCTTAGCGGATTAGCGCTATTAGCGGTTTAGCAGCTTTTAGTGGCTTATCGGCTTATCGGATAAGCGGATAAGCGGCTTAGCGGCTTAGAAAGGGGGGGGGGAGGAGAAAAAAACCCGCAGGAACTCGCAAGACATTTTCGTCTTGCGAAGCAAGCCCATAGGGAAATTCGTTTTGCGAAGCGCCTCCAAAACGGAAAACTCTTTCGTCTAGCGGGTTTTCTGTCTTGCGAGGCATTCGTCTTGCGGGGCACCACTGTATGTTGATCTTTACAACTCGGAGACACAGTATTTATTCCACATATGCCTGCCTGTATTTTCATCTGAGGCCATTCCCTTTATCCCTCTCTGGAACGTGGCAGATAATTTGTGGGCATGTTGTTGTTGTCATGTTTCCAGAATTCATAGAAAGGATAATCCAGTTAGGAAGACCATGTAAGATAAAGAGGCTGCATCCAGCTGAGTCCTACTCACAGTGGACCCACTGAGATGAATAAGCCTAAGTTAGTCCTGCCCATTAACTTCAATAGGTCTACTCTGTGTAAGACTAGAATTGGCTAAAACCCAAAGTGTTTTCTCTGACTTGTAAGTAGTTTGGCCAAGAGAAAGAGAGGACAGGGCTCCTGTACCTTTAACAGTTTTATAAAAGAGCAAATTTCAGCAATGTTGCTTTTTACAGGAACACTTTCCTCTTCTTTCCCTTTTTTTGTCCAGTTTTAGCATTTTATTCCAAAATATATAGTTATCTACAATATTCTGTATAGGAGGAAAACAAAAAAATACAAGTATATCAGAGTAATCATACAATAGTAGTAAATAAAAATAAATCATATAAGTAGTAGTAAATGAAAACATAAATATATAAGAAGATAAAATGAAGAGAAAGAAGAAAATAATACATTTACCTGCTTATTGCTCCCAGTTTTCCATGGTTATGCATTCCAGCATTTGCAGTATATATGACTTGTGATTTATTATACCAATAGATGATAAACATACTTCATTTGCAATAACAATTATATCAAAATGTTTACCTGCTCTCACCTTAATTATACTACTTAATTTGACCACATTTATTGCTTCCTGTATTCTCATATTCCATTTGTTTAACATGGGAGTTTGAAACATACCCAGATTTGATGCTTTGCATCTCCAACAAACATTCATTATATGTTCCAGGTAAATGGTTTTTCCATGTGCTCTGGCTTCCGTCAAGGTGTCCCATTGCATCCCAACTGGTTTAGTTATGCTGGCTACAAGACCCAGAAAGCTGTCTGTGGACAAATGCTGGTTCCCTCTGCCTGAAAGTGAGATGAGTGCCACACCCCATAGTCGCCTTTGACTGGACTTAATCGTCAAGTGGTCCTTTAACTTTACCTTTTACCAGTTACTAAGTTGCTTGGTTGGGGTGTGTATGATTCAAATGTATGGTATATGCGCAACCACAGATTCAAGCTGCTATGGTTAAAGGGACCCCTGACTGTTAAGTCCAGTCACGGATGACTCTGGGGTTGCGGCGCTCATCTCGCTCTACAGGCCGAGGGAGCCGGTGTTTGTTGGCAGACAGCTTCCGGGTCATGTGGCCAGCATGACTAAGCTGCTTCTGATTAAGCGATAGCAGCGCACGGAAACACCATTCACCTTCCCGTTGGAGCTATTTATCTACTTGCACTTTGACGTGCTTTCGAACTTCTAGGTTGGCAGGAGCAGGGACCGAGCAACGGGAGCTCACCCCGTTGTGGGGATTCGAACTGCCGACCTTCCAATTGGCAAGCCCTAGGCTCTGTGGTTTAGACTACAGTGCCACCCGTGTCCCATGATTCAAATGTATGGTATATGCACAACCACAGATTCAAGCTGCTATGATTGCAAGCTGCCTATTCTTCAAGACACCAAAGCCAAGACTTGCCTATTGGTTTTTAACTGAAACTCAATCCTTCTGGCTTCAAGGTTTCAACTGTAGTGGGACCCTCCTCCTCTGCTGACATCAAGCTTGGTGGAGGCTGTCCTTCCTTCTGGCTCCTTCTCAGTTCTCAGGATGATGCTGGGACATTCCTGAGGACTTAGAATATAGAGGGTTGCCATGTGCCAGGTTTACCTTGACATGCTAGGGAATGGACCTGGGATCTTCTCCACGCAAAGCGTGCACCCCTGAGCTACGGTCTTTGCCCCAACTTGTCAGCTGGGCTTTTCCTGCTTCCTCCCTTTTGGTCTTTTGTTATGTGTGCCTCAAGCCTTGCCGCTCAGACCCGGCTGTAGAGACCAACTGGGTCTTGTGCCTGCCTTAGGCAAACATCAGAAAGGCAAACACTGCATGGGCCAGCTGGGCAGAGGCACCT
Organism: Podarcis erhardii; assembly: GCF_964252035.2. Classification (NCBI taxonomy): domain Eukaryota; kingdom Metazoa; phylum Chordata; class Lepidosauria; order Squamata; family Lacertidae; genus Podarcis; species Podarcis erhardii. Next base: position 6,081,435 of record NC_138514.1, read on the forward strand.
GTGGCTGTTTATGCTTGTGGGGAGAGGTTTGCTGGCAGCTCTGTTGACTCTTCGCACAGCCCTGCATGGGCCAGTTGCTTGCGTTTTACCCAAGTGTAAAGAGGTGAGGGTAAATAGATAGCTTCCCTTAATCTGGGCTGGGAGGAGGGCGAAGGAGCCTCATCGTGAGGTCCGCAGGTGCTCTGGAAAGGAAACAGGAATGATGCAACACAATTTTTTAAAAGACAGCAATTCTAGGCATATTGTTGGGATGCTGTTCCCCCAAGTAAACATGTCCAGAATTGCTCTGTATCAATGTGACTATCTGAAAATTGTCATGGATATGAAGAGGCCTGTGGCTCCTGCTGCTTCCATTTCCCCGTGCGAAGCCACTGAATTTACTCTGCAGCCGCTGTCCCTGCAAGAGTGATAGAGAGAGCAGTTGTGTGTGTGTGTGTGTGTTCTGTTTGTACATTGCACCACATGTGTAGCTCCTCCCTCCCTCCCTCTCCCATGGAAAAGGCCTCACCAGGATCTTCCTTTTCAGAACTGAAAATCAAATCAGAGGAGGGGCAGAGAATAAAGGGTGGCAAGAGGAGGGAAACTGTTCCGGCATAATTTCCTCAGGTGCCACACACGGCTAATGATGCATCCCTTTAGGAAGTGTTCGCCAGTGTGGAAGCTGCGCCAGGCCAGCTCAGTGGAGTTTTAACTCTTCTGGCTAACTGTGTCTTAACCCAGTCTTAACCTTGCATATTGCAATCATCTTTCAAAATGAAGACAAGGATGCATGTTGCCTCTTCCTAGTTGCCAGCTGAGCCATGTTGGAAAATTCCAAACTGGAAGCTGCCTTATACAAAAGCAGACCATTTGTGCATCATGCTCAGCGCTGTCTACTCCTGACTGGCAGCGACTCTTCAGGGTTTCAGCTAGGGGACCCTCCCGGTCATACCTGAATGTCAGGGAACTGACATAGAGTCAGAGGTGGAGGCAAGGCTCCCAAGCGATGCTGGAGAGGGGGCCAGCAAGGAGAGAGGGAGCTCATCGGCTGGGGAAGGGAATCAGCATAACACCAGTAGAGAAGGGGGGCAGATGGGGGATTCAGAGAGGGGTCTCCAAGACTCTTCGCCCGAAAACAGTGGGGAGAGCACGGGCACTCCTCTGCCCACTCCCTCCCTGCGCAGAAGACTTCCGCGCAGGGAGAGTAGGAGGAGACTGGGCGTCAAACAACTTCTTTGCTGGAAGAGGTTCAAAAAACGCCTACTGACGGATTCTGCTAGCGACTGAACAGCCACGGAGTGAAGGGCTGTCAGCCAGGACAGGTTAAACCAGGCAACCTGGCCCAGGAGTGGCGGTAACTTACGCACGAGCAACCCCTTATAACCATTACACTGAAGATGCCATGGATTTAACCTGGTGCCTTCTGCGGGCAACGTAGGTCATGCCTCTTTGGATCGGGAACACCGTGCCGTGGTATGGGCTTAGCACTAATTTTAAAACGGTGCAGGGTCAGGGCTGGTGCCAGAGATCAGTATATCTGGGCAGCCACTGAGGTCCCAGTGCCCTCAGATGGGCTGCTGCTAATTCCTTAATTCCACAAAGCAGCAGACCCTGCCACCCACTGACCCCAGCTCTCTTTGAGCAGTGAGCACCAGCCCCATTCTGAAGACAGGACTTTCTCCCGGTGTTCCCTCCTTGGTGCCAAAGAGCACTGGCTGCTTCAAACAAGCATCATTCAGTTGCTCACTCACTCCAGTGATGAGAGGCAGTGCTGCTTGCTTCCCAGCCATGGGAGCACAACCTTATACAGAGTCATGCCATTGATCCAGCCTATGCTGGCTGGTCTTAGCTCTCCAGGGAACTGTGCAGCTTAGGTGAAAGGACACTTTTGCCCTGGACTCCACCGTCTCCAAACTCACCTAAAACCAGCTCTGTCCCATTTTTTGATCCGACTCAGACCTCGTATGGGTGCCCATTTTTCATTTTCGGTAATGGGCAGCTTTAGGTTTATGGTCTAGAAACTTAGCTACTTATTTTAAAAAGTCACAATCTTGAGAACTAGAACTGTTGCCAGAATCTTGAGGACAACAAAGCAAACCACCAGCTGTTTCCGGGTTTTTTCTTGGCTTATCATGTGCAATTTGTCTGCAGGAGAGGAACCATGAACTTGGGTTTGAATGTACAGTGGTACCTCGGGTTACATACGCTTCAGGTTACAAACTCCACTAACCCAGAAATAGTACCTTGGGTTAAGAACTTTGCTTCAGGATGAGAACAGAAATCGTGCTGCGGTGGTGCGGCGGCAGCGAGAGGCCCCATTAGCTAAAGTGGTGCTTCAGGTTAAGAACAGTTTCAGGTTAAGAACGGACCTCTGGAACAAATTAAGTACTTAACCCGAGGTACCACTGCAATGTTAAGCCAAATCATGACTTAGCCCCAGGACCATAAGCTCAGTAGCAGATACAGGAGGTCTCAGGTACAATCCCTGAATCTACGGGCAGGGCTGGGAGAGGCTCTTGCAGGAAGCTTACATCTCTGTCTCCCTCCGGCAGGAGCCCAGGGCACCAAACACTTCAACACAACAAGCAAAAACATTATCTTGACCAGTGATCTCAGGCTTACCAGGAACAGCGCCTTACAGCCATAAAATGCCTGGGTAAACCGGAATGTTTTAAAATTCCTCCTGAAAGTAAATAAGGAGGGAGAAGGACGCAGCTCGCAAGCAAGCTGTCATGGGTGAATGCCAACTGGGCTGCTGCCAGTGTAGGCATAGAATCACAGAACTGTAGAGTTTGGAAGAGACCCCTAGGGTCATCTAGTCCAACCCCCTGCAGTGCAGGAATACATTGCAGGCAGTGCTGAACCAATGGTCTGAGTAAGGCATCTTAGTCTATTCCCAGGCAGTGTAGCAGCAGGGCTGAGGGAGGAGTGCAGTGGCCCCGAACTTCTCTTTGCGAAGCCGCATGTTTGTTTGTGCTAAGCCCTGGTTTGGCTTAGGGCTACATGCAAACTAGAACACTGAAGGAAGACTTTCTGCACATGCTCTGGAGCCTCTTTGTTATTAGCACATCAGAACTGATGTCTTGGCATTAAATATGCCATGCCCTGGTAAAGGTACCACAGGTCGGACCACAGTTCCCCTGACAGCTTCTCTTTATTAAGCACTGTATGAGCAGGAAATATCTATCTCTGTTGCGACTTTGAGGCAGGAGGGACTGTGAAATGTTCTTCATAAAGATAAAGGTGGTGCAGCTGGCGTGTTTGGGCATGCAGAGTCCGCAAGGGTGTGTTGACAGATGCCTCCCTGCTCTTTTTCATCAAACATGGATTAATCTTCCTTCTTGCTATAGAGGCGTAACTCCTCCCTGGCCTTGTTCAATACCATGCTTCTGCTGTTGAATAAGAGCTGCAACAAGCTTAATCCAGATCCTGTCAAAGTGCTAGTCTTTCTCAGAATAGGCCCCTTGAAATGGTCAGAGATGACGTAGCTTGTGCCTGTTGAATTCAGGGGTCTGTTCTAAGTAGAGGCTCTTTGGGAGTAACCCTAAATCAGGGATCCCCAACCTGGAACTCTTCACATGTTGTTGGACTTCCTCTCCCATCTGCCCCAGCCAGCAGATTGAGTGGCTATAGGAGCTGTCGTGGCAGCAACACGTGGACGGCCACAGCTTCCCCATCCATTCTCGAAGGAAACATCTGCAGTGCTCATTTAAAGCAGGGAACTATTGGAGTTGTAGCTCTGTGAAAGGAATAGGGGTCTCCTAACAACTCTCAGCACCCTGAAAAGACTATTGTTTTGTTGGCATCTGTCTGTCTGAGCAAGATGTTTGGCACCAGCTGGGTTTTTAATTTGTATCCCAGAGCAAAAGGAAGTCTCTCTCTCTCTCTCTCTCTCTCTCTCTCTCTCTCTGTGTGTGTGTGTGTGTGTGTGTGTGCTCCTTCCTGAAATGTCCCTGTGTTGGGCAAACTACACATCCTGTCCCATCTCTTAATTCCCTACCTTCACCTCAGGAGATTTACTATAGGCTATTAGGCACATGCGTGGCGCTGTGGGTTAAACCGCAGAGCCTAGCACTTGCTGATCAGAAGGTCGGTGGTTCGAATCCCCGTGACGGGGTGAGCTCCTGTTGCTTGGTCCCTGCTCCTGCCAACCTAGCAGTTAGAAAGCACGTCAAAGTGCAAGTAGATAAATAGGTACCACTCCAGCGGGAAGGTAAACGGCGTTTCCGTGCGCTGCTCTGGTTCGCCAGAAGCAGCTTAGTCCTGCTGGCCACATGACCCGGAAGCTGTACGCCGGCTCCCTCGGCCAAGAAAGCGAGATGAGCGCCGCAACCCCAGAGTCGTCCACAACTGGACCTAATGGTCAGGGGTCCCTTTACCTTTACCTATATTACACACTTGAGCAGGTCAGTTCCTTCTCTACCTTATTTTGTCACTTCCCCTATTTTGTTTTGAAACTGATGTGCACTCAGCTGCCCAGGTTTGCTATTAGGGTACGATTTGCCTCCTGCCTATTTCCCTTTTGCTACCTGATGCCTGATTGATACACAAAACCGGCTTAGCTGACTCTGAGTCAGAGCCTCCCTGCTGCCGTAAGAAACTCCCAAGCGTTCCCTGCCTCTCTCTCCTGCTTCCTTAGTCAGCAGAACAGTTCTGGTGGGTGCAGCGCTGAGCCCCAACTGCGGGGACCCCACACTTCGAGACCTGGTGGCAAAGCCAGAAAAATGTAGGATGTGAGGTGGACCCAAGGAGGAGCGAAGCCAGAGAGGTCTCTTGCTGAAAACTGGCTGTTGTCACATCTCTGTCATTTTCTTGTCACAGAGTTCCCACCCTTAACAAACAGCTCCCTGGACTCTTTTGGGTCAGGGGGGGGGAATGTATGGTGTGCGTGTCTCCTGGGTCTGACCCAATGCTTCTGTATCAGCACATCAACTGAGACTATGTGAATATTAGCCGCTGATGATATTTTGGGAGGGATGCATTTTCTAAAGAAAGATTTTCACTGACTTTCTGAACGTTGCGGTTATAAATCAGATTATATTTTGCCAAGCTTCTGCACACTCAAATTAAAACCAACAGATACTGGATTCTACGTTGTTTTTGTGTGACTTCAGAGAGCTTGTTTCATACATTCCTCGACATTAGTTGGTCCAAGTACTGTGGTTGTCCTTAATTGCTCTGAGTTTCTAACTGTTTGCGGCTATCTTATTTGTTTGTTAATTTCTTATCCCAGCTTTCCACTAACATTTATTTATATAAAGCATTTAACTCTCTCTCTAGAGAGAGTGTATGCCAATAAAATCACACATTAAAAATGAATTGACGTAATATTTATCAAAATATAAATAAAATCAGCATTTTAAATTTGTTCACACACACACACAGATACACACACACATTATTTGTCTGGTTAGGCTTGCCTAAATATATTTTTTTAGCAGGCACCACAGATATGTGTGACTAATATCAATGGGCGGGGAGTTCCAGAGGACAACTGCTGCCAAAATGAAGGATCAGTTCTTTGCAGTACTTTGCTCAAGGTGGCTAACACTTTTATAAGAAAGTGCTTCCCCAAACAGGACATAGTTAAACTATGGAGTCCACCCCCCCCCCGCCACAGAGGCTAGTGATGGTCACCGACTGGGAAGGCTATAAAAAGCATTAGACAAATTCATGATAAGGATCTCTGTGGCTACCAGCCATGATGGCTAGATTCTACTTAACACAGTTGGAGGCAGTATTCTGTCTTACATGCAGGATTCTGCTTGGCTACTGAGAGAACAGGATTCTGTTAACTTCATCTGCCATTCTTCTCTAATAGGAAGAATGACTGGAAGAGTCAGAAATCAGGAAGACCAAAATTTTAACAAGGAATGGGGGGAAATTGTAACTGATTATTGTAAACAGTTAAAATCGTTAGTAGGATTAGAATATCACTTGTAGTTGAAGGCTGAATTCTGGACGTAATGGAAGAGGTAAAGGGTTTCGAGTATCAGAAAAGATGCGGGAGGAACTGATTATTAATAGGACCCACCTGGGAGAGGATGGAAGTCCAGGAGATTCCTAGGAATCTTGTTTTCATTATTTATGTCTGATACATCTCTGTAAAATTTTAAGTTGAAAAAACCAAATAAATAAATTTTAAAAAATAAAGAAAAAAGATCAGGATTCTGGGCTGCGTGAGCCGCTGTCCTGAGCCAGCAGGGCTCTTCTCATGTTCTGCACCAATAACCATCACGCAATGAAATGCAACAAAACAGCACCAAGTCAGGTAAAGCTAGGGTTACCAGATGTCCCCAGTTCCTGGGGACAGTCCCCGGATTTGCAAATCTGTCCCTGGGAAACGTGGCAGCGGCAGCCTCAGCAGTCAGCCTGGTAGCGCACTTGGCCCTGGCTGGTTTCAGGAGCTGCTCGCTGCCGTGGCGCCCGCCATTTTTCCACTCCGGAAGTCCCCATATAATGTGCGCATATGACAGCCGCTGCTGACACCACTGCCGAAGGGGAACTGGGGACGTCCGGTGGTACAGATCTCCTGCCCCCTTCCCCCTTTGTTTTGACTGCTCGGGGGAGGCTCGGGAGTTGCGGGTGGCCGTTGCCCAGTTTTTTAAAAACTCTGTGCATTTATGTTTCACAGGGTGCAAAAGAAGGGCTTTGCACCTTTATACAATATGCATGTGTGCTTGGGCCCGGGGTCTTTTGCCTCGCCATCCCCACTACTGACTCCCTGTTGCTACTCAGCTTCAAAAGAAAGTGTGACTGAATTCATTGAAAAAAAATTTGGTAACCATAGCTTCAGTCCAAATAATGCAAACAGCTTGTTAAAAAAGTCAGATTCGGCATTTTTGTCAGTCTGCTGATGGTCCGAAAGCCTGTCTAAACGAAACTACCTTTGCTTGCTGGCAGAAGGTAATCAGTCTCCCTTGGCATGGTTTCTAGAGTCTGGGAGAAGCCGCCAAGAAGTCCCTCTACTGGTAGTTACTAAAAGCCAAGCTGTGTTGGAAAGGTCACATGGTGCAGTGCAGTAAAACCGTCAATACCATTTTGCCATTTATCGAAATATATAGCGCAGCTGCATTTGAAAGGTTCAGAAAAGGGCAACCCAAATGATTTGGAGGGTGGAGCCGCTCCCCCTTACCAGGGAAGGCTGCAGCGTTTGAGAGGTGGCATGGTAGAAGTTTGTAAAATAATGTGTGGCACGGAGAAACGTTAGAACCCGTGGGCGTCCCATGAACCTGAAAGTTGGAAGACTCAAGACAGATAAAAGAAAGAAAGAAAGCTGTTCTTCAGTCAGCGCATAGTTAAACTATGGAACTTGCTCCGACAGGGTGGCAGTGATGGCCCCAACTTAGATGGCTTTCAAAGAGCCTTGGACAAATTCATGGAAGAATTTGATGATGTCATTGGCTGCTAGCTCTTCCTCCATGGTCCGAGGCAGGGGTCAGCAAACTTTTTCAGCAGGGGGCCGGTCCACTGTCCCTCAGACCTTGTGGGGGGCCAGACTATATTTTTTTTGGGGGGGGAATGAATGAATTCCTATGCCCCACAAATAACCCAGAGATGCATTTTAAATAAAAGCACGCATTCTACTCATGTAAAAACACACTGATTTCTGGACCATCCGCGGGCCGGATTGAGAAGGCGATTGGGCCGGATCCGTCTCCCGGACCTTAGTTTGCCTACCTAGGGTCTGAGGCATGGATGCTTCTGAATACCAGTTGATGGAAGCTATGGGAGCAGTAAGAGCTCTAGTGCTCATGTGCCACTTTCAGGTTTCCCAAAGGCATCTGCTTGTCTACTGTGAAACCAGAATGCTGGACTGGGTGGGCCATTGGCCTGATCCAGCCTGCTCTCCTTACCGCGCATATGCTTTCCTGGGCACCAGATGTGTTTGCGCTAGCAGAATTATTTAAGTGGATATCACTTATATTGTCATTATCATCATCATTTTTGCTGTTGTTGTGTTTGTGGAAATTCAGTGCGTGTAACACGCCATGAACATTTCTAGGAGAGGGGATCTGGTGCATGGACGGTAAACATATAAAGTTCAGTCTCCAGAAGCAAAGTATAAACGTGGGATAATATGGAGCAAGTGCTTGCCTGGCTGCCCCCCCCCCCCCGCCTGATCGTTGTGGTTGCCATAGAGAAACTCAGCTTCCTGGCCCTGGGGTTGTGAAGGTGGTTTCTCCCACACTAGGAACTGGGGGGGGGGGCTGCATTCTTAAGAGCATGAAAACAGTCGTATGGTCTGATGTCACATCATCACAGAGATGAGGGATACACAAAACGCAAACACTTCACTGTCTTTCCTTGGAGGGAATTAATGAGCTGCGCCTTTCCTCCCTCTAAACGGTAACTCACGGCGCATCTTTTTACCTTTCTGTGAGACATTTGGCTTTTATGTTTCTTCATGTGGAAAATGACATTTTGCTGTTTTCTTTTAGAACATGTGTGTGCGACCTTTTCTCTCTCTTGCCTCTTTAAAAAGTAAAAGGTCATTACTGCAGCTATTATTTATTGAGCTACCTGAGGCATTTCTCTTTATATGTGACGAACTTTGGGAGGGGTGGGTGGGTTGCGTGTCAGCCAAAAGTGCAAAATGCAGCCAGAGTGAAGTGAAGAGCCCTACACATGTTTTTAAGAACAGAATGCATTTTTTATAGTTCTGTTTGGCACGTGAATCCAAACCCCGTGCATTTTTGCTCCTTGCCCAAACTCTTGCATGTGCACATCTTGCGCCCATGCCCTGGCTTCATATCCCAGCAGAAGAGGTGTTATTAGAAATATGCCCCTCGATAGCAGTGCCACCTGGATGATGCCCACTTGCCCCTCAAACCTGGGACTGCATTACATGCTATAGATTTAAAACACACACACCCAATTTTTTTTTATTGTGGGAACTGTAGTTTATCTCTCACAGAGCTATAGTTCCCAGCACCCTTCACAAACCGCAGTCCTAAATGTCCTTCCAAATACTGTTTCCTGCCACTGTTGTAAACAAAAATTGCCCTTTTCCCTTATGGGGTATCCAAGAGCCCATATAGAGTCCTTACATAGGTTCCCTATTGGTAGGAGAAAATAAGAGAGGCCAACCACAGAATATTTAGAAGCAAAGCAGCTAGTAAGCCCTTTATTGATCTGTTGCAACAGGGTGCTCCCCTCACACGCAGGAAAGGAGGAGGACCCAGAAAAATGGTGTGCAAGGCCTTATAAAGACTTTTGAAATTGCCACCCTGTAGATCAAGCCCACCCCCAGAAACATCATACATACATCACAGAAGGGGTATAACCTAAGACCACCACTCAGATACATCACACCTACATCACAAAAAAGGCGGTCTAAAACAGAACAACCCTGGTGGATTCCTGACTGCCTGCCTTTTGAGGAGGAAATGCAGTTCCCAAGCCTAGACCTGATAGCTTGGGAAGAGATCAGCAAGCGGCCAGGGATCTTTTCTTCACTTCCTCCTTCCGTGCCTTGAATGAGCTGGAGGCTGACTCACCCAAAGGAGCCTGCCGGGGCAGCTCCTGGGACAGAGTTGTGCAAGCACAGGCCTTTCTTTTTTGCCGCCCTCCCTGTTTCAGTCACCTCTGCTCTCCCTCGCCCCTGCCATGAGGTGCCTGCAGACCTTCTCAGAGGAATCTTGGTTCTCCAGCGACCGAGATTAGTGGCTGGGGCCCCCCGAGTGGGTGTGGATGAGTAATGTGGCTTTTGTGGTCTATGCTCTGGCTGCTCCGTCTTTCCCACACGAAGGAGGAGGAATCGTTGCTCGGCAGAGACGGGCAGGCACGGCACTAGGCCTCTTCCCGGCGTCTAAGGGCACACATTTGAGGAGCAAGCGAGTCTGCCTCCCATGGGAGGAGGATGCAAAGCAGTAGCAGATGTGGGGGCCCCACATGGCGGGGAGACCTCAGAGGTGGACGAGACATGAGATCATCGTCTGGCTTTCCCCAACCCCAGCTCTATGGCCACATGTGCACCGTGCGTTTAAAGTGCTGTGATAACACTTTCAAAAGCCTTGAAAGAGTTGTAGGAGACCCCTGTTCCCTCTTAAAGGTAAAGGGACCCCTGACCATTAGGTCCAGTCGTGACCGACTCTGGGGTTGCGGTGCTCATCTCGCTTTATTGGCCGAGGGAGCTGGCGTACAGCTTCCGGGTCATGTGGCCAGCATGACTAAGCCGCTTCCGGCGAACCAGAGCAGCGCATGGAAACGCCATTTACCTTCCCGCCAGAGTGGTACCTATTTATCTACTTGCACTTTGACATGCTTTTGAACTGCTAGGTTGGCAGGAGCAGGGACTGAACAATGGGAGCTCACCCCGTCGCGGGGATTCGAACCACCAACCTTCTGATCAGCAAGCCCTAGGCTCTGTGGTTTAACCCACAGCGCCACCCGCGTCCCTCTTAGAGAGCTGCAATTCCCAGAGTTCCCTGTGAAGAGGAATGATGGTTAAACCATTCTGGACACTGGACCTTTTCCTACCACCACTTTTGGGTAAATGTGTCCATAGGAACTGGAGGGGTGGGGTGGGTAAAGTGAGCACGAGACTGAGCAACGCAGCCGGGTGGGTGGGGTATATAAATAATAAAATTAGTAATCCCAGGGTTGTGGGTTTTAGCCCCACTTGAGGCAAAAGACTCTTGCATTGCAAGGGGTTGGACTTTTTGACCCACGTGGTCCCTTCCAACCCCACAATTCTGTTCTGTGAAAAGATCACGAGTGCCGATTGCTCATCCAGCAGGCAACTTGCCATTTAGCAGCAGCACCTTTTGGACAGAGGAACCGTTCCAAGAAATCTGCTCACAGAGTTCACATTTGGTTGTTGTTCCTCTGCACCGTCAGCACTGGGAGCTGTAGCCAGTGACACAAGTTCCCAAGCAGGGACGTATTTGGGGCAAGCCCTGTGCAAAATTCACTACCCTTAAATTGCATCTGGAATTCACTGCCCAAGGCGAGGCCTTCAAGTGCACCTCGTAATGGGTGGTAACGTCTCGTGATGGTAATAACTAAAAGGAGCTTTTTAGCTCCTGCCAAAAATCTCATTTTGTTTGGCCCCAAGCAGGAGAGAACTGAGCTGGAAACACATGGACAGACCCACAGGCACATCCTGTGAAGTCTTCCTCCACCTTCCATGAAAGGCCTGCCAGGAGGATGAGGCTGGTCATCTTTCACCCTTGTTTTCTATCTTAAGTTGGTCCTGTAGTCGGTCTTCCTCGCCTTCCCAGATGGCAGTGGGACTGCAACTCCCATCAGCCCCAGCCAGTATGTCCAGCACTGAGGGATAATGGGAGTTGTAGTCCAAAATGTCTAGAGGACACCAAGATGGGGGAAAGACTGGCCTAGTTTTTGATTAATATTACAAGGTTTATTTGCAATGAGCAATCCCATTCAGATGCTTTCCACATACAGTAAAATGGGAGGAGAATGTGTACATAATCTGGCTCTGCCCCTTCTGTTGTTCTCCCTCCAGCCATCCACATGTTCTACTGCAAACAAGGAGTGGGCTTGCTGCAGCCTTGCCCAAGCTGGTGTCTGCCATATGCCTTGGACTAAGGCTCCCATCCGCCACAGCCAGCATAGGCAGCGTACTCAGGGATGATGATTGGGGGGGGGGGGGTTGTTATCCAAAACATCTGGAGAGCATCGCACTGGGGAAGGCTGGCTTGCTGTACATGTGGAAGGCTGTGAATTCTGCTGGATCATAGTATAGAATTGCAGAGAGTCTCCAGAAGTGCAGCCGACATTTCCCCCTTGCAGACATTTTCTCTCTGGTGCAGCAGAAGAGGCAGATCTTGCTAGTGGATTCCTGCTCTCCCCTTCCTAAATCTAGTAATATGCAAACGTCTTTCAATTCCTGTGCGGACTGGTTACTGTTTGTTGCTGTTTCTAAACTGTTAATGTCATTAAGGATTTGCTGTATAAAGGCTGGTTGCAATCGAATTGATTGTCATGTAGTGGTCTCCTGACAGGTGCCGTAATGCCTGCCAATTCATTTGTGGGTCTTATGGAAGGTGCTTGCCCTAGTGTTTAAAGCCCTAAATGACTTAGACCCCCAAAAGCCTCCCTTCCCAGCCGAAGCTCCGAAGTTGTTGGCCAGGAGGGGTTTTTCTTTGGCTCAGCCTCTAAGTTGTGCAACTCCCTCCCCAGAGAGGTGTGCCTGGCACCTTCACTGTGCAGTTTTCATTATATGTTGAAGATGCACCTCTTGACCCTGGCCTTGGACAGGTGGGCTGTATATTTTTAGGACTCTCTCTGTTCTTGTGATTGCAATTTGTCTTGAAATGCTTTTGGTGTGCTTTAAATCGTTAACATTGGGTAAATGGTGGCGGGGAAATAAAAAATACCGGTAATTATCGTTGTCATTTTATTTTGTATATGAGATCCAGACGGGATTGATTCTGAGTTTGAGCATGAGCTCTGTGATTCAGCACATGTATTGTATGACAAAGATCCCAGGTTCAATCTCTCTAGTATCTATATCCAAACAGATCTTGTGGCACAGGGCTGGGGCAGATCTACAATAAAACTAAGAAAGCTTAAACTTCTGGGCCCCTAATCCCAGAGGGGCCCCTGAAACCACATAGCTTAAAAATTTGGGGTCTAGTAGACCCATGGGATGCTGGTGGCGCTGTGGGTTAAACCACAGAGCCTAGGGCTTGCCAATCAGAAGGTTGGCGGTTCGAATCCCCGTGACGGGGTGAGCTCCCGTTGCTCGGTCCCTGCTCCTGCCAGCCTAGCGGTTCAAAAGCACGTCAAAGTGCAAGTAGATAAATAGATACCACTCCGGCGGGAAGGTAAACGGCATTTCCGTGCGCTGCTCTGGTTCGCCAGAAGCGGCTTAGTCATGCTGGCCACATGACCCAGAAGCTGTACGCCGGCTCCCTCGGTCAATAAAGCAAGATGAGCACCGCAACCCCAGAGTCGGCCACGACTGGACCTAATTGTCAGGGGTCCCTTTACCTTTACCTTTACCTTAGACCCAGATACAATGGTACGACTCAAATTGATTAATTTTTTGTTGTACATGTTTCAAGAATCCCAAAGTTTAAGAGTCAGTAGCACAGATGTTGTACAGGTGTGGTGATCTGTCGTGGAACAACTCCAGTGAAGAAGATAACAGTGGTTACCTGGACCTCATTGCCAGTTACAAAGGGCCCTCCAGGACAATTCAAGCTTCAGGGCCACTGGCTGGGGCTGATGAGAGGCCTGGCCAGGTGAGCCAATGGTCTGATTTAATATAAGGCCAACTTGAATTTAAGCATACAGTGGTACATTGGTTCTTAAACTTAATCTGTTCCGGAAGTCTGTTCCAAAACCAAAGTGTTCCAAAACCAAGGCGCGTTTTCCCATAGAAAGTAATGCAAAACGGATTAATCTGTTCCAGGCTTTTAAAAACAACTCCTAAAACAGCAATTTAACATGAATTTTACCATCTAACGAGACCACTGATCCATAAAATGAAAGCAATAATCAATGTACTGTACTATAAAATAAATAAGACAGTATTGTAAATGATAAAAATTAAATTAATTTTTTTTCTTACTTGCACGGATGATAGCCATTGTTTGGATGGAGGGCTTTATCCATTTCTGCAGCCGCACAAACAATCAATCAGTAGCTGAATTGGGTTCCACACAGTCACAAAAACAAATTAATTGAAAGAGCCTCAAAAACAGAAACGCAAAATAAATAGCAAAAACAAAAGCGCCAAACTTAATCAGTTCCGGAAGTCCGTTTGACTCCCGAAATGTTTAAAAACCAAGACACAGCTTCTGATTGGTGCAGGTGCCCCAGAAACAATAGCTGACAGCCACATCGGATGTTCGGCTTCCGAAAAACCTTTGAAAACCGGAACACTTACTTCTGGGTTTTCGGAGTTTGAGGACCAAAGCATTTGAGAACCAGGCGTTTGAGAACCAAGGTACCACTCTATACTGTCAGCTACAGGCAACAATAATTTGCTTGTAGGTGAGTGAGTGAATGAGCGAACGAGCAAGCTGCTGGAGGAGGTGTGGACCCTCTGTGACAGGGTGGAAACCAAGAGGGAAGCCCCCTTAGCCAGCATAAGAAAAGCAGGCTGCTGCAAGGAGGACAGAACTCCACACCTCTCTTTTGCCAGCCCACAACAGGTTAGTGTTTTGTTTTGTTTTGCAAGCGAAAAACTTTTGTGGACTTAACTTACTTGCAAGGCCACAAGGCAGTTTCATAATATGCTGAGATAAGGTTAGCAGATGTAGCAGCAGCAGCAGCAGCAAAAACCAAACTTTTTGTGGTGATGTGTGGAAACCTTAACACTGCGCATGATGTCAGCAGCTGCACAGAACTGGTCAGTGTGGGCAAGTAGCCAGGATACACAGAAATGGCCAGTGTGTTCTGCTCTGAGAAGCATGTGGCTTGGTCAGGATAAGTGGCCAGGCTGTGTGTGTGTGTGTGTGTACCCACACCTGACACCTGTATATACCTGCCTATTCACTGCAGTCATCTTCAGGGCCCTCCTTGTTCCCAGGGTTCTCTATGGCAGTGAAATGCGCTGCCCAGTGAAGGTAGACAGGCTCCAACATTGTACACTTTTGTCGGATGCTAGAGGCTTTTAATTTTTTTAAACAGGTTTCCCCAGAAGAATGAGTTGATTTGTGGGAAGCATCTGATTTCCTTTTTGAGAACTGTTTCATCTATTGTTATGTGTTCCATTTTAATTTTGTACAGCAGCACAGTGTTTTGCGATGTTTAGTGCTTTTCAAATATTCCGGATAAAGTAACAGAAGCAGAAGGTGAGGTTACTTCTACTTTGCTGACTCGCTTGCCAATCTAAGGCAGGGCACAGGTTTGTTGCGAATGGCATGCCCATGTCCTGATCTTGCACATGGAAGGATCTCTTTCCTCTCAAGAGGTGATCCAGCCCTTTTAGTATTTCTCTTCTTAATCTGGCCTTCTGGGATGCCCTTACAAACCCTGTGTGCCAGCCTGTGATTTCACTGTTAGGCTCTGGCCTTGGGTACTTCCGTTGGCCAAGGATGTTGTGTTGGCCTTTGCTTCTGGAAAGATAGCCAACTCCAGGCTGGAGGGAGAACTGGTTGCAGAGGAAGGCAAAGAGGAAGGCTCTTTGGACCAGAGGTTGGGAAACCCTTGGGACCTCCAGATGTTGCTGGGGTATACAACTCCCATCTTCCTTGGCCATTGGTTGTGTTGTCTGGGACTGATGGGAGTTGGGAGTCCTATGACATCTGGAACACTCACACAGCTTCTTCATTTCTGCTGTAGATGCTCTGATGTGTATCAAAAGCATGTTGAGTTGCAAGGAAGATTTTAAAACTCTGGCTTGGCATAGCTTGCAGAGCAGGACAGGCAGGTGGGACTGATCCATAATAATCCAAAGTCCTTTCCTTTTGCCCAGTGTTACAGCACTGTTTCCTCTTTTCTTACTTCTTCAGTGAAATCACAACCTATTAAGCAGTCTCAGCTGAAAAGAGAGGGGGGGGGAGAGGAAATCCCGACTTGCCTTCTACCATTATGCATCCTGCCAAATTAGCTGTGACACTGATTGCTGCCGATATCGCAGCTCTATCACTTGGAGGGTAGCCAAGGGACTTCCTCACGCTATCATTTGGTCCAGGACAGGCAAATTTGGGCGTCAGCACTGACGTGGCCAGCAGGCCATTGACATGGGCCATTAACCTGACCTGCTCCAAGGCACAGTGGAGAGACGTAAAGGCAGCCAAACACAGACGCCACTTTACCTTTTTCCAGCTTCCCCACCTGCCCTCTGCTTGTTACCCAATAATAACAAATCTTTTGAAATGTGGCTGATATGTCCCCATCCTCGTGAGTTTCCTCTTCTTGCAGGGCGAAGCGACACAGGATGAGAGAGATCCGTGATCAGTCTCTCCCAACATTTCTTTATTCATTTACTCTTTCCTTAGTGGACAAAAATAGCACTTTGGGGTCTGAGGGTGGGGACAGCAAATCTGATTTGAAAATAAAAGCTGTTTTTCTTTCTTTCAAAAAACTCCCAAACCTTCTACCAGTATCCTTTTCCTTTGCTGCTTTTGAGTGAAAAAGAAAACAGAAAAACTGTTACGTATCATTTCTGTTACATGAAATGGGAGTTGAAAGCTATTAAAGAGAATCCAAGTCTGGGGCCCCATGAATGAACCAAGTTAGCTCAGATGTCCTTTTGGGAGACAATTCTAGAATGCATGTTTTACCTCTCTGTTGCCCACACAAACTTTACGTTTGCACAACTGTTCCTTTAGTCTTCCATCACACTAAACCAGGGCCTAACACTTGGTGCACAATCCGGAAGGAGCTGCCCCCTCACTCACTCTCCCTGCTACCCTCTCCTTCTCTTCTTCCCATGCAGCCTGGAGAAGGACTTTGACAGAGTTTTACTTTCACGTATCCGCAAACATGGCTTGCTTTTTCATATGTTCCGGAGCCTGTGGTTTAAAGCGAGCTCTGGCGGGTTTAACAAGCTAGCTTCAAAACCCATGGCTTGAGGCTGGTTCAAAACAAATGTTGCTCAGGTTTCTAAACAAGCCCATTTTAAACCATGGTCTCCGGTTTGTAGGCAATGTTACGTTGAAGGCTCGTAGAAACAGATTGTCCATTTGCATGAATTGTTGCTGTTTCGCAGCGGTCTATGCTAGGCTGTGAATTTCCTGTGTGAGGTTGCCTAATCCCATGGCTATTTCAGTGGAACTTCCATCTAAGAAAGTCTGGAAAGCCTTCTGGTCATGTCTTTGGAGTATCATAAACTGCCTCATAACAGATTATGTTGTTGTTGTTGTTTAGTCGTTTAGTCGTGTCCGACTCTTCGTGACCCCATGGACCAGAGCACGCCAGGCACTCCTGTCTTCCACTGCTTCCTGCAGCTTGGTCAAACTCATGTTCGTGGCTTCGAGAACACTGTCCAACCATCTCGTCTTCTGTCATCCCCTTCTCCTTGTGCCCTCCATCTTTCCCAACATCAGGGTCTTTTCCAGGGAGTCTTCTCTTCTCATGAGGTGGCCAAAGTATTGGAGCCTCAGCTTCACGATCTGTCCTTCCAGTGAGCACTCAGAGCTGATTTCCTTAATAATGGATAGGTTTAATCTTCTTGCAGTCCATGGGACTCTCAAGAGTCTCCTCCAGCACCATAATTCAAAAGCATCAATTCTTCGGCGATCAGCCTTCTTTATGGTCCAGCTCTCACTTCCATACATCACCACTGGGAAAACCATAGCTTTAACTATATGGACCTTTGTTGGCAAGGTGATGTCTCTCATAACAGATTATAGACCAGATTAAGTCAGCTCAATGGCTCCCCCCTGTAGCCCCCTCCTGAGCTCCCCAAAATTTGCTTTGGATAGTTGGGAGAACCTCCAGAAAAGTGTGTGGGGTGTTTTATCTGGCAAGCAGAAATGCTTGCACTGAAGAACATAAGAGTGTGACATTGAATTCTTGCCTATTTGTTTGTACAGTGGTACTTTGATTCTTGAACTTAATCCGTTCCGGGAGTCTGTTCGACTCCGGAAACCATTTGAAAACCAAGGCACAGCTTCTGATTGGCTGCAGACCTTCCTGCCCTCAAGCAGAAGCCGCGTCGGATGTTCAGCTTCGGAAAAATGTTTGCAGACCAGAACACTTACTTCCAGGTTTGCGGCTCTCGGGAGCCGATTTGTTCGACAACTAAGCCGTTTGAGAACCAAGGTACCACTGTACAGCTCTACAGCAGCACTACAGTTTCCTGGATTTTTAGGGGGAAAGAAATGTGCATGAAATAAAATGGATGCCACCACAGTTTCCTAAATTCCTGGATTGTTCTTTACGCTGACCTTGTGTTAACTTTCAGAGGCTGCAAGTTGAGTGGAAATGCAACAGCCCCCTTCATCCCATGAATGTCTAACCAGCGGTCAGCAAACTTTTTCAGCAGGGGGCCGGTTCACTGTCCCTCAGACCTTGTGGGGGGCTCGACTATATTTTTGGGGGGGAAATGAACAAATTCCTATGCCCCACAAATAACCCAGAGATGCATTTTTTAAAAAAAGCACATATTCTACTCATGTAAAAACACGCTGATTCCTGGACCATCCATGGACTGGATTGAGAAGGCGATTGGGCCACATCCGGCCCCCGGGCCTTAGTATGCCTACCCATGGTCTAAGCCCCTTCCCAGTATGTCATTCTTGTGTTCACCACCTCCTCCCCATGGAATGGAACAAATTTGCAAGTCCTGTGTTGTTCTAAAAACGCTGCATGCTTAAAATCAAAATAAGAGGAGGAAAGGGCGAGTGGGCCTGGCAAAGTCCACCCATGCCCACCCTTTTCCCATTTAAAAAAAAAATCAATTTAAAACATATGGAAGAATGTCGTTTTATTAGAACACCAGACGTCTGCATTCTTATCGAGGCTCTGTGCTTACGACAGAAATGAGGTATGAATAGGCCTTAATAAGATCCTTATCGCGCTTCCATTAAGATCCAGGCTAGGAAGGGGCCTTGAGGGTTTTGCATTTGCATGGGGCGGGGGAGACTGGGGGAAGAGGACATCTCTGAAAAGTTGGCACACACAAGCCCTGCTATTGTTGCAAGTTAGGAAAAAGGAAACCCAAAAGCCCATTTAGCAACCTCATGGTGCGTAAGTCGAGTCGAAAGCCAAAGGCGCAGATTTCCCAGCCAAATGTTTTAGCTCACATGTGCCATGAAGTTCCCTATCAGTTCCGCAAATATGAAAATGCAAGTGACTTGTGGCCTCTGAGCTCTGCTGGCTGTTCTGTTGTTGCTGCAAGTGGACGCAAACCAGTAATATTCAATCTCACGTGGTCCCAACAGCAATGTAGGACCCACTTCTGATTTCTAGGTGTGCTACATGGGCCAGGTTGTTGTTTTTCTCTCCTTCTCAGTTTAAGGCAGGGGTGGGGAATCTTGTGGCTCTCCAGATGTTGTTGGACATCTTCCATCAGCCGTAGGAGATGGAGCCTTATGGCAGGGAATGATGGGAGTTGTAGTCCAACAATTTCTGGTGGACCATAGTTTTCGAGGCAAACTTAGGCAGAGAGCCTAGATTTTTAATTGCAGCAAGGTGGGAGGTTTTTTTAAAACCAACCAACCAACCAACCAACCAACCAACCAAGAGTTGCTTATAAGGCTAGGATGAAAAAGCAGCGGCAACCAATGTATTTTTTGCTACATAATAACTACTGATAGAGGGATTGTGCCTTCTTATTGCATCTGGCCACTCTGTTTTCTTTTTCAAGCATGTACAGTGGTACCTTGGTTTGCATATGTCTTGGTTTGCATACGTTTTGGATTACAAACACGTCAAACCCGGAAGTGTGTTTTCCAGTTTGCAACCTTTTTTTGGATTACAACCGATTTTTTTGGGATTACGGACATTTTTTGGGGGGAGGCCCCATTGGCGAAAGTGCGCCTTGAGTTACAACCTGTTTTGGTTTACAAACAGACCTCTGGAACGGATTATGGTTGTAAACCAAGATACCACTGTACTGAGAAATGTGTCTTCAGTGCTAGAGACAGGCACCTTTTGGGCTGAGCTTTCTTTTGAGTCCATATTTGTTGACTGCAGCATTCCAGCTATCTCCGGGAAATTCTGGACGTATGGCAACCCTGGGTACACATGGCACCAATTATTTGTCAAAATTACAAATACCCAAATACAGACGGTCATTTATCCTCGCTAGATTCAACGTGCTGCCATCTGCCTTATTGCAGGGCAGATTCGAGGGTAAGCCATACGTGGAATGCCCCTGCGGCTTGATGGAGGTAGAAACTGTCTCTCATGTCTTGTTACGCTGCCATTTCTACAGGGATACACGCTCTGTATTTATCACTCCTGTTATACAAAAATCTCCAAATGGGTCTGAACGTCAATGTCTAAAACTGCTGGTAGAGGACAAGGATCTAGAGATTACGCTAAGGGTGGCCAAATTCTGTGCGACTGCAAGAAAAGGGAACAAACTGTACTACCAAAATGATTCAGGTTTTAAATGACAATTTTAGGTTATATTTTAGTGATCAAGATTCAATATATATTTTTAACTGCTGCTATATCTGAATTGTCTCTGTTATACCCAGTTGCCATTCAATGTATTCCTGTTGTGTTTTATGATTTTCCTGATATTGTAAGTGAGCCGGAACTGGTCTGTGACCGTAATAATAAAATTCAATTCACATGGCACCATGCCCATGTCATCGCTGTCAGTTGGGCTGTGCCATTCCCCCTCCTCACCATATTTCTCTTGTCTATGAATGAAATAGGCAAAAAAAGACAGCATGCAGATATTTGGCTGCCTCTGTATACCAACATATCTATATGGAGAGACGCATAGCAGTGTATCAGCACACTAGTTTCCAGTCCCTGCCTTTTGAAAGACTGTATACGAAAACACTGAAGGAGTGGAGGGGAAGAGAGAACAACACTGTGCACTGATTTGAAAACACGTCCACCTGTGGTTGCCGACAACATGGCTAGTAGCTGCCACTTTGGATGATGTAATCACACCAAGGTGTGCACAGTTGGAAGCCACTGTGTGCACAAGTGCATCAATTACATGAGGGATGATGCCGTGTGTACATTACCCCCCAAAAGCACCCGCATCCTGTGTTGAACGCACATTTTTGTGCAGTGTGAACATGCCCGTATGCATACACAAAGTGTAGATCCTGCGAGCTTGAGGTCTGCCTGCCTCTACATCAGGGTTTGTGCACTGGGCAATGTCCTCATCAGTTTCTCCATTGAGCACATTCAAACCCCAGGGCAGGCAGGCAGGCAGGCAGGCAGGCAGGCAGGCAGGCAGGCAGGGAAAGCTGAACATGGGAGCCGTTTGGGAGAACGTGGCAGGCAAAAGAGGCTGTCCTTTCCTTCTGATCTGCCTTGATGAGTTAGCAGCAGTTGATTCATACGTGTGGGAGGTTACGGTATAAACCAAGAGCCAGGCGCTGCCGGGGCCTGTGGGGTGGGGGTGGGGAGGAGATGAAGAGGGCAGGTAAAGACCGCAGGAGGAGTGGTCATCAAGAGCAAGATCAGATCCTGCTTTCCCAGCGAATTGTACGAAATGCACTTGGTCACATTTTGGAAGGGTTGCAATTTGTTGCAGACTGCAATTTCTTATCTTTCCCCCTCCTTAGGTGGAGCAGGGAGCTCAGATTGGACCACTTTAAGTGTGCTGATCATTGCTCTCCTCACTATGCTTACCTTCAGCGGCCCACATATTTTGGCTGATGTTAACCGTTGGCCAAAAAAAGGAGTTCTTCTTGCCATGACTCACTCCCACTAGCAGCAGAGGTCTTTCCTAGCTTTGCTAGTGGAGATCTTTTACCGGAGGCACCAAGCAAGGCTTGTGTTAGTCCTTAGTGAGTGCCTGGCACGCTGCTGCCAATAGACCATTGCCCAGCATCAACCTTGAGCCCCGTCTCTCGCAGTGTGGCTACTTGCCAATGCCCCTGCTTGGGGTTAGCAGCTGCTCTGAGAATAGACTGTTAAACTACATGGGCCTTTGGTCTGATCCAACAGGACTGGGCCTGGGCTTTCCTTCTGAGCCCAGGGCTCCGGCAGATACTGATCTGTTTGTCCACCCACCAAAACCCTGCACTCTCTTACCCCTTGCCACCCCTTGCTTCCCTGCCTTCTTTATAGCTACATCCATGCCAGTTTGGTACATGACTGCCTCTAATCAGGCAGAACTGGCAGAGGCCCTGAGAGCAAGACCAGCGGAGGCTGTACAATGCTCTCCTAGACGTATTTACTGAGAAGGGCTGGTTCCAGCTCTGACGCTCAGCCTATTCATGCTGGAGGAAGTGGATTGATTCCAGCAGGAAGTTCATACCCAGTCAATTCCCTAGAGAGCCTGGAGAGGCAAGGGCTCTCCACAAGCTTTGCGAAGGGATTCCGCGGCAGGCGTGAGCGTCGTTTTGCAGAGCAGCGTCTGCTTTGGCGGGGATCTTTCGCTTCCTGTTTTCTTACCTTGACGTCATGGGTCCTTCAATGGCAGCCGGTCAAAGGGAGAGGTTGTTACTGGCCGGCAACCAGCCTTGAGCATTCCTGAGGAGTGCTGATGTCACCTACCCACAGGGATTGCTTCATAAGTGAAGTATTTAGGCCTCGGTGTGAATAAGAGAAGGGGAAAGGAAGAACGATGACGAAAATAGGAAGCTGGCCCATGCAGTGCCACCCACCCACTCCCCTTTCCCTCCAAGCAGTCTCCTCGTCTAGTAAACATAAAAATAATAATTAAAAAGCCCCACCACAAAAATGGTGACATCAACCTGGGTCGGGCATAGCCAGCAGGCAGGTTTTTCCATTTCCTGATCTTTAAAATAAATCAATAAACTAAGGCTGCATACACACCATACATTTAAAGCACACACACCCCACAAAAATTCTGAGAGAACTGTAGTTTACCTCTCAAAGGGGTAAAGGGACCCCTGACCATTAGGTCCAGTCGTGACCGACTCTGGGGTTGCGGCGCTCATCTCGCTTTATTGGCCGAGGGAGCTGGCGTACAGCTTCCGGGTCATGTGGCCAGCATGACCAAACCGCCTCTGGCGAACCAGAGCAGCGCACGGAAACGCCGTTCACCTTCCCGCCGGAGCAGTACCTATTTATCTACTTGCACTTTGACGTGCTTTCGAACTGCTAGGTTGGCAGGAGCAGGGACCGAGCAACAGGAGCTCACCCTGTCGTGGGGATTCGAACCGCTGACCTTCTGATCGGCAAGTCCTAGGCTCTGTGGTTTAACCCACAGTGCCACCCGCGTCCCAGTTTACCTCTTAGAGAGCCACAATTCTTAGCACCCTTAACAAACTACAGCTCCGGTATTCTTGAAGAAAGTTGTTCACTTTATATGTTACGAACATAGGAAGCTGCCTTATACTGAGTCAGACAATTGGCCCATATAGCTCATTATTATCTGCACTGACTGACAGTCACTTTTCAGGCAGGCTTCTCTCTGAGCCCTACTTGGAGACACCGGGAATTGAACCTGGGACCTTGTGCATGGGGAAGCAGATGCTCTTAGACTGAGCTACAGTCTTCCACCCAATGTACGGTGTGCACGCAGCCTATGTAACCCACATGTCTCTCTCTTCCAGGAGGGTTGGGGTTTGTTTGTTTGTTTTTGCAGAGAAGGCCACAGAAATGAGTAATGGGCCCGCTCTCCTGCCACATGGCACGGCTGCCCATGTTTCAGCCACACCTTTCTAGCAACACACATCCAGCTGCTTTGGGCCCTTAAATTTCAGCAGCACCCTGGGTAACGCTAAAATTTGGTGCCCCCCCCCACCTCTCACTCCATTCTACAGCATTGTTGTGGCGCCCCCTGCAGAGTGGCACCCAGATGGACCACACTGGGCATGCTACCCTAAACAGGGCCGTTTTTACCTGGGGACGCAAGGGGTGCGGTGCAAAATGTATACCTACTGTATACCGGTCCCTCTCGATTGGTCGCAGTGAAAAGCTATGGAGGAAAAGTCCCCGCTCCCCTCCTCCGTCGCTCTGTTACTCCATAGCATCAAACAAAAGCAGTTGTTTCCACTGTGTTGTTGTTACAGGTGAGAGCAATCCCGTCAACAACTTTGGCTTCCCCCTCCTGAAAAAGCTCAGCAACTTTGAGTTTGCCCCCCCCCCTCTAAAAAAGGGGGCGCAGGGCAGATCTTTGCACCCCAGCGGCGCATATGCTAAAGATGGCCCTGACCCTAAAACCACCTCTGGCTGGTTGTCCTGGTTGTTATGTACTGAAGTTCTCACCCTGGGCCAGCAGGGGGGTACTGTAGATAGTTCAGGTCCACATATGCAAATAAGGGATCGAAGGTGACGTTCAGTGATTGGATAGTTACAGAAAATGGTTACTGTTGCATTCTAGTGGAGCTCTATATAAGCAGGCTGGCTGAACCCTTCAGTTCAGTTCTGTTCTGGCCTGTGAATAAACAAGAGCTGTTTGAAGAATCGCTGTGTCGTCTGATATGTTCACCCACAACTTAACACTGGTGATGTGGGGAACAGAAAGGAAGGAGCAGGTAATAGGTAAAGAAGGAGAAGGAGAATCGGCAAGGTTCTCCTGAGTTCAGTGGTGCAACATCTATCCTGGGGCACACATAGAACACAACACCAATTCCTGGATCAGTCGTAAAGCATCTGTTCTGCTGGGCCCCCAGTGTCCCAACAGCGTGGAGCCCAGCATAGCATGCCTCCAGCAGTCAGCTCCTTCTCCTCCTGCTGCTGCTGCTGCAGAGGGGAAGGAGGGTCAAAGCTGCTTCTTCTTCTTCTTTGGCGATCACTCGTAGCCAAGCAAGATGGTCTTCCATAAACACGGTTTTAACAAAGTCCGTAGGTGACTGTGGAGGCCAATTCTGGACCCACACGTCCTTCCACAGTGGAGACATTGGTTTCCGGGCAGGAGTTGATCACGGTGTGGATTTGCCAA
Source organism: Podarcis erhardii (assembly GCF_964252035.2). Lineage (NCBI taxonomy): Eukaryota > Metazoa > Chordata > Lepidosauria > Squamata > Lacertidae > Podarcis > Podarcis erhardii. The sequence goes on from NC_138514.1 coordinate 6,105,832, forward strand.
GCGTGCCTTCCTCTTAGCACGTTTCTCCCTTGCGTCCTGAGTTCGAGCGTCTTCAAAGCCCCTGACACCTTTGGTAAAGGCTGTTCTCCAACTGGAGCGCTCGCAGGCTAGTGTTTCCCAGTTGTCAGTGTTTATACTACATTTTTTTTTTAGATTTGCCTTGAGACAGTCTTTAAACCTCTTTTGTTGACCACCAGCATTATGCTTTCCATTTTTAAGTTCAGAATAGAGTAGTTGCTTTGGAAGACGATCATCAGGCATCCACACAACATGACCAGTCCAACAAAGTTGATGTTGAAGAAACATTGCTTCAACACTGGTGATCTTTGCTTCTTCCAGTACACTGATAGTAATATGCCTATATGGAGAAATTAAGAAATTGTGAATTAAGAAAAAGATTTAAATAATACAAGTCTTCTTTAGGAATTTAAGGATTTATACATATTTGTTTATCTGGTAATCTGTTGTTTCTTTTTATTTTATTTGGAGTGTATAATCTTTACCATGTAAGAAAACGAATAAAACACATAAAAATAAAAAATGGAGATACAATTATGGAAAAAAAGAGAGAAGGGGCAACAGACTGAGAGAGAGAGATTGAGAAAGAGAGCTGTTTAATCCTACAGTGCTGCAAACCCCAGTTACTTTATTGTGGTGTGTTGTTTTTTTCTTCATATATATGTCTGTCCTGTAAATATATACATGCGTATTGTGTAGATGTGTATGGGTTATTTGAATATAAGTCTGTCTCTGCTCTCTCTGTGTCGTGACAAAGCGCTAGGATTGGGTTATGAGTTCCTAGGCAGCGCTGCGCCTGCATTGTCTTTGGCGAGCCCCAGGTCTCCACAAGGCAGCCAGCAAGATAAAGAAGAGGATGGCGCATTGTTCTTAGAGGAAATGGGAACCACCTCTATCTCTGACTCCTAGGCTCAGCGTGAAAGTGAAGTCCCTTGTCATCGGAGCAGCCCCCCAAAGGTCACCGAAAGGCAACGCTCTTGAAAGCAAAAGGGTGATTCTCACTTGTTGCAATTCCAGAAAAAATAGGCATCACTCCCCATAGCATGCTTGCACCATGCGCAGGCCCAGCCCCCTCGGTCATGGGGTCAAGATGGTGCGTTTGGTCCCAGATTCATCCCCTGGTGTCTATAGTAAGGACTGGGAATGTCCTCTGCCTGTCAGTGTCCGGAATATTGAGCTAAAGGGACCAGTGAATCGGACTCAGCATAAGGCAGCTCCCTATGTCCTTGTGTTGTTGCCTGAAGTCCTACTTGTTTCGCCAAACCTTTATTAGGCATTACAAATACAGGCCATCATAAAACATCCATATATAATTTTTTAAAAAAATATGTACAAATAAACAGCCATGTAAAATATGTAATAATGAGGGTTTCTGTTGCGGTTTCTTAGAATCATAGAATCATAGAATCATAGAGTTGGAAGAGACCACAAGGGCCATCGAGTCCAACCCCCTGCCAAGCAGGAAACACCATCAGAGCACTCCTAACATATGGTTGTCAAGCCTCTGCTTAAAGACCTCCAAAGAAGGAGACTCCACCACACTCCTTGGCAGCAAATTCCACTGTCGAACAGCTCTTACTGTCAGGAAGTTCTTCCTAATGTTTAGGTGGAATCTTCTTTCTTGTAGTTTGGAACCATTGCTCCGTGTCCGCTTCTCTGGAGCAGACAAACGTGTCCGCTTCTCTGCTTTGGGCAGCTTCAAAACTGGGGTGGAAGCTATATGGTTTTTTTTTCTCCTTTAAAAACTTAATCATCCTCATCTATCTTTTTCCTTCCCTTTTGGCTTTGCAGGAGGCGGAGGGAAGCGGAAAGGGAGAAGTAAGAAATGGAGAGAGATTCTCAAATTCCCGCACATCAGTCAGTGCGATGACCTTCGGAAAGGCCTGGGTAAGTGGCAAAGTCAGGCACATCCAGCCAGCTGAGCTTTTCTTCAGAGTTTGGGAGACGGAGGCTGGGTGGCAGAAAGGGGGGCTGCAAAAACCAGCCAGACTTGCTCGCCAGAGGATTTGCAGAGTGGTGGGAGTGCAACAGCAGCTTACGGGTTAATTCTGTTAGTATTAAAGCCAAGAGGTGGAGGTGCTGCTTAGCGATAGGGCGCATGATGTTTGCCGAGGTAGCCCATGCCCCGATGGCTGTGTAGTTCTGAGGCGAGACCTCCTCGGTAGTTTGGTTGATTGTCTCCATGCTGTGTAGAAGGCCTGAGGTAAGAAAGAGAAAACCTGCCTTTTCTCAAATCATACGCCGTTTTTCTTCAGTTTCTTCATTAAAGTATTATTAGGATTATTATTTTTCCTCTGGACTCTGCCTGGATTATTTAAGTGCCTTTGCTAATGTGAGGAAGTTGTACAAGGTGTGCTACTAGTAGAGCCTGTCTACTCAGAGTAAGTAGCTGTCTTCGGGCATCTGTTTGACATATAACATTGCAAACTGGAGATGGAGGCCGAGGCATGCATGTCAGCTCTGACCCCAAAGGGCCCAGCAGAGTTGGCCCTACCAAGAGGCAGAATGAGGCAGCCACCTCAGGCACCAAATATTGGTGGGGTGGCAAGGTATTGGAAGACGGTGCTGTATTTGCTACATGTGCAAATACTGTGCCCCCTAAGCTAGCCTGCTGCCCTCTGCTGTAGTGGAGGACTCAGTTCACCAGTGCTGAATCCTAGCAGTGGCGTAGCGTGGGGGGTGCAGGGGGGGGCCGGCCGCACCGGGCGCAACATCTGGGGGGGGGGTGCGCTCGCCGCCTCCGGAGTCGCCGAAGAGCCTCGGGCGCAGGGTGTAGCAGAGCCCCATGTATCGCAGAACCGACGAACTGTGCACGCGTCCGGGCTGAAGGCGTCCGGCAGGCAGCGGCTCTCAGCGCTCGCCGCGGTCCCCGCGCATCAGGGCCGCGGAGGGTGCGCCAGGCAGCCCCTCCTCACAGCCCCGCCACCGCCGCTGCTTCTGCAGCTGCTGGGCCATGTTGCATTTTCCTCGCCTCTCTGCCCTCCTCCGGGCAAGCGGCGTCGTTTGGGCGGCAGCGCCAGCGGCAACTCGCCTCAGATCACCTGACATGGACCTGCCGCCGCCGCCGTGGCTACCTTACCATAAATACCCCAGCCCAGGCAGCAGCAAGAAGAAGCTGGCGGCAGGTTAGGGGTGCAAATTACTTGCCTTGCCCCGGGTTAGGGGGACAAATTACTTGCCTTGCCCCGGGTGCTGACAACCCACACTACGCCGCTGAATCCTAGGCCCCATTCAAACAGAATTCTGGAAGTGTAGCTTGTTAAATGTGCTGTGTGTTGTGAGGAGACCCCCCCCCCCTATTCCCCTCACCAGAACTACAGTTCCAGATTGATCACCTTTAATGATCAACTCCTCTTCCCAGGGAACTCTGGGAGTTGCAGCTCTGCGAGGGGAATAAGGGGTCGCCCAGCCATTTCCAGCACCCTTAAGGAAATACAGTCCCACCAACTAAAGAACAATGGCAAGAGAAGTTGATGAACTATGCAGAATGGCAAAAATGACAGAAAGAATAAGAGAAAAAAGACAACAGAGACTTTGAAAAAGATTGGGAACCGTTAATATTATATTTGCAGAAACAAAGAAAGGCAATAGACTTGATGGCAGGATTTAAATTGGCATTCACATTATTAGCATCAGAAAATGTTTAGAAAATAGTGAAACAAGACGATGTATTTAATTTTAATTTTATGTTTTTAGATTTGATGTTATGTTATTAATAACCTTTTCTGTTGAGAGATAGCAAAGCGGGTGAAAACAGAAACAAACCAGGAACACAAGTTGGGGGAAGTCTTGGAGGGGAGGGAGGGAGGAATATATAGTGAACATTAAGAATTATGTAATGAATGAAAATGAAAAATGAATATATGTGGGGGGTTTTTTAAAAAAAGGAAATACGGTCCCCAGAATTCTCTGGGGAAGCCATGACTGTTTAAAGTGGTACTGTAGTGCTTTAAATGTGTAGTGCAGATGGGTCCTGGGTCGTGTGTGGAAAGGGAGTTTGCCCTCTTGCCCTTCAGGCAGCAAAACGCCTTAGGCTGACTCTGTTTGGATCCCTCTGTGTTTCGAAGATGCCTGCTCTTCCCCCAGGCTCTTGAGAAGTGTGAGGGACTTCTTCTGCGCATGCCTCCCTCCCCATGCTGAAGTTTGTTCTCAAGGCGGGGGGTGCAGGGCTGGGATATGAGAGCGCGCATGTTCCTGCGGCTCGGACGTGCATTTCCGCAGAGGCCTTCTCCTCCTTGGCAAAGGGGGAGGGCAGGGGGTCTGAGAGGAGCAGGAACGGAGGTCTCAGCAAGGAGGCGCAGCGTGTCATGGCTGTGGCAGCCAGAGGTCACAGGCCTGGAATGCGCAAGTGCGCAGCTGAGCACAGCATGCAGCTGCCCCGTGCGACACCCAGGAGGAGGCAGCCCTGAGAAGCGTCTGCCATGCTGACTTTACGCGCGACCTGCGAGCATATTTGTGGGGTGGGGTGGAGATGGAGGGGCTATCGCTTTCCTAGCAGTTCAATTTTTGTTTGTCTTCTCCACACCCCTCGGGACTGGCCATTCCTTAGAACTCCCATTAACAGTCACGAGGCAGCTTTAAAGAGCAGAGTCTGCAGATTGACTCACGGCCCAAAATGTATAGCATGCTATTCAGTTAAGTTTTACTAAGAGCAGAGCCATTGAAATTAATGACCCTAACTTAGTCGTGTTCATTCATCTCAGTGGGCTTGCCCTAAGGCCTTACTATGCATTTAAGCAGCTTGATACCACTTATAATAGAATTGCATAGCTGGAAGGGCCCTTGAGGGTCATCTAGGCCAACCCTCCGCAATGCAGGAATCCAATTTGAAACCTCACTTAGCTTTGCAAATGTGCTAGCAGTTTTATTGCTGTGCCAACTCTGCACAGGCATGGCTTTTCCCAATAATCCTGGGAACTGTAGTTTCATAAAGGTGCAGAGAGTCATTGGGAGGCCCCCGTTCCCCTCCCAGAGCTACAATTCCCTAGGAAAAGAGATTGATTATTTAACCACTCAGAGAACTGTAGCTCTGTGAGGGCAATACGGTGGTACCTCTGGTTGTGAACAGGATCTGTTCCGGAGGCCCGTTTGCAACAGGAAGAGAGCACAACCCGCAGCGGCACATCTGCGCACGTGCAGGTTGCGATTCGCCGCTTCTGCACATGTGCGTGATGTCATTTTGTACTTCTGCGCATGTGCGAGTGGCAAAACCCGGAAGTAACCCTTTCTGGTACTTCCGGGCGCCGCGGGACGTAACCTGAAAGAACGTAACATGAAGCGGACATAACATGCGGTATGACTGTAGTTTGTTAAGTTCTGAATTGTAGCTCCTGGCCCAGTAGTCTGCCCACTACAACACAGTGGTGCTTGAGGGTGGAGAGACTGCTTCTTTCTTTGTATTCCAGTTAAAACAGTACAGACAGCTGATATGTCATTTTCCACCTGCCCGTAAAAAAACAACAACCCCATTCTTCCATTTCTTCCTTTGCAGAACGAGACTACAGCAGCTTGTGTGACAAGCAACCGATTGGCCGGCAGCTTTTCCGACAGTTCTGCGAGACGCGGCTGGAGCTCCTCCGGTGTATCCACTTCCTGGATGCTGTGGTAAGGCAAGTGGCATGCCTAGAGCGGGTCTGGCTCAGAGGCATGTTTGCTGCTCAGAGCTGTCCACCTTGGGCTCGCTTGTGCGATGCTTTCTGGGGAGTCTCTGTTTAAATATAAGGCTATTGAAATGGGTAGAGCGTAGAACTAGGGTAGAGAACATGCTTTGCATGCAGAAGGGCCCAAGTTCAATCTTCAATATTGCTGCTTAAAAGGGTCTTAAGCACATCACGGCCCTGCAGGATCAGGCCAAGGACCAACTTACAGCATCCTATTCTCACATATATATCTTTTTCACTTAATTTACATTTCTTACTTTCACTATTACCTTTAAATATCATAACTAATATCTCTCTTCTTTCCAATATTTCATATATTCCTCCTTATGAAACTTCTTGTGGTCCTACTAGCATTATTTGTTGATTACAGTTGCTCTTCAAATAGCTCGTATATTTCTTCCAATCTTCTGTAAATCTCTGGTCCCGCAGGTTTCGAATCCTTCCTGTCATTTTGTCCAGTTCTGCGTAGTCCGTTAATTTCATCTGCCATTCTTCTTTCATCAGTATTTCTTCTGCTTCCATTTCTGGGCCAACAAAACTCTTGCCGTACAGCATCCTATTCTTACAGTAGCCGACCACCTGCCTGTGGGAGGCTTGCAAGCCAGACCTGAGTTCCACAGTGTTCTTCCCGCTTGTGATTCCTGGCATCTGCCTCTGACCGTGAAGGTGGAACACAGCCATTTTGATCGCAGCTCATGGTTTATCTGGAGCGAGACAAACCACAGTCCGGGGTGGCTCAGCCCCTGATGGCGTGGTGGTGACAGGACTGAGGGAGGAATACCACGACCAAAATCTTTGCTCTAGAAACCCACACATGTCTTAGTTTGAGCTAAGCCATGGCATTCAGCCAAACATACAGAATAGAAACTCCCTCAGAACTACACAGCCAATTGGAACAGGTGAAGATCTTGTTATGCAGCCTTGTTGCTAAGCAATACCTCCATCCCTCTAGGTTATTTGACCTACTGATAGGATAATTAACCCTTAAGTTACTCACGAAATGATCTCTGCTGTTGCATCTCCAACATCTGCAGGGCTCCCTCCGCTCACTAGAGTTAGACTTGAAAGAAGCATTCTGCACTAGCCAATAGAATAGACTAGATGGCAGGGTGTGTCTGTTGCACACAACAGTTTCTCCAGTTTGCAAATGGGGGCCCAAAGGATAGTTGACTCCTGCTCTACCTACCTACATAGTGGAATATATAGTTCACTGTACACCTCTGGACATAGGCATTTTAACCATACCCTTTCTCCAAGGGGTTTTTCTTCTTCCTCCTCCTCCTCCTCCTTTCCCTCCTCCTCCTCCTCCTCCTCTTCTTCAACATCATCATCCATTCATTTAATTTCTATACCATTTTATATTTTTAAGGGGGGGGATCTCAAAGCGGTTTACAACGTACATTAAAACATCAAATAAATCAATTGATCCAGAGTGAATCATTACTTAAAAAGTCCAATATAACATATACATACAGCATAATTAACAGGAAAGTAAAATAAGAAGTGTGCATGCACACGAAAGCTCATACCAAGAACTGACTTAGTTGGTCTTTAAGGTGCTACTGGAAGGAATTTTTTTGTTTTGACTATGGCAGACCAACACGGCTACCTATCTGTAACAGGAAAGTAAAATGTTACCTTAAAGATTTCAAAAGAAAACATTACAAAGGAGTTCAACTACAGAATGCCCATTTAACGCAACAAAGTTAACAAACAAAAATCTTAAAGATTTCAAAAGAAAACATTACTAAATGAAGTCAAATATAAAATGCACATTTAAAACAGCATAACTAACAAGAGAATAAAATATTTTCATAATCCTGTGTGGTAGGTTGAGCCAGGATAATGATTTTTTCAGGACTGCTGAGTGAGTTTCATAGTGAACAGGGATTAGAAATTGAGGTTCCTGCATGCAAATAACGTTCTAGTCAGCGTTGGCCCAAGATATTTTGCTGCCTGAGGGAAAACAGAAAACGCAGACAGAATTAAGGTGGGTATTACCCAAGGCTGACCAGGTTATGTTGGCATCTGGGTCAGAAAAATCCCCAAACTGTATTTCATTTGGAGTAAAAACACAGTATTAATAAACTGAATAACAGACAATTTGCTGCTCTTTCATGGCCTCCAAATCAAGCTGCCTGAAGCAGCTGCTTCACTCTGCCTAACAGTAGTGCCAGCCCTAAATCTAACCACTTTGCTAGACTTGTAGGGTTTCTGGACCCCTGCCTGGGATGTGTGTATCGTTCCTCCATTTCTAGAATCCATGGGCTGTTTTGAAAAAGAGCCTGTAGGAAGCCACAACTCTTTCAGATCTCGATTTTTTTCACAGACCCCTTTTCCCTGTTATTTTCACCAAATTCACTTCCCCACTGCTGCTGCCTTCCTGATTTGCTCATGAGGGGAAGGCGAAAAAATGAATTCCTGAAGAGCGACCTTTTCTGCTGGGAGAGGAGAGTGTGTTTCTCGCCCATTCTAAAGTCAACGGTGCAAAAATTCCATCCAGATGACGTATAATTTAAAAGTCAGCCCTTCATCCGAAATAATATCCTAGTGTTTTCATGAGCTTCGCCCCACCACCCCCTTCGTTCTTTTCAAGGCTTGCTGGTTCTGGAAGCATTTTTTTGCATCCAGCAGGACAAACTATTGCTCCAGGTCATGTCAACTCATTTTAAGCTTAAAGGAAATTTATTTTTCTTTCTTTCTTTCTTCTTGCTAGCTCACACAAAGTTTTGATCTGAAATCCATTTGCTCCTACTCTGAGCTTATACGATGCCAAGAGGCACTTTTCGACGCTGTTTAAGAGGGAACATAAGCCTCATAAAATGATCTGTGTTTCCCATTACCGAACTGTGTTTATGCAATTGAACATCTCTCTCCCCAACTCCTCCTCCGTCTGCATTGAAGGCAGCTTGTCGAACCCACTTAAGTTTGTGTCCCTGTGTGTAACAGGGAGAAGTCACGGGCCCTTCTCGCAAATTTTAAACCAGCTTACACAAAAGTTAGGCCTTTTTCTTATTTGCATAAGCTTGCTGCTTGTGAATGACAGGAATGCCGATCTGGTCAGATGGCTGCTAAATGGGAAACACATGCTCGGAAAGCGATCCTCTGCAAGGCTGTGACGGTTGCAGCTAGCAAAAGGCTTAGCGATGAAAACTCGCAGTGTGTTAAAAAGCTTGGTTTGAAGCCCTGCTGAGCCAGGGACCTTTCTTTACAAGGGAAGTTATGAGAGTTCTTGTCGGATGCTTTGGCTTTGAAGGATTGGAAAGAACCACCTTACCTTCCTCAAAGTTTGGGGATCCTTTCCGCGACCTACATTCAAAGAATGTACAGTCTTTGTACAACGAGTGTACACAGATGGTTGAGTGGTACACTCCTAGGTCATTGTGAACAAGTGCACAGTCTGTGTCTGCAAGAGTTGAGCTGTACAAATCGATAAGGGTACACACCTCCAAACAAACACTTGTAGGTGTGTAGAGACAGCTGGTCCTTGTGCTCCCCGTGATACATGAATTAGCCTTCTGAGCTCTCAAAAAAGGGCACAACTTAGGGTGCCCCCAAGCATTGCCAAAAAACAATTCACTTACCGTATTTTTCGCTCTATAAGACGCACCGGACCACAAGACGCACCTAGTTTTTGGAGGAGGAAAACAAGAAAAAAAATATTCTGAATCCCAGAAGCCAGAACAGCAAGAGGGATTGCTGCGCAGCGAAAGCAGCGATCCCTCTTGCTATTCTGGCTTCTCGGATAGCTGTGCAGTCTGCATTCACTCCATAACATGCACAGACATTTCCCCTTACTTTTTAGGAGGGAAAAAGTGAGTCTTATAGAGCAAAAAATACGGTAAATAATGCAGAAAGAGTCTAGTGAGAAAGGAAATCCTTGACACCATTTAACTGAGGAAACTGAACAAAAGCAGTGTAGAATATGAAGAGCAATAAACAGAGAGGTTTGCCATTCTCACTTCAGACCTTGTACATGGCAGGGTGATAGTCAACCAAACACACATAGGAAAAACCGCTTGAGCTACCTAGCCAATCAGGATGTCCGCTACCCCAGGAAGCTTCATGCTATTCTGCCTGGTTCCTAAGCAAACACCTCCACACATCCCTTCACCCCGAAGTTGACTTTGTTGCTAACAGAATTAACCCTTTAACACAGAGAATGATCTCTGCTGTTGCCCTTCCAACAGCTGAGCCCAGCCTTCAAGAAGGGGAGCAGTTAAACAGGTACATTATGAAGAAGAAATTCATCACACAGCAGCAAGGAGTATAAATAGAGAAGCACCGGGCATTGAATAGGCACAACTGGATAATAATAACAACAACTGTACTCTCCCGTCTCTCTTTTCTAGCTGTGGGTGGCCCTGCTCCACCGTAGCTCCTTACAGGCACCCCTGCAGCCCAGGGTCGGCTCAGAGAGCTTTCTTCTACCCCCACAGGAGATGCTGCACATTCCTTCCCATTTGCTACGCTGCGGCCTTTTCATTAAGGAGAACATAGTTGTCACTTGAGCCTTGAGAAGCAATGACTCCTCAGCCATCCCGGCTATCCCCCTGCCGCTTCCTACATTGGCACGTCCTGCTTTTAAGAAAGAGGAAGGTTGTGTTGTTGTTTTAAAAAAGAACAAACCAAACTCTATGCACCTGCTCCTCCTCTGATTGGCTACTTCTTCAACTCTGGCTATTCACCCCAGTTCCATATTTGACTTGAATGCACTCTTGCATTGTGGTCCCTTCTCTCCAGGACATGCCAGGCCAATTAACCCTTTGCCTTCTCCTCATCCCTGCCATTTCTGTGTGTGGCAGAGGGAGGGTGGCTGGGTGGGTGGGTGGGAGAGAGGGCGTTTTCTTGTTTCTCTCCCTCTCTCGTCTCCTAGCACCGAGCTGTGTTCCAAAACAATTGGGAGGGGAGCTGCAGGTCAGATTTTTATAGCAGCAGTGTGTTCCTCTCTGTAGTACAAGGCAAACAGCTTTCATCCTGTGGAAAAGGGCCAGGAAGGAGGGAGGTGGACCCCAGAGTAGGGAAAAGAACATGTTTTGTGTGTGCGTATGTATTCATAAAGGGGACCTCTTGCATGCAAGGTTTCCAGTTCCTGCACTCAAAAACTGCGAGGCGCCAAAGGTCTGTCGCAGCATAAAGTAGCTATGAGCAGGTGAGTTGTTCAGTACCAGGCTAATGTACAGCATGCATTCATAAGTGCCAGCCTTTGCCATCCTGGTGCCCTTCAACTGCTTTGGATGGCAACTGTGCTGGCTTGGGAGTGATGGGAAGCCTAGTCCAAAACATGCAAAGGACACCAGGTCTGCAAAGGCTGGAGTATGTGTAGAAAAGCACTTGAGATGATAAGAGGAAGAGCCGCAGCATTTGCAATGGAGCTGGTCTCTTTGAGCAAATAGGGCAGTGCCCCAGCAGCCTCAAGTCTGTCTCAGCCAGCCCCCACCTGCCTGCTTCCTTACTTAACAACCAGCCCATGGGGGGCACTGCCCATCATGCTACCCCTCCTTCCTTTCAGTCTTGCCCTTGGAGATCTGCCCTTGGAGGATGGGGACAAATCTAGGAGTTCGTTCTGTTTGTCATTGGGGTCTGGCGCCACCTACTGTCTGCCTCCTTGCCTTCCATCCTACCAGTCCCAATGGGCACCAGCCACCACTGACAAACAAAAGCAAAATGGGAGCAGGAATGGTATGCTGGAGGAAGCATCCTTTTAATCAGGTAGACTGTTAGTTCATCTTGGTCAGTATTGTCTATTCTGACTGGTAGCATCTCGCCAGGGCATCAGGAAGAGGTCTCTCCCATCACTTCCTTAAAAAATACATGCCTCTGGAGATGTTAGAATCATAGAATCATAGAATCATAGAGTTGGAAGAGACCACAAGGGCCATCGAGTCCAACCCCCTGCCAAGCAGGAAACACCATCAGAGCACTCCTGACATATGGTTGTCAAGCCTCTGCTTAAAGACCTCCAAAGAAGGAGACTCCACCACACTCCTTGGCAGCAAATTCCACTGTCAAACAGCTCTTACTGTCAGGAAGTTCTTCCTAATGTTTAGGTGGAATCTTCTTTCTTGTAGTTTAGATCCATTGCTCCGTGTCCGCTTCTCTGGAGCAGCAGAAGCAACCTTTCTCCCTCCTCTATGTGACATCCTTTTATATATTTGAACATGGCTATCATATCACCCCTTAACCTCCTCTTCTCCAGGCTAAACATGCCCAGCTCCCTTAGCCGTTCCTCATAAGGCATCGTTTCCAGGCCTTTGACCATTTTGGTTGCCCTCCTCTGGACACGTTCCAGTTTGTCCGTGTCCTTCTTGAACTGTGGTGCCCAGAACTGGACACAGTACTCCAGGTGAGGTCTGACCAGAGCAGAATACAGTGGCACTATTACTTCCCTTGATCTAGATGCTATACTCCTATTGATGCAGCCCACAATTGCATTGGCTTTTTTAGCTGCCGCGTCACACTGTTGGCTCATGTCAAGTTTGTGGTCAACCAAGACTCCTAGATCCTTTTCACATGTACTGCTCTCAAGCCAGGTGTCACCCATCTTGTATTTGTGCCTCTCATTCTTTTTGCCCAAGTGCAATACTTTACATTTCTCCCTGTTAAAATTCATCTTGTTTGTTTTGGCCCAGTTCTCTAATCTGTCAAGGTCGTTTTGAAGTGTGATCCTGTCCTCTGGGGTGTTAGCATGTTGGTGCTTGGGACCTTCTACATGCAAAGCATGTGCTCTGCTACTGAGCTACGGATTCTCCTGATGCCAGTCCCAAAACGCTGAAAGAGAGCCAGCAGCAGGCGAGGAGGGATTTAGGGCAGAGAAACGCAAATACATGGGGAAAGAGGAAGGAGAAAAGGAATGTGTGGGTGTTCTCCAGAATCCACGTTGCAGCTCGTGTGTGCATGTCTTTCTCAGGTCTGATCAACCTGTTGCCTTTTCTCCTCTCCCAGGTAGAATATGAGGTTTCCCCAGACGAGAAGCGGAAGGAAATGGGAGAAGAGATAATCCGCAACTTTTTCAACAGCAAGGTAAGTATATTATTTCTGTGGGACAAGGGTAAAAGCGTCTGTGTCGAGAACTGCTGACGGCTCCCCCGTGTGGTGATTCACTTCACTGCAGCTTCCCAGGAAACGGGCTGGCTCCTGAGCTGACTCTACCGAGGCCGGCCATTGACTCCTCGTTGGCAGATAAAGTATAAAAGGGCATCCTAGGTAAATGCTGCTTTGCTTAGCTAACAAGGCTAACCTGAGCTCTAGTGTACCTAGCCTTGCTCTTTGTTATTGACACCAGTTTGCCCTCCCATCTCGGATCAGGATTTGCTTTTTGGACCTGACTCACTGCAGCCCATTTTCCATGCCCCAGCCCTGATATAATCAAGCTGATGTTGGAATTGGGCCTGCCCTTTGGAACTCCCTCCCACTGCATACCTGGCAGGTGCCTCCTCTGTTGTCTTTCTGGCTCCTCCGAAATACATTCCTCTCTCAAACTCTTTATTCCAGTTGATATCTGTTTTGAATTTGTATGGAGTTTATGTGTGTGCTGCTGCTGTTTTGAAATGTTTTTATATTTTTAATTGTTTTACAGAATTGTTTTTATGTATGTAACACACACTCACACAAGTGTGTGTGCGTGTTGCTGTATTGTAAATTGCTTTGGGATGCCTCATGGGAAGTGATTCATAAATGAAATAGATCACCATCAGCGTTGGATCTGTACTGAGGATTACCAGCCTTTTTTGGCCAGTGGGCATGAAGCTTAGCACGCCTTTCTGTGTTAATTGTTTATAGGGGGGAAAATCCATTTGCATTCTACTTAATATGGAAAATTACCTGGAAAACAGATTCTCTGCTATTGAGTGGTAGTTCAACAGCACCTGGAGAACATCAGCTGGGGAGGAGTGGAAGCTGGGCCAAATGGGGGTGGGGATCAGACAATGTTCCAGATCTGAGCCTGTGGTGGAGGCAGAAATGAAGTCCAGCACTTCAAGCGTATATCACTTATGGCTGTTGTTGTTGTTTATTTAGTCCCCAGGCTACATAGCAGAGATCAGCCAGTCTCTTGTGAACCATTGCACGGAGAATCTGCAGAGAAGCGCCTGCAAAGACCTCTTCAGCAGCTGTGTGCAGTGAGTGCCAGGCCCTGGGGAGATGGGTGGGTAGTGGCGGGTGGATTTCGTTCCTTGACACTACAGTACTACAGCCACGTTCATATCAAACCACGGTTTATTGTGATGCCCAGATGCACTCACTGGGGCTTGCTGCTTAATAAGTGCAGCCTCACCTTTCTTAGCAAGCCGAGACAGACAGGGACCAAATTAAATTTCTTTGTCAATTAATTCCAAGGTGGGCAGGAGCTCTGTTGATCTTGATGGCAAGCACCAAGCACATGTACACGTGGGTACAATCTGTACCACCGGCTCCGTTTCATCAGTCTGTCTCCAAGCCTTGAAGAGTTGGCCCAGTCTTAATTTGTGTCTTTTTCACAGGCACCTACACGAGTACCTCAGTGGAGCTCCTTTCACGAACTACCAGGACAGCATGTATTTTGACAGATTCCTCCAGTGGAAGTACCTGGAGAGGTAAGGTGGTGTTCTTCATCACCCCAAACCCCTCTTGTTCCTTTGCCAAACTGATGCTCACCTGAATGGAGTTTTCGTGTACTTTGTTGTTTCAGGCAATCAGTGACCAAAGACACCTTCAGACAATACCGGATCCTTGGCAAGGGAGGCTTCGGAGAGGTAGGGAGATGATTGGCAGCCACAGGGGCTGCTTCTGGTGTGGGGCATTGCAGAAAGCTTTAGGCTCCCGAAGGCACAGGATACATGATTATCATGCTTAAAACACTGGTGTTGTTATTACTTACTTTTAGTTATGTATTTATTGATATCCTGCCTTTCCCCCTAAAAACACAGGAAAACCAATTATTAAAACACAAAAGAACACTGATAAAATTAAAACTATATGCATATGTAAAACCTACTAAAACCATGCCAATAATTACCATAAAAACAGCACAGCGCCAGCCCTTTCATTAAAAGCAGTCAGTCAGCCCCAAAGCCCGTTGGAAGAAGAAAGCCTTCACCTGCCAGCAGAAGGACAAGGAGGGATCCAGCTGAGCTTCTCTAGGGAGGGATTTCCAAAGTCTGGGAGTGGCTGCTAAGAAGACCCCTGTCAAAAGGCGAATTGCCACGGTGGTTAGTAGCAGTGACTATAGCAAGGAGCCTTAGCTCAGTGGCACGTTCTGCATTCAGAAGGTTCCAGGTTCAATACCTGATGTCTTTCATTTAAAGGATCAGGTAGCAGGTGACGGGGAAGACCTCTTCCTAAGACAAGGGTGGAGAACCTCAGGCCTAGGACCAAGCTCCCCCCCCCCCCATGCCTCTCTCTTTGGACCCTGGAACTCTCCCTGGACCACACACCGTACTGACTCAGCTCTGCACCCTCCTGGAGTGTTTTTTGCCTGGCTGGAGTGTGTCCCTAAACTCAGATGGAGGACAGAGAGTGATGCATGAGCACGTGTAGAAACTTGACTGCTGTTCAAAGGTAAAATTTAGGGTTGCCATATTTCAAACATTTGGACAGCCAGAAAAATTGTTGAGGAGCTTTTTTTGGCAAAGTTTTTGAGCTTTTTTTAACGAGAAATGGCAAATATGGCACTGCCAACATGGGCCGCCATATGTCTGGATTTTCACAATTGCGGTCTGTATGGTAAACCTATAAAACTGTCACCCATTGCTCCTCCCACTTTTGCCTCTGGCCCCTCCCACCTCTGGTGTGTTGTCCCTGGAAGTTTGCCCGAAAGGGAATGCAGACATCAGACTGAAAAGGTTTTCTTACACCTGCTTTAGGGAGGATGAAAATCAGCCTTAAAGAGAATAAGCAGGACCTCCTCAGGTAGATGAACCATGCACCATTTACCTCCATCTTGTCTGGATCAAGATTCAGATTGCTGGCCTCTTATCCAACACGTGACAGATCCAAGCCATTGATTCAGCACTTCTGCCACTTTACCTGGCTCAGATGTAAAGGGGAGAGCGAGCGAGAGCTGGGCACCACCAGCATATTGATGGCTCCTCATCCCAAGTCCCCAGATAATCTCTTTTTTCCCCAATAGATTTTTATTAAGATTTTAAAGGTTACAAAAAGGAAAAATAAAGAACATATTTAAACAGAGAGAAAAAAATAAAAATACAGAACAATACACAAGGGGGAAAAAAAATCAGAAAAAAGATGCAGATAATTAAAAAAAAAACCAAATCAATCCTTTACATAACTTTCTTTCCTTTGCTTATTTCCTTGACCTCCTCACACCTCCCTTTTTTGTATTCTAATTCAATTAGATATTTCAGCAAATCCTTTCCATCTTTATTTCTATCCTGATGATTTATCTTAATATACTATAATTTTACATTCTGTTCTTTCACCAATTAACAATCCATTTTTACTTAATCCTTTATATCATTTCTGCTAAAACCACATTACTTCATTCCAACATCCTTCTAACATTCCTTCATTTTACAGTGTTTCTGTAGATAAACTTTAAATTTCTTCCAATCTTCTTCCACCAACTCTTCTCCTTGGTCTCGGATTCTGCCAGTCATTTCCGCCAGTTCCATATAGTCTGGGTTAGTCCCCAGATAATCTCACTCAGGGCTTTCATGTTAGAAAAGCACAGGAGAAGACTAAATCCTGTGGATCCTCACGGTATACCTGCCACAGGATTCAGCAATGGTCTCCTAGCTCCACCTTCTGGAGCCAGCTGTCTTGGCAGAAGTGAAGCACAGTGCTCTCATTCCCAACTTCAAGAGCATGTTCAGAAGGATACCATGGTCATCAAAGGCCCTCAAGAGGGGAATCACCAGGCTCCCAGGCCCCTTTTCCTTCTCCTGGCACAGAACATCTATCAGACCAAGGCAGTTTCAATATCCAGCTGAGGCCTGAAATGTATCTAGATCAGCGGTTTCCAAACTTCACCCCCCCCCCATATGGGCCACTTGAAATCTGCTGAAGGTCTTGGTGGGCCACTTAAGGATTTTTCTGCTTGATTGGACAGTTAGAGTGTTCAGTGCTAGCTAGATGCTGCATGGTATTTAAATGTATTCTGGTTGCATCTTTTAACTCTTATATATTGTTTTTTTTATATCGCAATTCAAATTCCATAGCATTCAAATGCAGTACGATATAGGAAATGAAAGAAGCAATCAAAATACAATTAAAAATCAATATGAATAACTCCTTTTAACAGCGAGGTCGGGTGGTGTAGTGGTTGTAAGGGGTTACTTGTGCGTAAGTTGCCTTCAATTTCAGTTAGATTGCTTGGTTCACCATGCCTTGGCTGACAGCCCACACTCCGTGGCCGGTCAGTCGCTTGCAGAATCCGTCAGTGGGCGTTTCTTGAACCTTTTCCAGCATAAGAGCTGTTTGACGCCAAGTCTCCTCCTACTTTCCCTGCGCGGAACTCGTCTGCGCAAGTAAGGGGAAGGCAGAGGCGTGTCAGCGCTTTCCCCACTAGTCTCTGGTGAAGGGTCTTGGAGCCCTGTCTCCAATTCCTCCATCTCCTTCTCTTCTCCACTGGTGTTACGCTGAATTCCTTCCCCCCTGCTGGTCCCCTCTCCAGCATCGTTTTGGAGCCTTGCCTCCACCTCTCGCTCTGATGTCAGTTCCCTGACAGGTGGTGAGTGCCGACAGGATTTAGCCACTGTGGTGGGAAGAATGGCTTATCACGCTTGTGGGGAATGAGTGGCCGAGAGCCCGAAACAGGAGCACTCCTTTTAAGAGGAAGGATACACCGCAACATTTTGTTGCAGGTCCTACTAATAAATGACATCATGCCCCAAATCACTCCGAGTGAAACAAAAGGACCATGTCACACGCTGTATGCCAGCACGTAGAACTGGGGACCAACAGCTCTTTAATTTTAAAAGCAGCTTTAGGGAGGGCTCCCTTCAATTTTCCCCCTGCCTGCCGTTTCCTTGTTCCAAATTGCTCTCTCTTGCAGGCTTAAAATGCAGATTTGCAGAAACATTGGAGAGGTGATTCAGAGGAAGGAAAGAAAGACCTGCCCTTTCCACCTCTCCCTTTTGCTTCTGAAGTGGTTTTCATCAAGCTACACTTACACGGCAGTTGCATGTATAATGTGCAGTTTTGCCTGATAGTATTCTGGTGGCGTGGGTGGGCAGGGGAGCCATGAGTTTCTTGCTGCATCTGACTGTGAAATTTGCGGGGGTGGGGAGAGACTTCAGAGAGCCTCCCCTGCACTTTGCACCCACATTTGAAGGGGATTGTTCGCTGAGTCCCAATTCAGGACTTGGTGGTTTGCACATGTGCCTTGAAAGGATCTGCAAGGAGGGAAGGAGTCTTATCCTTACTGAGTCTCCCTGGACCACCTGACATCTGGAATAACTTGTACTCTGGAGGTTCAAGAGTAAACAGAGTTCCCTCTGGCTGCCTGTTTTTCTTCAATGAGTGCTAGTGCTCCTAGTACGTTTCCTAGCACAATTCAAACGGCCTTGGCCCAGTATACCTGAAGGAGCGTCTCCACCCCCATCGTTCAGCCTGGACACTGAGGTCCAGTGCCGAGGGCTTTCTGGCGGTTCCCTCACTGCGAGAAGCAAAGCTACAAGGAACCAGGCAGAGGGCCTTCTCGGTAGTGGCACCTGCCCTGTGGAATGCCCTCCCAGCAGATGTCAAAGAGATAAACAACTACCTGACACTTAGAAGACATCTGAAGGCAGCCCTGTTCAGGGAAGCTTTTAATGTTTGATGTATTATGGTATTTTTAATCTTTGTTGGAAGCCGCCCAGAGTGGCTGGGGAAACTCAGCCAGATGGGAGGGGTACAAATAAATTATTATTATTATTATTATTATTATTATTATTATTATTATTATTATTATTATTATCATCATCATCATAGTGCCTTGTCTGATCACGTATGGATCTCTACCCAAATCTGTCTGCCCCGCCATGCCCACTTTTCACCTTGTCCTCAGGTGTGCGCGTGTCAGGTGCGGGCGACAGGGAAGATGTACGCCTGCAAGAAACTGGAGAAGAAGCGCATCAAGAAGCGGAAAGGGGAGGCCATGGCTCTGAACGAGAAGCAGATCCTGGAGAAGGTCAACAGCCGGTTCGTGGTGAGTGTGTGCCTGGGATGCTGCTGATATCCCACAGCAGCATCAATAGGAGTATAGCATCTAGATTAAGGGAAGTAATAGTGCCACTGTATTCTGCTCTGGTCAGACCTCACCTGGAGTACTGTGTCCAGTTCTGGGCACCACAGTTCAAGAAGGACACTGACAAACTGGAACGTGTCCAGAGGAGGGCAACCAAAATGGTCAAAGGCCTGGAAACGATGCCTTATGAGAAACGGCTAAGGGAGCTGGGCATGTTTAGCCTGGAGAAGAGGAGGTTAAGGGGTGATATGATAGCCATGTTCAAATATATAAAAGGATGTCACATAGAGGAGGGAGAAAGGTTGTTTTCTGCTGCTCCAGAGAAGTGGACACGGAGCAATGGCTCCAAACTACAAGAAAGAAGATTCCACCTAAACATTAAGAAGAATTTCCTGACAGTAAGAGCTGTTTGACAGTGGAATTTGCTGCCAAGGAGTGTGGTGGAATCTCCTTCTTTGGAGGTCTTTAAGCAGAGGCTTGACAACCATATGTCAGGAGTGCTCTGATGGTGTTTCCTGCTTGGCAGGGGGTTGGACTCGATGGCCCTTGTGGTCTCCTCCAACTGTATGATTCTAGGATTCTATGATAAAAGAGGAATCTCCCAAGTTCCAAGGCAGCACATCTGCAATAGTGGTAGGGCTCATGCTTTGCATACAAAAGATATGAGGTTCAATCCATGGTAACTCGAGCTGGGTAAAAGACTCCAGTTTGAAACCCCGGAGAGCCACTTCCTTGTCAACGCAGACCATGTAGGAGTTGCAAGCTGCTTGCAGTACTTGACCAACTTCCATGCAGCTTGGTGGCATAATCCTCCACTGAATGCTGCTGGAAAACAGCTGATCCACACTCCTCAGCTGATTCCAGGGTTGTGTATGTAGTGTTAGGGGAGGGGTATTACCTCTGGTGGGGGGCACATTGTGCACCTTCTGGGGTAATTTGTTCACCTTTGGTCCCCATCCTGCACTCAGCTATGACCTGTGGCTTCTAGAAGCTGTCAGCATGCAACAGTGGCCACTGGCCCCACCAGAGAACAGCTTCAACTGGCTGGGTACATGAGGCGAGGGTAGCCAACAGATCACAAACCTTTGGTGAGTTAGGGACCTTCCCCTGCATGCAAAGACAGGCTCCCATGGACCGAGTGGACAAGGCCAAGAGTGGTTCCAGTGGTCGAGAAGGCATGCTGTAGAGGGGACAGATGGGGCTTGTCAGCCTGGGAAAGGAGTCTGTCTAGGAGAAGGAAAACTCTGAACCTGAACTCTAATATTCAGGAGGAAAAAGGCTAAGGAGTAAACCCTACACAAATTTGGAGTCCCAAAGTTGGTTGGATTGTGCCTTGTACACCTTCTTCTGTTAACTCCAGCCAAGCTGGTGCCAAATGTATTGCTCTGCTTTCCTTTGGACCACATCAGCAAGACTGAGAGGGGGGTCTTGTCCTCAGGGCAGCCCAGGACCTCCATACACACTGCCCAGGCTTGCGCCCAAAGTTGGTCACTTCGATACTGTTAATGCAGCCATTTGACTTCATCCCTAAATACTTAATCCCTGGAGGCACACTCCATTGTCTCTCAAGGCAGACGGCTGCCAATAACAACTCACCACCAGTCTCACCACCAACATCCCACCAGTCTGCTGGGAACCAGAGGGATGGATGTCCTGGGACTTCTGACATCCCAGAGTGGCTCCCCACTGGAAGGAGTTGAGGATTGCATTAATCTGTGCACCTCTCAACTCTTTCCTGCATCCATCAGCTGGCCAGCAGCAGGAGGCACATCGCTGAGATCCCATTAAGCACCTCCTCTCCCCTGACTGGACCAGTAGGTGGCAGCAAGGCACAGTGCAATCTCAGTGCACCAGGAGAGGGGTGGGTTTAAGCCTCTTCATCCCAGCATGGTGAGATGGGGGAAAGGGCAAGTGGGACGAGATAGTGTATGTGGGGAGGGAATGTCCAGGCACTTCCCACTGCTGGATTTGGCCTCTGACCCACTGCCTGCTGATGCTTTATCCCCCAAGGGGCAAAAATGGTGTCAACAATATTGAGCTAGCTGGACCAGTGGTCTCACATTGCTCAAGACAGCTTCTACTCCTAAGCCACTGAATGCCACTTCTTGGGAGGCATACAGAAAAGATGGCTCTTGCCTCCATGCCTTGCTTCCTGGTGGGATCTGGTTGGCTGCTGCGTGAAACAAGATGATGGGGTGTTTTTGGCCTGATCTAACAGGGTTCTTCTTCTTCTTCTGCATGCCCACAGGTGAGCTTAGCCTACGCGTACGAGACCAAGGATGCCCTCTGCCTGGTCCTCACCATCATGAACGGAGGTGACTTGAAGTTTCACATCTACAACATGGGCAACCCCGGCTTTGACAACGAGCGGGTCACTTTCTACGCTGCAGAGATCTGCTGCGGCCTCGAGCACTTGCACCGGGAGGGCATTGTGTACAGGTGAGAGAGAAGCGGTCAGGCTGCTCAGGCTCCAGGAAGGTGAGGTGCATAGGGAGAGCCTGGGAGCAGGGCGAAGGCGTGAGTGGGAAAGGCCTTTCTCATAGCATTGCTGACACACAGGGCAAGATGGAGAAACCCTCCATCTCCTTTGCACGTGTGGCTGGAGGGTGAAAAGTGTCAGCCCAGACGGGGGTGGCAGGCCTGGCATATTGGTCTGTGTCTCTCTGGTTGCATTTCGAACCTGATTAACAGTCTATGTGCTTCTAAATGTGTTTGTGTGAGGGGGGACATGTTATTGATTTTGTATGTTCTTGTTTTTATTATATGTTTTGTGTTTTATGCGGAGATCCACCCTGAGATCTTCGGATGAAGGGTGATATACTAATACTAAATACTAATACTTATATTGAGGGATGTGGGTGGCGCTGTGACTTAAACCACAGAGCCTAGGGCTTGCCGATCAGAAGGTCAGTCGTTCGAATCCCCGCGACAGGGTGAGCTCCTGTGGTTCGGTCCCTGCTCCTGCCCACCTAGCAGTTCGAAAGCATGTCAAGTGCAAGTAGATAAATAGGTACTGCTCCGGCGGGAAGGTAAACGGTGTTTCCGTGCACTGCTCTGGTTTGCCAGAAGCAGCTTAGTCATGCTGGCCACATGACCTGGAAGCTGTCTGCGGACAAATGCCAGCTCCCTTGGCTTATAGAGCAAGATGAGCGCCGCAACCCCAGAGTCATCCGTGACTTGACCTTAAAGTCAGGGGTTCCTAACACTTATATTACTAATAATTTTCTCCTCCACCTCCAGTTTTTCATTCCTCCTCCCACAGTGAGTCAGTGTTCTGTGCCCACTGAACATGGCCAGTCCTCATTGGGCTGTTTTAGGGATCCCTCCCCCAGCCACATTTTTTTTGTGTGTGTACTTCTGCAAACTTTGGGTTTCCCCGGTTTTGCTGAAACCTCCCTATTGTGCTTGGCTGGTTCCATTTTGGTTCCATTAGTAACAACATTCACAAACGGAACAGTGGAAATAGAAAGACCCATAAGCCAAAACTTTGTTCCCGTATGCAGCTGTAAGTTACTGAATCAAGCTTCCTCTGTCCAAAGCAGTGTTTAAATTTTGCCTTAGTTCCTGGAAACTTTGAGCTTCTTTCTGTACCACAAGGGCTGGACATTTTTGCTGCTCCCCTCCCTGTTCAGGACGCTAATCTCTTCTGGAGAGCTTATAATAAACTGCTCCCGAGCTGGCATAATTGTGTGAGTCTCTGCCTCATCCACCTGGGACGGGACCCACATTCTCAAACGAAAGACAAATGAGGAGATTGCCAGGCGAATCTTCAGAGTGAGGATGTTCCACAGCCTTGGTGCTATTGCTGAAAACTCTCCATCTTTCCTGCTCACTCATTTGACCACTCATGGTGGTGGCACAAAGAGTAGGACCTCAGAAGCAGGTGGATTATGGGAGCAGCTGCTTATATCAGATATGCTGGTTTAGGACCCACTTGTACATCCCTCCTTCCCCCCACAAATATCCTATGTGCTTGAAAGGGTTGAAGAGCCTTAAACCTAGAAGTTCACCTGTCTACCTGCCTCTCATTCTGAGTTGTGTCTGTATTTTTGCTGCAGAGACTTGAAGCCAGAGAACATTCTCCTGGATGATGATGGTGAGTCTTCTTCTTCTTCTTCTTTGGTGATCCTTCATCTACTTGTAAGATTGTCTTCCATGAACACGGTTTTAACAGTGAGTACTTAAGTGACTGTGGAGGCCAACATCTTTCCACAGTGGGGACATAGGTTTCTGGATAGATCATGGTGAAGGTTTGCCAAGCATTCCTTCCTCTTAGCATGTTTCTTCCTTTTGTCCTGAGTTCGAGCGTCTTCAAAGCCCATGACACCTTTGGTAAAGGCTGTTCTCCAATTGGAGTGTTTGCAGGCCAGTGTTTCCCAGTTGTCGGTGTTTATACTGCATTTTTAAAGATTTGCCTTGAGGGAGTCTTTAAGCCTCTTTTGTTGAGAACTGGATGCTGAGGCTGGCCTCTGAGGTTCTGGGCCCCAATTTGCTTGCTGCTGACACATGTGGCTCACACCATGACCTCTATCTCCCCTTTCCCTCTTATTCCCTATAGGTCATATCCGGATCTCAGATCTGGGGTTGGCCATCAAGATTCCAGAGGGAGACACCATCCGTGGCCGTGTAGGAACTGTTGGCTACATGGGTATGTAGTCAAGGAAAATCTCAGATCTCCTTGCCCTGTGGAGGAGCTACCCCTCTTGGGGTAGCTTTGCAAACTCCTTGCTGAAAGCAGAAGGCAGTCTTACCATACTAGGAGCCAGGATGGGTTGGTGGGTGGGCTGCAGTTTAAGGCAATGAGATTGAGGAGACCTGAATTTAAGGCCTGCATGAATCCAGGGTTTGGTCAACACAATTTGAGGTCCCCCTCAAATGGTCTCAGACAAAGGCCTTCCCCATCACTGGCTTCCTGGAGAGGCCAGGGATTGAATCTGGGACATGTGCTTTTCCGCTGAGCTATTACTTGTCCCCATCTCTGACCGTTCTCCCCTCTCCAGCTCCAGAGGTGATCAACAATGAGCGCTACTCCTTCAGTCCAGACTGGTGGGGGCTCGGCTGCCTCGTCTACGAGATGATCGAGGGCCAGTCACCGTTCCGCGCCCGCAAGGAGCGGGTGAAGAGGGAGGAAGTAGAGAAGCGGGTTCAGGAGGACCAGGAGCAGTACTCGGACAAGTTCTCTGAAGATGCCAAGGCCATCTGCAAGGCGGTGAGCTGGGGAAAGTGAGAGGCTGTGCCAAAGCTCTGTAGAATCAGGGTAGATGTCCTGGGCTGGGTGCAAGGGATTGTGGGAGGCAGGGATGCAGCTTGCCCTACTCTTATGGAACTGTTTGTCCACTGATGCTTGCCAGAGCCCAACCCTGCAGGAGTTTTCAGGGCACACAGTGTGAAGCATTTGTTTCTATAGGGACTTTAAAGGAAAGGAGAGGGAGATGTAGCAAAACATTTCCGTATGGAATGATTCTCTCCAGGTCTTCAGCAACATTTCTCTTTTTCTGCCCCCACCCAACAGCCTGTTAGTCCTCCTCACTAGGTTATTTCGGGGGGAGTTGACCACTTCCCCTTATGTGTTTCTTTGCTTCCTAAATACTCTTTTTTGGGCGGCGGTATGTCTGCAAACCTATGAGCTCCCCCAGCGCTGCTGGTCCCTCTCTCTGGTCCATGGAGATTTCCATTTTGGCTACATGTAGATAGGCACTTGCTACCTAAACATCAGAAACCTGATCCTGGAATGCAGTTGGGGCAGCCTCTGGTCCTACGCCTCAAGCAAGGCAGAACCCTGTTAGGAGTGTATGCACAAACTCTGATTTTTGTTGTTGTTTGATGTCCTCTCCCTCCACCCTGTCTTACCCAGCAGTGATGTTTACTGGGATACAACATTCCATTCTGGATGCTTGAGGCCAGACTCTGCCAATAACTCCCTGGCTAGCGGCAGGATGGGGAGGCATCAGGGGAATAAAAAAACCTAAACCAAACACAGAAAATGTTTTTTACAAGCTGCCTAAAATGGGGAAAGGCATCTTTTGTGTATTTAATAAACTTAAGTATTCCCCTTCAAGTGGAAATGATCAGAGTACAGTGGTACCTCGGGTTACAGATGCTTCAGGTTACAGACACTTCAGGTTTCAGACTCCACTAACCCAGAAATAGTATCTTGGGTTAAGAACTTTGCTTCAGGATGAAGCAGCGGGAGGCCCCGTTAGCTAAAGTGGTACTTCAGGTTAAGAACATTTTCAGGTTAAGAACAGACCTCTGGAACGAATTAACTACTTAACCCGAGGTACCACTGTAGTTTACAATGAAAGATACACAATCATTTTAAAGGGATAATAGATTAGACAGAGCGGGGAGCACCGAGAAGCAGTATAAAAGCCTTAGAGGAGGAGCAGGGATGCTGCAACAGACAGTCTGATCCAGCAAGACTCATCTTACCATCTTATTCATCTTTCTGTTTCTTGCTGCTCCTGGCCCTTTCATATTGTTCAGCTCCCATCAGCCCCAGCCAGCGTGACCATTGGTCATTGGCGATGGGAGTTGTAGTCCAGCAACATCAGGGCGAGAGCCACATCTTCTACCTGGCCATTTTCACGGCCCATGGAAAGTTTCTCCTCCGTGATCTTAGAATCATAGAATCATAGAGTTGGAAGAGACCACAAGGGCCATCGAGTCCAACCCCCTGCCAAGCAGGAAACACCATCAGAGCACTCCTGACATATGGTTGTCAAGCCTCTGCTTAAAGACCTCCAAAGAAGGAGACTCCACCACACTCCTTGGCAGCAAATTCCATCTTACGAGTACAGCATTTCTCAAGAGGTGGAGAGTGCTCCTTTGCAAAGCAAGCAAGCGCCTACCCAGCCTTACAAACATAGACTACTGGTCCATCTAGCTTAGGTTTGTCTACACTGACCGGTAGCAGCTCTCCAGGGGTTTAGGCAGGAGTCTTTTGCAGCCTGACCTGGGGATGCCTGGGATTGAACCCAGGACATTCTGCATGCAAACCCAGTGCTCTGCCACTGAGCTGTGGCCTCCCCACAGCCCTTATGTGTGATTTAGCAGCCTAGCTTTCACAGCACACCACATCCCTCCCTGCTCTTGTGCTTTCCCTTACTGATCGTGGCACCTTTCTGCCTCCCCAGCTCCTGACCAAGGACCCCAAGCAGCGGCTTGGAGGGAAGGGAGACGAGGCCACCCAGGTGAAGCAGCACCCTTTCTTCAAGACTATCAATTTCAAGCGCCTGGAAGCTGGGATCATGAAGCCCTCCTTTGTGCCAGATGTAAGTGCAGGCCAAAGTAGGCCATGGCTGGTTCACGCATGAGTCCTTTCCATACATTCTTGCTCTGCCAAGAATGAGCTTGCGGCGAGGAAGAGGGAGCAGGTGCTCAGATGCTGCTCTCACTCCTGACCTTGACACATTTAGGCCTAAATGGCCTCTGATGAGGTTATCTTACGGGCCACCTGCCCAGGCCTTAAGATTATCATCAAGGGCCTTGCTTTCTCTCTTGGTCGTCAAGGACAGCCCTACTGTTTAATTTAGCAGAAGTTGCTTATAGACCTCAGGCTTCCATTTCTAAGATGTCTCTGTTTCCCTAAGAGCTGGTTCTCTGGCCTTGCCTTACCAGGCTTCTGTGACATCACAGCAGCTCATGGGATATGACACCTTAAGCCATTTAATGTCACACAAGCCATTGACATCTTGATACTTAAGATCTTGAGACTGGAAACTTAGCTGAGTCTCCATCTTTCTATCCAACAGCCCCGAGCTGTATACTGCAAAGACGTGCTGGACATTGAGCAATTTTCCACTGTGAAGGGTGTCAACTTAGACCAAACCGACAATGACTTCTATGCCAAATTTGCCACTGGCAGCGTCTCCATTCCATGGCAGAACGAGGTGAGGAATTGGGCTGGGGGTGGAAGGGGAAGGGAAGCCACCAATGACAGAGGTGAGAGAGAAGACTGACTGTTGGTGTGAAATAAAAACACCCAGTCACCTTGTCTTTAAAGCTAGGCATCTGCCTGCCTTCCCAAAGCCACTGGCTATTCCCCCAAATGCATGTTCATGGGGGCTATATCTGGCAAATATTTACTTTACAAGTCGCTCCTTTTAAAGGGGTGAGAAAGCTCTCTGAGCTTGATTCCTATGCTGATGAAGAGAGCTCAGGATAAGACAGTGACATATATTGGACAATGGTGGTTTAGGGTGGGTTAAGCTACCATCCCTTCTTTGGGGATCAGGATACAGAAGTGTCAGAAATTTAACCAGGAACCTTCTGCAAAGGAGATGCTCTTCCGCAGAGCTGCCGGGGCTGTTGGGGGTGTCCAGCTCTGTCTGGGGAAAGCTAACCCAAGGGAGCCTTGGCAGATAAGCCTGAGGTGTGGTGTCGCCCAGCCCGGTCTCCACTTCCAGATGTTGCTGCTTCAGCTGACCACCTCCCCCACCAATGGCATCCTCTTCCTCTTCTCTCTAGATGATCGAGACAGAATGCTTTAAAGATCTAAACACCTTTGGACCAAACGGCACCCGCTCTCCCGACCTGGACTGGAAGCAGCTCCCCGACCCGCCCAAACGTAGCCTCTTGCAGAGGCTCTTCCGACGTAACGTAAGGCCCACCACTCATGCGCTCCCTCCGGCTCCTTGCTCTTTTCTTGCCACCTCTCTCCACTAGGGATGGGGCGGGGGGGGGGGGAGAGAAATTCGGTTTGCATTTTCAGCAGGACTCCTGATTAGCACTTCCTGAAACAGCATGCAACAGCATGCAAACCAAGTGGAGCAGCCAGCACTTTCCCTGCTTGTGATTCCTA
Source organism: Podarcis erhardii (assembly GCF_964252035.2). Lineage (NCBI taxonomy): Eukaryota > Metazoa > Chordata > Lepidosauria > Squamata > Lacertidae > Podarcis > Podarcis erhardii. The sequence goes on from NC_138514.1 coordinate 6,133,478, forward strand.
GCAAGTAGTATTCATTATATGGGAGGCAAACTGAGTGGGCAAAGGTGAAGATGGCAGTGGCAGTAGCAGGATGGGTCCCCGTCCCTCAGAGACCCCTCCAGTATTCCTGTGCATTCTGAGATGCCCTTTGCCAGTGTTTGCACAGGTGCACCTGAATGTCTCTCCCCAGTGCTTTTTTTCTTAAAAAAATGTTTAGGGGCGCTCTCAGAGAGCTGGTGTCGTGTAGTGGTTAAGAGCGGTAGACTCGTAATCTGGTGAACCGGGTTCGATTCCCCGCTCCTCCACATGTAGCTGCTGGGTGACCTTGGGCCAGTCACACTTCTCTGAAGTCTCTCAACCTCACTCACCTCACAGAGTGTTTGTTGTGGGGAGGAAGGGAAAGGAGAATGTTAGCCACTTTGGGACTCCTTCGGGTAGTGATAAAGCGGGATATCAAATCCAAACTCTTCTTCTTCTTCTTCATTCTGTCTGAGACTCAGGAAACACGTGACAGGAAATAGGGCCACCATCAGGGGTAGCAACGGAACTGACAATTCACCGTGCTAGAGAAGAAACTATTTTTTTCTTTTTAAAAAATAGTTTCTTCTCCCATTAGATTCACAAAATGTTTAGGGGTATGCGTACGCCTGCGTCCCCCCAGAAAAAAACACGGGCTCTCCCTAAAGCTTGCCTCTTGTCTCTGCTTCCTTCCCTGCAGCCAAGTGACTTCACCATCAGCGCCAACGCAAACTCCAACCTGTCAGCGGCTCCCTCGCCAGCCCGGCCCACAGCACAGGCTCCCTCCTGACCCAGAGGGCCTCTGGAGCCACCACTTGTTCTGTGCCTTCTCAGGGTTGCCTTCGGCACAGCGCTGACACCGGGGCATCCCCGCGTAGCGCTGGACTCTACTACTGGCTAGGAGGTGGGCCAACACAGCCTTCCGACCGGCAGGATGGGCAGAGCAGCAGCAACAAGCCTTTGACGCCTCCTGGTGCTGACACGGACTGACACACCCTTGGGGACCCCCAAGGATGACTCGGTTACCCCGAAACCAGGCTGCTGCCCACCAGGGTCTTCCCCCTTTGCCCTCCACCCTCTGATTGCCTAGAGAACCCATCCCTGTCCCAAGCTCCATTCTCTCCATCTCAGCTCCTACCACAACTCATTACGAGACCACAGGTGTTCCTGGGAGGGGTTTTCTGTTCCTTGGAGACTGTGAAGCCCAAAAATGGGAAGAGAGAGAGAGAGACAAAAAGAGTGAGAGAGAAGAGGAACGTCATCTGGTCAAAGCTGAAGACTTCTTGGTGTTCCACTGGCCTTTGTTTGTGGAGCTGGAAATTCGGAATGCCAAACGGAGACACACACAAAGGTGTGTGTATCAAACGACAGGTTTGTTTTTGTTTATGGAGCATTTTTTCAGGAATCCCACCCTCTCAAGACAACTCTAGAGCCTGGGGCTGTGTGCCAAAGGACAGCAGGGGACAAAGAGGCATGAAGAGCACTCTCAAGTCCCGTTTGGAGGCATCAATGCATTAACAAAGGATCAGCATTAAAACTGGTGGAGGTAGACCATGCTGAGAGTAGCTGTGGACAGTACACCAGGCCGGATAACGTAACAGGCCGTCAACATTTCCAGACCTCACTTTTAACCCCAATCTGCAACACAAAAGGACTCCCTTTTCATTTTTCCTTACAGAATCTCCTCCACTGACTCCCTTCTCCTCTCTTTTCTTCCTGTCTCTCTCACTGTCTCTCATTTCTCCTTCTCTGTCTCCCGTCAAAACAAGGTTGTGATACTGCTTGTTAGCACACCTGGATTCGGGTCTCAGCCCAGCATCAGAATGCAAATGAATTAACTGATTGCAGGTTCTCTGCTGAGTGTGATTGTGTTTGTGTGTGTTTTACAGCCCAGTCCTGTCTGGGTTTCCCCTGAAGAAAAGCCTACTCTAAACATGTAGCAGGATGAGGTGAGGAGGAAATGGCAGGTGGTTAATAATATTCTTGAATGTTGTGCTACATTTAATTAAACATACCGCACCCCCCACCCCCCGCAAATAGAAAATTAGCACAGCAGGAAGAGGAACCTTTGTCTCAGATGTGCTTCTTTTCTACTTGCATGAAGGGTTTGGGGGGGGGGGACGTTTCACCACAGGGGGACATAAGTCAATGTCATCTGAAGCAGCACAGTCTATTTGTGACCACCTCAGGATTCCACCAGCTTGTTCTGTTATAGATTTAAAATGGGCCTGGGAACTGATTTACGTTGTGCAACTGACCTGATCATAGCTTCTCTTCTCTCCCAACCCTGCATGTAGTAAGCTAGCATATCAGCGAGCGAGGAAGTGTTCAGAAGAGGGCAAACAACTGTGTGAGATGCAGGTGCCCCACGCACCCTGCCACCTGACCTGCTCTCCAAGTGAGCAAGCAGTGAGCCAAGCAAGGAATCGAAACTTTCACACACACCTTGATTGCTTTCCCTCTGTGGGGGGCGCAAGTTGGGCCCAGAGAGAGAGAGAGAGAGAGAGAGAGAGGCCACAAAAGTTCAGTCCAGGGGCCAACAGAGTGCATGGATTCTATTAGAGGTAAAAGCTGGGGTGTCTCCCCCCCCCACAAAAAAAGCTAGAGCACTGTATCCAAATAACTTTAACCAGTGCTTTTTTCTAAAAAAACATGTTTAGGGGTACTCTCATTTTCCTACTCGTATTGAAATGCTGTCCCTCAATGAGGCCAAACTTAGATTCACAAAATGTTTAGGCGTATGTCTACCCCTGCATCCCCCCCCCCAGAAAAAAAGCACTGACTTTGCAATTAGTAGACCAATTAGTGGACCAGATCCATTGCAATTAGTAGACCAAAGTTAAGCATATCTGTTATTTTTAATGGGTCTACTCTTAGTGGCATTCTGACACTGAATGCGACTGCAGAGCCTTTGCTTTCCAAAACAACTTGCAAGGGGACCAGATCCAATGCGTTGTGCTTGAGGCCACTGATTTTTGCGAAGGCTGAGGGAAGATAGATCTATTTAGACCCAGATAAACCCAGAATTTCTCCTCTTTATCTTATCATTTTGCTGTTTTGCGACCTGCTGCGCAAAGTGTGGAGCTTGGTTTCACCCCACTCGCTTAGCAACAGATCTGGCCTTGGGGCAGGAAGGACTTTCCGAGTGAGGTGCCAGGGAGAAGTGCCAGCTCCTCGGCAGTTAGCCTTGGGCACAGGAGCTGGGCTCTGGTTTTTCAGAGTGACTATCTCCCTGCTGCAAAAGGGGGGGGGGCAGAATCACTATCTGAGGGTGGGGGGGGGGAAGCTGGGGTGCTGCAGAGACTGTGAGCTTTTCCATTTTTTTATTTAAATAAGAAAAGCAAAGATCACACATGCACTGAAACCTCACACCATGGCAAACCCCAGCAGAGAGTTTGCATCTTAAAGGCCCTGACACCTGTGGGGTTTTTTGGTGCTGGAAATACAGAGGCAATGGGGTGCTATGACACCCCCTGCAAGCAAAACTTCCCCCTCCTAAAGCTGATTGCCTGGGCCAGTTCTGTGCTTTTGGCAGCCGTACGTCATGGAGGGATTTTTGTTGTTGTTGCAGCAGTTCTCTCTTGGAAGTAGAGGAGCAGACTTCAACCTTGCATGGTTATTAAAATGCGCAAGTTCGGGTGCCTTGAAATCAGGCTTTCTCTCTAAAGTAAGGATGTCTCCCCTTCTTTTGGCTAGTTTCCCAAGGGTAATGAAGATGCACTCAAGTTATTGCCCTCTCCTGACTTATCAAAGGAGGGGGCTATTTGCATCCCCACTAGAATGTTCTCTGCTCTATTCCCCTCCTCCCCTTTTTTTTTGCTGTCCCTGCCAAAATCAGTGCAGTCTTCTGGGTATGGGGCAGAAAAATTTGCATTAAGCAAATTTGCATTAAGCCAGCTGACTGGCCACCCCTGTTTTGTAGCTTGCTCTCCAACGAGTCAGTTTATAGCAGGTGTGGGGAACCTCTGCCCCCACCCGATGCTGCTGAACTACAACTCCCATCATTGTTGGTCATACTTGTCAGGACTGATGGGAGTTGTAGTTCAGCAGCATCGGGTGGCGGCAGAGGTTCCCTACACCTGATGTAGCTCCTGCAGTTTAAAACGCAGTTTGATCTGCGATGCACCTGCTGGACGGCTGCCCACCAGGGATGACGTAGCAATTGCAAGGGTTGGACAAGGGGACCTTGGAAAGTCCTTTCCAACTTTTTGGTTCCAACACAGACTCATCACAGGGTGAAAGTTTGCATGCGTGAGCGCAGGAGTTGTGGTAAGAGGGTCCAGATGCACACCCCACATTCCCAGATTGTCGCATAACTGCCCTAAACTCAGTTAGGTAGCCGTGTTGGTCTGCCGTAGTCGAAACAACAACAAACTTCTACCAGTAGCACCTTAGAGACCAGCTAAGTTTGTTACTGGTATGAGCTTTCGTGTGCATGCACACTTCTTCAGATACACTGAAACAGAAGTCACCAGACCCTTCTATATAGTGAGAGGGTGGGGAGGGGTATTACTCAGAAGGGTGGTGGGAATGGCTGATAGGTGTGGTAAGCCTGTGGAGAAAGTGTGGCATAGTTTCCTTGCATATCCAGTAGGATAAGTGGATTGTAGAGGGTTCTTAATTCTATGACCCTTAAGTATAATGTCCAGGTTCTTGCATTTAGTCAGAAAGAAGATGTCAGTCTGTACCTGTGCAAGTTTCTTGGTGAGGTTGATGGACTTCCATTTCATGCGGCTCAAGAGAGCTGAGTGGGAGTGCTCCTGTAATCTCACTGTATACAAGTTGTACAAGTGACAATAAAGTATTTCAATTTCAATGTGGTGCCTTCCATAGTTCTAGTTACAGGTAGGTAGCCGTGTTGGTCACTTCTGTTTCAGTGTATCTGAAGAAGTGTGCATGCACACGAAAGCTCATAACAATAACAAACTTAGTTGGTCTCTAAGGTGCTACTGGAAGGATTTTTATTTATTTTTTGCCCTAAACGCAGGTAAATTACCCTTTGTTGTAGCTAGGAGGAACAAGCCTGTGGCTTTTATCTGGCAGCTTCAACACTATGCACACCTGTGATTCTTGCATCGGTCCGGAAATGTCACCCCCTGGTTCTAGGTTGAAATAAAGCGGGGAACAATGTGGATTGGCAAAACAGAAAAGGGAAGCTCTGATTTGGGATTATGATAGGGTGCTTTAAGGATTTAAAAAAGTGTTAGAGGTGTTTGCAGGTAGATGCTTTAGGGTGTTTTGAGTTCCTTTCTCCTTGTATTCCTTAAGGCTTCGATTCCTCTACACAACACACAAACACACACGCACTTGGGCCAAGACAAGGCCTGGATAGTTTACGAAACCTGTCGGATGCCGTCCTCAACAGAACAACAATGCATCTTTCAGTGTGTGTCAGAAGTTGGGCATAGAAGTCCATACAGTGTCTATAAAAACGTGAGGATATGTATTTTAGAGTATTCCAACCAATGGGCAACTTTCCAGACTTCCTCTACGCCTCTCTGCCAATCACTGCCAGATTTGAATTGAGTGGGTGGGTGGGTGGGTTGTATATATGAGAGAGAGACTTCAATTGGGATTATCATAAAAAAAATGCCTTTTCTAAATTGCCAAAATGGAAATTGTGGGTCTCTGTGGGTACCCCCCGGCTTCAGAGAACAAGAAGATGTTCCAAAAGAACGCAAACAGGAGCTTATTTGGGGGGGGGGTCACCCCTGCATTCCTCCAGCCATCCTGGTCCACCGTGTGATGTCCATACATGTCAAACGAAGAACCTTGAGTGACACCCCACTTCTCATTTAAAGCACACTTTAAAAATCATGGGAGAATCCTGCGAACTGCAGGTTGATAAGGCTGCTATGAATTGTAGGTCTGTGAGGTCATCAGCACCCATAACCCTTCCTGGGATTTCTGAGGGAAACCACAACACTTGGAAGTGGAACAGGAGAGCTTTAATTGCGTGGTGTGGGTGAGATCTCTCTCCCCAAAAGGAATTCTTGTGGGTCTGGTGATTCTCTGCACCCCAGACAGATCTCCACAAAAGGACATTGACACCCCCCCCCACCTTATATTTCCATCACTCTTTCCTTTTGCATCCATTTATTTAGGGTTGGTTGTTGCAGGATATATTATTTTTTTATTATTGTTTTCCTTTTTCACTGTTTATTTCTGATTCTGGTGCATTTTGGTTTACATTTTGGCTTTTTATTTTGTACAGTTGTAAATATTTGTATGTTGAATGCCTAGGTGTACATTTTTAAGCTTTAAAAGCTGCAAGCCAAGCCATGTGGTCATGTTACCCAGATGTTGCAGGGATGTTTTTTTTCTTCTTTTTAATGGGGGAATGTTGGGGGTGGGGAAACATTCAGCTTCTCTAAGTGAAGGGTGGGTATCACTTTATCCCAATTGGGTGGGGAGGGAAGGGGTGAGAAAGGAAATTACATCAATGAACTGGGCTTTTTTCTTTCCTGATTTTAAATTTTCTTTACAGAACAATATATACAGTAGGGTTATTGGGGAGGGGGGTTCTCCTTGTTACTTATTCCCAGGGCTGTGTGTAATCTGCACTGAAAAGAAATAAATAAAACAATGCACCAATGAAAGTGGAGTTCTGTGTGCTGAGTCAGGCAGGCAACTTATTCACGCCTTCTCTCCTTGCTAACTGAAGCTATGATCTTTTGAATCTCTGCTCATTCTCTAGACTGGGATTCCAGGAGGTATCACCCACACATTTCCAGGCATATCTTTGCATCTATGATGACTAGAAGCTTGCAATAAGGAGAATAACTGAATTCCACACCCAACCTTGAATCCTGCTGTTTCCAGTGGCATAAGGGGGGGGGGGCCACGGGTGGTTGCTCCGGGTCCAAAATCATTAGGTAAAGGTAAAGGGACCCCTGACCATTAGGTCCAGTCACGAACGACTCTGCGGTTGTGGCGCTCATCTCGCTTTATTGGCCGAGGGAGCCGGCGTACAGCTTCCGGGTCATGTGGCCAGCATGAATAAGCCACTTCTGGCGAACCAGAGCAGCACACGGAAACGCCGTTTACCTTCCCGCCTGAGTGGTACCTATTTATCTACTTTCACTTTGAGGTGCTTTTGAACTGCTAGGTTGGCAGGAGCAGGGAGCTCACCCCATCGCGGGGATTCGAACCGCCAACCTTCCAATCGGCAAGCCCTAGGCTCAGTGGTTTAGACCACAGTGCCACCCGTGTCCTCGGGGTTTTGGGTACCAAACTAAATAAATAAATTTAAAGCCCTAAACAACTCAGATCCCCAAATATCCACAGACTGCCCCCTTCTCTACAGACCCTCTCAAGTGCCAAGATCAGAGAGGAGGCCCTCTTGGTAGTTCCTTCATCCTCAAAGGCTCAGGGGCATAGAGGGCCAGGAGAGGGCATATTCGGTGTCAGCCCCTAAGTTATGGCACTCCCTCCTCACAGAGGCACGTCTGGCACTGTCATTATACAGCTTTCCCGGAGTGCTGAAGAAGTGTCCCTATGCCCTGGCTTTTGACACTTGAGGCGTGTTGTTTTGGAACTCTCCATTTTCTGCAATTTTTAGTTGTTCGAAACTGGTTTTTTATATTGTATAGTATTTTGTTTTCACATTAATGCTGTGTTTCGATTGTGGGGTTTTTTGCCAATTATTTTTATTAATTTTCCAAATTATTACAAATCCAACCAAATTACTTTAATATAATTTCCTAAAATATGGTTTCCCGCTCCTGTTGCAAACATATGCTGATCATCCCCCCCCCCAATAGCTGCATCATTTCTTATTTAGTGTTCAGTTGTCATCCATCAATCTTCGTTTCTGCACTGTGTTTTGATTGTTGCAACCTGCCTCTGGACCTTAGGGTGATGGGGGAGTCATACATAGTAATTGTAAATGAATGAATGACTGGCTAATCAAGGAAGTTTCTATAAATGGATAGGTCTGCTGGCATAAGAAGATCTTCAAAAGACACCCGGAAGTCTGTAGTAACGAGGCTGTGATAGATTAACTTGTAGGAAAAAATGGCTGCGATGCGGCACAGAGCCTTGGAGGTAAAACTGGCAGCATTGCTGTTTGCACAGACAAGAGTGATGCCTCATGTGGTTTGCTGTTGTTGTTATGGATTTCCCGATGTTTGCGTCAAGTTCTTCCTGATGACGGTCAGTTCAGCAGCCAAGGCCAAACTGTCCACTAGGCTGAGATTTACAGCCACGAGGGCCAAGCTTTTTTGGAAGTAAAGTGCTTGGAAACATTTAGCCACAGCAGCCATACATTTATTTGTAATATCTAGGGATAGTGGAGGAATTTGATTTTGCTGGCATTAGAATGCAACTACATAACTGAACTACCTTTTGAACCATTATGCAAAGCAGAAACACAATTATGAAATCTGCCCTTCTCTAAATGTAGTTCTCCAAGCAAACAATGTATAATAAACCTTTAACAGGAAGATGTGTGCATACAGTCATGGAAATAACATACCAAAATGCATTGTATTGGGGAAATTGGCTCACCAAAATGTGTATATTACTCAAAACAATACAAAAATGTATATTTTAGGAGAACTGCATACTAAGATGCCGATAACTTTTCAGGAGGATTTTTAAAATGAAAATATGGAACTGGCGGAAATGACTGGCAGAATCCGAGACCAGGGAGAAGAGTCGGTGGAAGAAGATTGGAAGAAATTTAAAGTTTATCTACAGAAACATTGTAAAATTAAGGAATGTTAGAAGGAGGCTGGAATGAAGTTATGTGGCTTTAGCAGAAATATTATAAAGGATTAAGTAAAAATAGATTGTTAATGGATGAAAGGAGGAAAGGTAAAGTTACATTATATTATAGGATAAAAATTGGGAAAGATGGAAAGGATTTGCTGAAATAGCTAACCGAACTAGAATACAAAAAAGGGAGGTGCGAGGAGGTCAAGGAAGCAAGCAAATGAAAGATAAGTTATGAGAAGGTTCGTTGTTGTTTTTTTAATTGTTTCTATTTTTCTGTTATTTATATAAAAAAATTCCTATTCTCTTCTTTCATTATTGTGATGTGTTGTCAACTTTTTGTTTAAATTGGAGTTATCTCTTTCTTTTTTTGTAATATTTAAAACTTTAATAAATATTATTTTTTTTAAAAAAATGTAGATTGATACAGATAGGACAGCTGAACTTAAGACTGGAAAAATTAAAAAATGGAAAGAACTGACAGATTTATCAATCTCTATTGACACATTACAGTGGTACCTTGGTTTAAGAACAGCCCTGTTTATGAACTATTTGGTTTACGAACTCTGCAAAAGCAGAAGTTGTGTCCCGTTTTGTGAACTTTACCTTGGTCTAAGAATGGAAGCCGAACGGTGGAAGGGCAGCGGTGGCGGGAGGCCTCATTAGGGAAAGCGCGCCTCAGTTTAAGAACGGTTTTGGTTTAAGAATGGACTTCTGGAATGGATTAAGTTTGTAAATCAAGGTACCACTCAATAAGGATCTCCTAACAGCTGTCAACACCAGTAACAGATTTGTAGTGTTGCTGTGGCCCCCATTCAACCATGAAACTCACTGGGCCAATGATTATTATTCAGTGTAGCCCACCTCATGAGGTTGCAGGGAGGATAAAACGGGCTGGCAGCAGCTGTGGCATGCAAAGTCACCCAAGCATGCCCCAGATGGGCATGTTGGCCCCCCAAAAGAGGACCTATATGGGTTTCCCCAGATGTATGGCAGCCCTAGGTAGGGGGAGGTTGGTTGGCCAAGGGTTTGGAGGGAAGGCGGTGTTGGCAAGCCCTGGGTAGATACATCTTAATAAGCGATGTCCCTAACATACTTCCCAGGTCTGTTATCCCTTAGTGATCGGCTCTGCTATGATGAGTTGGAGGTGGGGGCAGGGGAGAGGATGCAAAAAGAAGCTTCCTGCCATCCAGCTTTTCTGAGGCACCTCAGCCTTGGCTGCCTCCTCAGTCAAGACAAATTACCCTGACCAGGCCTATTGGGAAATCTCAAACTTTCCTTTGTGCTGTTTTGCTGGATTTGAAGGTTGTTTGGGCAACAGAGAAGGCCCCTTCTGACTTTGTCCCCATTTGCACCATACATTTAAAGCGTTCCTTCAAATACTGGGGCCCCAAGTCATTAGCCTTTATGGTTTTTCTACAGGAAGTTTTGTTCTTCCAGATGTTTGGTAATTTTACTTTTAATCATGTTTCTCGCCAGATTTGCTGTGTTAGATGTTTAGCTGTTAGGCAGCCATTTTGTGTGATGCCACACACCCACCGGGGCCATTTTGTGACTGGCACCCATGGTGCTTTCTCAATACTAGATGTGCCCCCAGGCCCAGTGTAGAGGCACTAAAGAGGGAACTCTGTTCTGAAGAGGACAGCTCTAGCATTTCACAGTTGTGCAATTTTATCTTTTTTTTAAAAAAAATAAGTTTTTATTAAGATTTTAAAAATTACAGAAAAAAAGAGAAAATAATAACAATCAAAGAAAAAAAGAAAAAACAATACATATAAAATACATATAAAAAAACCCATCATCAAAAACCAGAAAAAACAGAAGAAAAAATATAAAAAACATGTCAAACCTGTACATCACTTGCTTACATTCACTTATTTCCTTGACCTCCTCATGCCTCCCATTTTTGTATTCTAATTCAATTTGTTATTTCAGCAAATCCTTCCAACCTTATTTTAATCTTAATAATTTGTCTTAATATACTATAATTTTACATTCTCTCTTTCATCAACTCATTTTAACTTAATCCTTTATGTCATTTCTACTAAAACCACATAATTTTCTTTTCCCAACATCTTTCTAGCAATCCTTAATTTTGCAATATTTTTGAAGATAAACTTTGAATTTTTTCCAATCTTCTTCCACCGACTCTTCTCCTTGGTCCCGGATTCTGCCAGTCATCTCAGCCAGTTCCATGTACTCCATCACCTTCATCTGCCATTCTTCCCGGGTGGGTAGATCTTGTGTCTTCCAATACTTTGCGATGAGTATTCTTGCTGCTGTTGTGGCGTACATAAAAAAAGTTCTATCCTCCTTTCGCACCAATTGGCCGACCATGCCCAAGAGAAAGGCCTCTGGTTTCTTCTGGAAGGTATATTTAAATACCTTTTTCATTTCATTATAGATCATCTCCCAGAAGGTCTTAATCTTTGGGCATGTCCACCAAAGGTGAAAGAATGTACCTTCAACCTCTTTACATTTCCAACATTTATTATCGGGCAAATGATAAATTTTTGCAAGCTTGACTGGTGTCAAGTACCACCTGTAAATCATTTTCATTATATTCTCTCTTAAGGCATTACATGCCGTAAACTTCATACCTGTGGTCCATAACTTTTCCCAGTCAGCCATCATAATGTTATGTCCCAGATCTTGTGCCCATTTGATCATAACAGATTTAACCATTTCATCCTGAGTATTCCATTTCAACAGCAAGTTATACATTCTTGACAAATTCTCACAGTTGTGCAATTTTATCAAGGCATCCCCACATAGGCAAATATAAGGGAAGGGAAGGAATTGTCTTTATCAGGGAAAGATCCAGGCTTGCATCTTTCCACAACTGGACAATGTGGGGGCATTTTGTGATGACTGTACATTCTTTTTGTTCTCTTCCAGAAGGCTGAATCCAGCGTTGCAGCTTTCGCAGTTAAGGAACTGATAGTGTAAGAAGCTCCATCCGCCATGGGCCTCTCCTGTGATGTGCTTGTGCAACTGGCAGATAGAATGGCTGCTTTCTTATCTGCTTGTTAAAAACCTTTTATCCTCCTCTGCGCAGCCAAGCGCACTTGCTCCCTCAAACGTTTGGCAGGGAATTATCTGTGGTGAGAGGAAAGGAGATTATTTAGTTTTTTGATGCAACATCCTTTGTGCTTTGAGAGGCCAGTTGTGTGCTTTCAAGCACATATGATTCACCCAGAGGGGGGAGTTCGAGAAAGGTGCTAGGCATGTAAAAGGCCCCAGGTCCAGTTTCCAGCATCTCTGGTCTCAAAAGGACCGGGTTAAGGGAAAAGACCCTCTGCTTGAGACCCTGGGTGATGGGGCACGACCAGTCAGTGCTGACAATATCGGGTTAGGCAGGAAAACTGTTTGACTTGGTAACCAGACAGATTCCTGTATTCCTTATGCATGAATAAGAGCACATTGTAAGGTTTTTTTTTTTAATGTTTATAAAATATGCATAGCTTCTTTCCTTTCTCGGATTCAGTGGAAATAGCATTCTTTTTTCACCCCAGGTGGGTGACATCCTATATTCTGCAAGAAACAGAGCAGCCACCTTCACCTCACAAAAAGGAAGGAATTTTCACAAAACAAGCATACTGTATGCTAATTTGTATGTGTGTGCATATTTAAAAATAATTAGCAAACAAATACATCTCAACAGAGTGGCGAAAACTGTGACCGAGTGTACTCAGTCTGTCATCCAGGTACTGTTGATGGGGGACATCAAGACCCCTGCCCTCCCATTATGGATCCCCCCCCCCAAAAGGCGTTCTCTGTCCTCTTAAATGCAGAACACGTGGCCACCCTAGCAAGTAGGCACCCTGGGCCACCATGCAGCACCTTTGCTCACTTCCACTGAATGGTACATTCAAACAGGATGCTGTTGCGTGTTGCGGTCCCCAAGCCACCCCCCTAAATAAATCACAAGTCACTCAGAATTTTTGTTTAAGGTTTTTGGCATAATTTTGGCCGCAAGTTTATTAAAATACATAATGTGAGTGGTTGCTTAGGCATTGGTTACGACTATCTGTCTCCGCCCCGGGACAGAACTGACTTCCGGATTCCAGAGAAAGCCAGCAAGGGGAAACAATATTGGGGATAGAATGGGGCTGGGCACCATACCGTCACCCCTCCCCGCATGCTTCCAGGGGCTTGCACGGCCCAAGCCCCTTGCCAGGGATATGGACAAAAGCATGGTGAGCCCCTGGATTCCTTTATTGGAATAACCTTGCAGCAGCAGACTTGGAGGGGCAGGAAGAGCCAACCCTTACCCCTCCACCAACCAAGTTTTAACCAATGCCTAACAAGTTGAGACAATTTGCTACGCAGTAGGCAATAAACAAATGGCACCAGCCAATCTGCAAAATGGACAAAATTCCTCCCAGGCCCCTGCCCCAAAAGAAGACAACCCCATGACAGGCATAGAAATGCCAAATGCAACAGCCCTAAATTAGGGAGGGTGGGCAGGCAATCCGATGCATGCAGCAAAAGAGGCCGAAAGAGCTGCATGCCAAGAATATATAACCTTCGGGCCAACCCTCTAAATGGCAACATCAAAATCTCCCCAACTTGACCCAGTCACAGTCATGGCCATCCAAATGGTTCCACCCAGTAACCTAGTGGGGGTGTCTTGTTGGACCCCACCGCACATGTGCTCTCCATGAAGGAGAACACACTTTGTTTAAAATGGACTGAGACTCCCTAGGAAGTGACAGCTGGGCTGGTGGCGCGAAAGGCAGGGAGACCATCAATAAGAGAGAGGCAGAGCCATTGAGAGGCCCTTCTCCCTGCTGGGTTCTCTAAGGTCAAGGCTGAGACTGAGGACGGTTCTGGTAATAAGAAGGAAGCCAGGCAGGCGGGGGCTGGCTGAGGGCAGAGTGCGCTGGGTGAGGCCTCTCCTGTTAGACTTTCCTTACGGGACAAAATGAGCCAAGTGCAAAAGAGGGGGAAACTTTCATATGGAGATTTCTGCATGTTTAACAGCCTCTGTCCCTAAGAGATGGCAATCTTAAAATTCAAAGTGTGGGGAATAAAACCTTTCCTCATTTAGAAATAAGGAAACAGGGTCTCCCTTGCTAAGTCAGGCCAAATTCATCCTGGTTCCAGCAACAGCTCCTGTCTGATGGTCTTTACTCTTTGTAGGCCGCCTGTTATTCAAATGGAGTCTTCCCCATACACAACAACAACGATGTCACAACTAACATAACACACACACACACACACCGGCATATATCTTTTCCTGCTTGTAATGTTAAAACTCCATTTCTTACCCACGGGGGAATATCTTTTGTATTGACAAACATTGAAAGCTTGTTGAAAATGAGTAACAGTATGAGTCAAAGGGGAGGTCACATGAAAAAAAGGGGTTCCAAAGGAAAGCAATTTTGGACACTGTGTAATGATGTCTTAGATGACTGAACTTGCTGCAAACATGTGAGTGTGACATCAGATTATTCCGCCATGGGCCTGTCTTTCACACCCTCGACACAGAAGGCTCCAGCACTGCTGTCTTCTCCCTCCCTCCTGATTTGTTACATATATTAGGAATGATATAAAAAAGAAGGTGTGTGTGTGTGTGTGTGTGTGTGTGTGTGTGCACGCGCACAAACATGTTGGGAGAATGTTTATTGAGCGAGGTGCACAGAACACTAGACAGCACCCTTACAAGCACTAAGACCACATCTGCATTATACATGTATAAGGTATGACTTCCGCAAGGAATCCTGGGAACTGTAGTTTGCTAAGGGTGCTGAGAATTGGTAGGAGAGCCCTGCTCCCTTCCCAGAACTACAATTCCCAGGGTGGGTGAAAAAAAAATTCCTTGGAAGTGTCTATTTCACTGATCCCAAAAGTATTTGTCACTTAGAAGTCCACTCCACTTCACCATGTGGAGGAATTGCAGTGGACTGCGCGGCCACCCACTCTCCTCCAGGTGTGGGGGTCGAAGTTCCGCTTCGCCCGGGGGATTCTGGCTGCATCAGTGACCAGCCAGCCAATCTGCCGGGACCCATTTAAATGGAGGCGCGAGCTGGAGGGCTTCCTCTTGGCTCGCTTCCTCAATCTCCAGCCCTCCCTCCCTATTTTGAAGGTTTTCTTCATTGGCCTTGCTATGGACCTTGGTTGGTTGCTGTTGAGGGGCCTGGTAGGAATTTTTCCACGTGGCAAAACTGGCATGGGCCATTTGGTTTTTGCCTACCTCGTAGCAATCGTCACAACTTCGTTAGGGTTGCGGTTAGGCATTGTTTGACCTTGTGTGGGGGAGGAGAGGTGTGGCCATCACCTGCCCCTCCAAGCTTAAGCGTATTCCATTAAAGGAATTTGGGGGTGTGGATCTTGTTTGAAGCCCGGGGCAGGGCTAGGGCCATGACATGACCCCCTTGGGAACCCCTGGGGGAGCTCAAGTTGGTCTGCATCAACGGGACTCCCCCTTCTGGTGGTTTACCCTTACAGGACACCCTGCGCAATGGGCAGGAATCAGATATAGTCGGGTCCATTCAATGCCTAAGCCAATACCACTCACATTCTGTAATCAATAAAGTTGTGGCCAAAATTTTACCCAATAACATTAACATAGTATCTGTGTCCTGGTTCAACTTAAGAGCTGTGAAGCTGCAGCAATGAACCCCACCATAAATAGCAATTCCAACATGATGGTCCTTTGGGATGAAAGGCTCTCCCAAAACTTCAGGAAGCTTCATTCCTTCGTTTGCCAGTATAGAATACAGATTTCAAGAAATGGAAATAAGTACAAATGTTCCTGTTGCTAAGTCCATGATGGCTCCAATGGAAAAGAAGGTAAAGATTAAATCATCGTGTTTTCCAGGCTTGAAGATGTTATAGAGTGCAAAGGCCATACAAAAACGGTCACCGCATTAGTAATGGAGGCTAATGGCATCAAGTCCTGGACAATGATTATTTCAGAGGGTAGGGACTCCTCATCATTTAATGCTGTGCATATAATGCTATTTTTTTTTAATAATAATTCTGTGCACAGAACAGGGGCCCCAGATTCCAATACCTACAATGCCAGGGTTGTTGCAGCCCATGATGTTGTCAACCTGCCACACTCTCCATTCAATATTGGCTGTGGAACAGATGCACATAATATAGCCGACAAGAGCCAAGACAAAGTCACCTATTTGCACACAGGATACCCTACACAGCAACCATACAGGAAAGGAGCCATAATGTGCCTGGGATGGTATTTTGGCTTTGGTACAGGCAAGGCTGGCAATTGAAGGCACACTGGAGAAAAACAAAGATAAAAGATAACTGTTAGATACCGTATTTTTCGCTCTATAAGACGCACCAGACCACAAGACGCACCTAGTTTTTGGAGGAGGAAAACAAGAAAAAAAATATTCTGAATCTCAGAAGCCAGAACAGCAAGAGGGGTCGCTGCGCAGTGAAAGCAGCAATCCCTCTTGCTGTTCTGGCTTCTGGGATAGCTGCGCAGCCTGCATTCGCTCCATAAGACGCACACACATTTCCCCTTACTATTTAGGAGGGGAAAAGTGAGTCTTATAGAGCAAAAAATACGGTACTTAGGCACAGTATCATATGGATGTCTCCTAAAGTTTGAGCAAACAGTGATGGGCAGCTAAAACAATGCCACCATTCTAGGGCAAATTCTGCATTTCGCACCTTGAGACGTAGGAATGGAAAAGTCTGCTCTACCTGCAATCATAGGTGCCAGGATTCAGACTTCCTCAGTGGGAGCTGGAGCCCTTTCTACCTAGAGGTCTTCCTTCCCTCTCCATTGTTAAAATGTCAGGCCTGATCCCACCAAAGTTATGCATTCTACCAATTCATCAAAACAAGTCCCCCACCCCCCACCCCTTCTAATATAGCATGGTACAGTACATCCATTTTTTTTGACCCCTTGAAATTTCCCATGTTTCCGGAATATAATTTAGAATTAAATTCAGTTCCCCTAAATAACAATTTCTTTTTATTACTCTTGCTATAAATATCCTCACCTTGCATCAAAATGATCATTGGGCAGTTAATCAACATATGTATTAAGTTTGCATTTTTACTCCCACATCTCCAGCAATTGTCTGCACTTGTTATTTTCTTCTGGGATAGTTTTGCTGGAGTCCAGTAGACCCTGAATATTATTTTCTGTTGAATAAGTCTTAGTCTTAGATCCATAGAGGCTATTTCTGTTGATTTTATACTTGACTCCCATATATCATTTGTTATCTGTACCCCTAACTCTTCACTCCATTTTTGTCTATCATATTCTAAATTGTATTTCTTCCTGTTGAGTAGGGTTTTATATAGTGCAAATGTAGAGTTTTTTGTTTTTGTTGCAGAGATTAAATCTTGTAGCAGCTTGGGTGTTTTCGATGCTGCTATAGTGCCAGGGCCAAACTGCCTTTCCAACATATTTTTCAATTGGATGTATTGCCATTGTGTTTCACTGGTTAATCCGTACTTTACTTGCCAAGTCTTATATTCCACAAATTTTCATCAATTAATTGATTCAATGTCAAAATACATTTTTTCATCCAATTTTGCCAAATTATTACTTGATTTCCTATTTTTAATTTTGGGTTGGCCCATATTGTTAATTTCTCATGCTGATGGGGTCATCCTTATTATTTATATTCATATTTATTTATGAATAAATAAATAAATAAATATGAATTATTATTTATATATTATTATTTATGAATTATATTCATGCAAGTTTTTATAGATGCTTTAATAGTCTCCAGGATAATAGCATATTTCATAAAAATGGAGCTGAGTTTAGTCCACCCTACAAGAGGTTCAAATAAACTATATTCAAGAGTAGCCCAATTGGGATTCCTGCTCGTTTTCCAATAATTAGTCTTACTCAGCAGGTAGGCCTGGTGATATGATTCCAGATTTGGGAGCCCAAAGCCACCTTCCTAGTTGGAAGTTGCATTTTATGTAGTGATATTTTTGGTGGCTTTGTACCCCACAGGCATGATCTAAATAGTTGATTTATTTTTTGGAAGTATAATTTGGGAATATATATTGGTAATCCTCTAAGAATGTATAAAAGCTTTGGAACAACATTCATTTTGAGGACATTAACTTTCCCCAAAGGGAGAGGTTTAGAGGTCCCCAGCCTTCAATATCAAAAGAAATATCATTTATAATTTGATTCAAATTTAATTTTACAATTTGGTCTATATCTGATGAAATCATTATACCCAAGTATTTAATAAAGTCTTTGCACACCCGAAATTGATGATTTCTATACAATGTAGCCCTTGGCCCTATTGGTAAAATCTCTGATTTTGTCCAATTTATGGAATATCCCAATATTCTGCCAAAGGTTTTTATTTTCTCCATAATTTTTGGAATTGTATCTTCTGGTTTTGTAATAAATAAAAGGATATTGTCCGCAAATAATACAATTTTGTAATTATCTTTGTTGTGCTTTACACCAATAGATTGTTAAAATTCACGGAAATCGCAGAGGTCAATGGGACCAAAATAGCCCTCTACCCAACATACAGGATTGCCCAGTCACCAAAACAACCATCACAGCTCAGTCCAGAAAACTTTGACTGCACTTCATATTGCATAAGTGAACATGACCAAGCAGGAGTGGGAAACGGTTGGCCTACGGATTGGATCATGACAAGGAGCGTTCATCATGATTTGCTTGTGTGGTATTTGCACATCTTCCCAATTAATCCTTTGTTCATCACACGCTTCTCAGTGCATTTTTGTATCACTTTCCTAACCACAAATGTCCATCAAAAATAAAAAGATGCTCCAGGGCAATAGAGCACTTTGTTCCACTTTAAATGCAAAGTTATGGCTGATAAAGAAGGCTGATCACCAAAGAATTGATGCTTTTGAATTATGGTGTTGGAGGAGACTCTTGAGAGTCCCATGGACTGCAAGAAGATCAAACCTATCCATTCTGAAGGAAATCAGCCCTGAGTGCTCACTGGAAGGACAGATCCTGAAGCTGAGGCTCCAATATTTTGGCCACCTCATGAGAAGAGAAGACTCCCTGGAAAAGACCCTGATGTTGGGAAATATTGAGGGCACAAGGAGAAGGGGACGACAGAGGACGAAATGGCTGGACAGTGTTCTCGAAGCTACCAGCATGAGTTTGACCAAATTGCGGGAGGCAGTGGAAGACAGGAGTGCCTGGTGTGCTCTGGTCCAGGGGGTCACAAAGAGTCCGACACGACTAAATGACTAGACAACAACAAAAGTTATGGCATGTGCTTGAATCCTTCCTGCAAAATACCGTACTGACAGTCTGGAGGTGGGCCAGGTATTAAGCCACCCATCTTGCTCTAGTAATAAGCGGTACCTCCAGATAGGGATACATCTAGCAAGCTCAATGCAGCCTTCGCAAGCATCACAACGCAGAAGAGAACATGCATTTCTTCCAGTAACACACATGGTAGGCTGATAGAAAAGTGGAATAGGATAAGTCTGCACCACCAAATTGGGAGCAGGACAGTAATAATTAAAGGGATAAAATAATTGGGGAAATTAATAATGGAATTGCATAAGAAGACCATATCCCCCCATCTGGCAGCTTTCTGACTTTGCAGAGAAAACGGAGCTGCTGGCCTTAGGCAACTCTCAGAGTTCTTGGGACAGAGACCTGGAAGGTCAGGCTCCCAGCAAAAGCGCATGAAAGCTGACGTCAAAGGAAGCAGCTGTTGGTTCATTGGCTCTTTGGAGAGAGCATCCCTTCTGCTGTAACTCATCTGCGAAATGTCAACTCAGCCTTGACTGTTATCTTCTCCCTTTCAGCATCTCGCTTGCCTGTTGTGGGGAGATAATCCCACTCGTTTCACAGATATTTTGTGCACGTGTGGGATTCAAAGCAGAAAAGGAGGATTTGGCATGTTGTTGCTTCGTGGTCCACAGCCCCCACCCCACCTGCAGCACACACAGAGATATCTAGAGAACTGGCCAGCTAAGATTTAGCATGGAAACAATCGTTCCATAAGCAATTTTTTTTTACTAAAATCATCTGGTGTCATGATGATGTCAGGTGACTAAGAAGTAGGCATCAACGTACCTGTCAATCGTTGACTCGCCAGGGTCGGGTCTGCTTCACCAGCATGTTCTCTGCAGGAAAGGCACTGGCAAAACAGCATCCAGCAGGATTGGACCTCTACCATTGGCTAAGGTCACCCAGTGACACCAGCTGATTGACAGGTGGGTGTGGTTTGGGGAAATGGCCTTGCAGGCCATATTGGACTCCTTGACAGACCAAGACTGACCTGGAAGTTTAAGATGCTCTGGGTGTGAGCCATTTTAGATCAGGTTGTGACTGATCTGGGTTCTTCTGTCCCAGAGTTGAAAACTCCTGTGCTGAGGGTTGGGGAGGGAGTCTAGAAGAAGCTAAAGACATAACATTACACAAACACAAATTGCACAATTGTACCAGCTGCTTATGTACCAAAACAAAAGCAAATGGGAACATTATAACAAGCTGGTGCAATGTATCTGACACATTTACCACTCTGTCCTCTTTGTGGGCAGATATTTACTTTGAAAAAGCAAAACAACACAAGGAAGAGTGTGTGCATCGTAGTATCACCCATACAAGCCATTGAAAAGTTTGTAGCATAACAAACAAGAAAGCACCTCAAGGCATAGGGGCAGCCAGTTTGCTTCCAGCTGATCTGTTTGATTGAGAATTCATCCTGATGTGATGGCATAAAGTTTGTGGACCAATTAAACAACACTGGCTATTTATTCAGCATTCATACTGAATTGTTTGCGGAAAGGTTATACAACGTTGCACCAAGCAGTTGTTATTCCACACTTTCCAGTGCATTTTCCCATCACTTTCCTTGCTGCAAAAAAGGAAGGGGCTTTTGAGACAGAAGAAATAAGGTTTGCTGCACAAGACTGCATGGATCAACTTTGATTGCACAGACTGAATATGTCACTGTGAAATGATGGTCTTATGGACCCCCTTCCCTCTTTAGATGGTAATGGGACTCTCAAGATGCCCTTTTATGGTGCCTTCATGATGATTTGTGCTCATGATGGAATGAAGGAGGCTATTTGCCATCCTATATTTAACATGATTGCACTTGCAAAAGTTTAAGGGAAGACATACTGCTTCATTTCCAGTCAGTTAACTTCCCTCTGAAACACTATAGTTGTTTATACCCCAAATGGTCCAAGTTAGGGCTTTTTGTCCTGCTTTTGTTGCACTGTAGTGCAAAGGAGCTCCTCCAGAGGCAGTTGTGCAATGACCATTGCAGCACAACTAAACAATTTGTGGATGGGCAACTAATGCAGTGTTGTTGCATCAATGACATGTTGCAGAAACTCCTCGCAAAAAAAGGCTCCCAATGCGGTTAAATGCAAAATGTGTCCAGTCAACCCTGCTTTGTTTGAGGGCCCTTCTGGTCATTCTGCTGAGTGGATCTCTGGATCTCTGCCCCAAAGTCTTGCCCTAATGCCACCATAGCTCAGTGGTTGAGGACCTGCCTTGAATGCAGAAGGTCCCAGGTTCAATCCCTTGTGTCTCCAAGTAGGACTAGAGCAGAACCTTGCCTGAAAACATGGAGAGCCGCTACCAGTCAGTGTAGACAATACTGAGGTGGGTGGACCAACTGTCTGGCTCAGAACAAGGCAGCTTCCTATCTTCTTACTGCACCAAGTTTAAGGCTATAATCTTATACCCACTTACCTGGGAGTAAGCACCACTGAACTCAGTAGGACTCACTTCACGTATAGGACTGGGGTGTAATTCTATTCTCCCATCCATCTGCCTTGCATTGCTTGTATGACTAGAACGTGTCACTACTGGAACACAATGGAAGTTTTTGGGGCCAAAACAAACCCTTATTCATGGGCACAGCAGTTCTAATGATGTATCATGCAAGAGTCACCATCACATTGTCCTTTTGTTTTGGATCGTGCAAACCACTTTGTTAAATTATATAGCTGACAAGCAGCTTTAAAAAACAAAAACAAATGACTCTCGCAAGTATATAAATAACTGCAATAAAAATAGTGACAAGCTCTTCCCCTTGAGCAAGAATGCTCTATTCTGCCCTGCTGGTTAAGACAGCAGTGGGGATCCTGTGGCCTCCAGGTATTGCTGGGCTACAGCTCCCATCATCCTGGACCACTGGCCATGCTGACTGGTGCTGATGGGATTTGTATTCCAGCAACATCTGCAGGGCACCAGGTTGCCCCCCCCCCCATGTTAAGACCTCTCTATTGTCCCCTTCCTGCCATAAACTGGGGCTCTGCACAGCTCGGGTGCTCTGATGTTGCAGTTTGAGCTGGAGCCCCAGCTGGAGCACCTCTCAGCCTGTGGCAGTGCCCTTGGCTGAATGTTATGCAACAAAAATTGGCTCAGCTTCTTACAGCAGAGAAAAGCTCTTTTCCCTCTCTCATAACTCGAGCACTCAGGGACAGCCCCCCAAGCAGCTGTTAGGCCTGGTGGGGTGGGGAGAGGTGCCAATCCCATCAGGAGTATGAACTATTGTCAGAAACACAGAGAAGGGGAGGCCCCATGACCGCTATTAATCTTTTTAGAAAAAACCAATTTTCCAAGTGACACATACAAGCTGTGTATACACTATGCCTTTAAATATATGGAATCCTCGAAAGATTCCATCAACGGTGTCTCCAGAAATTTTTACACATCACTTGGGAAGACAGGCGAACTAATATCAGTGTACTGGAAGAAGCAAAGATCACCAGTGTCGAAGCAATAATTCTTCAACATCAACTTCGTTGGACTGGTCATGTTGTGCGAATGCCTTCCAAAGCAACAACTCTATTCTGAACTTAAAAATGGAAAGCGTAATGCTGGTGGTCAACAAAAGAGGTTTACAGACTGTCTCAAGGCAAATCTAATAAAATGTAGTATAAACACTGACAACTGGGAAACACTGGCCTGTGAGCATTCCAATTGGAGAACAGCCTTTACCAAAGGCTGAAGACACTCGAACTCAGGACACAAGGGAGAAACGTGCTAAGAGGAAGGCATGCTTGGCAAATCCACACCGTGATCAACTCCCGCCAGGAAACCAATGTCCCCACTGTGGAAGGATGTGTGGATCCAGAATTGGCCTCCACAGTCACTTACGGACTCATTGTTAAAACCGTGTTTATGGAAGACAATCTTACTCGGCTACGAGTGATTGCCAAAGAAGAAGAATACCTTTAAAGCACATTCAAATGACATTCCCCTCTCTCAAAGAATTCTAGGTTCTGCAGTTTATCCGTCACAGAGGTACAATTCCCAGCAGCCCACAGTGAACAGCAGCAGCTAGAATTCTCTGAAGGGGAAAATGTGCTTCGTATCCTTAGCATCTCATGTTATTTGGACCCAAGCCTCTGTTGACCATGTAAAACCCAGTGGATTTCATGGCTGTGCAGGGATTTGAATCCTGGGCCTCACCCACTCAACCTTCAACACTCCGTCCATGACACCACAGGTAGAATCTTAGAGACTGAAGGGAACCAGGCACAGGGGCTTCTCGGTGGTGGCGCCCACCCTGTGGAATGCCCTCCCATCAGATGTCAAGGAAATAAACAACTATCTGACTTTTAGAAGACATCTGAAGGCAGCCCTGTTTAGGGAAGTTTTTAATGTTTGATGTTTTACTCTGTTTTTAATCTGTTGGGAGCCGTCCAGAGTGGCTGGGGAAACCCAGCCAGATGGGCGGGTTATAAATAATAAATTATTATAATATTATTAATAATAACTTGGGGTCCTCTAGCAAAAGAGCACCTGCCTTGCATGCAGAAGGTCCCAGGATCAATTCCTTGTGTAGAGGTGGAGCTGCCAGTCAGTGGAGACACTGCCAAGATGGACCCAGTGGTCTGACTCAGTAAAAGGCAGCCTCCTATGTACGTTTGCTGCCACTTCCTTGACAGGTGGCCAGCTGAGGCCTTATCCACACTTACCTTCCCTCACTCTTTCCAGGCACAGTCCAAGCTCTAAAGCTTTATGTCAGAGTGCATCCCTGTGAAAACCCACTCTTTAAAGCTGAATCGGAGCAAATGGCAATCCATAGAAAAACTGAATGGCCATTTGCTCTGATCGAGCTCTAAAGGGCAGGTTTTCATGGGGAAAGCTCCAGGGCAAAATAAAAATAAAGAATTAAAGCCATCAGATGCTTTAAAGCGCAGGTCTGTGCCTGGAAAGAGAGGGGCAAAAGGTTAGTGTGGATAAGCCCAGAGTCTCTGCTTCAGTACTTCCAGCAGAAGTATATAACCTGCTGTTGGAATGGGATGCTACCTCAGTTGCTTCAACTTGCTTGCCTTCTTACTTACAAGTAGTCCAGGGAATTGTCCTATCGTTTTGCTCAGCAGCGAGAAGGATGGGGACAAAGGCTGCATTGGTTGGATCTGCCTGTTGAAGGCTTGCTCTGCCCTGTCTGCACTTGATGCTGGCTCCAACTGCACTCGGGCTCCTTGCTTTCTGCCTTACCTGTCCCAATGGGCACCAGTCCCTACTGCTATTTCTGATGCCAGCTTTGCTTTGGGCACTGTGTCTGCCCGCTTGCCTGAGAAGCTCAAGATCAGGAGTAGGCAAACTAAGGCCTGGGGGCCAGATATGGCCCAATCGCCTTCTAAATCCAGCCCACGGATGGTCCAGGAATCAGTGTGTTTTTACATGAATAGTACGTGTGCTTTTATTTAAAATGCATCTCTGGGTTATTGGTGGGGCATAGGAATTCATTCACCCCCCCAAATATAGTCTGCCCCCCCACAAGGTCTGAGGGACAGTGGACTGGCCCCCTGCTGAAAAAGTTTGCTCAAGATACTGAGACAGTAAAGAGAAAGGAAAAACTTTTGGCTGCTGTAATTGGCTTGTTCACGGAGCTGCTTAAAAAGCATGGCAACTCTGCCAGGAAGGCATCTGGCAACCTTCAAAGCAGGAAAACCAGCTTAAAGGGTTTGGGGATTGTGCAGCCTGCCCTCTGCCCTCTTGCGAGATCCATGCCTCCCACCTGCTTGCCCCCACCGCAAGCTCATGAGGCGATGGGCTTGGCCTTGGTGTCAGCCAGCCTGCTGTAAGTGATGTCCTTCCTTATCTGCCTGCTGACAAACCAGCATCCTTCACTGGCTATTTAAGAGCGGAAGGGAGAGGAGACACCAGCAAAACAGCAGCAGAGGCGCTCAGAGACACAGGGAAGCCAGGATCCTCCGCAACTCTTTCAGACTTCTGTGATGCTGCCTGCAACTTTCAAGCTGTGTGCCGGCATTTCCTACAGACACCTGCACAGCACAATGGGTGAGTACAAACCAAACAACATTATTATCATCATCTTCAGAATCAGAATCTTTTTGAGGGAAAGAATGTGCTTCAAACATGACTTATAGTGGGTACACAGTGTAAATGTGATCAGATGAATCTCCTACAGTTTCTTTTAAAGGTAATAGCAACTATTGGTGTGTGTTTGGGGGTTATTCAGATCGCATCCATTGTGCAGGGGCTGAACCCTTTGCCTTCCTGCTGTTTTCCAGATTTAAAAGTTGCTTCTGTATGTTCTTACTGTGGCACAAACAGAATTTAAATCAAGGAAATGATGAACGGCTCCTCTCCCCTGGCGCTGCAGTTCCAGTCTGAACGGCTGCAGCTAGTAGCTTTTTCATTCCTTGTGTTGCTTTTCAACCTTTTCTAGCAAGCCATCTTCTGGGATTGAGTGGGTGAAATATTGATGTATAAGCAATTTTTGTTGTATCAGATAAAAAGTTATCATGGATGTTTCTTGTTTTCTGGCTGCTTGACATGTTGTTAATGGCTAGCCTGGGAAGCTTGTGGTCTTCTGCCCTTTCCCTCTTTTTAGAACTTTTCTTTATTTGGGGTGGGGGGGACTTTGATTATAGTGGGAGGGTGCACTGTAATGTTGACCCTAGCTACTCAACTCTCCTTATTTACCAGTGGCATTGATGCTTGTGCATTAGCCTATGTACATTTCATGTAAATGTGTGTTATGTGCCTTTAAATAACCCAGCCATGCCCTTAGATGCATCTGTCTATGACATGCAGAAATGGATAGCTTACATTTTGTAGTTCAGGGGAATCTAGCGGTGGCTGCTGCCCATTAAGACAAGTAAGGTGGAAAGCAGGGAAACCACCAGCAGGGAGAGCTGTGGCCAATGACAGGCAAAGCAAGGAATTCTAGTTTTGTCTCCAATTACCTCCCTGCTGAGTTCCACAGGGAGACTACAGAGGCCATGCAAACCCTTGGACTGGTTTTGAGGAGGAAAAGCAGGCAGGTAGAGATTGGCCAAGGGCAGGCTGAGGGTGGTGAGAAACTACTGTACTCCATTTCCTCGAAAAATTGGCCAGCCTCTACTGGTTTTAGATGAGCTCAGCTGCAGCATGCAGAAGGTCACAGCTTCCATGTCCAGTTTTTTATTATTATTATTATAATAGGTTTTCTTGTTTTACAGAAGTAAGTGTAATGCCTCGTATTTTTTCCATGTAACATTTTTACAAATCCATTTCATTTGTCGAGACATTAGGGGAAGAAGAAAAAGAAAAGAAAAAAAGGGGGTGGAGGGAGGGAAGATGGGTGGGGGTGGGGTCGGGTGGCGATGTTTCTATTATGTTTAATGTATGTAGGGTTTGGTGTCAGTGTTGCTCATGCTGTTTCTTTGGTGGTGAGAGAGGTTGGGGTTGGCCTAGGGTGTGGTTGTTCATTTGTGATTGGCTGTGGTGGTCTTTGTTTTCGTGTGTGAGTGGGGTGGGTGGGTGTTTTGGATCAGGTTAGCCATACTGATTTGTATGCTGTTGGTGGGTTATTGCCATTGTCTTGTTGGGCTGTGTATGTGATAAAGGGGAGCCATTCCGGGGTAAAGGCATCTTCTTCT
Organism: Podarcis erhardii; assembly: GCF_964252035.2. Lineage (NCBI taxonomy): Eukaryota > Metazoa > Chordata > Lepidosauria > Squamata > Lacertidae > Podarcis > Podarcis erhardii. Next base: position 6,160,016 of record NC_138514.1, read on the forward strand.
GTTTGTCCCTGTGTCAGTTTCAGTTTATTGGTTAATTTTTCTAGTAGGGCTGTTTCCCATACTGTTTGGTACCATTGGTCCATGCTTACTCCTGACAGGTCTCTCCAGTGTCTGGTTATGGTGTTTCTGGCTGCGCTTCCATGTCCAGTTAAAGTATCTCAGCTAAGGGGGCTATGAATGTAACTAGGGCGTACTTTCCCCTCCCCAGCTGTAGAGAGTTTAAATTGGGGTTGGGGAACCTGATGTCTTCTAGATGCTGGACTCTAACTCTCATCGCCCCAGCCAGAATGCTCATTCATTTTGGGAATTATAGGGAGAGAATTACCCAAACTTTATAGAAATTTATTCGTGTATGCGACTACAATGGCAATAATGTTACTTGCCCCCAAATGGAAGAAAGTCCCAGCAAAAGAAGAATGGATACAAAAACTTAGGAAATATGCAGAAATTGTGAAACTTAACCGGAAAAAAATAAGAAATCAAGATAACAAACAGGGGGGCAGTGGAGTCAGTTTTCATATGATGGTTCCTTGTTTCTAAAAGCCTTTATAGTCATAAATCTGTGTGCATGTTTGTAATGCATCCTGATTTCTTGCACAACTCTGATAAATTAAAGTCACTTTAAGTGTTTTCTTTGAAGAAATAAGCAAGAGATATAGAGGTACATAATTTACCATGTAAACATGCCTTTACCAGAATTTGTGCAATGTTCTCATTGGAGCAGAGGAGAAATCAGTTCGGCAGCTTTGTAGTAAAATCAGCAGAGTAGTGTTTCTACTGTACCCGCAACCCCAAAAGGCTGCCTGGATTCCCTTCTTAAGCTAAGAAGGCAACAAAGGAACTTGGAAATGGAGAAATGTTCAAGCAGCGTTTAAAACAATCTTGGGTCCCCAGATGCTGTCAGACTACAGCTACCATCATTCCTGAGCTGACCACTGGCTAAGCTGGCTGGGGATGGTGGGATTTGTAGTGCAACAACATCTGGGGAGTCAAGAACTGTTTTAAACAATAAAATGCAAACAGGACTCCTGACACAGGCTGTCCCTGCTGATTTAGTTTTAGGTTGGGGTTTTTTTTACAGCGGGAGGTGCAGGTGGGTTCGGGGGAGGAGGGTTGCATGAAGAACCTCTGGCAGTCATTCTATTCAGGACTAATTGTGGTGGATGGAAGGGCAGTCAAGTTCAAAGGGCTCAAATCTGTACACTAGTTAATTTTTCTTCATCTGATAAGTTTCACAACTTGTTTTTATGTGTATCAGTTCAATTTACAGCCCTCAGTTTACAGCTGCAGATTTAAGCAAGTAAGAGATTAGACTCATTAAAAGATTTCTCTCTGTGTGTGTTAACTGTCCAAATCTTGTCACATTAAAGAGTTTAAAATATTCATAAATATTAATAAAAATATATTGGTTCTGGTGGCACAAGAGTAGACTGTGTTGAACATGTCCTCTCAGATCAGCTCACTCTTTTGGGTGCTTTATTTTTCTGTGTTGTCTGTGTTGTTGTTTTTTAATGATGGTTAGGAACATCAAAAGCTGGAAGTATCCCAGGCCTCTCTGGACCTCAAAGGGCCTGCTTCTACGGGTTCAGATATGGCTTTTAATACCACTGTTATGCTTTCCTCTCCTCAGGCTTGAAGAGACAAGCAGCTGCTGCAATTGTCCAGGAGCTGAATAAATTTGCAGTTACCAGGCCTGGTCCCAGCAAGTGGATCAATAATGTGCGCAGAAGGAGCTCTTTGCTAAGTATGTATAACGAGGCACGGCTCTTGTTGGGCATGTTTTATCCTTGCATTTTGGGGCTGCTGAATTTTTGGTGGCATTGAAAATTCAATCTTTCTTTTAATAAAAATAAAATTAAATTAAAACCTGCTCCAAATTCCAACAGGTTCGAGACTGGAAGAGAATCTCTTCAATGAAATGGAGATGTCCTACATTAAGCAAGGAGATGAAGCGCTTCAGAAATCACTTAAAATTCTTGGAGAGCAGGAGGGCTGGAAAACAGAGACAGTGATGGTATGCATGTTGCATTGTTCATGGGGGACGTTGTTTGGCGTTCCCTTCTACTTTGCTTGCAAAGGATCAGGGAAGATGTCAGTTGGGGTCGCCAACTTTGCAGCCTTCAGATGGAGAGCTGAATTTTAGTTAGGGTCAATATATTTCAAATTCACAATTCAAATTCAAATTCACAAACCAAGGTATCTTTTATTTTATTTTCTAAAATATTTTTTATTAAATTTTTTGTTTTACGATTTCAAATACATATTTTACATCCTTAAGATATCAATGACTTCCCTTCTTCCCTTTCCATGGTTCAGGTTTAAACAAACAACTGTTTTCTGAGTTTGGATGTTAGGAGGAACTGTGGTTAATATAAAGCTGGAAAGGGTTCCTTCTGATCTTCTCACAAGTGTAAAAGAAAAAAAAAAAAGCATGTCATACAAGCCTGTGGCTTATTGCAGCTGGTCCTTCTAGTGGAAAATCATTATTTTGCATAAAAATGGGCCTAATTTTCTTCATGCTGCTCACTTTCTCACCCCACCTGCACCTTTCCACCCTTAAAAAAGGAGCAAATATTGTGGTCCTACTGATGCAACTTTTATAGACTCTAATCCATTGATTCAGGCATAGTCAAACATGGTGTGTTCCAGATGCTTCTGGACTTCAGCTCCCATCACTCCTGACTATTGGTCCTGCTGGCTGGGGCTGATGGGAGTTGGAGTCCAACACCTGCAGGACATCAGGGTTCCCCATCCCTGGTCCACACACCAACTGGTGGTAGCTCTCCAGGATTTCAGACAAGCCTTACCTAGAGCTTGAACTTGGGACCTTTTGCCTGCAAAGGATGTGCTCTACTTCTGAGCTATGGCCCTTTTCTAACATTAGCCATCCCCCTGGCTAGCACATTCTGGGCCAGTCATAGCTTCAAGGCCAGCCCCATATAGAGCACATTGGAAAAGCCCTGTTGCAAGGTTATCACCTGGGAATTGGGCTGGATGCAACATACTACCTAATAATACTCTTAGCTCTCATGCTTTGGGTTATGCAAGCCAGGGATGCTAACAATTTAGACCCCCTTCTGCTTTTTTTCCTGCAGGACAATGGTGACAAAGTCCTGAGCAAAGTGCTCCCGGATGTGGGGAAAGTATTCCGACTAGAGGTGGTGGTTGATAAACCCCTGGACTGCGTCTATGGCGAGTTAGTGGAAAGGATGGAACAGATGGGAGACTGGAACCCGAATGTCAAAGAAGTCAAGGTAAACACACACAGAAACGCATTCTTGGCGAAAGGAGACTGTGCCAATGGCTTATGCATTCAACTCTCCAAGGAGTTATAAAGCACATTGCTTTTTCAGTGATTTTTTGGGTAGCTATTAGTAGAAAAAGTATATTGTAGAGCAGGGATGGTCTAAGAAAGAGTGGGATCTACTGAAAGATTCCTTGGATGATTCAGAGTAAATCACCAAGCGTTGCTTGCTTCTTGTGGTGCAACGACAACAAATTAAAATCACAAGTCTTTAAAACAAATCTCAGCATGGCTAACCAATGTCTTGATCTCAGTGTTCCACACCTGTAAAACATGAACATTAATGAGGTGTTTGGGCAGCTCTGCTGGCCAGTTTTAGACTCTTGTGTTAAGTGTCTCAGATCTGTAATCATGCAGACATGGGTGCATTATGGTATTTGTGGGGTATCCCAATTGTATGGCTCGTAGGCCATACAGGCTCATGGGGAATTGCCTCCCTCCTTCAAAGGACAGAAGAAGGGCCCCCTCATGATTCCCACTGGAGGCAGAACCTAGCCATCATGGCTAGTAGCCTTAAAATCCTTATCTTCCATGAACTTATCAAAACTACTTTTAAAGCCATCCAAGTTGATGCCATTGCTACATCTTGTGGGCCACTATTACACACCCGGCTGTGGCTGGTGACCTTTACACTGTGTGCATCCTGCCCATGTTGGTAGCACCGATCATGTATTAAGAACAAAGGGAGTCTCCTTCTGCCTCTTGTCTCTCCCTTCCCCAAAGTAATCAGCACTGCGCTCCTTCCAAAAGTGAGGCAGGAAAGGAATTTGTCGGCCATAGCAGGAATTGCACCAGCTACCAGCAAGGAAGTGCAGTAAGTATCCCTGTATGAAAAATGACAACCCTTTGTTTTCATTGGCGATCTTTCTCCAGATCTTGCAGAAGATCGGCAACGACACGGTGATCACTCACGAAACTGCAGCCCCAACCCCTGGCAACATAGTTGGGCCGCGAGACTTTGTGAGTGTCCGTTGTTCCAAGAGGAGAGGCTCAACCTGTGTCCTGGCTGGCATGTCCACCACCTATGCAGCGATGCCTGAACAGAAAGGGGTTATTAGGTAAAGAGTCGTCCCTCCTTGATTGAATTTGGGGGGGGGGTACTCCATTTTTTGTGTAATATGCTAACATGATGCTCTCCTGTCCTCCCACAGAGCTGAGAATGGCCCCACATGTATGGTCCTTCGGCCTCTCCTTGGTGACCCCTCCCAGACCAAGTTAACCTGGCTTCTCAGCATCGACCTCAAGGTACAGGCACCCGGTGGACTGAGCTAAATCACTGCATCCATTGGTTTTGCCAGAGATCATCCTCTTGCCATGATTTGGGTGGTGCAACTTTCATAAACAGCTGTGCATTCAACTCTGCAGGGAGTCGTCTCAGGTGTCACTAAGAGGGACCCACTTTCTGGGGCTCTTAAGGGGGTATTTTTTAGTTAGATGAACTGTGCAGGAAGATACATAGCACTGTGCCAAGGATTCCTCCTGCATTTCCCCCCTACCACTCTCCATCGTTTGATGTCTCGTAAGATGAATTGTGGCTGCCTACAATTAAAGCACAACAGTACCACTTTAACAGTCCTGGCTTCCCCCAATGAATCATGGGAGCTGTAGCCTGTTAGGGGTGCTGAGAGTTGTTAGGAGACCCATACAGCCCTCACAGGGCTATTATTCCCAAAGTTCCCTGGGAAGAGGGATAGACTGTAAAACTGCTCCGAGGGCTCGTCCGCACGTCTGCTCTTCTGTGCTTTCTAGGCCTGGTTCCGAGAGGATTTTCGTTTGCTCAGCCACTTTTCCTGCGAAAACCCGCTATTTGCTGCTGAATTGGGCTTCCTGTGGATTGATGCTTATGGCAAACCATGGGAAAACCTCTCGGACCCATGCCTAGGAAGTGCAGACAAGCAGAAGGAGAAGGACAAGTGCAAAAGCGGCTGAGCCCCCCGAGTCCAGAAAGAAAAAGAAATCCTGATACCACTTTACTGAGGAGAACTGAGGGGGGGGGGAATAAACAGAGATGTTTTGCCTCTTTTTTATTACTCCAGACCTTGTGCATAGCAGGGAGACTGTCACAGAATTAACCCTTTAAGTTGAACACATAATGATGTTGCTCTTTTCCCCCCCTCTCTCCCAGGGATGGCTGCCCAAGTCCCTCATCAACCAAGTCCTCTCTCAAACCCAGGTGGATTTCGCTAAGCATCTGCGCAACCATTTGAGCAGCAATTCTGCCTCCATGCAGCAGGCCATGCGCTGTTGAAGTGGCCGCACGCACGCAACACACTCCTTGTGGCTGATGAATCCCTTCCCCGGCTCATGGACCACTCGCTCAAGGCTCTTCCCCTGGCAGCTGAGGCTCCTGCTCCAGAAAATGGGTACAGGGACATCCATCTTTCCTGCCAATAGAACAAGCTTCCTGCCTGCTCCTCTGAGGCAGCTTTTTTTATCCTCTCCCAAAAGGAAGAGTGGGAAATCTTCTTGGTTGTTGTTCTCAGGGGTGGTCTGTTGTGGGTCACATTCAGCAGTGGGCATTGCCAGAGCCAAAAGGCAGAGTAGGCCATCCCTTTGTTTCCCTCCTTCATTTCACCCCCCCCCCTTTTCTCACATCCACACCATACATTGAAGCACTTACGCCGTTTTCGTTGTCATGGCTTCACCCAAAGAATCCTGGGAACTGTGCTTGATTAAGGGTGCTGATCTCACAGAACTAAACTTCCCACCACCCTTGACCAACTACAGCTCCCAGGATTCTCCTTGAGGATTAAAGTAGCTGTGATATGGCGTAGCTGTGATCTCTATCTTAAGATTGCAAGGGGAGGGACAAATCACTCTTCTCAGAGGTTCAAAATGATTGCTTTCAGAATACTTTTGAAATTAGGCAGATGGGCTGAAGGTTGCACCCACCTCCACCCCCAGTTCAAAGGATTGAACAGCAGAAAAATTCATCCTAAGTGCTTGTTTCACTGATCCTTTGGTGACAAAGTGCAGGACTAGATTTTGCAGCCCCGGGTTTGTTAAAGAGGTTTCCTTTTGAAAAGTGTATCTGAAAAACCCTGAAAACAGAGCAAAGTTAACTGAGCTCACAGAACAACTTAAGCTATGATCTTACTTTTTTAAAACCAGTAGAATTTAGTGCCATTTATATTTTAATTTAGTGCATTTATTGTCCCACCCTTTTGTTCCAGAAGCATGGGGTATGCATGATCCCCCCCCATTTCCCCACTCCTAATAATGGTGGGTTAGGCTTGAGTAAGGACTCCTCCATTGCTGCCTGTTTATTGATTTGCTTGCACAAAGTTTACCAAGGATTCCTCTAGACTTGTTTATGGGGTGGTGACAGTCAGCATTCATCCTCATTTAATCCACTTCATTGGAACAAGCCTGAATTTCCAGGTATGCACTTGAATCCCTCCTACAAAACAGTAACAGCCTGGAGAAACCCCAAGAGGTAGCAGTTGGCCCAAGGTCCACCAGAGCATCTCAGAACTGCATTTGAAGCAGGGTGTCTGCAGCCTAATCTGGCAGTGCTCTACCCACTGCACTGCTTCTCCATGCCTGATTTAGAATCAGTCTGCTTGGGCCAGTTCGTGAATCTGTGTTTATGCAACACCTCCTATTTTACACTCAGCTGGCCTGTGCTGAACTGACTGGTTGAGGGAACCTCAGCTGGGTGGCAGAGCTGCTGCCTTGCATGCAGAAGGCCTCCTGCACTGTCCCTGGACCTGCCAACTAAACGAGAAAGGCTCAGGGAGCAGGTGACATGGAAGACCGCTGCCCAAGATCTCAGAGAAGCGCTGCCAGCGAGAGAAAAGGCGGCTAGGCTAGTTGGACAAGTGATCCGGCTTACTGTGCAATGGAAGGGCGTAAGGAAAGCCCCCCTGGAGCAGGCCAAAGACCCATCTAAGTCTAGGATCCTGCTGGCATGGCGGCGAGCCAGATGCCCCTTGGAGGCCCGCAAGCAGGAGCTGAGCACAAAAGCACTCTCCATACTTGCAGTTCCCAGAAGCTGGCATTCAGAGGCAAGCTCCCGCCAACAGTGGAGTTGGAGCTCCATCTTAGCTGCCTATGTTCCTAACTCTCTCTTAGGTATTGTGCCCATAGTGACAGCCTATCGGAAAGCCTTTGTGCGTGGGATCAGAAAAGAGCCAGTGCCTGTTCCAGGTTTCCAGGGGAACCTGGTGCAAGATGTTCTCCCCGTCTCTGCATGTGCCCCCCACCCTGAGTACAGCTTTCTCCAGTGTCACTACTGCCTCTCCCCATGTGTCTCTCCGCCGCCCCCCTCTCTGGAAGGCCCTTCTGCACCGAACAAGGCCTTCAGAGATTGCTGCTTTCTCACAGGGAAAAGGGCAGCACCAGCAACCAGAAACAGCAGGGCAAAGTATCTCCAAGGGTGGGACATGGGAATGAGCCAAACAATGCTGGCTGTAACCTATGTCCAACACGCTAGTACAGTGGTACCTTGGGTTACAGCTGCTTCAGGTTACAGACTCTGCTAACTCAGAAATAGTGCTTCAGGTTAAGAACTTTGCTTCAGGATGAGAACAGAAATCGTGCGGTGGTGGCACGGCAGCAGCGGGAGGCCTCATTAGTTAAAGTGGTACCTCAGGTTAAGAACAGTTTCAGGTTAAGAACGGACCTCCAGAACGAATTAAGTTCTTAACATGAGATACCACTGTAGATCAATGCAGTTTGAACTCAGCCTTCATCTTAGTGGGCTTGGTAGCAAGGCGCTTGTTTTGTTTAGATGTCCATAACAGCAGGCCATGCATGTGACTAACTGCTAACCATCCTTTGTAGCTTAAAAGCCACAATTACCACGGAGCAAGACCCTGCTGAATAAAAATAGTGCATTTGTAGCATCCCTGTTTCCCCACCAGTCTCTTGGCTCTCTGGCCAAGGCCTTTCCTCCTTCTCTCCCTCTCTGTCCACATATACGAGCTTTGGTTGACTGCACTGTATTCAACCCCTTGTTTTTTAGGGGAAGAGCAATAAGCTCAGTAGGACAGCATTTGCTTTACATGCAGACAGTTCTACATCTAATCTCCAGCTGGAGAGACTTCTGTCTGAAATCCTGGAGAGCTGCTGCCAGTCAGTGTTGCCAATATGGAGCTAAGAGGGACCAGGGGTCTGGTTCAGCATAAGGCAGCTTACTATATTCTTCAGGACCATAGTAGGCAAGCAGTTAAAACACACACACACACACACACACACAAAAAAAAATCTCAGTAACTAGCAGCCTCACCCTGGTCGATGAGAGTTACTTTAAAAACAAATTAGTTTCAATGCAAATATGTATTCCATATTGTTTGTTGTTAGGCTTAAAATAAGATAGGTAAGCTCCTAAACTCACTTTGTGAATCTGTGATCCCCAAAGTCTGACCTCAGGCTTGGCGCTGGCACATTATCCAGCCTCACAATAGATTTTACCATTTCAGCTACCGGAACCCTTGAATATGTCATTACTCATAACCAGTTTTGTTTTTTTAAAAAAACAAACTCTGTAGGTATCTTCTTCCCTTGTTTGCAGTTGGACAAAGTGTTTATTTAATATTTATTCAAGTCAGGTATATTAAACATGAAAAGCCTGTTCTGTTTTACTCTTGTATTCTCGGTTAACATCTTTTCAAAAACTGGCAGATGGTGCAGTGTGAAGATTTTGTGTGTTTAGACACTAATGCCAGGCGAAAATGAATAACAGCTTCTTTGATCTGAGACATTAAAAATTGTATTTAGCAAGAGTAGCAGAAAACTGTGCTCAAAGTTTATGTACTTCTGAAAATAAAAATTGAGTATGATTTAAAATGTTCCGTGTCACTGCTCTCTTTTTTGCCTACAGGATTAAGACTTTTGAAGCTCATGTAACTGAAAAGGTCTGCCCCTGATTCAGGGATGACCCAGTCAGTGAATTAGGACAGAGAGGGATAAAGGAATTTTATTTTGTATGCTACAGGAATCTGTGACCAACCAGATGCTATTGGACTCCAGTTCCCATCAGCCCCTGGCAGCATGGACAACTGCTATGGAAGATGGGCTCTGGAGTCCAATGACAGCTGAAGAGCCAGAGGTTCCTCATCCCTGTTCTACAGCTTGCAGCTTCTGAACATGGATGGCCAATGTACCATCTGGGTCCAAAGCTCAGTGGCAGAGCACTTTCACTTTGCAGGTCACCTCTAGTGCACGCTTTCGCAACCTGCCACCCTCCAGATGTTCTAGACTACATCACCGCTGCCGCCAGGACCGATGGCCAGGCCGAAGGGAGCTGTTGTCCACAGCACCTGGAGGGTAGCAGTTTGGAGAGGGCTAACCCTGCCCCTCTAGTTAAAAGAGCAGTAAGCTAATAAGGCAATGGGCAAGAACTATGCCAGAGTTCCTGGAGAAGCATTATGGAATGGGCAATACTGGAGTACATGGTGTCAGGCAAGCAAATAAACTGCAAAGAATTCTATCTCCATGACACTTCAGTGGTAAAAGGGAAGAAGAAGAAGAAGAAGAAGAAGAAGAAGAAGAAGAAGAAGAAGAAGAAGAGGAGGAGTAGTAGTTTGGATTTGATATCCCGCCTTTCACTCCCTTTAAGGAGTCTCAAAGAGGCTAACATTCTCCTTTCCCTTCCTCCCCCACAACAAACACTCTGTGAGAGAGAATTAAACATTTGTAAAAGTGCATATTGTGCCAGAGTGAAAAAACTTGTTTTACAGCAACCTCTCTCAAATGTTATCTGCTAGTTCATACTGTATAGCTTGTGTTATTATTATTAATTAAATTTATATGCCGCCCTATACCCGCAGGTCTCAGGGTGGTTCACAAGATAAAATTACAACATAAAAACGCAAAAATATATAATCAAAATATAAACAGAAACAGCCAAATAACCCCTCCCACCAAAACACACACACGTAAAAACAGTTTAAAACAATTTTTTAAAAAATGAAAAACTACAATTAAAAAGCAGCTTAAAGGAATGTAAACAGAATGCTCTGCTGGGCAGCAGCAGTCCTTTTGTAGCCTGTCAGGCCCCATACTAGGCCTGGTGGAGGGAGGCAGGAGCAGAAGCCTCAGATTCTCAGCAGGAATTCTCAGCATTCAAGAGTCTGGTATTAAAATCATACAAGTTCCTCCTCCTCCTTTCCTCTCTACTGCGACTTCACTTTGCAGCTCAGGAATTTATGTCTGAGCAAAGCGCCGTTGTTCTGACTGAAGCATGTATCCCCGTCTGATAAACGGGACCCCTCTACTGCCCACTACAACTGGGACTCGTACCAAAGCCTTGCCATGTGTGCTGCTCCTGTTCAAGATTCCCACCAGCCAGCTATGTCCCTTTTCAGGATACTCCATCTCCCCTCCCCATTTTCAGCCAGCATTCTACTGGAGGTTTAAGAGAGCGGCAATTAGTCCAGAAATTTTTAAAAAAACCAACCCAAAATTTATTTCTTTTCCACTTTACATCAAGTGATACTGTTTATTTTTTTGTAAAAACAAAACAAAAAAACAAAAAACCCAATATATACAATGTCTTTCAAGGTTCCCAAGGTGGACTGCGCCTCCCGTCAACTTCTGTTTCTACATGGTAGAGGACATCTGCCAGTGTGTGTTCCACCACAGCGACCCAGCCCATGTCACTGATCTGTGGAGAAGGAAGGGGGGTGGGTGGGAGAGAAGAAGTCAGCTATCTCAGGGGACCTATCTTGTTGCATTACAACTCCAAGCATCCCTGACCGTTAGCCATGTTGGCTGAAACTCGATGGAAGCTGAAATCAAATGTCTGGAGGGCCACAGCTTCCCCATCCATAGTTTATTTTGAACTTTTAAATTCTGCCTTTCCATTAATTAAGCATCTAATGCGGCTTGCACATCAACAACATCAAATTAACCAAACGTTCTGGTGAAAGTGAAACTACGGATGATAAAAAGGCAGCAGCAGAAGACAGATGGGCCATCCATTTCCAATGCTATTTAGTATCTGTATGAAGGCACTAGAAGTGATCAGTAGGAGAACTGGGGCAAAGGACCATCTGGTGACTATCAGCTCTATTTTTCTGTCGCAGTATCTCCATCCGAATTGGCTCTGGACCAGGGTCTGGATGCAGAAACTGGCTAGGAGAGGGCAAAAAAACCATTGAGTTTGGATGCCAGGAAAATGGAGGCTCTGTGGGCAAGAGGCTCCCATGTCTGCAAAACAGGCCCGTTTCAATGGAGATTGGAAAGAGTAATGGAGATGAGTAGTATTTTGGCCTGCATGGTTCAGATTTCTGTATCAGGTGCAAAGAACATGTGGTCCTGCAGATCTTGCGACTTCCATCATTTCTCGATGAATGGGTTATGCTGGCAGCAGCTGGTGGGAGGGCCTGTTGCACACCTACCCTGGCAAAGCCCAAACTTTTTTCCCTGCCAGGTGGTAACTGAAATGGGATTCTTAAAACAATCAGAATCCAATGAGTGTTCCTCTAAAACAGGGGTGGCCAACTCCGGAGAGACTGCGATTTACTTTCAGAATTAAAATCTGGTGATGATCTACCCCTGTTTTTTTCGGTTCAGGTCAAAGTTGTTGAGCTGAGGAAAGGGAGCCAGAGATCGACGCACGATCTACCAAAACCTTGCAGGGATCTACCAGTAGATCCCGCTTGACCTGTTGGACATCCCTGCTCAAAAACAAGCATTGAGAATCCAGATATTTCTAGACTCCCAACTCCCATTGGCCGGAAGAGTTGAGGACAGTGAGAGCTGAGGTCCAGCAACACAAGGAGGGACCTAACCCTACAATGAAAACTGCCTGTCACAAACACACACTCTTTGGGGTCAAGGGAAGAGCTGACCTGGAGTGTAACACCTAATTTGTGCTTCTTTTAAAGTGGCAATTCAATCATAATCCAGAGCTAATTTTACTCAGTGTTTCTGAAGTGCAATGCAGTATGCATTGGATCCAACTAACATTTACTCAGAGCAAAACTCACTGAAATCAATAGGCCTACCTTAGCCATACATTTCCATGGGTCTACTCTGAGCATGACTGCATCTTTATGTACATACAGGAATTCTGCATGGCTGAGTGAGTTATTGTCTACAGAATCTGGCAACTGCCACAAGTCCTTGGAATCGAGCTCCAAATTACAAATGCTTAGGAACACGACATGGTGTGGGATATTGTTTCATTTACCACACATTCCTTCCTTCATCCCTGTAGCTCTACATCCTTGGTCTAATTCACATATTTTACTCATTTTACTCCTACTGTTAAAATTTAGGTTTCTGGGTCAGTGAATCTGGGGATTTTTTTTTTGAACACACAGAATCTTAGACTCTCAACACACAAAAACTTGAAATTGCCATTGCCCAAGAAAGTCACATGTCAAAATCATTCTCATATTCCTACTTACTGGACGGTAACTGATATCTCTTGGCGGATATTTGAAGTAGGGTCCAAAGTTTATAGAAACCTATAAAAGGAAAAGGATCTATTAGTTTAATGCTACTGGGGGAAACGGTGCTATAAAAGATACCCAGTTGATAAGGATACTTTATAGAAATTTTAACAGGCTCGGTGAGTCTGGGTAACTGCTAGTAAAACAGGAAAATGAATAATTTTTTTTTTTTTTGGGGGGGGAGGCACAAGTAGACAATTAAGCACAATTTAAATACCTCCTTTAGGGAAGCTGAAGGGGAAAAAAAACTAATTGAGAATGAGTGCTAGTCTGGAAGCCATAAAGTGAAAAAGATCTCCATGCAGGCCAGAGAGCAGGCTGGTAGAGGAACAGGGCCCTCCCACTGGCGTAGAAACCAAATGGGCAGCCAGAGGAGAGAGTATCCCAGGGGCCAGGCCCCTTAGCCCTTGGCACTGGTGTAAACAGGTGGTGAGGAAGAGAGACCAGGGAGAATCTGGCACCTGCACATTAGCACCTGGACCTGTCAACTGTGAAAAGCTGGAAACACCTGCTTACCCCAAGCACACAGCTAATGTTCATGCCAGAGTGGGCCTGGTTTTTGTTAAGGATCCAGACAACCCTCTTTGTTTCAAATCCAAGAGTTATCAGATGAACTCATGATCAGCCTCCCACGGGTACATACCGTGCAGCCTTTATACAGAGAGACGGCAGGGAAATAAACACCTTCAAAAATATCTTTGTATGCAACTCCTTGGCTGGCACCATTTTTATAGAAGATTATCTGAAAAGAGACAGACAGGGATCACACGAGGAGGCTTGCAGTTCTCCTTTAGACTGGACAGGGCTTGCATGCAGGCTTCTCCTTCCAAATGCCAACTTACTTGGCTTCCGTGAGCTTGTTTTAAACTCTTCTCAGCTTTATCCACAAAGTCCTTCTCTTCGAAGTACAAGTAGCTTTTGAACTTGATCAAAGCCTAAGAAGGTAAGCAGTGGGGTAGGACAAACACCTAGTCAAGGCACAAAAACGCAACTAAAATAGTGAAGCACAAACACTGGCTATTGAGGCAGAAAACCTCCACGCTTGCCAAATCGTGTGTGGAACTCTAGGCACTTCAGTGAGATGGTCCTTGAGACTCGGAGGCTGAGGTGGTAACACCAGGAATGCACAATGGGACTGTGAGAAAAGCAAGGCAAGGCAAAAACGAAAAGTGTGTGTACTTGAATAGATGGACCACCAAAAAATGCTACCTTCTGTACCTTTCCCATTCAGCCTTTTTGCCATGAAGCGGAAGGACTGGAACTACCTAGTCCAAATATGTATTAGAGCTTAGTAAGAGACCCGAGGAGTCTACTATAATAGTTTATTATAGCATAAGTATTCTCAGGGCAGATCACACAGTGATCAAGGTCAAAGCTTGGCTCAAGCCTCTCCTTTAAAAGAGCACACCCCTTCCTTACCTTATCTTTGTAAGTATCTGGTAGCGATTTGGCAGTTTCGGTTTCATCTGGAAGGCTGATATAAAAACCAAGCACGTCTCCCTGGCCGTAGCTTGAGGAATAATGTTTACCAATTGATTGGTGGAACTTGGTGCCTTTCTTGCTGCGCCAGGAGTAACTAAACTTGTCGTAGCCAAGGGGAGCCTGAAGGTTTCCTGCAGAAAACCGGAGGTTCACAATAAGGTACCTGCCTGGACTTACATGCTATCTATATATAGTCAGAGGTCTCCTGGGAAGGGGGAGAAGGAATGAGGACAAAAGTTTATCGCCAATTTCTACCTGGGTGGGGAGGTGGTGGTGCTGGCCCAGATTTCCTTGCCTGCAGTGATGTACCATGGCAGCCCTGCTGTGAGGGCAAGCAGGCAGGAAGAGTCATGCCTCAGTCCCCAGAGGACTGCCATTGTGTTAGCTGCGCTGATGCAACAGCCCTTTGGAGATCCTAGAATGGATCCCACAGCAAGGCTTGAAGGCGTATGATGCTGCAACCTTACTCAGCAGGCCTGGTAGGCGCCAAGATGGGAGACTATTTGGGAACCTTAAGCACAGCCCTGAGTGCTCACTGGAAGAACAGATCGTGAAGCTGAGGCTCCAATACTTTGGCCACCTCATGAGAAGAAAAGACTCCCTGGAAAAGACCCTGATGTTGGGAAAGATGGAGGGCACAAGGAGAAGGGGACGACAGAGGACGAGATGGCTGGACAGTGTTCTCGAAGCTACCAGCATGAGTTTGACCAAACTGCGGGAGGCAGTGGAAGACAGGAGTGCCTGGCGTGCTCTGGTCCAGGGGGTCACAAAGAGTCGGACACGACTAAACGACTAAACAACAACAACAAAGCACATTGCCTTGGAGTTCTATGATGAGAGAAAGGCCAGGTACTAAATGTCAGTAAATAAAGCGCAGGGCCAGCGGGCTTACCTAGCGGCTGAGACCAACCAAGTCTGGCAGCTGTTTCAGGAGGCATCTCATCCACAGAGATCTCAAAGTACCAGGCTCCTTTCCGCACCCCATGTGAGGCTCGTACCATGGAGTAGCCTTTTTCTCCTATGACTGTCAATCTGTCATCTGAGATCTTCAATTGGGGAGCTGCAGTTGTTGTAAACAATTAATAATAATAATAATAATAAATTATTTGTACCCCACCCATCTGACTGGGTTGCCCCTGCCACTCGGGCGACTTCCAACATATATAAAAACATAATGAAACATTACACATTAAAAAGCTTCCCTATACAGGGCTGCCTTCAGATGTCTTTTAAAGGTTATAATCTCCTTGACATCTGATGGGAGGGCGTTCCACAGGGTGGGCACCACTACCGAGAAGGCCCTCTGCCTGGTTCCCTATATCTTCACTTTTTGGAGTTAGGGAGAGAGGAAGAATACTTAAAGCCTTCTGCGTGTTTAAATTATCAACTGTGAGCAAGTGAAGCAAGCACCAAGGACTGAAATGTTCTAAGATCTCTTCTCTGTTGCATTTGCATCATCATCATCATCATCATGATGTCTCAGTGCGGGTTACAACAATTATAAATTCAATAATAAACTCAGTGAAAACCAACTGCAGTCACAGGGGTAAGGTGGGTTCTGAAAACACAGGTCTCGGGTCTATTCATCAGAAATGATATAATGAAGGTGCCAGGCACACCCCTCTGAGGAATTTCACAATTCCTCAGGAGTTTCCACAGAAAATACCATCTTCTGGGCCACAACAACCCCTTAATTTCTGAGGGTGGTGGAATTACCAATAAGGCCCCCTCTACTGATCTTAACACCTGAGAGGATCTGTAGGAAAGGATGTTATCTTTCAGATATTTGGGGCCCAAGTCATTTAGGGCTTAAAACGCTGAAGAGAAATGGGTTATATGAGTTTCAAAAGGACCTCCTGTCAGTAATCTGTCTGCTGTATTTTGGACCAGTTCAAGTTTCTTCAAGGGCAGCTTTTAAAATTATGTGCAGAGCAAGGCTGTTTAAGGCCGCAGTCTTATCTGTGCAACTTGAGTCTATTCTTGTTGTTACTTGCAGACGGGTAGGGAGGCTGCAGATACAGAGCTCAGTGCCCATTCCTCTGCACTGGGTAACAAACTAAACTGCAGCACACTGTAGACTGATGCTGTGGACTGAGATTTAAAGTAATGTTTGTGCACACAGACATCCCAGGGAGACCTTTGCCTCTGTTATAGGATGCCATTTTGAATCCTTTAGCTTCCTCTCAATGTGGGCCACACCACCTCTCCAGCTTGGATATTTGAAGCAGAAATAGCCAGGGGATGGGCACTGACTTGTGACACCCAGCGGAGTCAAGTTAGGCATGCTGCCGTTATCAACATCATCATTGTAAACGTCACACAGATGAGCATAGTATGTAAGTCTGAAAAGCCTCTATGCAGAACACTCTTCTCTTGGTAGCCTGAAGCCTGTGGCAACACAGTGCTTAAGAAGCAGAAAATCTATTCCAGTTTTCCACCAGTGCTACATCTCCTGCCGCCTTGACCTGAGAGTGTGGAAAGAGCTCTATTCCGTACCTCGGTCATGCAGAGCCAGGAGGACTCGTTCGTACAGGCAGGCTCTGTAGAGATCTCCGGGAATAGGCTTGCCTGCCCAGCAGTCTAGCTCTAGCTTCTCTGGGTCAGGGGCATGAGGGTCAGGCTCAGCCAAAATGTAACGGTATCCATCTTTATTAAAGGGGTGTTCCAACGGGTACCCGTGGGGCGGAAGACGCTGGGCGGAGAACATAGGATCACTGGGAAATGGAGAAAGAGGCATTGAAAGTCTATGGAAGCACAGCTGATGGGAGTTAAGAAAGAAAAGTTGGTCATTCAACAACATTTCTCTTCCCCGAGCCCCTGCCCTGCTTTTGCTATTACTTATATAGATGTAAGAAGGAACCCCCCCCCCCAGTGCATCATCAAATATTTGGCTTTTTGTTTCAGAAGCATGCCCAACACTGCAGGATGCTTCCCCCCAAATTAGCAAGCAAACAACTGCAGAAGAGGTAGGCACGAAACAGAGCATACCAAACCCCAAAGATCACCTAAGAAAATATATACGGCACTTTTAAATTTGCAGTGAATTGTATGATCTTTAGAATCACAGAATCTTATGAGTTGGAAGGGACCCCGAGGGCCATCTAGTCCAAACCACTGCAATGCAGGAATCTCAGCTAAAGCATCCATGACAGATGGCCATCCAAGTTCTGTTTAAAAACCTCCAAGGAAGGAGAGACCACCACCAGGCCCTGGAGATCTGAATACATTTAAAGTAGCTAGGTCTTCCCTTACAACCTCTTTTCTTATCTTGCGCTGCAGCTCATTCCTTGCATCATTTATTGTGTTATCACCAGGTTGGGCACCGCTTTCCTTTTGGGTGAAGACAGAAGCAAAGTAGGTGTTGAGTAGTTCCGCCTTTTCTCTGTCACCCAATAGCAGCTGTGGGGCCACCACTGAGAAGGCCATTTCTTGTGGGCTTGCAAATTCATTTTACCAGTGGGCATACAAAGAACCTCAGGGGCAGATATTAGATCACAGGCAGTGCCAAATCGTGGCAGATGGTCTTTAAGGGAATCTGGCCTTATCACAGTCCAACTGGTTCAAAAGCAGTGTCACGTGTTCAACCTACTGGCTGCTACTAGCATCTAAAGGTAAAGGTAAAGGACCTCTGACAGTTAAGTCCAGTCACGAACTACTCTGGGGTTGCGGCACTCATCTCGCTTTACTGGCCGAGGGAGCCGGCATTTGTCCGCAGACAGTTTTTCCAGGTCACGTGGCCAGCATGACTAAGCCACTTCTGGCAAACCAGAGCAGTGCATGGAAACGCCGTTTACCTTCCCGCCGGAGCGGTACCTATTTACTATCTACTTGCACTTTCACGTGCTTTCAAACTGCTGGGTTGGCAGGAGCAGGGACTGAGCAACGGGAGCTCACCCCGTCGCGGGGATTTGAACCGCCGACCTTCCGATCGGCAAGCCCTAGGCTCAGTGGTTTAGACCACAGCACCACCCGCGTCCCTGCTACTAGCATCTAGGGTGCTGCATTTTGCACCAGCTAGAATGTTTGCCATTTTCTTTTATCACAGATTTCCCCCCATTTTCTACTGTTTAAACTGAACCATCTTGTGTAGTTTAGCACAAAAGCAATATACAACTATAGTCAATAAATTATTTTAAAAAGTTAGCATGGGGACAACAGTACGCACTTTCCCTGATTATCTGCATACTAAAGACAATCTCCTTCCTTCTTACCTTCTGGTTTTCTTGGTTGCACCTGTAGTCCCTCCATCTTGCTGCTTGCGTTTGGCTCCTCTTCCTTTCCCACTAGTTCCTGCCACAATACCCCCTTGGGGAAGAAAATGCCACAAACATGTCTGTCATTTGAAGATACAACTCAAAGAGAAAGAGACAGAGAACGAATCAATTCAACATTCCCTGGATGCGTTTGAATCTCAACAAAACCAGACATTTTTCAAGCAGAAGCAGAATTTTCATATCTAAAACTGTTTACATTTTGTTTGCTTCTTGGACTGTACTAAGTATAGCATCAATCAAAGTGGCATTTTGACTAAGACAGAAGAACCTTAACACATCAAGTGTCACCAGGCATGTATTAATTTAAAAGCCAGTCATTGTCATCCCTTTCATGGAGATTCGAAACACATAAAATGAAAAAGGGAGTTGAGTCAGTAAGGGAAGAGGAGGAGGAATAAATAAACTACAATCAGATTGTCATTCATTTCAACACTACACAAAATCAGTGCTCAAATCATGGGGAGAAAAAGTCAGGGGACCCTTAATGAAACCCACAACCCTTACACCATGACGTCTTCCAGGTTTTGATAAAAAAGCCTTCCCATGACCTGGGCAATCTTCTAAAAACAATTACTATGGGGACCAACACAAAAGGTAAGAGGGTCACCCGCTCAAGTCCCCCTGTAATTTGAGCACTGCACAAAATAGTTAAGATACACTTGGACACACAATCTCCGCATCAACTATAAGCAACCGCCACTCAAAGACAGCAAACTAGAAAAACCAAAAGCACAAGATGTTTCTCTGCAGTGTTAGAAACCGATCGTTGGTGGTACCAACTGCTTGATAGTCCATGCGACTCTCCCCCCGCCCCTTCTTGTGCTTGTTTATCCAAGGGCCTTGTGTGTGTGCCAGTGAAACGACAGCATCTACTTTGTGGGGAAGCATTTGCAGCAATATTGGAGATTGCGGGCTCAGACCATGTAGGACTTGGAGAAGGTATAAACAGCTGTATACACTACAAAAAGCTGCTAACAAACTGAAAGGTGCCAAAGAAGTTTCCCAAAGGAATCATACTAAAAATTATTTAACTGTTGATTACCTGTACCATAACATATTTTGGGGTGGTTTTTATGAGAAATGAGACAGAACCCATGTCCCTCTATGTGAGGCTATCAAGCCTGTGTGCGTGACTCAAAAAGTACATGAGTACACGATAGTAGTCTGGAAAGAGCTCAATCACAAGGCCAGGCCTGGACAACATAACAACCAAACGTTGGCTTAGCTCAGTGAAGACGCAAAAAGCAGCTATGGGCTCCTTTCCAAGGCCCTGCAAGTTTGGCTTTACAAAGCCATCAGCTTCCAAACTGGTCACAATCGTGGCACTTACTGCATCACATGAAGGAAATTCAGTGTTGCCACATGCATGTGTTTGTCTCTTTTAATACCAGTTTTGTACTGAGTCATTGGAATGGAAGAAGTGACTGCTCAAGGATTTCCCCCCCATGCTTATGTTCAGAGAGCGATTCCAATTCACTTTAGATGACTCTGGGTATTGAACTGTTCATTCGAAGCAATGTGCACAAAATATGAGCATCAACAGTAGACGTCTCCATTATGTACGCTCCCTGCTCCTGATGAACCCAGAGCTAAAAGTTTTTTGTACTGCAGACAACCACCTTCAAACAGTAGCATAAGCTGCCATAACTACAAGTGTAGCAAGCTTTGAAATCAGTATCTCTCTAGAAATGAAAGAAAATGCGGCCTTTGAAGGTTGCATTTTATTTTGCTTGTTCTAGCTTTCTAAATTTGGGTGAAAAATCAAAACAGAGACCTTCCACTTTCTAACTATACAGTGCCCCTTCTCAGGGTGAAACCAGGGTACCAGTTCTCTCTCAGCACTGCAGAATGGGAACCTCATAGAAACCTCATGACTGGCTCCTATTCTAAAACCGTGAAAACAGCTTTCATTTAAAAAAAACCAAACTGGACTTTGGAATCATCATCAGGTTTGTACTCCAGCCTTCCTTCAATGAGCTCTGAGCAAGAAACACTGGGAGTCTGAATTTTAGCCTCAAAACAATTCTGAGGAATAGGCTAGGCTGAGAAATTGGGACTTGTCACAGGGAGCAGTGATTTCAGCCAACGTGTCCTGAGCCTAAGAACAACAAACTCTCTCTCAGGACAACCTAGCTTACAGTGATTGTAAGTAAAGCTCATCAAATAAGTAAAGTAAAAACTGGTTGTCTGAATCCAAAAGTCAGTGTTAGCACAAACTTGGTTTTAGTTGTAATTGTTTTAACACCTCTAATTAGGCAGAAAACCAAAAGGTGCAAATGTTCAAATCAATTTCTTAAAAGCCATTTCCCCCATGCATTTCTTATTTATTTATCCTTACAGCTTGATTGTTTCAGCTCAAAATGGGCACCAGCGTTTCCTTGCCCTGAAACAACCCTGTAGGGAAGATTATCAGTATTCCTATTTTACAGTTGCTGAGGCTGAAGAGCCAGGGACATCTCAAGGCCTCCCAACAGAGGCCAACTGAGCAGAATAAAATAAAATTGGAGAAAATGTGGTTTAAGTGACAAGTGAAAGGCAGAATGTGACCTTTAAAGCTTTTGATGCTTCACGTTAATGTGTAATTTGATGTGCCATTTTAACGGTTTATGACAGCCCTGGGATTAATTATTTTTAGCATGTAAAATGATTGGCAGACAAGAAAGGAAGGAAGAGAGAAAGAAAAGATTTTTGTGAACCACAATACTTAAGTTTTAAGAAGCTGAAAAGTAAATATTCACCTCCCAAAGAGGCTCCACCTGAAAGAACAGAAGTTGCACCATGTAGTTGTCAAGTTTTAATGAGAGAAAAAAGAAAACACCACGGCATGAAATGGAGATAAAAACACTTATATTAGCCCTGCACATTACCAGTCTGCAAAAGTTATTTGCCTGGTTTTCATTTCCCCCCTGCTAACTTCTACCAAGTGAGCTGATAGAGGAGGGAGGCATCTCTGCACCGTGAACCTCTTTGGTTTCTGTGAAGGCAACAAATCAAAGGGTTCACTTTCCCTCTGTGGCCAGTATGGGATTGCAGCAAACCCACAGGCAACCGACAAGAAGTCAAGTGACTCCTCCCTCTTCCAGCAGCCCACCCACTCGCTCACACAGAATTCTGGCTATAATGACCAGGCAAGTTGCTAAATATCAGAAAAAGACACCCATCTATATTGAAGATCTTGAACAAGATCTGCAGTACTTTAGGCTCAGCTTACATGAAGCACAATCCTCTGGAAAGTTTCCCTGCGCAGCCTGCTCTGGCATCAATTGGAGATGTGCAAGAGAACAGCCATGCTAATCTTTTAAAAATAAAATCCAGATCTGAGTTGAGAAATTTCTAGCTTTCAGCATTTACAAATTCTTGAAAACATAGCTGCATGCAGTGAAATACAACCACAGATTCATTTTGCTAAATTCGGGGGGGGGGGGGGGGGGCAACTGGTCAAATTTAATATTCTAAGGATATCTCTCAGTTAGTAAGACTTCTAGGGTATCTCAAGATTAAGCTAGTTATGGCTGCAATCCCATGGATGCTACTGGAGAGTCAGCCCTATTGACTATAGTGGCACTTCCAAGGAAACATGCACAGGAATGCCATGTAAAGGCGATGCCATTTGAGCAATGAAGAAGCTGTTAGGGCTTGAGAATTTAAAATGTGCCGTTCAGATTTCCCCACTTGGAAAAGAAAAGGAACTTGCCATTCAGACTTCCGGTGGTAGATACAGCACTGCTCTGTTTCTGGTTATCATATGCAGGGCCAATATTAGCAAGATCCTAAAGAAGGAAAAATCAAATACACACCATTAAAAGTTACACACCTTGGGCTGTTTGGATCAAATCTCACTGCTCAAGATCTGAGCATTTCGAAGATAAAGCAGGTCTTTTACAGCACAATCCCACCAAGCATATTGACTCTGAAGGAAATCCCACTGTATTCAATGGGGTTATTCCCAGGTAAAGTATGTTTAGGACTGAAGTTGTGCCAAGTAAATTTGTTAAATGTAACAATACAAATGATTTCTGTCCAACAAAGGGCCTCATCTCCCCAAGTGTCCAAGATCCTGTTGTTCAATAGATCATTAAAGCAACCTGCTCAAAAGCTTTGACAAATAATAATTCAGCAATATTTTGAAATGATCAAGTAACTGAGATATCCTGAAACTGCAGAGCTGAAGGGAGGCCAATGCTGACCTGTCACCAGTCAGAAGCCTAGGGCAACTGAGAGGCTGCCTCTCAAGAATATCATCATGGCAAGGGGGGGGGGGGGAGCAACCTGGCCGTATCTCTCAACCAAGGAAAGGCACAGCTGCTCTAACACTCACTTTCTTCTTCCCTCCCCAACTGCTTTTCCTTTCATCTGGTATCAGTTGGATTATCACTCTGTGCGCAGGGACTATTTTTTTCAGCACTTAAAAAATCTTAGGATACAGCAAGCCCACAACTTGGGCACATTTAACTTGAATGCATTCAGTTTTATGAACTTGGCCAAAAAAAATTCACAAAATTTAAAAAGGGGCAGAAAGGGGCCATGTGTCTGGGACTTTGGCAACCCCACTTGCCAGTGTATTTTGACTACACATGATTCTGGCTTTAAGCACAATTCCCATAACATAACCCCCCACATACGTTGCAGGCTTACTGTGCTTTAAAAATGAATAAACCTTACTCACTTTATTCCCATGACATACCTGGTCTAAGAGTCCAAATTTGGGGTAATCTTCCTCTGGATCTTTGCTTCCTGGGTCTGGATGCTCTTTTACCAAAAACACGTCCCTTTCTTTACACTAGAGTAGAACATTCAAACAAAATCATGTGCTAATGGCATAGTGAAAAGTACCTGGGATGTTATGTAGTGGGGTTATTCCTGCCATAAAGACAAGCGCTTATGGTGGCTGAGATAAAATAGAGGCCGACTGAGGATTTTATTTTTAAAAATTAAAGGGTACAGTAATGTAACAGGTATATTTTCAAACCAATGATTTTTTTAAAAAAAAAAATCAGCTTCTTAACCAAGCTTTAATAAAAATAAATTTGCAATTTTGTTATGTCCCACTTCATACATGTTTGAAGTATGCTTCCGAGCACAATTCAAAGTGTTCTTGCTGACCTTTAGAGCCTAAACTGTCTCGGCCCCATCATTCAGCCCTGACATTGAGGTCCAGTTCCGAGGGCCTTCTGACGGTTCCCTCACTGCGAGAAGTGAGGTTACAGGGAACAAGGCGGAGGGCCTTCTTGGTAATGGCGCCCGCCCTATGGAACGCCCTCCCATCAGATGTTAACTATCTGACTTTTAGAAGACACCTGCAGGCAGCCCTGTTTAGGGAAGTTTTTAATGTTTGCTGTTTTATTGTGTTTTTAATCTTCTGTTGGGAGCAGAACTGTAGCTAGGGCATGGTGAGGTGGGCCCCTGCCAGGGGCGCAGGTGATGGGGGGCGTGCAAAATCAGCTAAAAATATGTCCATAAATATAAATATTGATTATTGCCTCATAAGAAATGGTTTTAAATAGACGGTGAATTGAATGGGTGGAGCGGGGGGGTTGGAGGAGAGGCAGAAAGAAGAGCTAATTTGTCCATGGCTAGGGGGAGCAATCTGGGCGGTTCTGCCAGGGGTGCAAAATCACTTAGCTATGGCTCTGGTTGTGAGCTGCCCAGAGTGGCTGGAGAAACCCAGCCAGATGGGTGGGGTATTAATTAACATCATCATCATCATGACTCACCATTGTTTTTACAATATTATTCGGCCAAGTCATCTTCCCTGGTCTTTGTCGTGTCGTCATACACTCCCAATACTTATCAATGAATGGTATAATATCCTGTTTGAAATCAAAGGCAACAAAGGCAGAGTATTTTATTAAACATATAAAATGGGGCTTTGGAGAGAAACTTGGTAATCTATATCAGTGGTTCCCAATCAGCTAAGTACTGCGGACCCCGTTTTTCAAAAGTCAAGCCGTGGACCTCCTACTTTGGAAAATTCTGATATCTCTATGGTAGTTTTTGTTATGTGACTGGTGCCACAGACCCCCTGGGTGAGTTACACAGACCACCATTTGGGAATCACCAATCTACATGATTATCTACTTATTTCTAGCATTTAAGCTACTGGACAAAATATATTAGCAGGCAAAGATTAAAGAACATGAACTAAATTCACCAAGGCACAGTTCCATGTAAACCTACTGCAGTGTGCATAACTTGCAGGGTATAATCTGTGTTTTCCAACGCAAAAAGCACATTACTGATGAAGGCACAGTTAAGAACCAAGGCCTTTGACAGTTTCCACGAACTAAAATACAGTGGTGCCCCGCAAGACGAATGCCTCGCAAGACGGAAAACTCGCTAGACGAAAGAGTTTTCCGTTTTGGAGGTGCTTCGCAAAACAAATTTCCTATGGGCTTGCTTCGCAAGACGAAAATGTCTTGCGAGTTCCTGCGGGTTTTTCCACCTCCCCCCCTTTTTCTAAGCCGCTAAGCCGCTTATCCGTTAAGCCGCTAAAAGCCGCTAATAGCGCTAATCTGCTAAGCCGTCAATGGGCTTGCTTCGCAAGACGAAAAAACCGCTAGACGAAGAGACTCGCGGAACGGATTCTTTTTGTCTTGCGAGGCACCACTGTAATGGAGATAATTTGAGGCTCTCTGTGAGGATAGCAAATGTACATACCAAATATAGTGGAACCTCGGTTTTCAAACATCTTGGCTGCCAAAAGTTTCAGAAGCTGAACCCCGAAAACCTGGAAGTGAATGCTTCCTTTTTCGAGCGTGCCTTGGAAATCAAACGGCTTCTGAGGCACGTTTCTCATTCCCCCCCCCCATTTAATTTGCCAACAGCCCTTTGATCCTTGGTTTTCAAACATTTTGGAGGTCAAATGGTCTTCCGGAATGGATAACGTTCAAAAACCGAGGTTCCACTGTACAAGGATACGGTTTAGTTTTCACTGATATGGCACACCTGTTTTGAACTGTACCATTTCATATGGAAGATAAGGGGTTGCATAATTGTCCTCCACAAGCAAAAATTCCCTCCGGAGGAAACCTGGTATCTGCGAGATGAGTTCTAACTTAGCTGTCCCCTAAATTCTTCCACGTGCTTCAAAGCATACAGAATGCCAAGAGCTACAACTGTGACAATTAACCCCTACCTTATCTTTTGAAAACATTGTTTTCGGGTGTTCATCTTGGGTCCTCGATTGCCAGGTTAAGTTTGCCAGTGCACTAAGACACATTTCCTTCAGATCTTCAAGGAAAGAACAGATACAGAAATGAAGGAGGCTATCTTTGGCTGCCCTGCACAAGCAAAACATACTACTATTATGGAAGCATCAGGTGAAGAAAAGGCTTTTGGGGGAATTGGGAAGGATGTAGAGAGCTGGTGAAATAGTTTGACAGGAAAGGAGCAATTGGGTGGGCTACACAACTACACGCTCTGGGCGATGTGGAATTACTTCCAAATGCAGCAACTACAATGCCGGGTCAGATGAGAAACGCTTCAGGCTCTCTTTGCTTTTGGCAATTAGCTCGATGTCTCCCAGAATGTCACACAAAACTCACAATGGAAGATTCAAAATTGTTCAAAATGGCATAAAGGCAGGACATAAGGGCCATGGCTCATTTGGCTCTTCCCGTGAACAATTTTTATATAAAATCAACAAGGAGAGAAAAGGTAACCAAAACACTCAATATTTAAGTGAAATCAGAGTTTCTAGTGGCACAGCTTTAGAAGAATTTGGAAACTTATTTTATCTGGTCCCAAATGAAAGCATGAGGCATTTTAGAATCTGCTGCATTTGGTAGAGACTTCAAGGTAGCATATTAGAATTGGGTTATCAGCAGCTTTTGGCAACATGGTCTTTGATTCATCTCATAAAACCTTTCATCCCGGTTAACTGAAATCATCTCTAGCCAAGGATTTTTGAGATTCAACAGGTTAGCGTTCTGCCATGAAAGAGGATATTCTCACAGTTATATTTAAGACTGTCATATACATAATGAGAAAAGGTGAAATCATGATTTAGCAAGTTTATATGCGTGCTAGGGGTGGCGGCTACCCTAGATAATCCCGCATTTTGAAGGTTATAGATTTAGAAGTATAGGAACAAATAAAAGACAAGACACATTCCCATTTCCCCCTTGCTTGCTTGCTTGCTTGCTTGCTTACTTGCTTGTTTTCTTAAGAAGTATGTATTCCCACTGTGATGACAAATATTGCAATGGAAACTGTAGTTGGTCATAAAAGGCAGACAGGCTCTGGAAAACAAAAATGCAGTGCTCCTTTTCTTACTTTAAAATAAGTAACGAGTACTAGCTTCTGACAGAAGAATAAAGTCCCCATCAATTTTATAGAATTAGAGCTAACAATACTAAAGAATTTAAGATGAAAAACTACCTTAAAGCATCCCCACCCTATTTTTAACCATTCTTGAAGTTTGAGTTCTAGAGTGAGTTTGAAGTGTCTAGAGAGGCAGAACTAAGAAACAAAATATATCAAAATTTCATGCAACTTTTCCACAAAGACACTGAGATATAGCCTAATCTATGCATAATGCTCCTCAAATTATGACCCATATTCAACTTCTTCCCATTTTAGCCAAGTAATCCCACCCCCAGATTCTTCTAAAAACAGCAGCTAAGGAAGTCATCACAAAAGGTGAATAGGCTGACTGCCCCCACCCCAACCTCCTTGTAGGTCAAACACTGATCTACAATCTACTTAAGATAATGTACCTGCATTTAAATATTCCAGATACTGGGGAAAGGCAGTAGCTCAGTGACAAGCTCTGCTTCACGTAAAGAAGATCCCGGTTTCAGTCCCCGGTAACTCCTGACGTAGCCCCTGCCTGAAACCCTGGAGTGTTGCTACCCAGTATAGTCAATACTAAGGAAGTGGGCCAATGGTATAAAGCCAGCTTCCTGTGTTCCAGGTCTAAGCAAGTGCCTAGTCTCAATGCAGCAAAGAATTCCCACCTCAACCCCACAAGAGAGACTGTACCTTGGGGGTTGCTATCTTGCAACACAGCCTGCAGGCTGGCTCACTTGCTTGAGCCACCTGAAGCCCCTGCTTGGTTAACATCACTTTTTGTGCGTGAAAGTTGCTGCATTGCAGTGCAAAGTTGGAAAAGAATGGCTTCAAATGATGGAGTTGGAAGGTACTAAGTTTGTGGGACCAATATTTCCATTTCAGATCAACTGAGCCGAGTAGATGGCCTACAAATCACAGCTTTAAGACCAGTTCATTAAAATTCACATAGCTACAAAAATATTTTTCAAGCCCCACTTTGTTTACTGACTCCATGGAATGTTGCAATTCAGCTCAACCTCTTTGGATCCTTTTATTTAGAATGAGCCAGCAAAATAGCCTTTGCTCGCTCAGTTTAAGCCAAGGTTGTCAGCATTTCAGGGAAATACCAGCAAGCAAATAGAAGTTCAACTTTTCATGGAATTAAAAAAAAATATGTAAACATCCAGGACTGTAATTCATAAACAGTATACTCAGGATAACTGAAATAGATGGGTTTTCTCAAATTAAGTAGGTTAAGGACTGCAGCTCCACAGCATTGTGTTTGGCACAATTTGTTTTATTATCACTTCACAGTTCTACGTGTGCTCGATGCTACACAAACACAGAGAAGCAAGGTCATTGCCACAGTTCATTATGCAGCAAGTTCATTAGGGAGCAGAATATTACTTAAAGAAATCATAGAACTAATGCCTATTTTACCCAGCAGTCCTACAAAATGTTTGCCGCTTCACAAATCACACGCCAGCCGAGATGAAACCGAGGTTTCAGCTTAAGGCTAAATTAATTGAAAATTTATAAATGAGTGGATATTGTGTATTTCTTTCACAAGCTGAGAGCTGGAAGAATTCTTGGACAAGCCTGCAGTTTAACCACTTGATATTTACTGGTACCATGAACTATTCGATAATGTTCAGCATGGACATCAAGAAAATGACATGCAAAACTCAACAAAACAGAATCAAAGTTTTGTCTAAGGGATTATTATTTCTGTGTAGAAAATCAGTTGCTACTCTGTTGTTGTTTCCTCCTCATTTATGATATATTAGTCTTTTGGTGCTTACGTTGAGAATACCTTGCTGCACACGTATTCACAAAAGAGCTATAAAGGCATATGGCTAAAAAGCAAGAGAGAGATTCAGAAATAGAATTTCTAAAGTCAGCATAACTCAGTGCATGGCTACTTGGGAGAAGGTATCAGTATTTTCCGTGGAGCTTTCTCGCAGGTAGGTATAGGACTGAAGCCAATGGGCAGTATTCCATGCAGTACTATAATTGTTCCAAGATGGAGGTGCATTCATAAGCTGTGGCTCTGAGCTCTCAATACTTCACCTACTCACGCACAAAACTGGTACTAAGAGAGCTGAGTGGGGGGTGCTCGTGTAATCTCACTGTATACAAGTTGTACAAGTGACAATAAATATTGCAATTTCAATTTCATAATGAACATTCCATCTGCCAGACAAAACAATCTCCCCTCCCCTCCCCTGCATGCACTGCTCTGGGGGAGCTGCCCCAGAGCCAATTTTGGGGGGCATGAGAGCCATGGGGAAGCCCTATGATGCAAGCGGAAGTCCTCACACAAGACCTATTAGGTGACTCCTGCCCAATGCCTTACGTAGCATTTTTCCTTATGGCTAGCAGTTTTATAAGCATGGCTTTGAGAGAAAAAACTAACACTGTGCTGTCATAGAAAATTAAAGCCCCAGTGAATTCAGTGGTGCTGACTTCCAAGCAAATACATTTAGAAAATGATTAGGTAGCTGAGCTCATACTGCCCTCTTCTGGAATTACAAAACTTTTCATACAGAAATTGACAGAACATTTAGAAAGTTCTTTAAGATGTGTCTATTAGGAGGACCAAACTAGAATCCGAGTACAAACGGGAATCACATGGCCCCAAAAGGAGGAAAAACTGCAAATACTACATACGTGGTATCAATGCCAAATGTTTCTGCCGTAAACCATTTGGTGCAAATTCCACACTGCAGCTCAATTTCTCCCAGCTGTCGTCCGTTCTCTTCATCTACTGAGCCAGTCTGATTATCCATAACTTCAGAACTGTCGCCAACACCCTCCTGGAACAACATCAGTGCAAGTGTACCAAAGGAAGAGCTAAGAACAACATCTATTATGCTTCTATCCCACCCTTCCTCCATGGAACTTGAAGTGATACACACAGCTCTTCCCCTGCTTTATATCCTCACAACAACTCTATGAGGTAGGTTAGGCTGAGAGATCCAAACTTATTTCATGAACTGTATGGCTGTGATTTCTACAGTCTTGGTCCAACACGAATGGACACATTTCAATGCCTTTTGCTAGGGTAGTTTTGCCAGAATGGAAGACACAAGTTATGACATTCATCTCATTTAAGAACAATTGCAACAAGTGTGGGCTTTTTTAAACATTAGTTTTCCATGATACAGAAATAGATCACTTCTACATCTTGGTACAATAAGCTTCCTTTTCCAAACTTTCAGAACCCTATAAAAGCTGCTATTTTATGTATTAATTTGATCGTTTAAATTCTGGTTTTTAACAACTTTGTAACTGTAAAAATTAATTGTAAGTCGACTAGAGACTGCCCTGTGTTAAGATGCAATTATTTAATTTTCTAGTCACATAAGTGTATAAATTGGATGGAAAACAAACAAACATAAAAAAACAAACTATATAGTGAAGTAAGAGAAGAAAAGTTTGTGGGTAAACTTTGATCACACCAGTCCTACAGAGGCTCAGGAATTCACTTTGTCTAGGTTTGCATTAGCATGCCACATTGAAATAATTTCCCACCTTGGGATAGGAATATATGGATCCACTTTAGCCCACTATCCAGGAGCAGTAAAAGACAAAGATGTTGCACCTCATAGACAGGTAGCCAAATTTTACCTTAGGGTGCTGTTTTCAGAGTTAACAAACAGTTATTGGCAGATGGTTTTTAAAAACCAGTACAAAGCATGTTACAACAGAAAGTGTTAGTTCGAAGAAACCCCACCATGAACAGTGCATAAAGCACCAGTAGTCATCTGATTCATCTGTCCAGTGGTAAGCAATGTGGAATCTCAAACCCTCCCCCTGCCCCAGTATACTGTTAGCCTTCTGGTTAAAAGGCAATCTGCCAATAAGTCAAAATTCTCACCTTTAAAACCTTCTCATCTTCTCCCATTCCTTTATAATAGCCATGTTGTTCCTTTGCAACACCACTCATCAGCAATCCCTAAGTAGCCTAAGCAGTGCATGAGATTTGTGCAATGAATATTTTGCTTTACTTTTGGAGAGCTGAAGAACACGCCTTCCCTTCCTTCACCAACTACAAAATAGTCTGGCAACAAACATGACGACGACTGGAGCTTTAATCATGCCAGGGGCTCCTTTAACAGACTTTGTGGATGCATTACTGTTATGTGGTGCCCAATATGACATCCAGGGACTGAAAGACTACCTCCAAATCCCCAAACAGTTCATTCACAGGGCACATAGCTCTCCCCATGCATGTGGTATCCCAGCAGAGTAGACTCAGTTCACGTACCAGTGCATCCTTTCCACTAGAAGATTCCGTCTCCATGGTGGCGGTGACATCGGCCAGGGATGCATCCCCCCTGAAGGACACAGAAAGTCATCATCATGTTTTGTACACTTTTTAGGCATTATAGAATCACAGAGTTGGACATGACCTGGAGGGTTATCAGTCCAACTCCCTACAATGCAGGAATCCCAACTAAAGCATCCATAACAGGTAGCCACCCAACCTCTGCTTTAAAACCTCCAAGGAAGGTTGATATGCAGGACAGCTATGAAAAAGAATATACATTAAAAAAGCAAGGCACACACAAAAACCACTCTGCTGTCCATTCAGCCATTCTGCATCATTCAAAACTGTGTAGTTAATCCATGGGTAGGCAAACTAAGGCCCAGGAGCCGGAGCCGGCCCAATCGCCTTCTAAATCCGGCCCGCGGACGGGCCAGGAATCAATATGTTTTTTACATGGGTAGAATGTGTGCTTTGATTTAAAATGCATCTCTGGGTTATTTGTGGGGCATAGGAATTCGTTCATTTTTTTTTTTTCCAAAATATAGTCCGGCCCCCCACAAGGTCTGAGCAACAGTGGACCAGCCCGCTGCTGAAAAAGTCTGCTGACCCTATCTGACCTTAATCTATTGTTAACCAGAGATTAACCCTGACCTGACACAGGTCCACAAAGTGAAAAGGAGACCTAAATGTAGAAGTGTGCCTTCATTCCTAGAACAGAAAGCTTCTTCAACAAAGTTTAAAAGAAAAGTTTCTCTGTCATCAGGTTCCTTCTCATACTCAGTAGTCAGATGCTTGTCCAGAGAGCACATTGAGATAGGAGTCTCACTCAGCTTTGGTACCTTGGTACAGTTTACTTGGCTGCCTCCTGAGCAAGTAAGCATACACAGGGGCCAGGATAGGAAAAAGGAAACTGCCTTATACCATGTCAAGCTATTTGTCCATCTGACCCAGCACTGCCCACCATGACTGGCACAAGCTCGCTGCTAGAGTGTTAGGTGGAGGTCTTTCCCATCACCTATCAACTGAATTAGAGCCTGAACCTGGGATCTTCCGCATGCAAAACATGTGCTCTTCCACTGAAAAAAAATTGCCCATACACATCAAATCTCTTGTTCTTGCTTCTGATCTAGGAAGGGAAATTGCACTCAAAAACTTCCTTTTACACAGGCATACTTGCTGAATCAGACATGCACAACAGCATTACGTTTATGCCCTGTCTTTCTATCACGGCATTCAAGGCAGCATATATGTAGTGGAGAAAACAGGCTGTCATGCAGGGATGGCTGCTCCACTTGAAATCCTGCACCCTCCTGCACTAGGAGCCTTCAGGACAGAGCTAGTAATGGAAGAGGGTTTCTGATCTTCTGTGTTTAGGCATAAACATTTTTTTGGGGGGGGGGAGGGGAGAGACTGCTCACACTAAAGACCGGGTGGGGGAAAAAGGGAAGTATTTACCTGGCGTCAAAAAATGTTGGTGAAGGTGTCAGGTGGACTTCATTGGATAAAGCATTCCACACACAGGGAACCACAACTAAGAAGGCCCCTGATTTGTCAACATCCTCCAAGCCTCCCTTACTAATTTTTATTAGTGTTATTCTACTACCGCTTTATATTCTACAAACTGCTTTAAGCGCAAAAGTATCTGTGGAAAATGTGAAATAAACTGGCTTACTATATGGTTCCTCACCCTGATTTTATTCTTACAACCCTATGAGTTAGGCAACACAAGAGATAGTTATGCGACCCCCGAGCGGTCGCCATCCATCGTTCTGCCCAGATGCTGAGGTCCAGCACCGAGGGCCTTCTGGTGGTTCCCTCATTGCGAGAAGCAAAGCTACAGGGAACCAGGCAGAGGGCCTTTTCGGTAGTGGCGCCCGCCCTGTGGAACGTCCTCCCACCAGATGTCAATAAGAGAAACAACTACCTGACATTTAGAAGACATCTGAAGGCAGCCCTGTTCAGGGACGTTTTTAATGTGTGACATTTTAATGTATTTTTAATCATTGTTGGAAGCCGCCCAGAGTGGCTGGGGAAACCCAGCCAAATGGGCAGGGTACAAATAATAATAATAATAGTAATTAATTATAGTAACCAACCCAATGTCCCCACCAAGCTCCACGGCCAAGTGGGAATTTGCAGTTGGGTACCTCCTGCCCCCCCCCCCGATGCTCCAGCCATTACATCACACTTGATTACGCTTGGAAACAAGTGCCCTTAGATTGAATCACAACACAGGCCCACTTAGCTAAGGTAACTTCTAAATCTACAATGAATGGCTCTGGCTTTTTCGGGTTTCTGTGGAAGGAACTTTCTCACCCATAGCTGGAGGTTAACTTTACTGTTAATTCTCTGAACAGGGCCAAGAGAATGGCAGGGTGAGCACATGCCACATGGATGACAGAGCAAGCTCATTTCCTGCTGCTCCAGAGGGCAGGACCCAAACTGACGGATTCAAATTGCAAATAAGGAGATTCCAACCATAACTTTCTGACCGTAGAACCAACTCTCTTGGAGGGTGGCAGGCTCTCCTTCACTGGAGGCTTTTAAGCAATTGTCTGGGTGACCATCTGTCCCGGATGCTTTCGTTAAGATTGCAGGAGGGTTGGACTAGATGACCCCTGGGGACCCCCTTCCGACCCTGCAATTCCATGGCTGAACTCTCTTGCTCCGGTACAGCCCCATTCCTAGGGCGGGGGGAGGCAGTGCAGAAAGCAGGCGCCTGCAGGGAGCATGAACCCCTGCTGGGAAGCAGCAATGGGGTTCTGGGTTCAAGAACAGCGCCTGCGAGAAAAGCACAGGCAGAATCGCTGCAGGGTTGGGGCGGGCAGAAAGACGGACGCAGCTGATTGGGCAGGACGGCACCGCTCTGACCAATGAGACGCAGGCCCGAGAGCCCCGACCAATAGGAGCAGGCGGCGGGAGCCGAGGCTCCCTAGCCAATAGCAGCGGCGGTGCCCGCTTTTCTCCCTCAGCCGTTATCGCCGGCCCTCACCCGGTCTCGGAGTCCCCTGTCCCCTGCTCCGCTGAGCCCGAGGCCTCCCCGGTCGTAGATTCCGGAGCCGCCGGAGGAGTAGCCTCTTCTTCGCCTCCCTCGTCCGGCGCTGGAGCCGCCGCTCCCGCCGCCGCCATCTTCCCGCTGGAAACAGGTTCTCGCGAGAACTCCTGCCTGAACTCTCGCGAGATACTCTCTCACGGTAGCACTTCCTCCCTCCCCCCTTTATATTAAAGGGGCAATGTCACTCTCGTTTTCTTAAACGGGCGATGCGATCCACTGCGGGCTTGCTGCGAAGTCTCTGGACTTGTCATGCCGCAGAAATTAAACTATAGCGAGGGGCGGGGCGGGAATGTATTATTATTATATATTTATTAATATCCCGTCTTTTTCCCTATTAGGGACTCAAGTCGGCTTAAAGAAAACAATCTGAACAGCTAAAAAACATAAAGGGGAAGGGGGAAATAAGCATTAAAAGCAATTAAAAATTCATAGAATTAAAAC
Organism: Podarcis erhardii; assembly: GCF_964252035.2. Taxonomy (NCBI): domain Eukaryota; kingdom Metazoa; phylum Chordata; class Lepidosauria; order Squamata; family Lacertidae; genus Podarcis; species Podarcis erhardii. The sequence continues at coordinate 6,194,520 of NC_138514.1, forward strand.
TACACACATAACGCACATGTATTTTGTAGATATAAAAAATCTATTAAAGCCATACCAATAATTACAATAAAAACAGCACCCCCTCAACATTGCATCTAAATCTGAATGCAGTGACTAAAACTTTCCCCCTGATCCTGGGTCTAAGTCTCATTGAACCCAACAGGACTCAATTTTCTGTAGACCTACCTAGAATTGCGCTGATTCATCAGGAATCAGCTCCAGGCTCCAGTACTGCCATTCGTGCCATCAATTTTCCAACTGCTGCTTGAACTCAGTGGGATTTGATTCTACACGTTATCTCAGTAATTCTTGCAACAGTGGTGGCGAATATGTGGTCTTCTTGGGTGTTCTTGGGCTCCAGCTCCCATCAGCCCAAGTCAGCATGGCCAATCTGAGAGGAATGGGAGCTGTGGTTTGTTTGGAGGGCCACAGGTTACCACCCTTACCTTGCAACAAGTCTGCAAAGTAGCTCCCATATATTTTAGGCTGTGGTTAACGCCAGTAATTGATCTATTTTATTTTTATTTATTTGAAGAGTTTATTTTTGCACTGGTGGTTTCAAAGTTCAAACAGCAAGCACTGGACAGGTTCTTACTACAGTGTTAGACTTCAGACTGCAGATGGAGGCTCACTACATGCAACTTTTTTCTACATTCCCCATTCCTCCAAAATTCCTTTAAAAAAAAAAAAATTATTAAGGTTTTAAAGGTTACAAAAAGGAAAAGAAAACAGACCAAATTAAACACAGACTTGTAACAAACCAAAAAATAGATACAATTAAACCAAAAAGAAAAAGAAAAAAGAAAAAAATACAACGAACCTTCCCATAGCTTATCTTTCATTTGCGTGTTTCCTTGACCTCCTCGCACCTCCCTTTTTTGTATTCTAGTTCTGTTAGCTATTTCAGCAAATCCTTTCCATTCTTCCCAATTTTTATCCTAATACAATGTGACTTTACCTTCCCTCCTTTCATCCATTAACAATCTATTTTTACTTAATCCTTTATAATACTTCTGCAAAAGCCACATAACTTCATTCCAGCCTCCTTCTAACATTCCTTAATTTTACAATGTTTCTGTAAATAGACTTTAAATTTCTTCCAATCTTCTTCCACCGACTCTTCTCCCTGGTCTCGGATTCTACCAGTCATTTCCGCCAATTCCATGTAGCCCATTCCTCCAAAAGTCCCTGCCACCCAGAAAACTGGACAACAGGGGAGAAACTTTCTAGCTTATGTTCCATACTCCTGAGCAGGCCTTTTGCTCTTAAGGCAGCACCTTTCAGTTTCAAGGGAGTCAGGTAACAGAAGCAACTAACTGCCCACTGAATCGTCTAGTCCTCTGCTTTCTTTTCCATTCCTTCCCAACAAATGGGGGGGCTTCTAGAGATTAGAGGACTCATTGAACCTCCACATTTTATTCAGTTCCAGTATCAATACGTAGCTGTATTAAAAATAATACCATTTATTTTCCTGCAGTTTTCATAAACCAGAGATTGTATAACAATGTTTTTAAAGGTAGATAGATAGACTGCCTTGATAAAAATACAACCACTTTAGTAAAATAACAACAACCAGAAGAGCCTATTTAGAGCAAAGCCTAACTGTAACTCAAATTGTTGTCTGGGGTTATATCCAGTGCTAGCCCAACACAGAGTCTACCTGTTGAAATTAAGGAACCCAAGGCAGCCTTGTTCATTAACTTCAGTGGGTCTACTCTCAATAGGACTAGTATTAGATACAACGCTGTGTCTTTATTGAATTGGGAATTCTGTACTGCTTTATATTTGGATATTTAAATAGATCATTTTGCTTTTTTTACTTTTTTTAGCTCAGTACTACTGTATTTACACACTGACTGGCAACTGGAGATGTTGAGGATTCAACCTGAAACCACCTATATGCAAAACAGATGTTCCCCTACTGACCCACGGCCCTTCCCTTTTTTAAAGAACAGCCATACACCATTATGGTATCAAGATGTGAAGATATGGTTTCTAAGATGTAGGCAGGAGAAAGCTTGGATTTTAAAATTATATTTTCAAAGATACCTCACACCCCCCAGCCCCGGGGAAGTGACTCATCCCTACAGCTCGGTCTCATAATCTTACTAGGAATATTCATAATCTTACTAGGAATATTCAGTCACTAGCAGGCAATCATCCAATAACAAATGTATTGCCTCTGAAAGCAGCTTTCGTCTTCAAATTGCTTCATTTTCACTAATTCATTCATACATTAGGCCTCTCTTTGAAGTTACTGATAACTACCATTGTTTCTGAGTCTAGAACATTGCAGGAATCTTTTGAAGTACCAATTCATTATAAAGACTAAGTTACTGAGTGGGACAATGGCATTAAATACATCCAAGAGTCCCGTATCTTTTCTTTTTTAAATCAATGACAGCTTCTGTGGGAGGCTCAGAGAGTGGTGACAAGGGAGAGGGCCATGCCCTCCTCACTTTCTTTGAAGTCCTTTTGGCACCAGATAAAAACTTACTTTTCCTCCCAGGCTTTTGATCGACTGAGATGCTGCTGTTTTGCTATTACAGTCTAATCTGAGTAGAACTTAAGAACTTAATTCGTTCTGGAGGTCTGTTCTTAACCTGAAACTGTTCTTAGCCTGAGGTACCACTTTAGCTAATGGGGCCTCCCACTGCCAACGTGCAATTTCTGTTCTCATCCTGAAGCAAAGTTCTTAACCCAAGGTACTATTTCTGGGTTAGCGGAGTCTGTAATCTGAAGCGTCTGTAACCTGAGGTACCACTGTAGTGCTGCTCAAACTTCCTGTGGCTGTTTTGGTGGGTTGTTTTCGGGTTGTTTTTGTTTATTTATTTGTGTTTTTAACAGCATTGGAAGTTGCCAGGAGACCTTTGGGTCACAAAAGACTAACAAGTCTAATAAATAATAATAATAATAGCTGTGATGGTTCCAGTCCAAATAGGCACTGTTCTGAAAGGAGGGGTAGAAGATAGTAGCAATGCTTTAGAGGAAAATAGCAGCTTGGGTAGGGAATTGTCAGCAGGTTAATGGTCTGGGGAGAGGATTAATCCCCTGTGCACATTAATTCAAGGCTGTATTCAGTGCTAGTTCTACTCAGATTAGACCTATTGAAATCAATTGGCAAAAGTAACTTAAATCTATTGAGTTCAGTGGGTCTGTTTTGAGCAGGGTTAACACTGGATACAACCCTAAGTGTCTTCTGAAGTTTTCACTAGAGCTTCAGATGCACCTTCTTTTAGTCTTTTATGCATTAGTGGGAAGATGGTATCAGAGACTATTACTCTTCAGCAAGAGGAACTGATTCCCATCATGCCAAACACCTCCTAATCTGCCCAACGCCTGCTCTGCAGCTCACTGGGTGAGAAATGGGAGCCAAAGTGCTCAGTTCCAGGCACATAGAGCATCATTTGGAGTTGAATCAAGTTCCTTGTAGCCAGGGATCTGTCCATGGTCCTGCAAACCTTGTACCTGATGCTCCATCTCCTGTTGAACTTCAGACCCATATTGGTTGACTCTCAGTACTACACTGGACTGCCTTCTCTTTGACATAGATCTAGGGCAGTCAACCTTTGATCCTCCAGATATTGTTGGACTTTTAACTCACATTGGTTCCGGTCATTGTGGCTCATGGTTAGGAATGATGGTCATGCTGGCTGGGGCTGATGGGAGTTTGAATCCAGCAACATCTGGAGTGCCACAGATTCCCCCTTCTAAATATAAATATTTCCAAAGAAGAAAATCCAGAAAGTTATTAGAATTCCACTTGTCACAGTTAACAAGTTTTCCACTACTGGCATATTGCTAGTATTAATTTAAACCTAGTGATTATGCATACTCCTATAAATCAATATGTTTTAAATGTTCAACAACAGAAAGAAGTTAGCATGAGAGGTAGCACCATCGGTTTCCTCTTGCCTAACCACCACATGTGAGCACCTTTGGTCATGGAAAACTCTCCCATGCTCCAAAGTAGTTAAAGCTGTTGTCAGTAGCTATTGTGGTGCTTAATCACATTACACAACATCCCCAGAGAGCATCCCAGAGGCAATGGGACTGAGATTTAAGAAACAGAAATAGCAACAACACAAATATTGACTGGAAATATTTGGTGGGTGTTGTTTTTTTGGTGGGGGTTGGTTGGTCTTGGGTCAACTCAGGCAAATTACTGCAAGCTGGTCTAGGGGTGAAGTGGTGAAATCTTCACACATTTTTGCCAGGAAAAGGAAGGAAATTATTGAACCACTTGGTGGCAGTAAACATATATCCCAGGAAAGTTTAGAATACAGAAAGTGCAAGGGTTGAGAGCAGTAGCAGGTTGTATATTTAGAGTTGAAGCATGGCTGAGTGGAAAAAGAGAAAGTATCTTCTCAGTAGCTCATTATAGAATACCCTGCCCCCTTCCTCACTGTTTTTCACCAATCAGGGCATGCCTTTTTAATCTGAATGGCTTTTATTTTATGAGAAAGCAATGTTTTTAACAACTTTTTTTTTAATAAAAAAGCTCTTCTTTATAATTGTTTTATAAAAGTGCAATGTTTTGTGGTGTGAGCTGCCCAGAGTGGTGTACAAGTATTGTATCCCATACGCTCAAAGTAGACCCGACGAAATTAATAGACATGGCTAACTTCTAATTCATTAGATTTCAATGGCTCTACTCTGAGTAAAAGTTAGTTTGATACAACCCTAAATGCATTTCTCAAAGGAGTTATTGTTATTTTTGTATTTCCTTTAGTAAAAAATAATCCATAAATACCAATACTTCTGCTCCTGTCTCAAAGGAAGAAGAAGAAGAATTGAGAGTGTGAAGGAGGGTCTGCAAACTGTCTTTGAGATATTCTGGGACCCACAGAGCCCCCTCAAATATTGCTGATCTGTGTACCATTTGAGCTTGAATCTTCCTGTCTCATAGAGAAAGAGGCTTGTGTGTCCCCCCCCCCTGCCCGAAAAAAGCACTGCTTGTAGTATTGCTTTCCTTCTGCATCCTGAGTTTTTACCTGGTATCACCTCTGTATGGTTCATGGCTGCGGTGCAGATAGGCAGATAAGCAGTTACTCTGTTCTCACAGTGGCCAACCAGATGCCTGGGAAAGCCTGCAAGCAGGACTCTTAACGCAATAGCATTCTTCCCTCCTCTGGTTTCCAGAAACTGTTATTCAGATGCATACAGTACTGCCTCTGAAAAATGCCGGAACTCCTGCTTTTTATTTGTTTAGAAAAGATTATGAAGCCATTCAGTACAGTGTAGAAATGTAAATCATCTGCCTCTCCCTTGACTGAGCAACACATGTGTGTCAGTAATTGCTCCTTGCCATAATTCCTGTTACCTGTGAGTCAGAGTTAAGCAGTCAGGCATCTTCCAATTTTTCACTGTGACCTGTCAAGCTGCCGATATCCTAAAGCTTATTAAGTCTTTGGGTTTACTGTAGCAATCTCATTCTTTTCAGCTCACATTCTTTTCAGCTAAGGCAGCTGGAAGGTATTGTCTGTTAGGTTTAGGTGGTTACATTAATTTCATGAAATACAGTGTGCCACTGGCTTATAAGTCCACCAAATTCACGAATCTCTCTGATTACATCTTCTCCAGCACATTACATTATGAGTATGCATGACTTGTCCCAGCTTTACCAGATTACGTATCATCTTTTCAGATGTGTGCTCTTAGGCTTGTGCCCAATGTAGTGATAAGTAAGCATCCCAACTGTGCGACGATTTCTGCTTGTGCAACAGAACATTCCCCTCTCTCCCTCTCTCCTTGTGCACCCCATACCCTCCCCAAATCTGCTCTGGTGGATTCAGGGGGAAACCCAGGCTAGATCTGGAGGTAGCACGGAAGTGGGCATGGGGAAGGGGGAGGAAGTACTCTTGTGCAAGTGGAAATCTTTGCACTGATGGGATGCTTAAAATGCTACACCAGATACAAGCCTAAATGTGTGAGGGTCTGAAGATGCGTTGGGGTCATAGCTGTCCTCATCCAAATTTCAAGCACTTGCTTGTTCAGACAAATGTCCAAACATGGTTTAGTGTTGTCCTTACACTCAATTCATCCATGGGCCATGGATGAATTTTCCTTGATTTGACAAAGTATCCTGTTTTGATTTTTACTAGAACCAGATCTGGGTGCAAAACACCAGCTCTGCTTAGACAATTGCAAAGAATTAAGGAACAGGGTACTGTATAGGGATGCGGGTGGCACTGTGGGTTAAACCACAGAGCCTAGGGCTTGCTGATCAGAAGGGCGGCGCTTCGAATCCCTGTGACAGGGTGAGCTCCCATTGCTCAGTCCCAGCTCCTACCCACCTAGCAGTTCGAAAGGACCTCAAAGTGAAAGTAGATAAATAGGTACCGCTCCAGCGGGAAGATAAACGGCGTTTCCGTGCGCTGCTCTGGTTCACCAGAAGTGGCTTAGTCATGCTGGCCACATGACGCAGAAGCTGTATGCTGGCTCCCTCGGCCAGTAAAGTGTGATGAGCGCTGCAACCCCAGAGTCGTCTGCCACTGGACCTAATGGTCAGGGGTCCCTTTACCTTTACGGAACAGGGTGCCTCTGAGCATATGCTCAGGCCAGAAATCTGTGGTTGGTGTTGGAACTAAGCTCACAAGTCCTTCTGCACCAATATCCACTCCTGGTTCACCCCCCCCAATTCTTTTTCAGCAACTTTATTCTTCATTCAAAGTTTTGTGATTCTGCCTACAGGATTTTATCAGCAGACTTCATCTGCTCGGCTGGGTCTCTCTTTCTCACAGAGGCTACTGGAACCAACTGCCCTGTGAGGGGGAGCAGCTGGACCATCTGCTCTAGGGTGGGTGGCATCATCTGTCCCCACCTGCCCCCCCAATCCCCAAAAGGCACCACCTTCCAGCTGCATCACAGCCACTCCCAGGAAGCTTGTGATGCATGGGTATTTCTTGGAGGTTTGCCTGTTTTGAACTGTGACCAGCCTGTGACAGCTGGCCCATCTGTTCTGGCTGGGCGTGTGGTCTCACCTGGACCCCCCAGTACTTCCTGATCTTTGTCAGATCTTTGCTCAATATTCAGCTGCCCTGAAGCCACTTTTGAGAAAGTGCTTCATCTGTTGGAAGCTAACCAAATATGAAACTCAGAGCTAGTGCCCCGGTTCGCATTTTTCCTCCTTCCTGCCAACACCTTTTCTTTTTGCGTCATGCCTTTTAGACTGTAAAGCCTGAGTGCAGGAATATTTCTTGGGAAACCCTTGGGGTAATAAAAATGCTCAAAATGAATGAATTAATAAAGAGTATGTGTGCTGTGGGTGCCAGATAAGTAATTTGCACAGCACAACTCCAGTTGGCGGGACTGGGTTCAGAATGGGTGGTCTGATGGTGTTATGTTATCAGCTGGGATCAAAGGGAGGATAACAGAGTAGATCAATGCAAGTCCATTGTTTCACCTTGGGATTTTGCTTTTGGAGATGAAAGGACCTGTCCCAATAAGAGGCAGAAAGCTCTTTCAAGCTGTTGAGCAGGTTGATTGCAAAGTGACAGGTTGCAATCCTGTGCACACTTACAGGGGAGCAAACCCCACTGAACATCGACTAGGCTTGTGCTGTAAACTTCCAGACATTTTAAACAAGGGATGTACCTTCTTACTGAGAAGAACAGTAAGGAAGGGGAGAAACAAGAGTTGCCAGAGCTTCTGCTGTTACCTGAATATAGGCAAACCGGGAATGACCACAGTCCTCACTGCCATCCTAGAGGGCACCTTCTTAAGCTCCAGTGTGGTGTAGTGGTTAGAGTTCGAATCCCTACTTGGCCATGAAGTTCAGTAGGCAAACTTGGGCCAGTCATTACCTGAGATTCCTGCATTGCAGGGGGTTGGACTAGATGACCCCTGGGATCTAAGATAATGTGATCAACTCTCAGCCTAACCCACCTCACAATATTGTGAAACATGACAAAAGTTTGCATTATATGCTTAAAAAACAACAACAACTGGCTTTGGGAGCTACTTCAAGGAAGTATCTCATCCTGTGCTGAAGATTGTTTAACAGTAAGCAATAATTTGTCAAATTTAATACTTTGATACTAATTTTCTAACCTCACATTGCTCTTTGGAGTACCACGCACAGCGTCTCCATCAGGGTGACTAACCTGTGGCTCGCTCGCGCTCTCTCTCTCTCTCTCTCTCTCTCTCTCTCGATTCCAGCTCCCATCACTCCCAGTCAACATGGCCAATAGCTGAGGGTGATGGGCAACCTCCGTTCCCATTCGTGTTCTAAATGAACTCCTGGTCAAGCTTCAAGGGTGGCTAACTCAGGATGAGGTTGCAGAGAAAGGAAGCCTTGCATTTTAGAACAAAGGCATATTTCTTTCTGCTTAAAAGTGTTGGCCTTAAGGAGTACACTATACACTACACAGAAATGCATGTGATGGAGTTTTGGTGGTATGTTGCTGAGAAAAGCATCCTCAAAAACCTCTGTCCGTCTATTGCATTCTTCATAACATGCAAGCAGAAATATAGCATGGGGTGATGAATTTGTTGTTATTATATAATAGGTTATATATTATAATAGGTTATTTTCCCCTTTCAAAGGCAGTCATTCTGTTTCTGTTGTCACCAGTGATTTAAGATTGCATTACCTGAATAAATTTCCCTTTGGAGGAGAAGGTCAAAATATACAGGTTTTTCCCTTGTACCTTTTTGCAGTGTATGGGAAGAAAAGGAAGTTAGCTGCTTTAACAGTGCGTACTGTACTCAACACTTACTGTCGCATAACAAATGTAACTGAGCTGCAGAAAAGACTTTACAACCTGAAAAAGGAGGCAATGCACGTACTTTTGTAAACCAAGAAAATCTTTAATAAAAAATATTTTTAAAACAGCAACAACACTGCAAGCTGTCCTGAAATCATATAGAAAGGTGGAAGGAAGAGAAACAAGTAATAATTTATTTATTTGGCTTATTATTACCCTACCCTTTTCACTCTAAGGTCCCAGGGCAGATTGCAACGATTTAGAATACGACATTAAAGACAGTTTAAAAGAAATTACGGTCACAAACTGGGGGGGGGTGTTCCTAGAAACGTATGAAGATTTGTAGAGACAAACGCCTCATTTCACAAGCCCCCTCCCCCGATTAAAAACGATCAGAACTCATCCATTGCCACCCAGATCTCGACTTTCTCAGCAAAGTGTCAAAGATGAAGGTATTAGAGAATCAGGATGCAAAGACTGAAGGAGGGGGTCGGATAAGGCGTTGGGGGGGGGGATAACACCCGCCAGGGGGATCTGGCTATCTTCAAGCATCTGTGGAAAAGAATCACTTCGCTCACATTCCACGTTGAGGCTGATGTCTAATGAGAGAGCGGTCATTAATTGCCTGTTTCTTTCCTCATTGGAGAGCGAGGGAGGTGGGGGAGTTGCATGAGAATAGGGACCAGAGGAAAAAAGGCAAGAGAAAGTTTGACAGCTTGTTGACATCAAAGACTCGCAAGATTAGGCAGCCGCAGGTATAAAAGTGCTCATCTCGAAGAAGGAGAGAGGAGCATTCGGAGCGAGCAGAAGCGGAGTAAGGGGCTTGAGCAGACACCCCCTCCGGGGAGAGGGAGAAGAGAGAGGAAAAGAAAGAAGCAAGAAGACTTCTCATTTAGACGAGAGTGAAAAAGAGAGTGAGAATGGGAGCGAGACAATTCTGACCCGAGTCAACCCTCTTAAGTTCTCTGAATTCGGAGTCAATTCGGATCTGAGCACAGGAGAGAGAGCGAGAGAGAGAGAGAGAGAGAGAGAGAGAACGGTGATTTAGGTGACACAAGATAGAAAACAAGACTCTTAGGTTAGAAGTTGAGAGAGAGAGGGAAAGAGACTTCGGAGCAATCTATGCAGCGATGCCTCCCAGGACCCCCTCGCTCTTGGAGCTGATGTCTTGGGCGCTCGCCCTCCTGGGCGCAGCCTGCTCGCAGACGGTCGAGCTGCTGCAAGAGGCCGCCGAGGGCCAGCTCCGGCCCGCCGCCTCCTCTCCGGCCGGCCTGGCCGCAGCCCCGGCCCGCCCTCGCCCGCAGCCCCCGGCGCTCCGCTCCCCGGTGTACATGCTGCAGCTGTACCGCGCCCTCGTCGTGGGCAGCCCCCCGAGCCAGCCCAGCGCAGAAGCCTCGGCCTGGAGAGAATCCGACACCATCCTCAGCCTGGGGGCGCGACGTAAGTCCTGCTCCTTGCCTCGGTTGACCCCTTTCCGTCCCCCGTCCCCCCCCACCGCCACAAAAAGCCTCCCCTCGCCCCTTTCCATTTTGAGTTACTTCCATTCTGATTTCCTGCCCAGGGTTTGTAAGGACATCCTTGATGGATGGATGGATGATGGATGCTTATCAGCATCCCTGGGTGGTGGTCCTTCTGGCCTTAAGTCAACCCGCCTCCCGCCTCTCCTTCCCGGGCCTCTTTTTTGTGGATTGTGGCCCCAGACGTCTGCAACGAAGGGAGCCCCCCAAGAGAGAGATGCAATCCACATCCCCTTTCCCTTACTATTAAGGACATCTGGCAGGAACCAGATGGGAAAGCGAGGAGGGGGCAGAAGCGAGGCTGGGGGTGTCGCATGATGCCCAGGAAGGGTGCAGCTAGAGGTTGCCACGCTCCAGAAGCTGCCTTACACTCGGGGAGGAGCGAGGCACCTGGAAATGGCCAGCGGAGGAGAAAGCGGCGTCTCAACTTTCCCTGGAATGGTATTGGGAGGTGCTATTGTCTGAGCTGCATTCAAAGAAAGGGAAACAGGTGGAGAGAGACGGGTGGGGGTGGGAGAACAGATTTGTGTGTACAGACTTGACTGTACCATTATGGCTGTGCGTGTTCTGTCTCATCCAGCTGCACGCTTTGCTGTGTCCGTGGATGGTTTTGGGGTTCAGGAACTCTAGAATACATTTGTACACCATGGCTGGTTTTTATTCTAGGGATTAGAAACGCCACTTATTTACACTGTACCCACGTAGGACCATAGCAAGCTGCCTTTTATCAGGTCAAACTAATTGTGCATTCAGCCCAATATCAACTCTCACCCCCCCCCTCAACCCCTGGAGCATGTTTGCAACAGTCATGGCCTCTGCGGTGGTGAATTTGTTTTCCTTTTCTTGCTTTTCCGTTTCAGCTTTTTGAGTTGGAATATAATTTTATACAGTCAATACCAACTGTTTCCCCTCAGTCTTTTGTTAGCACTTCAAAAGCAGAAAGGTATTTTTTTAAATGTCCTAATTAGTTATCAACACTTTCAAAGAGGGGGCATCAAAGGGTCTACGGGTGTGAGGAGTACAATGAAATTTAATGAGCTACGTGCCTTTAGTCTTTGAACTTCCATAACCCAATCAACCACTTAACTAGCTGATGCAATGAGTTAATCGCTGTCTTCAAGACAGCAGGGCCAGGGGAAGATAAAATGGACAGCTGGAGCTTGTGCAGCTAATCTGGAAGTGATGTTGTTAGGGACACGCATTAAGGAGAGTAAGGATTCTAAGATACCCATATCTTAGAAATGGAGAATTATAATACTCAGCTGTTGTACATGCAGATGACTCTCAGGGTCCCTTCCAACTCTACAATTTTATTATTCTATATACCACTCTAGTTTTCAACAGCCATTCATATAAGCTGCCCTGTAATACTTACAACAACCCTGTGAGGGAGGCCAGTACTTTCCCCATATTGCAAATGGGGGGTGGGGAGGTTCCTGGGGAGGTGAGCAGAAGCAGATAGATGTGGCTTCATTAAGGCAAGGAAATTACTAATTCATATCTCACTTTCATTGCCACCATAAAAACCAGCTCCATGGTACCTGGCAGCAAAGGCTAGATTTTTCTTCAAAAAATTGAGTTCACTTAGCACCCATTGATATTAATGGAGTTCAGATAATTTCCTGAGCATCTAAGCTTCATTTATGTGTCTGTTAATTTTCTATGGTCTTTCTTTCTCAGCAAGAAAGTGAAGTATTTTTTTATTACTAATTTTTAGTAATTAGTACATTAATATCCTGCTTTCCCTCCAAGGAACTGAAGGTTTCATCACCCCATTATATCCTCACATCACCTGTGTGTGGTAGGTTAGGCTGAGAGATAGTAACTGGCCCAAAGTCACCCAGTGCACTTTCTGCCTGAGTGGGGATTTGAACTCTGGTATCCCAGATTGTAGTCTGACCCTAACTGCTACACCATGCTGGCTCATATGCTATTCTTCTAGATATGTTCCTGGCTGCTCCTGGAAATCCCCTCTTCCCAGTTTGAGAACAGCTCAGTCACTGCTGCGCTCAACAATATGCCAAGAATTACAGGTCCATTTCAAATTTACCATTGTAAGAACAAAGGTTATTTGATTTGTCTATCTAGCTTATTGTTATCTACTTTGACTGGTAGCAGCTTTCCAGGGAGAGGATCTTTTCAGATCACCTGCTGCATAATTCTTCTAACTGGAGATGCCAAGGAACTATATACCAAAACACATGCTTAACCAATGTGCTATAGTCCCCCTCAGTTCTCTTGGACCCCTGTTTCTCACTTGTTTGTGCTGGTTTTCTTCTTTAATAATAATAATAATAATAATAATAATAATAATAATAATAATAATACAATCCCCCCTTTTTTAAAAAAGAAAAAGCTGAAAGACTCCAGGGAAAAGTGGGTAGATTAGTGGCATGAGAGGTGCTAGCCAATCAGTACTGCACACAGGCAACTTCAGCTGCAACAGGCAGAAGTTAAGAGGAAATTTTTTGAGTGAAGAAAATGCAGTGGATGCTCTTGCACGGGGGCACAGTTCTATGCTGGCCTTCATAGACGCTGTTTTATTTTCCCACCCCATGTCCTCTTATCCTGCCTTCTCCCCAAGACTGTTTTTGAGAGTCATAGAGTTAAGAGACTTTATTATTAAATGGTGTTCCTTTGTTCCATTCATCCCAACCAGTGCCATTCTTCTGCCTTCCAGATTATTTCCAGTTTGAGGACCACTGGGACTTCTCTTTTGACTTGACCTCCATTTCCAGCAGCTCTGATGTGAGGCTGGCAGAGTTCCGGGTCTGCCTGATGTCTTTCCCCCAGTACAGGAGTGTCACTTTGAACATCTACCACAGCCATGAGCGCACCTGCCATGGGAACCAGACCTGCACAGACAAGATCTTCCTTGGTTCTTTCATTAGCAGGAACTCCAGCCACTCCTCCTGGAAAGTCTTCAATGCCACCAGCATACTCCGCTTCTGGCTCCACCAGGGGGTATCATTTGGCATGGGTGCTCCAGATGACCAGGAGCGGCACTGGGTGGAGGAGAACCTATCTCAGGACAATGACGGAAGATCAGCTGGTGGGTTCCAGGGAAAATGTGGGTGCAATGACGATCAACAGTCCCATGTATTGACCCACAGCATGACTGACAGAGTCCTACTGGTTATCTTCTCCAAAGATAAGGAACTGGTGGAGCCCTCTCAGGGCCCAAGTCTCATCAGGACGGTGGAGATGTCCAAGTACATAATGATGGACAACACTTTCAAGGAGACTGGGGGCCGTCGGCACCGGCGGAACAGGAAGCAGAAGCAAAGGATTAAAGCGGCTAATATTTCCACCGCCAACTTTGGCAAAGAAGGGAGATCTCTGTGCAGGAGGGTAGATATGATTGTGGACTTTGAGCAGACTGGCTTTGGAAGTTGGATTGTGCACCCCAAGAAATACAATGCCTACCGGTGTGAGGGAGAGTGCCCGTTGCCTGTTGATGAAACCTTCAAGCCAACAAATCATGCATATATTCAGGTTTGTCTTTATGTTTGCATTTTAGGGGTCTTGGAAACTAGAAACTGGGTCCAATGCAGTATATCCAACTACACAGTCCAGTCTTATATGCTTTATAAACAGCACATTAAGAACAGTGGAAAGTGAAGCCCATATTCATACACCTGCAAAAACCTTTCTTTTTCTCCTATCCATTAGTTGCTTGTATGCTCAGCTCATAGTTCTGTATAGAACAATGATTTAACTAATACTGGGGATCATTTATGTATAAATACTGGTGATGATGAAGAGAAAGAAAAGGGCATGAGGAGCCAGGACATTGATCCATGTAGCTCAGTATTACTGGCACTAACTGGCAGTGGTATAATTTTTAAAAATCGTAAGGACAGCTGAGGCAATAGGTAGCATCAGTGTTTTTTTCTGGGGGGGATTAAGGGGTACACATACCCCTAAACATTTTGTGAATCTAAGTTTGGCCTCATTGAGGGGCAGTATTTCAATATGAGTAGGATAATGAAAGTACCCCTAAACATTTTTTTAGGGAAAAAAGCAGTGGGTAGCATCATTTTCAAAAGGGCTGAGGGGGCATGACGAGTCCCACCCTAGGGCTACCTCCAGGGGGACCATAAGAAGGAGGCCTTATCCCACCAAGAATTTCAGCAAGTGACATAGCACTGGGCTACGATTGTGTCCTAAGGGTCTGTTTCTCTCCCCACCCCATCAGGAAATGTCAGTCCTGTTTTATTCCCCTACTGGCTTTTTGGGATGAATTGTTAACATTGTTGTTGTTTAGTCGTTTAGTCGTTTCCGACTCTTCGTGACCCCATGGACCAGAGCACACCAGGCACTCCTGACTTCCACTGCCCCTCGCAGTTTGGTCAAACTCATGCTGGTAGCTTTGAGAACACTGTCCAACCATCTCGTCCTCTGTCGTCCCCTTCTTCTTGTGCCCTCCATCTTTCCCAACATCAGGGTCTTTTCCAGGGAGTCTTCTCTTCTCATGAGGTGGACAAAGTATTGGAGCCTCAGCTTCAGGATCTGTCCTTCCAGTGAGCACTCAGGCCTGATTTCCTGTTAACATGTTAACATGTTGTTAGTTAATTACTGTCTTTCTCCAGCTCTCTCTAGAAGTTAGGCTTTGGTCCTAAATACTGTACATTTACCTAAGTTCAGGCTGTCAGAACTGGGGATGAAAAGCCAGCTGGCTCGGTCCCAGCTGGAGCATCTCTCCTCTCCGCTGCTGCAGAGATCCATCGACTTCTGCTCCTCTGACATTCGTCAGTGACTCAAGCTGCAGGGCATACTTGAGCACACATTACTCAGCAGTGTAAACTGCACAACAGAAGAGGCTTGAGGTGTAGATACAATACTAAGGCCACACATTTATTATACATAAATCAGGACAAAGAAAACATGACTTCTCCCCTTGTCATCTTCTCGGAGTGAGACTGAAAAACAAAAGCAATGCAGAGCGGAAGTTCTGCTCACGCCAGCAACCTGTGCTGGAATGTAAACAGACATGTGACATGTAACAATCCCAACATATCTGCAGCAAAAGGTGGAATAGAATTCCCAGCACAGGCTCCACTGAACTCACTGGGGCTAACTTTTGCATAGATGTGGTACTGCACATCTCTGCCCCCAAGGCTATTTGCCCCCAGAGGTGCCTTTTGGAGAGAAGACAAAAGCACCTCTGGGAGCACATATAGTGGGGGGGGGGCTATTTTGGTGGGGAAATAGTGCTGGGGTGTTGATCAGGACCTATCAATGCCATATGTAGCTCGACCCGAGAAGCCTGTGTCCACCCATAACAGACACCTTCCTTACATGAAGAGCTTCCTTGATTTACTCCTTGAGCAATCTCAGCAGCCTGCTATGCTCACAGCTAAAGTGTGTGGCGGTTCGGAACACCTTCACTTTGGGGAGGGGCGACTGCCAGTTCTTGCAGGCTGAGGAAGCTGTGGTCCTCCAGATGGTGCTGGACTACAGCTCCCTTCACCCCTCACTGTTGGCTGTGCTGGCAAGGGCTGATGGGAGTTGGAGTCCCAACTTCTAGAAGGCCACAAATTCCTCAGCTTTGGTTTGGACAGACTCCACCCCCCCCCCCTTCACAATTCTATAAAGAGGCTCTCACTGTTGAGGAAGAAATTTCACTGGCTTTTTAAAAGCCTTGGATTTTTAATTTTTAAGCAACAACATTCCAGGTGGAGGCGAATTAATGCTCCTTGTGAGCTGGTGCATTCCTTGGCCCTGCAATCCCCCAAAATGGAGGTGTTTTTGTCCTGTTTTGACCATGCACAAGGCACAAGAATGCCCTAGGCAGGCATGGCCACACCACCAGAAAGAGCTCCAAGTTAGCAGCTTGCTCCAATAAGCTCTGGAGGCTGGATCTCTGCCAAGGCTTTATATCTCTCTTGGGGCAGAGTGACACTCCTTGGCTCCTTCCTGAAGTATGGAGAGCCTTGAAGAGGAATTCCTCCAGCCCTGTCAGCAATCAGCAAGTTTCCTCTGAGTTCCTTCTTTGCTCTTGGGTTTCCTTGATGAAGAAGAGGCTGGTCCCTCAGAAGAAACTAGCCCAGTGGGTGTTCCCAGTTTGGGGGCCTGTCACAAGTATCAGGGGCCTGGGTCAAATCCCTTCCATAGTTTATGGCCCTGGTCTTTCTGATTGGGCTGGCCACTCCTCCTCTTAGTCAAATTCCAGACTCTTTTATGTATTTGGGGTGGGGTAGGGTAGGGGGTCACAAAATATTTGCACCAGATTCTGCCAGGTCATAATTGGACATGGTGGGACTGCACTGCTTACCTGACTGCCCTCCAGCCGAGTTGCTCCTGCGTTCTGGATTGAGAGAGGTGAGGCGGTGAGGTCAGCGCAGTGCAAACACATCATCAGAGGCAATCTGGTACTCCAATCTGCATTTGCACTGCAGTGACCTCACCACCTCACTTGCCCCTCTCTGTCGTAGTATGAAGCAGCTAGGGAGGTCAGGTAAGTGGCGTAGCCCCACTGCGCCCTGCCCTACTGCCCTTAACTACACTGTGCCAATTCTTGGATATGATGTTTTCCTCTTCCTTCTTTCCCTTTCAGAGCTTGCTGAAGTTATACCAACCCAACCGGGTGCCTTGCCCATCTTGTGCCCCTGTCAAAATGAGCCCTCTGTCTATGATGTACTACGAGAAAGGGAAAGTGAGGGTCCGTCACCATGACGACATGATCATCGAGGAATGTGGCTGCAACTGATGCATATGAGTCTTAGCTACTTGGTGGATGGGGCCTCCTCCAGATACCAGCTCCCTAAAACTCAAAGCACCTTCTCCTCTTGCAGCAGAAGCCCAAGAAACATTGACCTTAAATGGAGGAAAAATTAGACTCCTCGCCACTTGGAGATCAAGCTGTTTCTCTAGGGTGTTGTCTATATAATCCTTATCAAAATGGGGGAATGGAATAGGCAGAGGATTATGACAGGGGTCATGCTTTTCTTATGGAACTTAGTCTGCTCCCAGAAGCAGAGGGTCCTCACAGAAATAACCCCTCTCCCACACCTGGGGTTGGTTCCAGGTTTTTGGGGGGCCCCTTGGCAAAGTAATATCAGCTGAGCCCCTTTCTGTGTCAACAGGCCTCCCTGGTGGGCTTGTCTGGTGGCTTGAAGGCCTCGATGCTGCCATCTTTTTAATTTCCCACAATGCCCCTGATGTAATGTTAATTCAGGGAATTGTGGGAAATTCCCTGCCCAGTGCAGAAGTTGGTTTAAAGGGGGCTCCAGAGTAGGCATCAGTTGTGGTCCATGCTGTAGCTCTTTCCAAAAGTCCCACCTGTGAGAGATTATTTATAAATAGAGCCCCTATATGCAAAACACAGGTCTACCAATTTTTTCTGAGATCGGTGGGATGATAGGCGCATGCTGAACCACTAGTGAAGACAGTTGTTTTGTACATGTCTGTAAAGAGCCTCCTTGACTGGTTTTGAGAAAGTAGTGATATATTCCTTAAAAGGTATATAGCCCTCCTTTCAAGGTATGAGAGGCCTCGTCTGCACTATTATGTTTAAAGCACTATTACACTACTTCAAACAGCCATGGCTTCCCCCAGAGAATCCTGGGAACTGTAGTTTGCAAAGGGTTCTGAGAGCTGTTAGGAGACCATTATTTCTCTCACAGAGCTACAATACCCAGAGTTCCCTGGGAAGTGGAATTGATTGTTAAACCATTCTGTCATGTAGGTCAATTCAATGTGCATTTATTTGGAAGAAAATTCCTCTGGCTTCAGTGAGGCTTACTCCCAAGTAAATGTGCATTAAAGAATCCACAGTTTGTCATACTGCTGACCTCCAGCTTCTTTTTAGTATTAAAGAAAATAACTTCCATTCTTTCAAACTTTGTCTGTCTTGTGTGATTATTCTGTGAAGATTTAAAAGTTTAAATGAGATCATAAACAAATTTCCGAGTTAACATTTTGTAATACAGATTCTGCTCCCCCTGCAATGTAACTGGGATTTAAATGCATAATTTCAGTGTAGATCATCTGAACTAAAATCATAGGGTACAAAGGGAAGTGTTGTATAGCAGGTCAGACCATTTGGCTATATTGACTGGCAGTAAGCAGCTTTCTGAGGACCACCTTCCCTATCAGCTACTTTGCTCAACCCACTGAGAGCTATGGCCCTTCCCCATCATGAGACATAACTGAACAGTCCATCTGCTGTGGTGGCCACGCCAATACGGAAGGAGTGACCTGAGAATTCCCTTGGATCGCCGCCACAGGCCCCAATGGCCTTATGGAGGACCGTGAAGGCATCTAGTGTCTGCACTGCCTCATGTGCCAGTTAGTGGAAATGCTCCATCACCACTTGATTGTCCGGCAGAAACAAACCCTGGAATTTCTGAAATGGTTTTCCCAGATGCGAAGGGCAATGGCTTTTGGTTGGGGGGGTGGACCAGGAGCGTTCTAGAAACAGGCGAATCGAAACAGGAAAGTGGCAACCGTTGCGAAATCCAGCCTCAATGTATTTTTCTGCCTCCCTGTTGGGATAAGTTTCCAACAGGGTCAGCATGGCTGGAAGAGAAACAGGGGAGGGGGCTAGGGAGGAAAAGGGGGTTACTTCTGTGCCTCTTGAGTGCTGGGCTTTTTATTGAAAAAGGGGGGACGGTGCCAGTAATCACAATGGAGATGTTATAATAAGTGCCACATGGCTTAGTCACGCTGGCACATGACCCAGAAAAACTATCTGTGGACAAATGTCGGCTCCCTTGGCCTATAGAGTGAGATGAGCTCCGCAACCCCAGAGTCGTTCGCGACTGGACTTAACTGTCAGGGGTCCTTTACCTTTTATGTAACAACCAAAGATCTTGGTTGGTATGGTTTTCATCAATGCTTCAAATAAAGACAATACAGAGATGAAAGGAGGATTTCTGTGTTTTGTTTTCCGCCTGTTTTTGCATCTCCGTTGCAGTACCTAGATTGTGCCCCATTCTTTCTAGGGCTCAAAATTCAGCAGAAAACAAAATTTTACATATGAAACGATCAATGCAATTGCCCTTGCATTCTGAGATCAGAACATTTCAGCATAGCTAAATATGCACAGCTGCCTTTAATTTACAATAATTATCATGTTTTCTCAGTTTTGGGCTACAATTTGCCAGGGAGATCTTGCTCCAGTCCCATTCATTTGGGCTTTTCTTTGTTCTGTTGTCAAAACTGGGTATTTCATTCAAGTTAGAGCACCAAGGGAAGGAAATAAAAACCAGGGCTTACAGAACACGGTGTATGGTTTTATGTTTTTACATTGTTGTAAATATATTTTTTATAAATAAGTAATAAAGGCCGAGCGGGGTGTGGCTATGGAAAGGGATGAGGTTTGTAATTGGACTGGACAAATGGCTCCTGCAACAAAATGTTGCAGCGTGGAGTGCTCCTCTGCCAGCCAGCCAGCCAGTCTCTCTTCCACAATCGTCCCTTCTATTCCACCTGCCTGGTTTTCCACTTCTGAGAATGCTGGGGATTAAATCTGGGAGCTTCTGCAGGTGAGGCAGTGGATAAAAGTTCTTTCTCCCTCTCCGTGCTAAAACTTGTGGACATCCAATGAATCTGAATGTTGGTAAGATTAAGAGCAGCTAAAAGAAGGCACTTCTTCATGCAGCACCTAGTAGCTACCAATTTTAAAAAGATTGAACAAATTCATGGAAGAGAGGGGTTACTGCTCTACTGCCACAGTTGGAGGCAGCACTGCTTCTGAGTACGTATTTTTGCTGGAAAGCAAAAGACGGGAGAGGGCTCTTGTGCTCGAATGCTGCTTCAGGGTTTCCACAGGCACCTGGCTGGCTGCTGTGAGCAGGGCAGACCTTGGCGCCTGAAATTTCAGTGGTGCCCTGTGCCCTGGAGCAACCCCTCCCCCCCAAAAATTCTATTGGATGTCATAGCTGTGGTCCCTGCTGAGGCGCCTTAGAAGCTCTGTCCCTGGTGCAACCAAACCAGTCACACTCCCCTAGGAGTTGTAAAGACTGCGGAGCAATCTTTCCACCTTGGATCAAATCTATGCTTCCAGGTGCCATAAGAAAGCTGCAGAGATAGCGCAGGATAGTGCGCACCCCGGAAAGCTTCTGCCTTCTGGAAGAAGCTTCTGCCTTCTGGAAGAAGGTCCAGGGTTATAAAGACTAGGACTAGCCGCCTGAGAAACAGTTTCTGTCCAAATGCGATTTTGGTTTTAAACACGGTGTAAGGAGTCTCTAGGGGCGCGTGTGGAGCTGTGGGTTAACCACAGAGCCTAGGACTTGCAGATCAGAAGGTCGGCGGTTTGAATCCCCGCGACGGGGTGAGCTCCCGTTGCTCGGTCCCTGCTCCTGCCAACCTAGCAGTTCAAAAGTACGTCAAAGTGCAAGTAGATAAATAGGTACTGCTCCAGCGGGAAGGTAAACGGCGATTCCGTGTGTTGCTTTGGTTCGCCAGAAGCAGCTTAGTCATGCTGGCCACATGACCCGGAAGTTGTCTGCGGACAAACGCCGGCTCCCTCAGCCTTTAGAGCGAGATGAGCGCGCAACCCCAGAGTCAGTCACGACTGGACCTAATGGTCAGGGGTCCCTTTACCTTTTAAGGAGTCTCTAGGGATGCGGGTGGTGCTGTGGGTTAAACCACAGAGCCTAGGACTTGCCGATCAGAAGGTCGGCGGTTCGAATCCCCGCGAAGGGGTTAGCTCCCGTTGCTTGGTCCCTGCTCCTGCCAACCTAGCAGTTTGAAAGCATGTCAAAGTGTAAGTAGATAAATAGGTACCACTCTGGCGGGAAGGTAAACAGCATTTCCGTGCACTGCTCTGGTTCGCCAGAAGCAGCTTAGTCATGCTGGCCACATGACCCGGAAGCTGTACGCCAGCTCCCTCGGCCAATAAAGCGAGATGAGCGCTGCAACCCCAGAGTCAGCCACAACTGGACCTAATGGTCAGGGGTCCCTTTACCTTTACCTAAGGAGTCTCTATGGGAGTATATTGTATTTTATAATGGGGTATCAGAGTTTTTAGGGGGCTAACCAGGTTAGGATAGCTGGGATAGCAGGCTTGTTGGTTTTTGAATGTCTTATGTAGATTTTTTCAATTTCGTTGTTCTGTATGGGACAATGACAATAAAGATTCTTGTATCGTATCGTATCGTATCATATCGTAGATCTGCTGTGAGAAAAGGGTTCTTGGCTAGATGGACCATTGGCCTGATCCAGCAGGCTCTTCTTACATCCTTATGTTTATCGAGGCACCCCTCCAAACCTGCAAAACATAGGGCAGTGATTTACCAGGGGCAGTAATAAAAGAAAAAGAAAAGAAACAAACCAATTCTGGGCAGAAAGGGGGAAACTGCAGTTTATGAACTCTTATTTTCAAGCCAAGCCTAATCCTGCTCCCTGTCCTCAAGGCTAAATTCCACACCCCCCCTTTCAGGATACCATGCAGAAGACTGTGCTATGGGTCATGCCCTTTGATCTTAAGTCTGGGGTCTTTTGTGTAGTGGATGTTTGTGTAACTGGCAAGGAGCTGTTTCCCCAGGGAGTCTTGTCATCCTGGAAAGTGAGAATCCAGACACCTGAGGGAGGCTGAGCTCTGCAGCAAGGGGGAAAGATCATTCATGCTCATAAACAGCTAATCATCGCCAAAACACCAACACTCCCTGTCAAAAGTTGAGTTAAGGGTCACTTCCCATGAGAGAGCCAGTCCAGGAAGGCCATTTGAAACATGCTTGCACCCTTGAGTTGTTCAAGCCATGACTGTACTAATCTGCCGGGTCCTGAGCATGTTTTAAAGAGGACATTGACAAACTGGGACAGCCAAGATGGCAGGTGGTCTGGGATCCAAGTCCTGAGGAGACAGTTGAAAGAATTGGGTCAGATTAATTTTTTTAAGCTGGTTTTCCAGTTGTACAAATTCCCCATCAGACACCTAAAAAAAAACAAAAACAAAGTGTGCTTTGCCCCTTGTTTACCCCTTGCCTAAAATCAGTAGCAGCTTCTCCCTAGTAGTCCGTAGTTTGTATTGACTGTACAGTGATGGTTCAGTAACCAGCAGTACTCAAAAGGAGTACTCAGAGAGTATACTGAGAGTACATTGGGAGCCACTGTGGTGTAGTGGTTAGAGCAGGGGTTGGCAAGTTTCACTCCAGTGGAGATCCCTCCGTGGGCCGGATTGCACGTGCGCATGAGCAGGCACCCCCACGATTTCCAGTGTCTGCGTCTGCGCAGATGTGATTTCCGGCGCCATGGAAGCGAGTCCCCGCGCCGCACTGCCGCCGGTTTAGCGAAGCGTGCGGAGACTCGCCGAGTGGGCAGCTCGGTTCGGGGGTGACTTGTTGGCTGGTAAAATGACCCCTGTGGTCCACTTGTGGCCCATGGGCCTTAGGTTGCCTACTCCTGGGTTAGAGTGTCCGACTAAGACCTGGGAAGATGAGGGTTCAAATTCTCACTCAGCCATGAAGCTCACCTTGGGCTATTCATTGCCTCGGAGCCTTAGGCTACCTACCTTTCAGAGTCATTTGTGGGAATTATATGAGGAGCGGGGAACCATGTGTGCCCCCTTGAGCTCCTTGGGAAAACAAGGTGGGATAAAGGAAACAAAATGAATAAATGAATAATACTGTAATGGTATTTGCAAAGATGTGACGAAACCTTACCTGCCCTAAGGTAAAGGTGATGAAGAAGGGGCTAACTGATCCCCCAAGATCCCTTAAAATTCTGTGATTAGCCATATCCACTCCACACAGTTTAAGCGCTGTTCTACTACTTTAAACAGTCATGCCTCTCCCCTGCAAGAATCCTGGGAACTGTAGTTTGTTAAGGGTGCTGATTTTAAAATCATAGCTTCCTATGTTCCTTTCATGCCTGATCATTGACTGTTCTGGCTGGGGCTGATGGGAGTTGGCATCCAACGTTATCTAGAGCTGGCTTGTTCAACTCCCAAGAGACTGCGATCTACTCCCACAATAAATCATCATCATCATCAATCTTTATTACGGTCCAGAGACTGAACAAATAATTACAAAGCAATACACAATTCATACAGCCTACCTCCAGGTCAAACAAGCATTTTGTTCAGAATATAGGGATCATTGGTTCTTGCAACTACCAATAAAATCTTTGCCACTGCTAATGTTCTAGCGTTTGTCCGGTCTTCCAATAGGAACCTGACATAGTGAGCCTCTGATTTTCCCGGGAAAGGTATCAGCAAGGGTAGTATCAGTTCAGCCCTGGCTTGCTCATATTTTGCACAAAGCAACAAAATATGTTTTATGGAATCGATGTCTTGAGCACATGAGCAAAGTCTGTCCTGGTAGGGAACTCCTCTCAACCTGCCATCCAACACTGCAGAAGGAAAGACGTTTAGTCTGGCTTTGGTGAAAAGCCTTCAATAGTTTGGTACTGTCAGGTTTTTAATGTAAGATGTTAACTTAAAGACATGCCCATATTGTACTCCTACTGCCTGTGGACTACAGACTGTGTGTGATCGAGATTGCAAGTCACTGTGTGCATTATCCCATAATCTTTGCTTTAACATCTTTAGGGTGCCTTCATAACCCAGGTAATACAGTTGGGGGGGGGTGACAGACCAATAGAGGTGGCTTTTTTAGCCATGGTTTTCTGCCAAATTCCTCATTGGTCAGGTGTTGGTACTCCCACAATAAAAAAATTGGCGATGATCTACCCACTGGATTGACCAAAGTTGTTGAGCTTTTTTTTGGAGAATCAAAGTTGTTGAGCTTTTTTGGTCTAGTGGCTGGATAAAGGATGAGCATTATAGGACCAATCAATTATAGAGCCCAGCTCTCAGTTTCTCCACCATGATCTGCGCTGGCCCCAAATTGGAAGGGGGGGGGGATTAAAAGGAGCAAGCATTGTGAGAAGGATGGTGCTGTTTTGGCACTGCCTCCCCACAAATCCACCATGTTTTTCAAGGCTGATTAGCTCCAATCCACATCAGCCTTTGCAGATAAACAAAGCGTGTCTGGTTCTCACCCCTGAGGCCTGCCTGTCAGCACAAAGGAGAGGGTAGCATTGCTGCATATTTCACACTGTGAGCCTCTAGCAATTAAGCAGTGGCTAGAGGTTCATTTGCAAGAGCTGTTACCCAAAATGACTTCCCAGAAAGGAATGAACCCACTATTTCCCCCTCCTTCTCCCCCAAATCTAGGAATTGAATTGTCTATCTCAGGTGTAGGCAACCTAAGGCCCGGGGGCAGGATGCAGCCCAATCGCCTTCTCAATCCGGCCAGTGGACGGTCTGGGAATCAGCGTGTTTTTACATGAGTAGAATGTGTGCTTTTATTTAAAATGCACCTCTGGGTTATTTGTGGGGCACAGGAATTTGTTCATTTCCCTCATCTACCACAAGCAAAGAGATCCAATGGGGGTTGTGTTGTGGCTTCCTCATAAAAAGGAAGAAGATTCAACAGATGCTTTTGGTAGATTGGATTCACCAACATCTTCATAGGTAATACAGATAGATGTTGGAGGTGCGATTTATTTTTCTTTGTGGTCCAAAATAGTTGTCCACATTTATTATGTATCAGAGAAATCCTTGGTATTTGCAGATGGCCATGTACTTTTAAATTATATGCTTGTGGTGCAGGGACCAACAGCAGGACGACCAAAGTGGTTTTTGCAAGCTCTTATGGTTTCCAAGAGACTTCTGATTCAAACCTGGAAGGACAAACACCCGCCATCCATTCTGCAATGGTTCAAGGACCTCACTGCCCTTTGCTGCTGCTGAACGTACAATATTTTGTTTCAGTTTTGTTCAGATATCTATCAAGACATTTGGATGGCAGTTTTTACCTATATGTTGACTTACATGTTTAGGATGACATGGATGATTAGATGGTCATTGCATTTCTAATGCGAGCAGATGTTTCCTTTCCCCATTTTTTAAATTTTTTAAATTAGTTTTTATATATATTTTCCAAACAAAACATAACATCTCCTCTCCTCTTATACAACATTTTGGCTGTAATCCTAGGACTTCCATCAACCACATCTAATGATTTTCAGCCTTCATCACTTAGCCTTGCATTTCAATATTTTCACTGTTACTTTAATAGTCATAACTTAAAGTCCCTTATCATAAATTTTACTGCAATATTTCATATAGTTCTCCTTACAAAACCTCTTGTAATCCTATGAGCGTAGTCAATTTGAATACAATTGTTTTTCAAATGGTTTGTATATTTACTCCAGTCTTTCAAGCATTTCTGGTCCCACCGGTTTCAAATTCTCCCTGTCATCCAGTTCTGCATAGTCCATTAATTTCGTCTGCCACTCTTTTTTCCCTTTTCCCATTTTTTTTGTCTTGCTTCTCCCCTTTCTGTTTTTGTTAAACTTGCTAGATAGACAGACAGACAGACAGATAGCTGGATGCCACCCACCTGAGCTGCACAACCTTAGTAATAATAATAATAATAATAATAATAATAATAATAATAATAATAATAATAAATTTTATTTATACCCCGCCCTCCCCAGCCGAAGCCGGGCTCAGGGCGGCTAACAACAATAAAATAGTACAACATTCTAAAACCATTCATTATAAAATTAATTAAAATCAAATTGATGACAACCATTGGGCTAGAGTTCTGTGAAGATTGCCAAAAGAGGGAGTCAGGCTGTGCCCCGACCAAAGGCCTGGCAGAACAGCTCTGTCTTGCAGGCCCTGCGGAAAGATGTCAAATCCTGCAGGGCCCTAGTCTCTTGTGACAGAGCGTTCCACCAGATTGGAGCCACAGCCGAAAAACCCCTGGCTCTAGTTGAGGCCAGCCTAACCTCTCTGTGGCCTGGGACCTTAAAGATGTTTTTGTTTGAAGACTGTAAATTCCTCTGTGGGACATACCAGGAGAGTTACACATGTCACACATGTGACCTCCCCATACATTCCTCCTATGCATCCTAGGGTGAGGAAGGGCCCATACGTTCCCCTTTCTCTTCAGGGCAGAGGTGTTAGTGGACACCTGCCACTCCGGCTGGCTTCAAGCAGCTATGCTGGGGGTGCACAACATGAGGCCACCATAGAATCATAGAATCATAGAGTTGGAAGAGACCACAAGGGCCATCGAGTCCAACCCCCTGCCAAGCAGGAAACACCATCAGAGCACTCCTGACATATGGTTGTCAAGCCTCTGCTTAAAGACCTCCAAAGAAGGAGACTCCACCACACTCCTTGGCAGCAAATTCCACTGTCAAACAGCTCTTACTGTCAGGAAGTTCTTCCTAATGTTTAGGTGGAATCTTCTTTCTTGTAGTTTGGATCCATTGCTCCGTGTCCGCTTCTCTGGAGCAGCAGAAAACAACCTTTCTCCCTCCTCTATGTGACATCCTTTTATATATTTGAACATGGCTATCATATCACCCCTTAACCTCCTCTTCTCCAGGCTAAACATGCCCAGCTCCCTTAGCCGTTCCTCATAAGGCATTGTTTCCAGGCCTTTGACCATTTTGGTTGCCCTCCTCTGGACACGTTCCAGTTTGTCAGTGTCCTTCTTGAACTGTGGTGCCCAGAACTGGACACAGTACTCCAGGTGAGGTCTGACCAGAGCAGAATACAGTGGCACTATTACTTCCCTTGATCTAGATGCTATACTCCTATTGATGCAGCCCAGAATTGCCTTGGCTTTTTTAGCTGCCGCGTCACACTGTTGGCTCATGTCAAGTTTGTGGTCAACCAAGACTCCTAGATCCTTTTCACATGTACTGCTCTCAAGCCAGGTGTCACCCATCTTGTATTTGTGTCTTATGGGAAGCAGGGATTGGCAGACTTCTGCTGCTGTCCTTATACTGCCCATAGCATTATGTTTGTGGCCCACATCCATGGACCATGTAGGGAAACAGATGTTGGCTAAATGTTAGGAGAGCAAGATCCCAGCGGTGAGAGCTGTTTGACAGTGGAACAGACTGGCTCAGGAGGTGGGTGGGCTCTCCTTCTCCAGAGGCATTTAAACAGAGGTTGCAGAAACATCTGGCAGGGATGGTTTGCAGCTGCATCCTGCACTGCTGATCCATAAAGAGGTTAGAGCAGATGACCTCCACAGCCTCTGTGTTTCAGTTCTTATGAAACCATACCTGCTCAAACTACTGCCTACCTTCAAACGGTTATTGGAAGGTCAAAACAGACTCGATATGTATACAGTGGTACCTCGGGTTAAGTACTTAATTCGTTCCGGAGGTCCGTTCTTAACCTGAAACTGTTCTTACCTGAGGTACCACTTTAGCTAATGGGGCCTCCCGCTGCCACCACACGATTTCTGTTCTCATCCTGAAGCAAAATACTTAACCTGAGGTACTATTTCTGGGTTAGTGGAGTCTGTAACCTGAAGCGTATTTAACCTGAAGTGTATGTAACCCGAGGTAGGTAAAGGTAAAGGTAAAGGGACCCCTGACTATTAGGTCCAGTCATGACCGACTCTGGGGTTGCGGCGCTCATCTTGCTTTATTGGCCGAGGGAGCCGACGTACAGCTTCCGGGTTATGTGGCCAGCAGGACTAAGCCGCTTCTGGCGAACCAGAGCAGTGCCCGGAAACGCCGTTTGCCTTCCCGCCAGAGCAGTACCTATTTATCTACTTGCACTTTGACGTGCTTTCGAACTGCTAGGTTGGCAGGAGCAGGGACCGAGCAACAGGAGCTCACCCTGTCAAGGGGATTTGAACTGCCAACCTTCTGATCTGCAAGTCCTAGGGTCTGTGGTTTAACCCACAGCGCCACCCGAGTCCCTGTAACCCGAGGTACCACTGTACAAATGTATCCTGGTGGGGTCTTAACACACAATGAGATACCCTGCTTTTTGGCTTATAGAGCCAACATGCATACAGGTGTCAGGTAAGGCTCTGTTTCCACCTTTGTGATAATTGTGTTGCTGTTCCATTTTGAGATAGACCAACTGAAATTAACAGATCTACTTAATTAATTAACCTAAGTTAATCATGTCCATTAACTTCCATGGGTCTACTTTGAGCAAGACTAGCATTGGAGACAACCCTGTGCATATTAAGCAGTATTTATTTATTTAGTCAGTTACAGACTAAATAAATAAGTCAAATAAATATGAGAAACAATGATAGTGATGGCCAGTGCTTTTTTTTTTTTTTTAAATAAAATGGTGATTTTCTTAAGTCAAAATGAGAGTACCCCTAAACATTTTTAAAGAAAAAAAAGCACTGGTGATGGCTTTAAAAACGAAGAAGTTGCAGATGTACTACACAGCAGGCATTGAAACTGGAAGCAGCATCAGAAAACAATGGCATGGAAGAAATATACATTTGTTATTCCAGTGCAATTCGAATCCTGCTGGTCCCTCACCAGGGAAATTCAGAAAAATAAAGGAATATTCAAAATAGAAGGGACTAGCACATCTAAACGTTAAATCTGCATTTCTCTGAGGGAGGAAAATAAGGGTTGTTAGATCAGATCATTAGAGAGATATCCAACTCAGCTCACCTTGTGCTTCTCTTATTTCTGCATTCTCATATATTGACATTCTGAATCCAGAGGAAGCCATTTTGAAAAATTAGCAGTACACTTAGGATTTGGCTATGATGCCCCGATGTGGTATTAACCTCATCCACTTCATCAGTAATGAGCCTAAATCTTATACACCCAGACAAGGCAGATTATTTTGAGGATTAAGGGGCAAAGGCCTGACTAGCTTTGATGCAAATGTTCCCAAACTGCGCTGGACCTTTAGCATGTAGGAACATGTTTGAAGTGCTAATGATCTGATGAGAGACATTTGCATGTAAATGCACGCAAGTGCCATTACTCTCACTCTGAAGCAGGGATGTGCTAAGCAAAGGCTACTAACTGAGCTACACACCTGCTTTCAAATGCATTTTTTTGAGCTTTGTGCCCCCTGCCAGGGAAATACATGCCTGCTGAGCTGGACTCCATTGAGCACCAGTTAGTATCTTCCTTTCCCTAGAGGCCTTTTTAGCACTGTTGATTTTTTCATAAATTGCTGTCACACCTCTTTGAATGCCTTTTGGGCATGTGAAATGTGGGTCATCAAAATTCTCTGATGAACAGGAATGCATTGGTAGCATAACAGTGCACTGATATGAGACTGTGTGGTAAATTCAGAGGAAACCTGATTGACCCAGATTTTCTTTTGTTTGGATAACTGAGAAGTAAATATTCTTCAGATGAGCCTAAGCTTTGCATGATTTCCTAAACTTTGTATGGGTTTTTTCCTTTGCTTTAATTATTAGTCAAGGATTTGAGGCTTTCTTTCTTTCTTTCTTTCTTTCTTTCTTTCTTTCTTTCTTTCTTTCTTTCGCTTTTGTCTTTAATGTTCCTTATCCCATTAATTATTCTATCACCTATGCTTTCTTTCTTGCGTAATCATTTTGAAATTAGCCCTTTATGGGGCTAAGTATTTGTGTTCTTTTTCTATCCTTTGCTTTGCAATAATACTAATACTATCTCCCCCATGTCTGTGTCTCACTACAGGCATTAATTGACACTGCATGAGTTATGAGGATTATGCTACCACCAATTACTCCTATTATCTATGTTCACTGAATTTATTTGTTATACATATAAGCTTTAATTGAATACTATCGGTCTCTACTTTTTACATTTATGACAACTTGACCCCGATGATCACAGCTTTTTACTTTTCTATATCCTTGTATAAAGAATGCTTCCTCGTGTGGCTAAGATTCAAACACAATAAATTTGTTCATCTTTAAAGTGAAAAAAGAGTTGTTATTAGTATTTCATTCTGTGTAGATCCTAATATTGTTTCTTTCCATTAATCTCCTATGTGAAAGCCCTTCAAACTTCATGGTCTTCCTGAAGACCAAAATTTTAAGAAGGAATGGGGAAAATATGTAATTTGCCTTAAAAACCATTGCAAACAATTACAATTATTAGTAGGACTGGAATAACACTTGTAGCTTAATGTTGAATTTTGGGTATAATGGAGATTTAAAAGATTTGATTAATAGACAGGATGTAGGAGGAAAAGGTTAATATAAGGACCCACAAAGGGGAGGAGGGACGTTCAGGAGAGTCTTCGGAATTCTCTTTCTATGTTGATAGTTTGATAATTGTTTGTAATTTTTTTAAAATCTGAAAAACTAAATAAAATTTTAAAAAGAGAAAGACCTTCAAACTTCAGGTCACATTCTAATCAAATACAGAAACATATTTTTATTTCTTGCTACGATGTGGCTACAGTGTGAATGCACACGCAGACTTTCTCAGTTCAAGAGTGATTTCTCCTTTGGCAATTTTACTTGAATTTTCCTACAAGCTTACCTATAATATACAGTGGTATCTTGGTTTGCAAACAGTCTGGTTTGCATATGTTTTGGATTACAAACATGTCAAACCCAGAAGTGCGTGACCCGGTTTGTGAACTTTTTTTTGGATTACAACCCTTTTTGGGGGGATTATGAACATATTTTTTTTTGAAGCCCCATTGGCAGAAGTGTGCCTTGGGTTACAACCTGTTTTGGTTTATGAACGGACCTCTGGAATGGATTATGGTTGTAAACCAAGGTACCACTGTACTAAGGACTGTAATCAATTAAAGTTCCTTCAGACTCGTGAGGTTTTTTTTAATTTTTGGTTGTGTTTTTTTTTTGGCAGGTATATTCCACAACATGTCACTGAAAGATTAAGAGTGCTTTAGTGCTGGATTTATATACAGTACTGGACAATCCATCCATCATTCTGTTCTGCACGGTTGTTCTGCGATGCTCCCTCAATCAGAGTTAGTTTGATTTATTACGGCCATTGGCCCATATCTAAAACAATACATCAAAATTTATCCATAAACAATACAATTTACACAGTTCGAAGTTAAAACACCCATATAAAACCAATTTTACTTCAATTAAGTAAACACTATACACAATAAGCTCCCTCTATGTAAACTGCAATTCAAATCCCTCAGATTTTGGGGGATATGCGTCTTAGTTCTGGCACTTATTGCCCTCAATCAGATTGTTGCCATCTCATTGGGGAGGGGTGTGTGTGTCACTCTTACACTATAGCCTTGCTCATCTCAACATCATTGAGTCGACAGCATTTGGATTTAAGCCCTGTTAAGTCCCGTTGAATCGGAATAATCCAGTTAAACTAGTTTGTAGTCCGGATTGATAGTAAATCCCCAGTTTATTGACCAATCCATGCTTAAGTCCCAGTGAACTGAATGGAAGGCGTTTATCAGCCATGACTGGGTGGAAAATACTTCACGGGGGGGGGGGGGACAAAGGAGTCCCATCCTAATGCAATACAAGCATTGTTGGTTTGGGGTAAAGCCATTAGCTTGGTGGTAGAGCATCTGCTTTGTACACAGAAGGTCATAGAATCATAGAATCATAGAGTTGGAAGAGACCACAAAGGCCATCGAGTCCAACCCCCTGCCAAGCAGGAAACACCATCAGAGCACTCCTGACATATGGTTGTCAAGCCTCTGCTTAAAGACCTCCAAAGAAGGAGACTCCACCACACTCCTTGGCAGCAAATTCCACTGTCGAACAGCTCTTACTGTCAGGAAGTTCTTCCTAATGTTTAGGTGGAATCTTCTTTCTTGTAGTTTGGAGCCATTGCTCCGTGTCCGCTTCTCTGGAGCAGCAGAAAACAACCTTTCTCCCTCCTCTATGTGACATCCTTTTATATATTTGAACATGGCTATCATATCACCCCTTAACCTCCTCTTCTCCAGGCTAAACATGCCCAGCTCCCTTAGCCGTTCCTCATAAGGCATCATTTCCAGGCCTTTGACCATTTTGGTTGCCTTCCTCTGGACACGTTCCAGTTTGTCAGTGTCCTTCTTGAACTGTGGTGCCCAGAACTGGACACAGTACTCCAGGTGAGGTCTGACCAGAGCAGAATACAGTGGCACTATAACTTCCCTTGATCTAGATGCTATACTCCTATTGATGCAGCCCAGAATTGCCTTGGCTTTTTTAGCTGCCGCGTCACACTGTTGGCTCATGTCAAGTTTGTGGTCAACCAAGACTCCTAGATCCTTTTCACATGTACTGCTCTCAAGCCAGGTGTCACCCATCTTGTATTTGTGCCTCTCATTTTTTTTGCCCAAGTGCAATACCAGATTCAGGTCCCAGATTCAGTCCCCAGTGCCCTGGGTAGGGTGAGAGAACACCCCCTGCCTGAAACCCGGGACAGCTAGAGCCAGCCAGTGGTTTGGTTTTTGTTTTTTTAAAAAAATATATATTTTATTGATTTTTCAAAAATAACAGAAATAAATAAAAAAAACCAACAAAATAACACAATACGAAAACAAAACAAAACAAATTGACTTCCCTCTAATCCCTTCCCTGGTACCATTATTTCTCAACATACTGCATGCCCATTGTTACGTTTGTAACATATTTAAATCACCTATTATCCATTCATTGTACTTTTAAAACCCTGCTAATGTATTAACCTGTTAATAATAATAATAACAAATTATTTATATCCCGCGCTTCCCAGCCAAAGCCGGGCTCAGAGCAGCTAACAACAGTAAAAATAGTACAATTTACATAAAATCACAATAAATTAATTGAAATACATTCTAAAATCAATTCAGAATCAAATTAATGGCAACCATTGGGCTAGAGTTCCAAGAAGATTACAGAAGGAGACAATGCTTCTGTATATATGCAATAAACATCTTCCATTCTTCCTTAAATTCTTTGTCATCTCTGACTCTTAATTTCATTGTCAGTTTTGCCATTTCAGCATGTTCCATTAATTTAACTTGCCAGTCTTCATTAGGAGCCAGCCAGTGTGGACAGTCATGAGCTATAAAAGCCACTGGTTTGCCTTGATCATGTCTTCCTATAATACCTTGACCGGAACCAAACATTCATCAAGAAGACAGCAAGCTTCCCAGCTGATAAAACCTCTTCATCCGGCTGGAAAACCACAAGCAGAAAACCACTTGTGAGAATGAAATGGGGGGAGAGAGGAACCACATACACCCCCCTTGGAGGACAGGGGAGATAAAAGTGGAGCAAATAAACCAAACCTGAGCACATGCTCAGCGCATGAATTGGTATTCCAAAGCTTGCACACAAATCCTTCCGGATGGAAAGTGGTTGAATGAGCTGCTTATGTTGTTGTTGTTTAGTTGTTTAGTCGTGTCCAACTCTTCGTGACCCCATGGACCAGAGCACGCCAGGCACTCCTGTCTTCCACTGCCTCCCGCAGTTTGGTCAGACTCATGTTAGTAGCTTCGAGAACACTGTCCAACCATCTCGTCCTCTGTCGTCCCCTTCTCCTTGTGCCCTCCATCTTTCCCAACATCAGGGTCTTTTCCAGGGAGTCTTCTCTTCTCATGAGGTGGCCAAAGTATTGGAGCCTCAGCTTCACGATCTGTTCTTCCAGTGAGCACTCAGGGCTGATTTCCTTAAGAATGGATACGTTTGATCTTCTTGCAGTCCATGGGACTCTCAAGAGTCTCCTCCAGCACCATAATTCAAAAGCATCAATTCTTCGGCGATCAGCCTTCTTTATGGTCCAGCTCTCACTTCTAAACATCACTACTGGGAAAACCATGGCTTTAACTATACGGACCTTTGTTGGCAAGGTGATGTCTCTGCTTTTTAAGACGCTGTCTAGGTTTGCCATCGCCTTTCTCCCAAGGAGCAGGGGTCTTTTAATTTCGTGACTGCTGTCACCATCTGCAGTGATCATGCTTATAATCTATCTATCTATCTATCTATCTATCTATCTATCTATCTATCTATAAATGCTTATAAATGATGCTTAATATACTGCTATCTAATTCTGCAGACTAAATGTTTCCTTTGGATCCAGCGGAGAGGAAACTGTCACAGAGGGTGAGTGTGGGGGCAGCTTCTACCGATTCTGTTCAGTTATTATGGCATTTTGAGATAACTGTTTTTTGAAAATGACTTCTATCCATGTTTTTTTTATGTTTAAGAGAATTTTTGTTTTCCTGTTAATTAAATCCTGCTTTAAATGTGGGTTTCTCATCTGACCATTATCTGGAATCTTTTATTTTGATATTATGTAATGCTTTATTGGATGCTTTAATTTAGGTCGTAAACTGCTTTGAGGTTTTTTCCTTCTTCTGAAATATATAAAGCAGAGTCAAAATTTTATCTATCTATCATCTATCTATCTATTCCTGTTTCTCACCAACCTTGTTGATTGCAGCAGCCTCATTTAGAAGGGGAGGCAGGCTTTGTTCTGTTGCCATTGTTAAAACATAGGGAGCTGGAAACCTTTGCAAATCATCCTAGAGGTCTCCCAGTAGATCCCTGATCTGCCTTCTGACCTCCCCTGATTTAGCATACCAACTGGAGCCCTGAATATCTTAGTGTGTGTCTCTGTTCCTCATGATCTTAACCCCTTATATTCCTGCCAGGTCACTTTGGGGGAGTCTCTTCGGGTGATCCCCCATGGCTCAGGTGCTCAGGTTGTAACTACTAGAAACTGTGCGTTCAGTGTTGTGGGCCCAAGCCTGTGGAACTTCCTCCCACTTGAACCTAGGCAGGCACACTCCTTGATGAACTTCCTATTGCAGCTTGCATTTTAAGGTAGCATTTGGTGCGGCTTTGTGACTAATTTTTATTTATCTTATTCTCTCTCTCTCTCTGTTTGTAGTTTTATATACATTGCTTAGAAATGTTAATGGAGCTAAGGAAGTTCTAACAGTGGAGAAGGGTCCATTTGGGTGAATGGAGCCCTGCCCCACCAAACTCAGTCTGCCCTCAATCAGTGCCCATCTGTCTGTCTTACTAGTCCAAGGAGCGGAGGGTTGCCTTCCTTCTCCTTTGCCTCAGTGTTGCCCTTGTAGACTTCAGCAGGGAGGAGCTCAAAAATAGAAATAGTTGGTTCCACTTGCAATAGTTCCACTTCTCATTAGCTCTGGCTCCCCCTGCTGTTGGCCTCCCTCCTTTCCACCCTACCAGACCCAATGGGCTCCAGTCACCACTGATTAATAACACATGAATTATACTAAGTCAGGGGTCAGCAAAGGTTTTTAGCAGGGGGCTGGTCCACTGTCCCTCAGACCTGGCGGCGGGGGGCGGCGGACTATATTTTGGGAAAAAATGAACTAATTCCTATGTCCCACAAATAACCCAGAGATGCATTTTAAATAAAAGGACACATTCTACTCATGTAAAAACATGTTGATTCCTGGACCGTCTGTGGGCCGAATTTAGAAGGCGATTGGGCCGCATCCAGCCCCCTGGGCCTTATCTTGCCTACCCATGTACTAAGTGGTCCCCCAATTCTCAAATCCATCTGTAGGGACCTCTATCTTGGAACCTTTCCTAAACTGAAAGAGGAAAGGGATAAGAGAACACATGCAAAAAGGGGGGGGGAATAAATAAAAGACATAAAGGAAGATTTCAGAGACAGAGGGAAAGAAATGACAGGATGTTTAAGCTACCAGCCTGTAGTAAATGACTTGGGCATTATAAAATTGCATTTGATGGCTCTTTCAGACAAGAATATTTGAAGTGCAGTGTTGGAGATTTTATGGAAGTTCTTGCAACTTGCAAGCCGTTATGTTGGCATTCATCTGTCTCAAGAGATAATGGACTTCCAGGACTGGGGCAGCGTGTATGGAGATCGTGGGCTGCCCAGATGACAAGACCCCTCTCTCAGCCTCAGTAATGTGGTCCAGAGGAAAGGAAATACTGGTACATTTGGCACCAGTATGACCATTTATAATCATTCATACTGGCTTAGCTGGCTAAACCAGGTGAGCATAGCCTAAAGTTGCCATATTCTGAAGAGCAAAAAGGAGCACATGTGTAGGTGGGCAGAGGGGGGAGGGAGAAAAATAGTTGTAATAGTGTGTGTGAAGTAAAAGATAAAAGGTGTATTGAAATATATAATAATTGTAATAAAAAATGAAAATAAAGGTAAAAAATAAAAATGGGGTGATAATTAAAATATGTCAGTGAAAGTCTAAGAGATGTCAGAAAAGTAGAGTAGAAAGAGAAAGGGAGATATAATTAAAAGAAGGGGATTCCCCCCCCTTCCCTGGAGAAAAGGGGAAAAAACCCAGTTTCTTTAATTTTAAGTGATGATTGTATTACAGAAATCTAATACACTGGATTGATGCCTGTCTTTATTGAGATGGATGCTAATATTTTATTGTTGCAGCTGCAATGGAGTCTTTGGACAAAAGGCAGAATATCAGTTTTAAAAATAACTAACTGAACCATTCAGGATTTTGCTGCTAAATTCTTCACACTCATTTACAAATAGCATCTTACTCTTGTCTTGACAGCTATTCAAGTGTTAACATGCTGGAAGGTTTCAATCTGCCCTTTGGGCAACTGAAATTCAGGACATTTTCACAAGAGAATGCACAAAGGCAGATAGCTCACCTAAAACACACACACATACAGTGCTCTTTTTCTAAAAAAACATTTAGGGGTACATTTTCCTGCTTATATTGAAATATTGGCCCTCAATGAGGCCAAACTTAGATTCACAAAATGTTTAGCAGTATGCATACCCCTGCATCCCCCCAGAAAAAAGCACTGTACATATATATCTGAAAGTTCTGTCAACTCTTGCTTTTTATGCCATTAGCAGATTAGCCTTTCTAAACTCTTTAATCTCTAATTTCTTTATTAGACTCTCTCCATTTTTTGCTTTAAACAAAGAAAAAAACAGATCACTGAAGTTCCATCTCTCCTCAGTTACAGGAAACACAATCTATGGTAACAGAATCATTTTTAAAAATGGCTTATAGAATTGTGCCATTTATAGTGTAGTGTGTGTGTGTGTGAAACTTATACATTTTCCAAGGAAAGATTGAGATATTCTAATTCTAAGGGATGGGGAACCACATTGGGCAAAAGAAGTGTTCAAAACTCCCATTGTTCTAGGTGCATTTTGGGACAGGGAATTTCATTAGCGAGAGCAGTTTTTGAGCACTGAGTGCAATACTGCAGCGAAGATTTCAGCTTAAAACTGCAGTGGAAGGAAAGGAGGACCTTTTTCTGTCTCCCCACTTCCAGCTACTCTCTGGAGACTGAAGAAGAGACCCTCTTAAGAATATTGGGGGGGGGGGCGGGGCGGGCAGAGGAAGGACTAGACCATGTGAAAAATGAACACAATATTTTAGCTGATTCATTCATTTTCTGCTTTGTTTTCCTGTTCTATAAAAAAAGCGCGCCCAGACATTCCGTTGTTGTGCCCATAACCTAGGTTTAAGGTGACATTTACTGTGGCTCTTAGCTTTCATATCTCTGTTTCTAACAAAGGGCAAAATATTCCTGCATTGCATAGACGACCCTCATGATCCCTTCCAACTTAACAATTCTATGATCTGCTATCTATGATCCTGTTACCCTCCAGATTCTGACAGACTACACACCTCACAATTCCCAAGCACTGGCCTGGGTTGATGGGAACTGTAGTTCACAGCATCTGGAGGGACCAATTTAGAAAAGGCTCTTATGTGTTCTTTGACAGCGTATGATTAGCGCAGGCGCCCATTAGATTGAATAGTTTGTGCAACATTATTAATAAGGGGAAACCATTTCCTCCAAAGCTTAGAGCAATTGTAAAGTTTTATTTCTTTATTTTTAAAGTACAGTGAATAATGAGTACAGATTTCCATGAATGTGTATGCCGCCCTTTAAAAAGTAAGAAAGATAGCAGGCTACCCACTTCCCCACAGCAATACTTTCTCATTCCAATAGTTTTTGAAAATCTACTTCTCTTTGAAGCGAGTGATCTTGCTCTCTCCAACACATTCAGGATTATTATTTTTTAAAGAAGTGTTTCTACCAGAGTGAAATTGACCAGAACCTGCTGATAATGTCTAATTAATTTCAGCATGGCATTAATTTGTATGGTACTAGGAAAAACTGCTACAGATAAGACAACAGGAAAACTAATTTAACAAGCATGGCTCTCTCTTTTTCCACTCTATTTGTAGAAGTTTATCAAGATACCAGTGCTGGACTGGTGCTTGTGCTGAAAAAAAGCTTAAGGCAGAATGCTGTTCTGTCAATTTACATTGACAACTAATTTGTGCACCGCATCCATTGATCTCATTTCTTGTGAACAGTGATGAGATAACAATTGTAGAGCACGTTGCATAGACATGTGATGTGATTGGAAGCGTGACCCACCACTGTATTAATCCCCTAGATCCGGCATAATTTTATATCTGTCCTTGTATCCAATGCCTTGCTTGGCAGCAGAGACATTCACGAACAAAGGCACTGGAACTCAAGGGCCAGAATTGCACAGAGCGTTCCACCTCTCCATGCCAATGCTCCTCCTTGGCCGCCTTTCCACCACCACCACACAGAGAGGCTCTGCCAAGTGTTTTCAGTCCTTATGTAACAGGAAATCTCCTCTTCCTCCCAGAAAAGTAGTAATAATTAATGGACCTTCCATCTTGGAAAGCTTTGCAAAGCGTGGGCTATTCTACAAGCCCCACTTGTTTTGGAAGCATCACCGATTTCGCGTCTTCACTGGAAAAGTGTATCTATCTATATGCATAGATATATTTCAGGGGGCAGGTTTTCAGATATCCATGTCAAACTGGGCTTCCTCACCTGCAAAAGAAAAAGAAATTGCTGATGAATTCCAAGTTTTGCATATATTAACTTGATGTTGACCACTGCTTAAGTGTCCAAAGATTTAAGGCACCTAGTTCTGGACACAATGTGTTCCTTGAGACAGCTGGAAAAAGCAATGACTTCAAAGGTTGGCAGCCTATAATCCATTTAATATTTTCAGCGTGACTATGAACAAACAAATGGCATTGCCACCTTTGATAAGGATGGTCAGGTGGTAGAAAAAGTTTTCAATGTTCTTTGCCTGCCAGCGGAGAACAATGTGTTCTCTCAAAAGCTGATATTCTTTTGGCTTGAGCAATGTTGTGCTATGGGAAAGCAACCTTGCGAGGTACCCTTAACCTTTGCATTTCCAGGCAGCTTTACCAGTTGTCATCTCAATTTGCCGGACTACAGCTTCCCTTCATCCCTGACTGTTGGTCCTGCTTGCCTGGGATAATGAGAGCTGTAGTGTAATAATTCCTAGAATGTACCGCATTTGCTACCCCTGCTCTCACACATTTTAACACCTCTATCTCATTTTAATGCACAGTTTGAGAACCACTTGGCTCACTCAACACAGTCCACTGACCACATATTTGGGGCCTCCACTGGAGCTCTGAGAACTTTGCACCTGACCCAGGCCTGGGTCTCCCTCATTCTCTTATTTTGCAATCCTAGGCAGGCAACAACACACAGGGTTTATGGCGCTCCTGATGGACCACCATAACCGGCTGCTGGGTAAGATCAGTGCAACCTGTGTTTAAAACGATGGCACTTTATGACACAGCAACAGATCACTCACCTACGCCTGGCTGCTTCTCCTCCTCAGCGTGGATGAGATTGGTCTCGGTCCCAAGGATTTCGACAGCTGGGCTTGTAACACCTGGAATGTCTGGAAGGTCACAAGGTGGTGTTTTGGCAACTGGAGAATTCCGACACTCCATTAAAAATTTGCGGTCGTATATAATGCGTGTACCTAGGAAAGAGAGACAACCGCAAATCACTGCTTTCATCCCAGGGAGGAGGTAAGGAAGGACTTTTTGGCGTGTTCATCACCCAAGTGCTATAGGCTATACTACACTCTTGCATTTCACGGCATCAGGTTTGCACACTCTCCTCTCAAGCACCTATTTTGGCCTACCAAGTTCAAAACCATTGCTTATACCAAGTATGGGCATTAATAATATAGTAAAAAAAAAAAAAATTTATATCCCGTCCTCCCCAGCTGAAGCCAGGCTCAGAGCGGCTAACAACAATAAAAGTAACACAACACTCTAAAATCAATTCATTTTAAAATCAATTCAAAATCAATTACAGGAAACTGTGGTTAATTTAAAACTGGAAGGAGAGGAGGAGAGGGGTGGGGAAACTTTTTCAGAAGGATGGCCACTTTCCCTTCTGGGGGCCTCTGATCCAGAGGTAAAAGTGGGCAGAACAACAAATGTAAAATATACCTTTGTACAGTATGTTAGTTTCTACACAAACTCTATTCAAGCTGGCATGGGGCATTATCAGAGTTCTGTCTTCACCCTTTGACAGCTTAGTGGCATTTAACAGAGGGGTCAGTTGCCAATGTGAAGTCATGATTTGAGTTAAAAAATGAATAAATATATCCAATAAGTTGGCTGATTCGTATAGTGCAAATGGGATCTTTTCCCCATCCCTGACACAAATGCAATTAAATGTTTATCTTCTGCCATGTGGTAGAGATGGCAGTTGCTTCCAGAGAGAATTAAAAGGAAGCATATCTATAAACAGCAGCCAAATCTCAAAACATGTACTCAGGATTGGATGGAAGAAAGACGACCCCAAATACAGTTTTAAAGAACAAAACACACTATCCAAAAGCCACCGTCTGTCAATGAAATCTTGTTTCTGGATTGACTGTCAATACCTAGCGTTGGTGCAACAATTGTAAGTGTGAGCCTTGAAGAGCCCAATTCAAGTCTCACTTTGGTCCTAGCTACACTCCAAATAAGTGAATAAAGGCGAAGACGACAGGCAATTGGAGCAGGGGAAACTCAGCGTCTTTTCTTCCTTCTCGCTTCTCCATTCAAACCCCCCCCCCACTGAAGCAGCTTTCCCCTTTACTAAAATAAAAAAAAAAGATCATCAGGGTTTTATTACACAAATTTGCATTCAACGTGCCAGAAACACTCTCAGCCAGAAACCTACTCAGTGGACTTTAGGCAAACTGCCACCTGCTCCTCTTGTGAACTGCAGGCTGTGAGGGCCAAGAATTTTAGAATGAATATTAAGGGGGTGCAACCCTTCAAAAACTGAGACCTGAGTGTGCTCAGTAGCTATGGAATGTTGACAGCCAGCTGGAGAAGAAAACCAGAGAAGTGGGATAGAGGCTGGCTACCCTGAACATCCCATTTGGGGATAAGGATAAGGAAGTAAGGGAAGTCCTGCTGGATCGGACAAAGGCCCATCTAGTTCCACATCCTGTTCTCAGTGGTCAAACAGATGACCCTGGGAAGCAGGACATACAATAAGTGATAGGATATAATGCAATGCTTTGTTGCAAGTCTCACTTGCCAGGAAAATACTGCCGTACTTTGCAGCGCTGTTGCAAGGATTATTGATGTAATGAACATGAAGTGCTCCGAACATTATAAAGCACCGTGTGTCTGCTTTAGCCTGCTCAAAGCATAGTGTGTGGGCTAGGTCCTGAGAGAGCTGGGTTCAAAAGCCAATTCAGCCAGGAAGATCAGTGGATCTCAGCCTAACCAACCTCAAAGGGCTGTTGTGAGCATGAAATGGGAGGGTGAATCTTGTAGTCCATTTGGAAGAAAGGAGGCCTATAAATGTCACTTCTGCAATTCACTGAGCCGAGTGAAACAGTCCTCTTCAAACAAAACAGAGGCTCTGTGTGTACGTGTGGTGAGGAAAGGCTTTTCGAAACTCAGCATGGAGGAACTGGTGCTAAATAACCTTCCAACTCAGTAGCAGTATTTCGAAATCTGGCTACTATCCGCAGATCACGGGCAGAGTCACCAGTTTAGACTACGCCCCACATTAAACAGCCGTTAATCAAGGTCCTGGAGCCAAGCCCTGTCAGTTGTTACAGCTGCCAGCCGTTGGAACACTTGCAGAACAACACCAGTTTTCCTAGAAGTGTTGTCAGTGTACCAGTTACCGCAGGGACATTTCATAACGGGTTCACTGGAGGACTCCATCCCTGAGTTTACAGTCAAGTCACATATCTAAAGATCCAGTATGCTAAAGCAAATACGGGACAGGGAGCACAACAGGCTTGTGCCATTATACAAATGGGATTGGCAGAAACTCAGAGGTTGTGTTTTGCCATGTCTGAATGTTTTCATTTTTGAAGTGGTCAATAGCACCCCCTCCCATTTAGCCCATTAAGTTTTCAGCTGTTTTCTAGGGCCAAATTCCACAGGGCATACCTGGTGGGATTTTTGACCTTTCCCCTTTGAACAACTGCTGCCACATTGGGGCTGTGCTTGAACCCCCCCCCCCCCCCAGTGCCAAGTAATTGGGATGTAAACTCATACATATAGCTCAAGTCTGCCTCATCTTTGCCTAAGCTGTAAAAACTGCTTTGTTGGTGGTTTACACGTGCTTTTACTAAATAAGAAATACTCTGACAGACAGCGTCTCACAGGGTTACCAGGCAAGGGTCCATCAAATTTACCTGCTAACCCAGCCTTTCTCAAACTTGGGTTCCCATATGTTGTTGGACTACAACTCCCATCACCAATGACCACTGGTCCTGGTCACTAGGGATGATGGGAGTTGTAGTCCAACGTCTGGGGAAACAAGTTTGAAAGAGGTAGTCTAACAAATTATTTTGGCTGGAGATGCCAGAGATCGAACCAGGGATTTTCTTTATGAAAAGCAGATGCTCTGCAGATCAGCCTTCATTTAACAGAGAATTCTCATTTGTGGTGACTGTTTTTCTGCAACGTGTACACTGGACTACAGCTTCATTGAAGGTATATAATGATAAGAGGGAACCCTTTTCCATGAACATACAGTTGCATAAGCTTCTATGCACATGCTGGTGTGTGCATTACAGGGAAGGGCTAATATGCTTTTCTCATTGAACAATTTAATTCTGAAACCAGGTAATAGTATTTTTTAGTACTTGGAAGTAAGCCCCATTTAACTCAATAGGACTTACTTCTGTGTAGTCAAGTACAGGATTACCCTTCTGAATCTCCCCCTGCCCCCAATTACTCCCTGGTCATAAATTAACTTAAGAAGAGTTTGGATTTGATATCCCGCTTTATCACTACCCAAAGGAGTCTCAAAGCGGTTAACATTCTCCTTTCCCTTCCTCCCCACAACAAACACTCTGTGAGGTGAGTGAGTTTGAGCTACTTCAGAGAAGTGTGACTAGCCCAAGGTCACCCAGCAGCTGCATGTGGAGGAGCGGGGAAGCAAACCCGGTTCCCCAGATTATGAATCTACCGCTCTTAACCACTACGCCACACTGGCTCAAGAGCTTAAGAGCTGAATAGTCCAGCATCCTGTTTTCACAGTGGCCAACCAAAAGCAGGAGCCCAGTGTAGCAGCACACT
The DNA here is from genome assembly GCF_964252035.2 of Podarcis erhardii. Taxonomy (NCBI): domain Eukaryota; kingdom Metazoa; phylum Chordata; class Lepidosauria; order Squamata; family Lacertidae; genus Podarcis; species Podarcis erhardii. The sequence goes on from NC_138514.1 coordinate 6,237,797, forward strand.
CTCCTCACCTGCTATTCCTAGCAACTGGGATGCAGAAATGGACTGCTTCGAACAACAGAGACAGAACCTAGCCATTGTGGCTAGTAGCAACTGATAGCTTTTATCCTCCGTGAATTTGTCTAATCCTCTTTTAGAGGCATCCACGTTTGTGGCCATCACTGTATCCTGTGGAACTCAACAATTTAACTCTGTGATGTGTGAAGAAGGTGCCCTTTCAATCATAAGTGGTAGCAAACTGGATGACCTCAGACTTTTAAACAATGGCATATTATCAAAACACACACACATATATATTGCATCATCAGTTAAAAATAGGGCTGCAAAATCTAGATACTTCAGCAGCAAGCCAATATTTTGACTTTAAAAAACAAAAAGCAACTACATTTAAAATAAACATATTTATAAAAACTGCAGAAAAGCAAACACCATTCTGAGGAATTTGCTCTTGTATGTGAAGTACAAGAAGCCTGGTGCATTATATGCACACCTAAAACAAAACTTTTACTTCTTTAAAACTGTTTTCATTTTTATGTGCAAATTTACCGTATATAGTTTTAATTGCTCAAATAAACCCCACACATATAATTTACTAGGATTTTAAAAAAATAGTGTCCAAAAGCTATTCACACAATCTGCTTTGTGACTCTTGTATGTTCCTGTGGCACAAGGATGCTTGTGTGCCACGATTTAAAGTCAGAAACTCTCACTCTACAACAGGTGTGGGGAACTTGTGGTCCTCTGAATGTTACTGGACTCCAACTCCCATGAGATCCAGCCATCCTCCCTGACCACTGGCCATGGTGGCTGGGTCTCATGAGAGCTAGAATCCAGGAACGTCTGGAAAATCACAGGCTCCCCATCACTGAGTGACGAGAATGGTGTACCATGGGATTTCCCAACTTGGTGCTCCCCAGATGTCCCAGACAATAATTCACAAGGTGCTGGAGGGCTCCAGATTGGAAAAGCTGATCTACAAGATCTTCATCTGACCCAATGGCCTTCTTCAAGACAGCAAGCACCGGGGGCCTATTTCCATTAGCACTGTGTGGTGGCAGTGGGGAAAACACTCATCCATTTCAATGCCCCTCTTTGCTACTTCAGCCCAAGAACAGGCAGTTATGCACACCCATCATCATGCCCAGTTTTTAGCCTTTCACTCTGTATGCTGTTTTTCAAGCATTTGTGACCGATTGCCAAAAGCGAAACCTGCCCTTTCCCAGAGACCGCCATGTGCTGAGATTCTGCTCTTAGGCGGCACGTCATTCAGTTGCCACTTATGCAGGAACACCTTCGATGCTGGCAAGCCTCGCAACAGCAATCCGAGACAGTTAAAAACAAGCCATGAATAGGACCTTCGGCCACTTACTTGTTGCTCAGCAGCAATAAGATTTATTTTGGACTTTTGATGGGCCAAGGCCTGTTGATGTGCAACACATCTGCAGAACTGGGGGGGGGGGGTCACAGAGGTAACTAAAGCCATGGAATCTAAAAGCTGTGTTGGCAGGACATTGCCACAGCATTAGTTTACACCAGGCATGTTCAAAGTCTGATTCGGGGGCCTAATCCAGCCCACTGGATGGTGTAATCCAGCAGTTAATTTCCTGTGGCAGTTAATTTCCTGGGGTAAAGGTAAAGGAACCCCAGACCATTAGGTCCAGTCGTGGCCGACTCTGGGGTTGCGGCGCTCATCTCGCTTTATTGGCCGAGGTAGCCGGCATACAGCTTCCGAGTCATGTGGCCAGCATGACGAAGTCGCTTCTGGCAAACCAGAGCAGCGCACAGAAACGCCATTTACCTTCCCGCTGGAGCAGTGCCTATTTATCTACTTGCACTTTGACGTGCTTTCAAACTGCTAGGTTGGCAGGAGCAGGGACTGAGCAACGGGAGCTCACCCCGTTGCGGGGATTCGAACCGCCAACCTTCTGATCAGCAAGCCCTAGGCTCTGTGTCCCTAAATCCTAAAAAAACACCACCCGTGTCCCTAAATCCTAAAAAACCCTCAAAAGCTCAACAACTTCAAAACTTCAATCCTAAAAAAAGGTCAAAAACTTGGCCCTCCACTTCATCAAATCTGGCCCTCTTTGAAAAACGTTTGGGCACTTTACACAAACCAGAATTAAATGTGCTCCCTTTCCTGACATATCAAGAGAGCCACGTACTTAGGTCAGCTTCTTGTTCTCACTTCCCCATACTGAGCTCTGCCGCAATCGACAAACAACAGTTTTGATCAGGTCAGCTGTTCTGTTTGTCCCTCTCAGCTCTCTCTCTCTCTCTCCCACTCTCTATAAGCCTCGGTTAGAAAGTCAAAGGTCAGAGCTGTTGACACCAGCGTGACTAAACCCCTTTCTCTGTCCAGGTTACAATTTAGAGGAGTAAGAGAAGTGTTGGTCAAGGTGACATTTCTGGACTTGGCTGAAGACTTGCAAGCAACTCAACTTCCCAATTTATATTTGCAGTTCCCCTACACAACAATAGGGGTGGGGTGGAAGAGGGGGCTGTTGCTAGACTCCCATCGTCCCTGACCAGTGACCATGCTAGCTGGGGTTGATCAGGGTTGGAGTGTAACATCTTCCCCACCCTTGCAGCAGATGAGAGCTTTCTAAACTTTTCACGTTGGCATGCATCATTTTGTAACATGGTAATTCAGTTCTATTAGCAAACAGGAGGCTAAACTAACCCCTTTCCAGCCCTGGGAGGAGCACGGGGAGTGTTCACGTGACACACAGTTTGGAAAGTTCTGCAACAGACCATCACCTCTCCTCTCCTTCCCAGCAAAGCTTTCAGGTGAATTCTGCCTTTCCCGCGCTTACTCCCCAACAGCACAGCTAACAAAGGAAACAAGCAGCATTCACATAAGCACACACTTTTAGATTTAACGGTTTCTGGCCTTATTCTAGGAAGGGTCCAGGTGTTGGTTTGGTGGGGTTAGATGTAATGGCGGACTACCATTGGCCACCAAGTCGAAAGCAAAGCATGCAAAGGGAATAGGGAGAAAATTGTGTAATCTATCACAGGGTTTTCCCACCCAACGCCAAGCCATGCCTTGGCATAAGATTTTGAGAACCTCAATTTCAGAACCAGAGCTTGCATGTAGGTCTGATTTTACGCCTAGTTCCTATTCCTTGAGGATAACAACTGCAAAACTTCCTCCAAGTAGCAACTGCAGTCAATTCATTGTACTCTGTATTATTTTTATTTTTTATTTTTATTTTACAAGGTTGTTATTGTACTTCACGAGATCTTAACCTATTACACTATTTGTAAGAATGGATTCCAAATATCACTGAATTTGTCCATGGCAAGTCTGCGCTTATATGCACATTGTTCATATGTTGCGAGTTTGTAAAAGTCTTCAATCTAATTGTAGAAGGGAGACACATTTTTATTTTTCCAATTCATCAGTATCAGTTTTTTTGCTGTGGTAAGGGCATGTACTGTACTGTATTATTTTAATTTAATACCAGCTCTTTACCCTCAGATCCTAGAACGAGTTACAACAATTTAAAATACAATAAACACAGTTAAAAAAAAATTATAATTGCAAAAGCTACTAGGGCCAAGCGAGAGACTACTAGGGTAACTCTCATCTACTTTCACAGTACATATTATTCAGCAAAACTCATTTTACCCTGTAGTGAATGCCTCAGATCAGTAGCCAGCTGCCAAACTAAATCTTCACACAAGATGGCACAGCTCAGTTTTTATGCAAAACTATGCGTGAATGAGCAAGTGTTGTGGCTATACAGAGCAAAAATCGCAGCCGTTCCTCTTCTGGTCTTGCTGCTGCTGTGCTGCCTGGAGCAAAACGAGGGCTTGGCTTAGCATTATGTGCAAACTCAGGCTCAGGGTGTGTTTTCCACAAATAAAGCATGTGCAGTTAGCGAGGAAGAATTCTTGGCTGCAGCTCATGGTTGGTTTGGAGAAAGGCAAACTACAAGTCCAGGTTCACATGCAATGTTAAGTCAAACCATGGCTTAGCGCTGCTGTTTGTGGCAAACTAGGATGTAGAATGCTTTTGAAGTACAGTGGTACCGCCGGTTATGAACTTAATTTGTTCCGGAGGTCCGTTCTTAACCTGAGGCGTGCTTTCGCTAATGGGGCCTTGTGCTACTGGCAGGCGACTTCTGCTCGCATCCTGGAGCAAAGTTCGCTACCAGGAGCACCTACTTCCAGATTAGCGGAGATTACCTGAAGTGTTCGTAAGGAGGACGGTACGTAACCTGAGGTTCCACTGTAGCCAGAAGAGCAGTTTTGACTTTGCTGGATGTGCCACAAACATTTACAGTCGTACCTTGGATCCCGAACACCCTGGAACTCGGATGTTTTGGCTTCCAAATGTACCAAACCCAGAAGTGATTGTTCCGGTTTGTGAACGTTCTTTTAGAACTTGAATGTCCGACCGGGCTTCCACGACTTCGGTTTCCGAACATTTTGGAAGCTGAACGGACTTCTGGAATGGATCCCGTTCAACTTCCAAGGTACGACTGCATTGCCTTCCACCTCCAGGCTTCTAATTAACCATAAACCTGGTCACCTGAAGGGAATAAGAGTCACGTCCAGGCAACCAAGATGGATAGCCTTTGTATACAGCAATTTCCAAAGTGCTTTCCATGATGGAATCCACAGTGCATGAAGCAACTGAGTTTCTCATAGACAGAAGACAGCATTGTCGCCGTCTGCTGAAATACAGCTGAGCTGCTAATGATGCAAGCCTACGCACAATTACTACAGAGCGAGTGCCCTTGAACTTACTGTGCTAGACGAATATGGGAAGGATTACACTACAAGAAAATGTCAGATTTGTGCAGAAAGGCTGCAGAGTTATTAACTTTAAAGGCTAGTTAAATTCAAATCAAATACAGTGGTGCCCCGCAAGACGAACGCCTCGCAAGACAAAAAACCCGCTAGACGAAAGGGTTTTCCGTTTTGGAGGCGCTTCGCAAAACGAATTTCCCTATGGGCTTCCTTCGCAAGACGAAAGCCCATAGGGAAATCTCCGGGACAGCGGGGAAGCGCAGCGCGTCTTCCCCACTGTCCTCGGACCTCCTCCGAAGGCTGGCGGTGGGGCGGGGAGCCCTCCTCCCGCCGCCAGCCTTGGGATGGCTGCTCCGAAGGCTGGCGGTGGGGCGGGGAGCCCTCCTCCCGCCGCCAGCCTTGGGATGGCTGCTCCGAAGGCTGGCGGTGGGGCGGGGAGCCCTCCTCCCGCTGCCAGCCTTGGGATGGCTGCTCCGAAGGCTGGCGGTGGGGCGGAGAGCCCTCCTCCCGCCGCCAGCCTTCGGATGGCTGTCCTGAAGACTTGCGGTGGGAGGAGGGTTTTCCTTCCCACCGCCAACTTTCAGAATGCTGTTCTGAATGTTGGTGTGGGGAGGAAAAACCCTCCTCCCACCGCAAGCCCCGGGAACAGAGGAGAAGCGCTGCGTGCCTTCCCCTCTGTTCCCGTACCTGTCCTGAAGGCTTGCGGTGGGGAGAAAAGCCCTTCTCCGCACCGCCAGCCTGGCAAGCGGTCTCCATAGGAACGCATTAATTGATTTTCAATGCATTCCTATGGGAAACCGTGCTTCGTAAGACGAAAAACTCGCAAGAAGAAAAAACTTGCGGAACGAATTAATTTCGTCTTGCGAGGCACCACTGTACTTAAATCAAAAAGGAAACAATTGTGCATTTAGTTTCAAATAATAATAATCCGCATAGCACTGATTAAATCAAGAACATACTTCATGACCTCAGCACAACCACTGGGCATCTTATCTAACCTGACACTATAAAAGATAGACAAAAATAATTTGGTACTAACGTGAAGTATCTGTCACTTAACAGCAGCCATTCTATCAGGCTGAGGGACAGAAAGGAAGCAGAACTATCCCATATGGTCTTCAGAGACACCAGATGCCTTTGGCTCTCCCTCAACTTTTACCTTGAAGATGGTGTACCAGCAGACACCTGAATCGTTTATATGCCAACTAATTGTTCTAAGAACCCTCCAACTTTAAAAACCAGTGCCTGAGTTTACTTTCTTCTCTTCCCTCCCCCCCCCCCCCCGTTCCTTCTGCCTTTTTGTTGTGCTTTTTAGACTGCAAACACAAGGGCAGAGACTATCCTGTTTTTTTATTGACCCATAAGCCACTCTGTGAGGATTTTCTGCAGAAAAACAGGGTACAAAGGCTTTAAATAAAGTAAAATTATAGCGGTGCAGTAAAATATTCTAGGTTCTAGGACTTCTGACTCTGAGCAGAGAACCTAAGGCTCTCTCTTCAGGTTTCTACTAATTAGCAGACAGCAATAACTTTTTAAGTATGTTTAATTCCCAGCTGACAAACTCCAGAATAGCCATGAATTTGTAGCACCTAAAGCAGGCACCCCCAAACTCAGCCCTCCAGATGTTTTGGGACTACAACTCCCATCATCCCTAGCTAACAGGACCAGTAGTCAGGGATGATGGGAATTGTAGTTCCAAAACAATTGGAGGGCCGAGTTTGGGGATGCCTGACCTAAAGTGTAACAGATGCATAAGGTCATTATGGCATAAGATTATGTCCAATACAGCTCACTTAGTTGGTTGCATGAAGCATCACCCTGCTCTGAATTTGCATATATTTGAATTTTGATTAGAAATGTCACAAACTGTACCCGTATCTCATATTTTTTGACCCAGTGCTTACTATTTCCCCCCTCTATGCCTAAGAGGAGTGTACAAATACACAGCCTGCCAACCAAGGGGTAATAGTTTGTGCCTCTGACAAAGTGGTCTCTACTACTATGACACAACAATGTGCTTTCTGGTCCACAACAACCTTTCAATCTAGAGCGACAAGACTGTTTAAACACATTTCAAACAAGTTAAACACTGTAAGCAATGCTAACACCCACGAAGTTTATGCACAGTCTGGAGCCTTCCATGAACCGTCACGGAAGCTTTTACACTGCTCACTAAGCAAACCACTTCTGTTCTTTGCAAGGTACCTGCTCCATTATATTTGTGCGTTGCTACATGCTACAAAACAGTTAATGTTATGAAGCAGTCTGGGTGGCTGCCAAGGAATCATGCTTCACACAAAAACAAACAAAGCCAGGCATGCCTCTTCCACGCCCCATGTCCCTGGTGCACGAATTCAGCTTGCTGATTCTTGCAAGGCCACGGCACCTGTGCATATCTCACACCAATCCTTGACCTGTGTGCTTAGCAGGTGTGGGGCAACCACAACGGAGGTAGCAGGGAGAAAGATGGCTGACGAGCAAAACTTGGGTGTACCATACTGTATTTTCTCAGGCATTGCTTCCTGCCAAGTTTTGCATAAAAGAGCTAAAGCAAGGATAAGGAACATGTGCCTGTCCATGTTGGCCTACAACTCCCATAATTCCTGTCCGTTGGCCCCTCTGGCTGGGAATGATGAGAGCTGGGGTCCAACAACATCTTGAGAACCACAAGTTCTCTATAAGCTATAACAGGGTTTCCCAAATTTGGGTCTTCAGCTGTTTTCAGACTCCAATGCCCACCATCTCTAGCTAGGAGCAATGGTCAGGGATGATGGGAATTGTAGTCCAAAAAACAGCTGGGGATCCAAGTTTGGGAAACCCTGAGCTACAGGGAGGCAGGAAGCTTCACCAGTTGATCACATTTTCAGGTGCACAAGGCTATTCTAGCTTACCCTCTGGTCCTCAACTACTCATATCAACAGTAAGACTTTCAGACAGAAAAGGCCATGCACAAAGAATTAAATTTTGCCTTTGCATGTCTGCCACACGGTTTAATTCGGTTCAAACAATCTATAAAAAACAACAACAATTGCTTTTAGTTGACAACAGCGTACAGATTTTAAAGCCTGGCAACACTTCTGCATGGGGAACCAGAGAAGTTTGCACACAGATGGATATTAGTCAAATAAAAGAAATTACTAGCATTCCTCAGCACGGCTCATTCTCTTGGACTGATACAACAATAAAGCTACTGAACAGTTTTTATTCAAAAACAACCCATTAGAATTACTACATCGGCGCTTATAACAGAACGTTCTCCACGCTGGAAGGATCTCTGTATTTTTTACTTCCAGTAATTTATGAACAGTTATTGCTGTGGACATCTGCTCAGCAATGTTAATAAATTGGAAGGGGCAATGGACTGAAGGCTGCTCATTATCTTTTATTCTTATCATTTGGGGGGGGGGTTCGGCAGCCTTTGATTAAACCATTGTACACAGATAAACTCTGGAAAAAGTTATACACATGACAGCTTAGAGGACTATGGCCGTCCTTTATGCAGGCAAACATAATTTGCCGTTCACAATTTTGTATGCTGTTTTATAAACTGGAATTTAAGTCCTCTGCACTGTTCTAGGCGACTTAAGGCTGGCATTCTAACCACGTCTACTCAGAAGTAAGTCCCATTGAATTCCACGGGTATTCCATGGTAATATTAGGATTGCAGCCTAAGCAAACAAACAAATACACTTGAGCCTCCAGGACTGCTCTCCGCTAATGCCAATATAATCATTTAATATCAACTGTCTCATGCCTGACAGAAAGCAACAGCCTTTTTTCTGACAGACCCGTATACGTAATTCCACAAATCATGCCCTGCTCAGCCATCACCCAACTCCAGAAAGTCACATTCTTTGCAAGAGATTTACTACTGTCTGACGTAACAGTAAACACGGAGAAGGCAGAAACAGTCTTTAACTGAATCATAGTGCTGGTTCAGACAAAAAAGTGCTGCCTCAGCTGTTCCATCCTTATTATTTTGAGATGTAGCCTCTTCTACTTTCAGTGCATGGCCTTGAGCAAGCCCCCCAATATGCAACACAATGCCAAATTGTGTGCCCTGTGTTCAAGCATTTTCACCGCTGCCTTAAGTCATTCCAAGTTAAATTCCGCACCTAAGTGCATTTCCTAGTATCTAAGAAATTCACTACTTTGTTCTCAACATCAGGGGTGGCAAAAAGCCTAATAATCTGCATGGAGTGCCGCATGACCCCTGTAAATTGAGTCGCCTGTACTATGCACACGATCCCTAGCCCAAATACTTCCAAAGAACAAATGTCCCACTCTCGTATTCTCTAGCAGTCCCTACCCACTCCCCAACCTCGGGGTACCCATTCTCTGCCCCTAAACACAAAGCCCCTTTGAAGGCCTGCAGCAACCAGGCTTAATCTGTACTGTTTGCAATCAGTTGTTTTGGTTTCAGCCATTTGTGCAGTTTCCTGCACTGAAGCCAAGGACAGAAAGCTTTCAAACCAAAGACTTGTTTCACAGCATAAAGACAAAACATTTCTCCACACAATGAAGATCATTTCTGATGTTTTAGGCTTGCTCTCTTGTGTTAGGTAATTAGTTCCACTACCTCAAATTAACAGAATTATACACTATCTTCCCCTGCCCACCTTCCAAACTCAATATGTATTCCTAAGCACTCAGGACAGCAAAGGAGCACCTAATTGGTTATTATCATTCTAAAACAGGCAGTATCATGACTCAAGCCTGACCATAACTACTGTCCCTTTCCCCAAAATCCCCATACCCTAGGATCCCCCATGCACTGTTGGCACGAAGTGGCAGTTCATTGTTACAGGGAATGGCTGATTTCCAATAGGCAAATGCCACGTGTGGGTAATCTTCGCAAAAGGACAACAGCATAGTCAATCATTTCTTCCCACATAAGGAATAGTTTGGCCCTTAGTGCCGTGGTTAAGGCAGCACTCTGAATTTCATGGCTTTTACATCCTCTGGCTCACTGGCCAATCTGTTAAGGGAGAATAACACTTCATGCATCTGACTAAGTGACCAAGGAAATCTTGTCTCCCTCTTTCTCCCCCTCCCCCAGTTGAATATTACTTATGTGTTATTAAGAAGAAGGGAATGACCCAGGTCTGGCTCAAGTTCACCTTCATATCATCCACACCTATTCTCCAGTTCTTTCCCAGGAACAGACCCTGCCCCTCCGAGGATGCCCTGGGGACCCCAGAGCTTATTGCATAAAGGATGCAGAGTGGCAGGGGGGTCTCGGCCCCCAATCCTTTCCCACCGCCCCACTTCCCTCAAGAGCTCACACTGGTAAGGGATGCTCCGAGGTGCTCTTGCTTCCCCCTGCTCAAGCCGCCTGCTTACCCGCCCGCAGCTGTCACTCTGCACATGTTCAGAGGCACTACTAGAGCTTGGTCTGAAGGGGGACCACCACCCCGAGCCCTCCCTGGGAACGAGACTCTGCACATGCCCAGAGGCACTCCAGAGCTGCTTCCCACTGGAAGCGAGGGGGGTGGGCGGAGGGGAGTCCCAAAAGCCAGCGCCCGCCGGGGGGGGGCTGCTGCTGCTCAGGGGCGCTCTGCACATGCTCAGGGGCGCTCTCTCCCTCCCTCCCCTCGGCCGCTCACCGCCCGGCGTGGTCCCGAAGAGGGTTCCGCCGGGCGTGGTGCTGTAGTCGCCGGGAGGCAGCGCGGCTCCGTCGGGCAGGATCAGCCGCTTGGCGGGGCCGGGGATATCCCTGCCCAGCGTCGGCCCCTGAGGCGGGTGAGGGCGGCAGCAGCTGGCGGCGGACATGGCGGAGGCGCGCGCGGACCAGAAGACGCGCGACCAGGCGCTCGCTCTCCCTCTCGGTCCCCGCGCCCCACGGCCACGCCCACTTGGCTTACGGCGCCGCGCAAAGCACGGCGGGAAGCGTAGTCCTCAGGGGCCGAGGGAGCGGCCCCCGCCCCTTTGCCCTACGTCACGGCGGGGAGCGTAGTCCTCAGGGAGGGAAAGAAACTAGTCCCGCCCCTTTGTGTTTACGGCATCGCGCAAAGCACGGCGGGAAGCGTAGTCCTCCAGGGAGGGAGGGAAGGGCACTGGGAGCGCCTAGCACGGTGTCGTTTGCACCAGAATGGTCTCCAACTGGCATAGGCTCAAGACCCACCTCTGGCTTCCAGCGTGCAACTTTTAAAAAATTATTATTATTATTCAAAATTTTTAATTAATTTTCCAAAAAATTTAAAACAAGCACACATACAAACATCCTGTTTATAATTAAACCAATCTTGGTAACATTGTTAAGTGACTTCCTCAAATCCTCCTGGTTGAATTTCATTATATATCATTTTAACAGTTTTCCAAAATCGATCTTCTCAAAGAAAAAATATTTTTCATTCCTTCTAATCTGACTTTAAACATCTTAAATACAGAAAAAAGAAGGAAAGATGAGAGGGAGAGAAAAAACCCAAAGATACATATAAAAGAATGGAAATGGTCTATTGAATATTTACCAACAAACTGTAAACAGATAAGAACATTGGCAGGATTATTGTAATAATCTGCAGTTTCATAAGAGTATACATTTAAAGTAGATGAATAAATGATTAAGTTAATTTGGAATATGCAGAAAATATAAAAATTACATTCAAGGAACTGCAGAAAGGAGGAAGGAAGTCGAGTTTCAAAATCATTTTAATTGTAAAATTATTGAAATGTATGAAATTAAAAATCATAAATGCAAATTATAAAAGATAAAAAGATACATATACAAGATATAGATGATAGATATTTATAAATATAGATACAAGCAAAAATGCAATATATGATATTCCCATACATTCTTATATAAATTGGTATAGTGTTATTATCCTAATACTTATGTAAATGTTAATAAACTACATTTTGCATAAAATCCTTCCATACATTATCATATTTATCCAGACAAAGTCTGCGCCTGTGAGCAGTCCCTTTATAGGTAGCGAGAGATGTCATATTGTCAAACACAAAATACATAATAAAAATAGCAAACAATAGCACCCGCCCACACTCTTACATGCTCACTTTTGATTTGTCCCCATGATGCACATTGTTAACTCTAAAATCCCAATTTGCAGGGAGCAATAGACACAGACTTACCTTAGCGTTATGGAGGACCTTCAACTTATGTGTGATTTACTTACACGGAGACATTGCTCATGACGGAAAACCGCACCTACCTGCAGGGTATAGATTGCACATCTGCTTTGCCTGAAGAAGATCCTGGATTCAGTCCCTGGGTAGGTCTGTCTGTGCCCCCCCCCCCCCCGTCTGATACCCTAGAGAGCTTCTCCAAGTCAGTGTAGACAATGTTGAGTTGGAATAGTGGTCTGACTTGGGATAAGCTTCCTTTATTCCTATTGTGCTAGAATGTCAAGACACCTAAAAAATGGGACAGGACTTTTAATAGTTGTATTAGGGTCCTAGTTTACAAAGGGCGGGACGCGGGTGGCGCTGTGGGTTAAACCACAGAGCCTAGGGCTTGCTGATCAGAAGGTCGGCGGTTCAAATCCCCACGACGGGGTGAGCTCTTGTTGCTCGGTCCCTGCTCCTGACAACCTAGCAGTTCGAAAGCACGTCAAAGTGCAAGTAGATAAATAGGCACTGCTCCAGCGGGAAGGTAAATGGCGTTTCTGTGCGCTGCTCTGGTTTGCCAGAAGCGACTTAGTCATGCTGGCCACATGACCCGGAAGCTGTATGCCGGCTCCCTCGGTCAGTACAGCGAGATGAGTGCCGCAACCCCAGAGTCGGCCACGACTGGACCTAATGGTTAGGGGTCCCTTTACCTTTACCTTACAAAGGGCAGCCTTTAAAAGAGTCATCTGCTTGAAGGGCTTTCCAGTCCAAGTTCAACAATGAACTATAAGAAGGAAGAGCAAGGAGAGCTCATCAACAATGGACAGCAGACGCACAGGTCATCTGGTTATAAGTAATCCCCAAAGTGATGTTGTTGGCATTGGTCTGCCTCAAGAGACAGTGGAGTGCACCTCTAGGGGTTTTATTTAAATTATAGCAATTACGGTACAGTATTTGTAAATATGCACCTACACAGGGAGATTAGTGCATGCAAATTTTATGCAAATCTGGCTTTTTGTGCTCTGAAAACAGGCTTTATACTCATATATATATATTTTATTAACTTTTCTGTTTCACAATTTAAAATACTTATTTTACATCCTTTAGATATCAGTGACTTCCCTTCTCTTTCCATGGTTCATTTTACATATCATAAATCCCTGCATATTTTACAAAAACTATACCAGTATTCTATTATTGCATCCATCAAAACTTATTTACACTGTTGAATTTATCTTAATGTTGCCAGCATTTTCAGCTGTACACAATTATTTCCCATATATTCAATAAACGTTTTCCAATCTTCTTTAAACATATGTTCTTCTTGTTCTCTTATTCTCTATGTTAAGTCTGCAAGTTGTTCATATCCTGTCAACTTAAGTTGCCATTCTTCTTTGATTGGGACCTTGCTCGTTTTCCATTTTTGGGCTAACAAAACACGGGCCGCAGTAGTAACATACATAAATGACCTAACACATGGGAATTTCAGTCTGAATTATCCCCAACAGAAAAGACTCTGGGTTGTTTGTTTTTTTGGAAAGTACTTTTAGACATTTTTTCCCAATTCATTATGGATTATTTCCCAATACTCTTTTATCCTTTTACAAGTCCACAACATATGAAAAAACATTTCCTCTGCCTCTTTGAATCTCCAGGACTTACCTGATTTGGACTTATACATTTTAGCAAGCCTACTCAGAGTTAAATACCATCTGTGAATCATTTTCAGGTAGTTCTCCTTCAAAGAATAACAAAAAAATTATGCACATTGAGTCCTCTACTGCTCTCAATTTTTGTAATGCATTACTCCATGTCCCTCGTAATTTCCCCTTTCTTTCACGTTTTTAGACATTTCCATTCTCCTACCCCTCCCCTGCACCAAAGCCCCCTCCCCCAATTCATCTCATTCTCTTATTGTTGCTTCTTAGTTCCAGGTCTTTGGTCTGTTCCGTCCCCTTGTGGCCCAGCTCACCTTCCCTGTGTTCTCCTAAGAAAAGTTTGGGTGGCCTTTGGAACCACTTGCAAACCCCATGCAGTGTCAGATTTTGCAGCTTCCCCTCCTTCTCGCCACTCTTTTGCTCCACCTCTTCTCCCCCCTCCTCCCCCTCCCATTCTTTGGTTTCTGTGTGACCTTGCCATTGTGTCAAACTTCACCTGTTGGGGTGATAGTCGAGGGTGTGTAGAAGAATCAAATCCTTACTTATGGCCACTCCCCAAGTCTCTCTCACATAAGAAGAGCCAAGAATGGAGGAAACATAGTGTAGGGTTGGCTCACTAGTGCAGAGGTGGGGGACCTGGGGCCTTCCAGATATTTTTGGACTTCATCTCCCATCAGCCCCAGATTGCACAGCCAGTGGTCAGGATGGATGGGAGTTACAGTCCCAAAACATCTGGAGAATCACATGCTCCCCAATCCTGCACTAGCCTTCACATTCAAACATCAAGAATGTAGAAGCTGTTAGTCACCACTGTTAGCTTTAGCTTTTATGAATTTGTCAAATCCTCTTTTGAAGCCATCCAAGTTGGTGCCTGTTGCTGCTTCTTGCGGAAGGAGCAAATGCCACCATTTAACTATGTGTTATGTCAAGAAGTATGGGGTGTTTGGGTACCTCTCATGTACCTAGAAAGAGAAGACTCCCAAGACCCAAACCAGTTAAGAGGGGTGTGGTGATCCTCTGGGTCTGTTATACTATTTGGAAATACCTCAGGAGTGTAATTGGGTAACTGGCAGAAAGTACCACTTGTTTAAGAACCAAAGTACAGTGGTACCTCGGGTTAAGAACTTAATTTGTTCTGGAGGCCTGTTCTTAACCTGAAACTATTCTTAACCTGAGGTACCACTTTAGCTAATGGGGCCTCTTGCTGCTGCTGCGGCGCTGCTGCGCGATTTCTGTTTTCATCCCGAAGCAAAGTTCTTAACCCGAGGTACTATTTCTGGGTTAGCTATTTCAGGTCTGTAACCTGAAGCGTCTGTAACCAGAAGTGTCTGTAACCCGAGGTACCACTGTATTAAGTTGTAAACATCTAACTAACTTACGGACCTGAAGTAAAATAACTCCAAATAAGCTGAGCGTTTTCCATTTAGTGTGGAAACCTGTAACAACTACCTGAAGTGTAATAACTGAATTTAAGCAACTAAAGTTTGAAAGAAGCTATGCATTTACTGCCTTGTTTAGAAGCCTGTAACATCCATTAGTTTTAGTATAATTATTAATAAGTTAACCATTTCCCAAAAGAACATTACTTCCTGATAACATCCTTTGTTTTATCTACAGTACTTTGTTCTGTAAAATAATTTTTTCTTATTTGTTCTGCTTTTGCCTGAGTTTCCAAGTATCTAAGAATTCCCTCACACAAAATCCAAAAGATAACCTGTGGTGGTTAGAAATGTATTTATATGGAGGAGGGGAGTTTGTTGCAGCATCCAAGGGCCTGGTGAGGAGGGCAGTGAATCTCAGCTGGGTTGGTCCCATGAAGAGCCCTTCCAAGTCTCTCTTTTTTTTTATAATAGATTTTATTAAAGTTTTGAAGGTTACAGAAAGAAAAATAGAAAAAAGTTAAACAAACAAAGCGCAAAAAAAAACCACAAATCCAACCTTTACATAACTTTCTTTCCTTTGCTTATTTCCTTGACCTCCTCACACCTCCCTTTTTTGTATTCTAGTTCAATTAGATATTTCAGCAAATCCTTTCCATCTTTGTTTTTATCCTAAAAAATTATCTTGATATACTATAATTTTACATTCTCCTCTTTCACTAATTACCAATCCATTTTTACTTAATCCTTTATAACATTTCTGCTAAAAGCACATAGCTTGAGCCCTTCCAAGTCTCTGGGACCTTCAGCCAATGCTCAAACTGGCTAACTGCTGGTGTTGGGACTAGTCCCCCCTTTTTTAGTACCCTTGGCTCTTAACATCAAGAAAACCAGTGTGCTGTAGTGGCTGGAGTGTTGGAAAAGGACCTGGAACACCCTAGTTCAAATCCCCAAAGTTCAAATCAAAGATTACTTGGTGATCTTTGGCCAGTCACAGTCTCTCAGCTTAACCTCCCTGGCAGGGTTGTTGTGAAGAGAAGAACCAGGCTCACCTTGAACTCCTTGGAGGAAAGCTGTGATATGCATGCAATGATAAGTAAAAATAGACACTTGAGGTGCAGAAAAAGGGAGCGACAAAGTTTTGTTTACTGGCTGAGGAATGTTTCCTGGCTTAATTTCTAATTTCTGTGTGCCAGACTATAGTTAAAGGCAGATGAACAGGGATGGTTAGAAAAGAAAAGAAAGTTGGCAACACTGGTAAGAAATGTATGTTCTTAGCTTGGGTGGTATAAAAGAAGATCTTCATTATGGCAGTTGGCAAGCTTAATGCTGCGGCGTCCAAACACATTTAGGATTGAACGAGTCCAACTTGACACAATGGGACTTACTGTAGCTCCAAGTAAATGTTCACCAGATCGCACTGTAAATATGCAAAGTATATGGTAATATGCATGTGGTTGTATCTGCTTCACGAGCATGACACAAACTCTCTTTCCACTGAGATACGCATGTGCATGCTCCATTGCTGTGCAAAGGGTATTCAGGGTACCAGCGCAAACTTACAGTTTGGCTGACTCGATGTTTCTGTGAATGACGTTCTCTCTGATGTTCCTAATAGCTGGGCAACGTTAACCTAAAAAAGAAAGAAAGAGATTTATTGCCTAGGGGATGAATTGAAGTGGGTGGTCAGCAAGACCACCTAAAGGCTCTGAATCCAGTGTGGTCCATGCCTAGCCATCTGTAGGTGTGCCCCACTGTGCCTTTGGCACATCAGTTGGCTGATGAAAGCAGGGCCACATGTTTGCATTCATATCTGAAAGGTAATTGTTATATCTCTGTGACTCCACTAGCCCCATGCTCTGCTCTGCCTCTTTCTGCCAACTTGGGTGTAAACTGACACTGGGTAAAATGTCACTAATAGAGAAGGGAAGAGGAAGCTGCCTAAGCAGTGTGTCAACTCAAAAGGATCTGTCACTGTCATTCGCTGTTAGGAAATGTCCTGAGATTTTCAGTAGCAATGGTTCTTGAGTACTTATTTTATTTTTATTCTTGCAGAAGGTCTGTTTATTATTGGAACAGGAAATATGGTCAGAATAGTTCTTTAGAAGCATGATGCTGACAACTGTGAAATAACATCAGCACGAATTGCGTATTTTGCTTCATTATCACATATATTGCTGCTGCTATCTATCCATCTATCTATTGGTTATCCACTGGGACATGCAGATGTAGCATTACAGTGTGAAAACTCTCTCTCTCTCTCTCTCTCTCTCTCTCTCTCTCTCTCTCTCTCTCTCTCTCATATTTCTAAATTTATTTTGATATTCAATTTTACAAGGGGAAGCTTTAGATTATGCTAGTACATCAGAAGAAACATGTATCAAAAACAGTACATTCTTCAACCACACACTGATTAAAAGTTCGGGTATTTAACAACGTACATTGCACTGCATAGATGGAGGGTGCAATTTGTGTGGATTGCCAGACAAGAAAGTAAAAAAAGGACAGTCTGTTTCCATAAAATTGTTGGCGTCTTGAGTTCCATTTAAAGCTTTCATATATTTTGTAAGTTTCTTTTTTCCCCTTTTAAATATTTATTAAAGTTTCCAAATTAATACAAAGATGAAAAAACACAAAAAGAAAATAACAAAAATACAAAAATGCAAAATTTAAAAAAACAACAAATACAATTTCCATTACTTATTTCCATTAACTTATTTCCCAGACCTCCTCTCGCCTCCCCCTTTTGTATTCCAGTTCAAATTCTTAACTCAGCAAATCCTTATTGTAACTTATTGTAGCTTATTATAACTTATTGTAACTTATTGCTCAACCTTTACGTTACAGCTGGCAACCAATTAATTTCAATTCAACATCACTCTATTATCCAGTAATTTTACAATGCCTCTGCAGATAGTCTTTAAATTTCTTCCAGTCTTCTTCCGCCGACTCTTTTCCCTGGTCTCGGATTCTGCCGCATATATTTTGTAAGTTTCGCCCTTAATGCTCCTGTCCATTTTGCCTTTTGTCTCCATGGAGAAAGTTGCATGTTTGACGAGCTTTTCCAGTTTTGTGCCACCAGTTTCTACTAATGAGCTGCCATGCGTAGAAATGTAATTAATTCCTTAGAATGCAGCTCCTTTTGTTCCCCATGGAAAACAGTCGGCAAAGCTGTGCTGTGCTGAACTGAACTGAACTGAACTGTGAACTGTCTGTTTTGTAAAGAGACTTATTTCATTGAATATATTTCTGCTCAGTATGCTTGAACTTTATCACCACATATGAAATACTCTCCTGATCTCTGTGCCTCCTCGCCAAGAGAGAGGTGAAGAAAATGGATTAATATGATTACAGTTTTGTGGTGTCAAGTGCCAGTGCTGAAGCAACTTGAAAATATTTTCCTCGCTTTTTGTGGAGGCGAATCACATGGGTTTTGGCAAGTTGCACCAGTTGGCCTTGATGGGCACTTATCAAGGATGTTGTAGCAGCAGATTTCCTGCACCAGCCTTTCCTTGATGGAGTAAGTAAAACGGTAAAGAATTTCACCCAATTATTAGCTTATAGAAGCAAAAATGAGTGCCTATCCAGTTGCACTGGATCATTACAAGTGGTGCTGTGGTCTAAACAACTGAGCCTCTTGGGCTTGCTGATCAGAAGATTGGTGGTTCGAATCCCCGCGACGGAGTGAGCTCCTGTTGCTCTGTCCCAGCTCATGGCAACCCAGCAGTTTGAAAGCATGTCAAAGTGCAAGTAGATAAATAGGTACTGCTGCAGCGGGAAGGTAAACGGCATTTCCGTGCGCTCTGGCACTCGTCATGGTCCTCTGTGCACCAGTAGCAGTTTAGTCATGCTGGCCACATGACCCGGAAAACGTTCTGTGGACAAACACTGGCTCCTTGGGCCAGAAAGCGAGATGAGCACCGCAACCCCATAGTCGCCTTTGATTGGACTTAACCATCTAGGGGTCCTTTACCTTTTACCTTTACAGCAATTGATCATTTATATTCCTGAAAAAAGAAGTGGAAGCAAAAAGACGGGTAACATTTTCTTCTAAGCTGATCTTCATTTTTCAGAATCCAGAGGTGTTTACATAGCATGCTGGTGCCCTCTGCTGACCTTCCATGTGAATGCTGCTTGGGCAGTCTTCTGCATTCAAGCGCATGGCCCTATAATAGTGAATAATCAAGAAATTGTGTAATAAGTGAGGTCCCTCCCCCGCTTTTGGTGTCTCTTGAAAACAGGTTGTAGGGGCTGAGCTGGACTTATTCCTTCAGGCTTCAGTCCACAAGGCAGACTCACCTGGGAGCAAGTCCCATTGAACTCAGTGGGACTTAATTCTGAGTACACATGAATAGGATTGCACTGCACACCCCAGATTGTCCTATGAATGCTAACTGTGAATATTCCAATTATTTATGTCTTGATTTGCACCAGCTGGTCCTTCTGGTAGTCCTTCTGGTCTTCCTGACTAGCCTTCACCTTGGCTACAGTCCATATCTTTGTGCAAAAAGGTGTCACATGATAGTCTGTTAACAACAGTTTGTGCATGCTTTTCATGGGATTTATGGAGACATAGAATCATTCCAGAGCAGTCAGAACTTAAAGACTGCCAGGTACATCTAAAATAATTTGGACTGAGCAATTGGGCAAAATACTACCTACATGCTTCCTTGCCTTATAGCTTATTCCTTAAGCCTGTAGGAATATAGGAAGCTGCCTAACACTGAGTCTGACACATGGTCCACCTGCTCAGTATTGCCTACACAAACTGGCAATGGCCTCCCAGGATTTCCCGCAGGGTTCTCTCCCAACCCTACTCAGAGATGCCAGGGATTGAACCTAGACCTACTCCATGAAAAACTGGAGTTCCTTCAATGGGCTAAAGCTCACACTTCAGCTGTAGTGCTGTGGTCTGGCAGTGCCTAACTGGCAATAAGTTCCATAACTGTGGAGGGGATATAGAGAATGTCACCCTTTTAGGACAGGCCAGATTAGCTTCCTGAGATGATGGCCTCATTCGACCTAACAGCAAGGATGGCCCTATGGCCTTGGTTAGTACATGCTGTAATCACAGTGCATTGTTCCTGAGTGAAATCAAGAATCATCCCTTGGTGGAAGTTCTGGCACTGGTTTACTGGGACTTGAGGGAGTAGGCTGCATTCAGATGTCATGATAAACCATGGTTTGGTGTTACAAGATCAGGTTCTCCTGAACCTGATCTTAACCATGAAACAAATACTGGTATGGTTTTGTTTTGTTTTTAAAAAGAAACCACACAATTTACAAATGTTTTTCATTTAATTTACAGTATATGCCACTTTTCCAGGCAAAGTCAGACCAAAGCTGTTTGAACTACAGGTGTGTGTGTGTGTGTGTGTGTGTGTGTGTGTGTAATCTTGGTATTACAAAAGCAAAGAATAAAATAGATTCACAAAGTTGAAAACAAACTCAGAACTCCAATAATGGTAAATAAAGAATGGGGACAAAAGGTTTTTATCTCCTTGCAGCCACACTGAACAAAAAAAGGGGGAAAGGGAGCCTGCAGTCCCAAAGCTCTCTGTGCCTCATTTCTATGCTGTTCAGATGTCTATTTCTGTGGCACCTGGACCCAGCCTTTGCCTTTCTCTGCATAGGGTTAAGCATTAAAGGTTAAGACCACCCAGAACTTGCCAGGGGTGCTTCTGTGGGTACCATTATACGGAGAGGAAAGCCTGGCAATTGCATATGCACAAAATTTTAACTTGGCTCAGGGTACTAACTGATGGTGTGGTGTGTCAAATGCCTCACTCATCCACATTCTAAAATGTCACATTCTGTCTTGGGATAAACTTTGATTAAATCTTTTAATAGGAAAAGTGCAAATGGAACCACCAAGGACATTATGAAACCCTGATGCTTTATTAAGATTCTGATCAATGTTGCCTGAGGATAAGCTGCTGGGGAAGATTTTAGATCATTGCTGCACCAGAGCATCATGGGCCAGCCAATGCTATTTTGCAGCAGTAAGAATACCTGGCCAGGTAGAAAATGCCAGGAGTGAATTATCAGAAGCAAAGACTGGTGAATGGTCCTCATTTCCAACTGAGATTGTACGGCAGCCTATTTTCTATGGTTCTGCGTGTCAGGGGGCCTTGGAGAGCACTGTCTTGCACTATCTAAATCTGGATCTGTAAATTAGTTATAATAATATGCTTGGAGAAGCTGAGATTGAATAATATAGACGTATTATTAAGCCTCACCAGAAGACGAAATGTCATTTTGCAGCCAGCCCACTAGGTGAAGGGAGGAATGAATAGAATGGTTCTATTGTGCAGACACGCCAGATATTCTGCTGAATACTGAAACGGTAGCAAAAATCCGAGTTAAGGACAAAAGGCATAATAAATTTACAAAAATCTGTTGTTATGGATGTAATACTGGAGTATTTGTATTGGCAAAAAAATATTATTTTGCAGTAATTATCCAGAATACAAGCAGTCCAATAATCTGTCCTTAATAGGCCAAATCCTAGGCAGCAGCATGCTTCAACACATTTTGACCCAAATGTCTTCATCAGTGGCCTAAGATAACATCAGAGAAGCAAAGCATGACAAATGTGTTTTTTGAAAAAAAATCATTAACAGTTCGGCACATCTGGAATAAAAAACAGCCATACATAGTAACCACCAGAAGTAGCTGCTACACACCAATAATTTTCTATTCACTGTATTGAGGATAATTACTTGGTAAGTTTTAGGATGATTAATGTTGATGTTTGGGGTTTTATTGTTTTATTTAAAAACCCAGTTTATTTATATTTTGTTCTATTAAAAATACCATTAACAATAGCAGCAAAGAGCAATAATGTACCAGTACCTATTTTTGCATACATTGCAAATTAGCTGTACACTACCCTTGATAATCTTAATACTTTTTGTTACACAACAAGTAAATTTAACTAGTATAACATTCTTTACTTATCCCAAAGATCCATGAGTAGCCAGAATTATATTTTGTCCAAGGAACAAATCGGTACCTTTGACCACAGTGTCATCAACATGTGTTTACTTGTCTTGTTGCTTTTATGTGTGTAGTCAGTTTTTCCAGTAAATCAATTTGCCAAATCACGTTTGTTCATTCCTATAGTGAACCTTCCTCGTCTGACTTCCAATTTCATGCTGTCACTTCCCTAGTTGCTGCCAAAAGAAATGACAGCAAGTCTTTGTCAGGGAGATCTCTGTTTTGTCCATCAAAGATAGTTAAAAGTTCCATTGAAGTCTTATTGCAATGCAGTGACCTCTCACTTTGCTTTATTCTAGTCCCCTCCCCTCAGTATTTTTTAAATCACCTTACAACTTCACCATGTATGGATGAAATAACATTTCACTTTACATTATTTTCTCCAAGATTCCAAATGCATTGGTGTTATGTTGAAACATGCTGCACAGGATCACTGAGCATTTGTAAATATTATAATACAGAATCGTATTTATTAATGCCTATCCAAACCTTTCCAAACCTAGACAGCACCTTAAAAAGCAGAGACATCACCTTGCTAACAAAAGTCCGTATAGTTAAAGCTATGGTTTTCCCAGTAGTGATGTATGGAAGTGACCATAAAGAAGGCTGATCGCCAAAGAATTGATGCTTTTTAATTATGGTGCTGGAGGAGGCTCTTGAGAGTCCCATGGACTGCAAGAAGATCAAACCTATCCATTCTGTAGGAAATCAGCCCTGAGTGCTCACTGGAAGGACAGATCCTGAAGCTGAGGCTCCAATACTCTGGCCACCTCATGAGAAGAGAAGACTCCCTGGAAAAGACCCTGATGTTGGGAAAGATGGAGAGCACAAGGAGAAGGGGACGACAGAGGACAGGATGGCAGGACAGTGTTCTCGAAGCTACCAGCATGAGTTTGACCAGACTGTGGGAGGCAGTGGAAGACAGGAGTGCCTGGCGTGCTCTGGTTCAGGGGGTCACGAAGAGTCGGACACGACTAAATGACTAAACAACAACAACAAATCCAAACCTTTCACCCAAAGGAGCCAAGGGAAGCAGTTGCATTTTTAAAATACCTTTTCCCTAACCTGCTTTAATGCTGATTTTGGTTGCTAGGATTTCTTTTTTTGTTAAGGACCATTTGTGGCTCAGTCATTTGAACATTGAAACTGCTATGTGAATTACCATCTCTCACAATGTTTTGTGAATTAATTCCCTGGAGCTGTGCTGAAACGGGGGAGGGGGGCTTCCCCTCCCCATTGTTCATCCCCCCCCTGGGTTCTAAGAAAGGAGAGAAAAATGTTCACACCCATCATGTGCGGGCGACCCTAGCTTTGAAAGGAAATGCAACCCTGTTGCTGAGACAACCAAAGTGATGCTCTCACCTTGGCTGTGCTGTACGGTGGCAATTAAACTGCCATAGCACACAATGGAAAACAGAGACTCTCAGCCCTGTTGCTTTGACAATGGGGATGAGTTCCTCTCATTACCCCTTAATCTTGCAGCAACCAAGATGCAGAGACAGAGGCACCAGTAAAGGAGATGGATCAAGTCCAGGGCTCTAGGCTGACTACTGGCTGTCAGACAGGAGCCTTCAGAATAATCCTCTGGACTATGAGGGCCAGAGCTCAGATTCTCACAGGTGCCGAGACCGGAGCTCTGAGCATGAGCTGGAGGAACCAGATGCCTCCCACTACACTTCACTAGCCCAGTAGCACAGAGAGCACACTGGGAGGGAGGCAGTGGAGTGGAAGAGGAGTGTCTGTCTGCTGGCCAGGTGCTTGGCCCTTTAAAGCTCTGCATTTCCCCATGAGGTGGTGGAGCTTGGATGAGGTAGTCTTGAGACAGAGGGTTAAGCTGCAGGCTGCTCCCAACCCTTGTTGGAGTAACTTGCTCATATGGAGTTATCCATGGTCCTGCAATTTTTGACCAGCCTCACCTCCTTCTCTGTGGGATCCAGCGTTGGACTGGAACAGTGACAGTTTTCCCTCCCCTCCTAATTCAGAATGAGAGTAGTATAACTTGTCTTTAGTTTTCCCAAAAGCATTCTTCAAAGTGGATTTTCATATAATCATAGAACCAGAAGGGATCTCAATGGCCGTGTAAACCAACCCTGCGCCAATGCAGGGAATTCGTTAGCGCAGCATCTCATATAGGTGAACTCGGTTTCAGAACGTTTAATGAAGGAGAATCCACCACTTTCCAAGGAAGTCTTTCCCACTGTCAAGCAGCTCATACCATCAGGAAGCTCTTAAAATTGTTAGTCTCTTGTAATTTGAACCCATTGATTTGGATCTTATCCTCTGGAGCAGCAAAAAAAAACAAAAAAAACAAAAAAAACAAAAAAAAAACAAAAAAAAATTGCCCATCTGATATGTGACAACCCTTCAAATATTTCCAGATAGCTACCATGTCGCATCATAATAGTATCTTCTTGAGGTTAAACGTACTCAGTTCTTTCAATGATTCCTCACAGAACTTGGTTCTCAGCTATCTCATCACCTTTGCCACTCTGTTGTAGACTTATTTCCAGTTTGTCAAGTACTTTCTTAAACAGTGGTTCCCAGGACACACCTCACTGGTCTCACTGGTCCTGCCTTACATCCATCTTGAGTTATTTTTGTCTGGCTGGATGGTGTCCTTGAACTCTTGTATTGATTCTTGCTAATCTGAATGGAGGATAGCGAGAGCTGTGTGTAGGAAATAACCAGTTGCCTAGAAGGTAAATTTTATATTCATCCTTCCACCCACTTTTGCCTCTGAATCTTTCCACCTGTACCAGAGCTGCATATGGTCCTTGGATTGTAGCCCAGTAAGGAAGAAAAGACCACCCACACGGTATACAGAAATAAATATCGACATCCATCTAATGTGTTTTCCCCCCTGCATAACAAACAAAATGAAGCTTAGAGCAAACTGCAGGATGGACAGGAGGGGAGGTGGAAAAGCAGGGTGATTGAATTTCTAAAGCCGTAAACTGTCTTACTCCTAAGAAACACGCCTTTTTGTGTGTGAAGTGTTTAGCGTTTGTGAATCTAACCATCCTGTGAGGACAGCCAAGAATAAACTCTGACAGCCTCTGTGTACCTTCCTAGCTGGAGGCCTGAATTGATTAGCATTCTGGCTTGGAAAACAAACCAGGCTTACAGAGAACTTGACTGGGCTTTGCTGACAATTGCAAGTTGCTGTTTCGGAGCTGCTTTGTTTATGCACTGTGAACACCTGGTGTCTATTTGGTATCAGAACTTCAGTTTGCAGCATTGTTTGTCTTGAGAAGCAGGGATATCTCTGTCTTATAGAGTTAATTCATTATAGAATTTAGTCTTTTCCAGAATTTCTGAAAGTAAACATGTGAAGAAAGATCATGCCAGCTGTCTTTGTCCCTTAAATGATTTGTTTAGTATGCACAGAAGCTATGCCATTTGTCTCTCTCTTGCTGTGTAACTGTGAGACTTTGCTTTTGGAAGGAATCTCAGCTGCATACAGCCTGCTTATCTGTAGATTCTCTGCACAGAAAGTTAATTAATGGTGGAGATTGCAGAGACTGCAGGCATAATCTCTTTCTGTCTATTCACTACTGTATATGCATTTTTAGAAGGACTGGAAAAGTAGCCCAAATTGTATCTTCCAGGTGTTGCTGGACTACAACTCCCATTAGCCTGATAATAGTTTTGAAGAGAGTTGAAAGTTGCATTTGTCCACTCCTGATGATGCAGAACCTGCAGGTACGTTAGGAGGGTGTAGATCTGGTAAATACTCTGGGGCAGAGGGCAGAAAGGAGTGAGTCAGGCTCAGGATTCCCTAGAATAAGAGTGGTTAGCCTTTCAGGACCCTGGACAGAGCCCAAGAAGCTTGTAAAACGTTTAACATTTGTGCTAAGCACTTTCTGCCTCTTCTGCTATTTGACTATGCTTCCACACTGTCAGTATTTTGTGGGAGGGATTCAAGCACATACTGGAACTTTAGACTTTCACAATGAGAGAATAAGAAATACGTATTTTAAAAGGCGAAATTGACCCTTGGTGGTTTGGAAAGTGATGAGGAATTACCTTGAAAAGTGTGGGGTGGGGACAAATGATTAATGGGAAAATGTGTTAAGCACTGCACTGGCAAATCAGGGTGAATGTTCATTGTCATATAACCTCTTCATAATAAAATCAGGATGAATGCTCAATAAGGACCAGACATAATTTAACCGAAGTGTAACCTTGGTGCAAGAAAAACAGGAGGAATAGTCAATAAAC
The DNA here is from genome assembly GCF_964252035.2 of Podarcis erhardii. Lineage (NCBI taxonomy): Eukaryota > Metazoa > Chordata > Lepidosauria > Squamata > Lacertidae > Podarcis > Podarcis erhardii. Next base: position 6,263,880 of record NC_138514.1, read on the forward strand.
ACCTGAAGGGGCCCGTAAATGGTTTTACCCCTCCCTCCTCATTTTTCCTTTACAACCAACCTGGTTTAATATCCTTTATTTATTGGTGCTTTATGTTAATATTACATTTATTTTTGTATCTTAAAGGACTGGGTGTATATGACAAAGAACAAACTACTATATTTGTTCCTGCAGCCCTACTTTTTCACAGGGATAGAGTCTCGCTAAAATCAGTGCAACTTGGTTGGGACAAACTTACTTAGGACTGCAGGTATGCTTAGAGATGCTAGGCTGCAATGCCAAAAGATGAGCATGTGAACCTTTTTATTGACGTTAATGGAATGTGGAACACACTTTCTGTCTGGATTCAGTTTTGCAGGGTAGAATGGCAGCAAGCAGTTTCAGGGAGGCCAGGGGTGGCAACCTGAATAATTTTTTTGTGGTGGTGGTGGTGGGGTGAAGAATCAATCACAAGACATGGTGTGCACACACACCATCTGAATGGCAGTGCCCTTTAATGTGGGGGGGGGCCTTAAATATTTTATTGGGGGGAGGACAAGGGACCTTGGCCCCTAGGAGTTGGCTCCTGTGAGAGAGGCTAAATGGATTTACTGTTTTAACAGAGCAAAATTTTGGTTTCAGCTGTGAAACAAAACCATAAATGGCACACTTTGCACATGCTGCAGATCAGTTCTCAAATCACGGCAATGTCAAAACTGAAGTGGGTGTCCCATCTGCTGATGCTAACAGTGCACCGACAGCAGTCTCATTTCAGTGCCAAGCTAAGACCTGCCTCTTTATGGAGGCATTTGATTCATGCTAACTATCATCTGTATTGGGGTTGCCTAGCAGTTTGGTGATGCATTGCTTGATGTATTATGATTTTATGCTGTTATTTTATATTAGGGGTGGGGCCCTTTTTAAGTATGAGGGCTGGATTCCATTTGAGGAGAGCCTTCCAAATTAAAAAAAATAAAGGAAGGGTTCAGGCTTGCAATATGTTTAAAGAAAGCAGGGGAAGAAGAAAAGTGAGGAATTGGCTGTACCAAATAATGTCAACAACAACAATGCAACAAATACTATTTTTTGTGAATGGAAAGCAAGGTACAGTGCAGTAGTATCAATGTTTCCCTTTTGCACATATGTGTTATGAAGCTTCTTAGTGACATCACTGTTCTTGCCTTTTATTATAAAGGGACTGTATATTCTCTTGTATTCAGTCGGAGCTGAGGTGGATTAGATAGCCATGGGAGCTGGGAGCACAGCACCTCCTTCTGTCTCCAGACTGTTCTTCTCTTGACTAAAACAGACTAGGCATGATTAGATCCCTGCTGCTGCTGCTGCTGCTGTTTGTTTAAACCTATCTGTTGTTCCAGTGATGGAAGCATAGAATGTTAGAAGCAAAGTTGATTCCTCTCTCTGCCAGCCACAAAGGAAGATCCCTAGATCACTGCAGGATGCAGGTAAGGGGGGAAATGTTGTGGAAATAAATTCTAAATTTTACATTTCATGTCAGGAAAATTGGGTCTGTCTTGCAGATGAGTAGTTGTTGAAAGTGATGCAAAATTAACAGTTGTCTCTTGAGAAGCAAAGAAGAAGGAAAGGGGACAACAAACCTTGTATTATTTATATACAGGGAGTGTATGGTATATTCCTTGGCTTCATTAACTGTTTTTGCCTACTCTCATACCTTTGGGATATAACAGCCAGTCTTTAGTTTCTACAATTCCCTTCTTCCCCCAGCCTTGGGTAAATCCCATTCCATGGACCATGAAACACATTTTCAGATCAATGTAGGGCTGCTTTAGACCAATTCGTGGGTTGGATAGAGAACACACTTTAATGGTTATTTTCTTTTTTAAAGAGAGCTCACTCATATTGTTTATTTGTTTATGGCTGAATCCAGGGCTCTGTTACAGCATCAGCACCATCCCTGTTATTGTCATACTCTAGCCATGTGAATGGTGCTTTACAGAATATAAGAGGATAGGTGGTGATCAAGGAGCTTACAGTCTAAAATGGAACATGGAGGGATCAATGGAGGAAATGAAGGAGTAGCTGGGGTAAAGAGCGGAATGGATCTGCCAAGTAAGCCCCATTTTTAATATCAGATGTATGGGACTATGCTGGAATTACTCAGTAAGAAGGAAAATTAACTCTGCACACTTATTCATAGTGCTTTGCAATCATTGTCTTAACAATCCTTACAACACCCCTATAGGACAGATCAGCATTAGAATCCGCATATTGCAGGTGGGCAGAGACTTTCAGACTGTCGCTCTTTCAGGGTGAGATTCTATCACATACCAGCAAATTCAGTTAAAGTTGGCTTGGTGCTCTTGTGCAACAAACCACACTCCCGAAAGGGAAAATAAACTAGAAAATGTGGAATAACACTTGCCTTATGCAAAATCATATAACTTCAACACAAACAAATCAGCTTGAATGCTCAGCAAATATCTGACATTGCCTGCCCTCCCTGCAAACTTGTGCAAACAATTAAGTGTAAATCACCCATCAACAGATCATATGGATGTAGCCTTAGTGGCTGATCTATTGCAGCAGTGGCCTATTCTAGGAAATCTGGTACTTGAGGAAGGGCAAATAAATGAGCAGAAAGGAAATTTATACCCATACTTATGATCCTTCAAGAATGCCCATGGAGTGAGGAAGAAACCTCAGAACTGGAAGGATGCAGTTTCTGACTGCCTAGCCACTGTGTCAACATCAGCAGCCTGCACCTGGATCATCTAGCCAGTCAACAACACTGAGCTTCCATGGTACTTACTGGCGAGAATGGCTTTTGCCTGCATCTCTGCATCCTGGGAAGTTGCTGTTAGTTAGTTCATGGCTAGGGGATAGGAGAGATTTCAGTCAAGGGCTCCCCACCCTACCTGACAACTTACCTTTATCCACTACATCAGACATGAGGCACCTGTGACCCTCCAGATGTTGCTGGGACTTCAACTCCCATTGGCCCCAGCCTGCATTGCCAGCGGTAAGGGACGATGGGAGATGGAGTCCAAAAGCACATGGAGGACTACTGATCCCTCACCCCTGCACTGCTGCCTTATGTCTGCTCTCAGACTTTTATAGCACTTAGGAACTTTGCACCCACCCACTGGAACCATTAAAAAAAAAAAATATCCCTGATGCTTGAAGCTGGAGAGCTGGCAGCAAATACAAATTCAGGGCCTGGGTCCTCAATAGCTCAGTTTCTGCCTTGTATGACATCTGATTGCTTTTAGCACTTGTTTCCTTCCCCCCCTTGAATTAGTGCCTTGGCTGCTTTGGTTTGGTGCTTTATCTGCTATTTTGTTGTTGTTTACAGGGCTTCCAATCCTGCTGTTGCTTTGTTTCAGGTTTTTAAAATATTTATCTTTGTTAGCCACCCTGAGGCTTCAGTGATTAGTCGCAATATAAATCTTGACACAAATAAAAATAAATCAATGGTATAAAATGTGCTCCAAATGATGAGTCACTGATAAGACTCTTGCAGCTGCCTTTTGGGGCCAGGCAGCATTTCTGGAGGCTCTTCAAAGGCAATGCGGGGACCTCATCTGGACACTGCCAAGGCATGTGTGAATGTGGCTAGGTTGGAGCTCTGCCATAAAGGGTGAGGATAAGGTACCAACCTAAAGTCAGGAAACCCACCTCAAGCCATCTGCAAACCTACTTTACCAAAGGTGCCTCCAGACTGTTGCTATTCTTCAGGAAGGATTACAGGACATACCTGAAATTTTGTTGTTTAGTCATCTTAGTCGTGTTCGACTCTCCTTGACCCCATGAACCAGAGCATGCCTTGGAAACTCTCACTTTCTTCTCAAAGCTTTCCCTTTTTTATGTCCATGGAGTTTTCCTGGCAAAATACTGGAGTGGTTTGCCAGTTCCTTCTCCAGGTGGATCACATTTAGTCTAATAATAATAATAATAATAATAATAATAATAATAATAATAATAATTTATACCCCACTCTCCCCGGCCAGAGCCATGCTCAGGGTGGCTAACAACAGTAAAAATTACAGTAAAAACATAATGAGGAAAAAACCCCAATTTAAAGCACAGGTTAAAATGCAATTTAAAATGCAGCCTCATTTTAAAAGTAGCCCATAGATCAAAACCATAAGGGGAGGGAAACATAAGGGTCAGACTAAGTCCAAACCAAAGGCCAAGCAGAACAGCTCTGTCTTGCAGGCCCTGTGGAAAGATGTCAAGTCCCACAGGGCCCTAGTCTCTTGTGACAGAGCGTTCCACCACATCGGGGCCAGTACTGAAAAGGCCCTGGTTCTAGTTGAGACCAATCTAACCACCTTGTGACTTTGGACCTCTAAACTCTCTGCTATGACCTGTCTGTCTTGGGTGGCCCTGCACGGCATAGCTCATAGTTTCTTGGAGTTATTCAAGCCCCTTTGCCACAACAAGACAGTGTTCCATGAAGGGGACCAGAAATTTAGGTTTGCACAATTGAAGTGGAATGAAGGGCTCTGTTGTCCTAGTGCAGGGGGAGTGAGCATGAGGTCAACAGGCCAATGTTGACCTGCCAGTGGTTCCATTTAGGCCCATGAGCCCGTTTTCCTGAAACCACACCCGGCTATTAATCAGCAGACATTACCCAAACCAGACAGAAAGCAGGACTGACATCCCTGGATGCCAATCCTGCCTTGTTTAGGTGCACAAGGTTCCCAGCTGGATTTTAGGTGCTTGGGAATCACTGCACAAGGGATTTTGGCAGGTGGGTGGGATAAGCTGTATCTGAGGTTGTCTTTTTCTGCACCTCCAGTTGGACAATATTCATGTCTATTTGCTGTAACCAGAACCGTGTACCACATTCCTTGTGGTGTTGCACTATGGAGTCAGAAAAAACCCCAATTTCCTTCCCACTGGAAACATACAGGGATAATAAAACAAACATATCGTGTCATGAGGAGCAGGCTGCAAGCTCTCACCCCAAAATTCCAGGCATACTCTTAGAGTTCCTTGGAACGCAGAGATCAATGATCTGGTGCATCATTCAGAGGTGTGCTAAAGGGTCATTGGCAATGTTGCAGAAGATCGTGTAGAATAGTTGTTTAGGTTTCTGGCTGTCACTCAGCCACGGGTACATGCACGTGAAATGTTGCCATCAGTTTCCTCAGTGCGATTGTGATAGGCTTGGGGTCTGCCTTTTAGAGTCTGTGATGGAACTGCTTGCATTTACACAATGTCTAGGTTTGCTGCAACATCTTACTTGCTTACAAGAAATACAGAGATCACACAGAAAAGCACTGACTTTGCTTAAAGAGCAGTCAATGCATTTCAAAAATCTAAGGCAAAACATGGAATTGATTGGGGTTTATTATTATGGGTTGCCTCCAACACTAGTCATATTCAGAGTAGACCCACTGAGGTGAAATAGAGATGACTAAATTATATCCATCAATTTCAATAGGCTTACTCTGAGTCAATCTTAACTGACTACAACTCTATGATACTTCTATCTCTAAAGCCTTCCTTCTATTTCATTCTATCCTATCGCACAAAATATTGGAGTAATTAAATGCTTGTTTGGTTGGTTTTAAAGATCTGTACCCTGCTATTCAATCAAACTGATGCCTTGATGGTTTATAATAGATTCAAGAGTACAGTACAAAGCAATTAAGAGACAATTCAAATCAGCTCAGCAAGACATCTGCTTAATAAACAGCCTGAGCAAAACAACATTATGTTAAATAAGCAAATCTATCCATGCTTAATCATTTTCTGATCTCAGAACATGCGCTTCCTTGACATGGAATTCAGGTTTTTAGGTTCAAAATCTGGAGTGGGGGCAGCAGCTGGCATTCAGACAGCCCTATCTTAATAGAATATCTGGTCTTTTCACCTTGCCCTATAGGTCGCAGAAGTACAGGCTTCTTGGTAAATGCTTATATTGCCAGAAGAACAAGACTTTTGATTCTTCTATATGCTCCTGCTTCATCTTAGCCTCCTGTGTTCAGACTTGAGGAAGAGGAAAGTGCACTTGGTTGCTGGAGAGAAGCTTTTGTGCACTTGCAAAAATTAGTTTCCCTTGAAATACTGAGAAAGTGACTGACCGCTGAGAAAGAGCACTCCTTTGACAAAGATGTGTTTTTCTATACCTGGAAAATGTGATGGGGAGATCTGATCTTTCTTCCTTTCCTTTCCTTTCCTTTCCTTTCCTTTCCTTTCCTTTCCTTTTTCCTTTCCTTTCCTTTTTCCTTTTTCCTTTCCTTTTTCCTTTTTCCTTTCCTTTCCTTTTTCCTTTCCTTTCCTTTTTCCTTTCCTTTCCTTTCCTTTTTCCTTTCCTTTCCTTTTTCCTTTCCTTTCCTTTTTCCTTTCCTTTCCTTTTTCCTTTCCTTTTTCCTTTTTCCTTTCCTTTCCTTTTTCCTTTCCTTTCCTTTCCTTTTTCCTTTCCTTTCCTTTTCCCTTTCCTTTCCTTTTCCCTTCCCTTCCCTTTTTCCTTCCCTTCCCTTTTCCCTTCCCTTCCCTTTTCCCTTCCCTTCCCTTTTCCCTTCCCTTCCCTTCCCTTTTCCCTTCCCTTCCCTTTTCCCTTCCCTTCCCTTTTCCCTTCCCTTCCCTTCCCTTCCCTTCCCTTCCCTTCCTTTTGACACCTGCTTATTAAACAGGAGAATAATTACAAGACTGAATGGCACCCACCCCCAGATAATTGTAGACCGGTTGCTTTCATTAGGTACTTAAGCTAATTAGACAAATAGAGCAGCAATGGAATGCCAGTTGTGGTGGGCATTAAGTCTTCACTCCTGGGTGCCTTTCCTCTTGTTCTTGTTTTTCTCATTAATGTCTTGCCTGGTGATTAAAAAGCTGTTTACCTTATTTCATTGCATTCCAAATTAAGCTGTCCATATCGTGGCAGGTTTCCTGCAAGTGCCTCAGAGAATGCAGCCTCTGTCTTCAGGAACCATTTAAACATCACAGCAGTAGAAGCTCTCAGAAAAACCACTGCCCCATTTGCACTGCTTCCTGGGTCAGTGTCAGCGGTGGGGTCAGCTCCTCGGACAGCTGGCAGGGCTCAACTTGCTGAAGCAGGGCCATTTCCTCACATTCGCTCTGGGGGCTCGTTCGCGCTATATGGCCTAATCCTCAGAGTGGCTGGGTGCCATGTTGATTTCCAAGAATGACCCCAATGCAGCATCACTTTGGAGGAATTATGAGAAATTAAAATGGCAGCTCCCAGCCACTCAGTGCTGCTTGAAGTGCTACTGTGCCCATTGCTACTACCCGGTAAGCTTGTGAGGAGCCACCAACAGAGTAAGGGGTTCACCAGAGCAGTGTTTCCCAACCTTGGGCCTCCAGATGTTTTTGGCCTACAACTCCCATCATCCCTAGCTAGCAAGACCAGTGGTCAGGGATGATGGGAATTGTAGTTCAAAAACAGCTGGAGGCCCAAGGTTGGGAAACACTGCACCAGAGGATGCTTTGCCCACTGCACTGTTAAACCTAGAGCCAGTCCTGGGTGGTGTAAATCTGAAAAACCTATTACCAAAAACATTAGGCCTATTTACGTTTTTGTTTGCTTTTAATTATTCATTAAAATGTTTATATATTGACTTCCATCAATACACGGGCTGGTTACAATAAGCAATTAAATGAACGTCATAGTTTAATATTTAATAATAAAAAGCAGAGGTGCACAGTAGATCCAGAGGGATTCAGGGGGAATTAGGGGCTTGTCAGAGGTGATGCAGGATTGCTATGGAGCAGTATGAGTTGAATGCTTTCATCCAGAAAGTGAATCCCTTTTAGGTCTTGCCACCCAAACATCAACTTCAAAGGTGCTTAAAAGTCCCTGGGCCTATTTGTCTGCAATCTGGCAGGTTTCTTACCCAGGGGCACCTCTCTCATGTCTGCAGTTTTCAGATGCATTGCTGACAGAATAACAAGGTGGATTTGGGCACAATGTTGTTGTGTTTGTTTGTTTGTTTTTAGCTGCAACAAGGCCATTCTTCTTCAAGATGGCACACAGGTTGTGGAGAAGATGACGCTTCCCTGCAGCAATCGCAGTAGAAGACCTGCAACTGATCTGCATGCCTGCAAGCACCCAGAAAGCACTGCTCTGCAGTTATCCCCTCTGGAGAAAGAGAAGGAGCCTCATCAGGTGTTGGATGGGATGGGCAAAACAGGAAGTGACATAATGGGCTCCCTACGTATGTGTATGTCTCTGGTGCAGCCTTTTCAACATCAGGTGTGAAAAGCCTAAAGCAACTGATGTTCTGCTCTGCAGAGTGGCAGGGCTCAGCCAAACAAGGGGAGGTTTAAGCTGGAAACAAGGTAAAATGGGACAATGTATGGTTTGGCCCCAGGGCAGGACGTTGCCTATGCTCTGGGAAACACAGTTGTTTCAGCAATGAAAACGCTGAAGCAGAGCCCTTTCATAATAGTAGCACCAGCAGGTGCATCCTAATTTTGTACCTGAAAGGTTCCCCTTATTCAAACCATCCACGTTAACTTGTGATTTCTCTTTTGTATTTCCCAGGTGAGAGCCAAATTCTTGCCACACTATGGAGACCCCTGAAGGCAGCACTAACCAAACAACCTACTCCTTGGGAAATGCCAAAAGGAACATGACTTATGCCCCATACTACTCTCACTCACCACCTGTTGCCGCCATCTACATTGTCGCTTACCTGTTCATCTTTGCCTTGTGCATGGCTGGGAACAGCCTGGTTTGTTTCATTGTACTGAAAAATAGCCGGATGAGGACAGTCACCAACCTGTTCATCCTCAACCTGGCCATCAGTGATCTGCTGGTGGGCATCTTCTGTATTCCTACCACACTAGTTGACAATTTGATCACAGGTAAGCCAAAAGGTGGTGGTGGTGGCGGGGCATAGGATGGCTAAGCTCAGCCTCTTGGTTTCTGGGGAAAAATTCACCTTCATGGCCCCCTGCAGTCTTCCCAGAAGCACCTGGTTTGCTGTGGGTTACATGGACCTTTGGCTTCTTATGTTCTTTCTTTTTTTTAAATAGTATTTATTGAAGCTTCAACAAGAAAAAAAGTTACAAAAATGATACAAAGAAAACACAAAAAGTACAGACATAAAAAAACAAAAACAAATCCCTCTTTCTATATCTTACAGTTCATTTACTTATTTTCATGACTTCCTCGCACCTCCCTTTTTTGTATTTCAATTCAAATAGTTAGTTCAGCAAATCCATACCCTCTTTATTTTCTCTTAGTTCTTTATCTTCATTTATTATAACTTCAAATTTTCATCTAATATCAATCAATTTTTACATATTCCTTTTAACCTTATCACTAAGACCGCTTCGTTTCATTCCAACATCATTTTAACATTCAATAATTTTACAGTGTTTCTGTAAATAGTCTTTAAATTTCTTCCAATCTTCTTCCACCAACTCTTCTCCTTGGTCTCGGATTCTGCCAGTCATTTCCGCCAATTCCATATAGTCCATTACTTTCATCTGCCATTCTTCCAGAGTGGGTAGATCTTGTGTCTTCCAATACTTTGCGATAAGTATTCTTGCTGCTGCTGTGGCATACATAAAGAAAGTTCTATCCTTCTTTGGCACCAGTTGGCCGAACATGCCCAGGAGAAAGGCCTCTGGTTTCTTCAGGAAGGTATATTTAAATACCTTTTTCATTTCATTATAAATCATCTCCCAGAAAGCCTTAATCCTTGGGCACGTCCACCAAAGGTGAAAGAATGTACCTTCGGTCTCTTTACATTTCCAGCATTTATTATCGGGCAAATGATAAATTTTTGCAAGCTTGATTGGTGTCATGTACCACCTGTATATCATTTTCATAATATTCTCTCGTAAGGCATTACATGCCGTAAATTTAATACCTGTGGTCCACAACTGTTCCCAGTCAGCAAACATAATGTTATGTCCAACATCTTGTGCCCATTTGATCATAGCAGATTTTACTGTTTCATCCTGAGTATTCCATTTCAACAGCAAGTTATACATTCTTGATAATATCTTAGTTTTGGGTTCTAGCAGTTCTGTTTCCAATTTTGATTTTTCCACCTGGGAACCATTTTTTTTGTCCAAATTGTAGGCCTCCCTTATTTGAAAATAATGAAGCCAATCTCGCACTTTATCTTTTAGTTTCTCAAAACTCTGCAATTTCAGTTTATCACCCTCCTGTTTCAACATTTCCCAATATTTTGGCCAATTGGCCTCCATATTGAGTTTTTTCAGAGCCTTCGCTTCCATAGGTGATAGCCACCTTGGGGTGGCTTCTTATGTTCTTATGGGGAAAGAGGGAAATGTTCCCAGATCATGTACTTGACCCCTGCTAAGTTGGTTGCACTTACCTCCCACTGAATTCAAGGGGGCAAGGTTAGTCAGGGCTTAAATTCAGCCCCATTTATTCCAAATGAAACTAATTTCAATGGGTAACTTGTATCCAATATTAGTCACACTCAGAGAAGACCCACTGAAATTAATGCACATGACACAGGTTTAATGGGTCTACTCTACATAGAGCTTAGTTGGCCACAACCCAGTTGGCCTTGATCCAACCCCATAACACAATGAAAGGTGGTTTAGAAATGTAATTATTATTAATGATAGTGATGATGATGGTGTAAGGGCTGATTCATACAACCCTCACTTTCATGCTGAATGTTGACTTGACATCATGATAAAACAGAAAGCAGCTTGGAAGGATGGGACTTTGAGTAGAGAATAATAGTATTATTTATTATTATTTATTAAATTTGCATATTGCCCTATACCCGCAGGGCTCAAGGCGGTTACAACATAAAATCACAATATAAAAACACAAAATAACATAATCCTCTTTGAAAGCCATCAAAGTTAGTGGCCATTGTGTGAGTGAATTTCCATAGTTTTTGGCTATGCACATTGCGAAGAAGTCCTTATTTTTGTCTGCCATGAATGCTTCAACATTCAGCTGCATGGAGTCCACGAGGGTTATGAAAGGAAAAAACTTTTCTCTATCCACTTTCTTGATGCCATGCATATTTTTTTACACCTCTACCATGTTGTCTCTTGCCTGTCCTTTTTTCTAAATGGTCAGCAGGGAAAAGATTAAGCATCATTCTCTCCTGCTGCTGTGCAAGTCATAACCTCCTCTAAGCTGCTTCTCACTTTTTGAAAAGCAGCTGAGCCATGCTGGAGATGTATTGGTGACGAGATTTTCACAGTGGAGAGAGACCACCTGCATGTTAAATAGATAGAATCAGCTGGTAAAACTAGCCTCTCTCTAATGTCTGCTGAACTCTGTCTCATGGCCCCCAACTGCTTGCTTCCTCCTAGGATGGCCTTTCAGCAATAGCGTCTGCAAGATGAGTGGCCTGGTGCAGGGCATGTCTGTTTCGTCATCTGTCTTCACTCTGGTGGCAATCGCTGTGGAAAGGTAAGAAGAAGGTGAGGTCCTAAAGCAGGAATGGGGAGCAGATGTTGAACTCCAGCTCCCAACAGCCCCAGCCAGCATGACCAGAAGAAAGGGATGATGGGAGTCGGAGTCTAGCAACATCTGGAGGGCCACCGGTTCCCCACTCTTGCCAGAAAGGGAGAGCACACAGGTTTGCTGTGAGATCAAGCTCAGTTCCCATGCATTTGGGGCCAAGGAAGGAGGAAACTGATGCCCATCACCCTTCTTTCAAACAAATGAGCCAAGTTCCATAGGTCAGATGCTTAATGTGTTATGAGGTGTCTGTTCTCAGTTCAGTGGATAGGACTGGGTCAGCTCACCCATATGACCTGTCCATGGGGACTGTCACTTGTCCCATGCAATCACCGAGTGTGTCATCCACCCCAGCAGCAGTGACCAGACAATCTGTGAGCTGTGGTGAGGGAGGCTTAGTGGGTGCTGAAGACCTTGAGTCCTGATAAAAGGGTATTTGCTTGGCCCCTTCCTGGTCAGAGTCTTATCCTGAGGCCAAATGATGCTAAGTGTTTCCACTTAAAGGAACTATAGGTGTTTGGGACTGCCAAATTTATTGTGACAGCAATCCTCCTGTGTTTTAAATAGTTGCATGACTGACAGCAAAATAGCAGGTCTTCCCCACTTGCTCCATCCTCATGTTGGGCACAGTGTCAAGGAGCTTATAAAGCTGCAGGACTGAGAAGGAAAGTGCCAGTGACAAGCTATGATGCGGGATGAGACCTTGTGAGATGGGAACTTGTGGTGGCACCCCATCTACGGAATAAAATGTATTCATTCATCTGTGCTGAAGGTCAATGCATTCATTTGCCCAATCATCTGATCAACACTCCATGGTACCTCATTTCATTAACATGGTACCCTCTAGCAGTTGTGAACTTCCATTAGCCCCCAGCCAGCACAGATCTGGAGGACATCAGATTGGTGAAGACTGGATTAGAGGATTCATCCACTATATCCTTTGCATGTAGGTTAATCTTTTTGAGCATGAGCGGTTGGGGGCTAGAGATAATGTTTGAGGTAGCGAATGAGTGTTGAGGTTGCATAGAATGGATGGTGAATGAGACATGTGGGTTGAAATTTTACATTATGCTGCCTTGTAATGCTCTCCGATTTCATTGATATAAATAGCGTGTTTATGTATGAATATTTGTTTTGCAAAGTCTTTTCTGCATTAAATTTATTTACCTAGTGTAAATCTGCATTTATACTTATTTACCTAGTGCAAACCACTTTGATATCTCAGACAGGAAGCTGTCTATAAATGCAAATAATAAACAAATAATATTAAATTATGGTGGTTGAGGCCAGCTTAGCCTCTTTATTTCCTTGCCCCTCAGAATGGCCCATTTTGGCCAGATAGAAAGCATATATTTTATGTTCCTCCCTTCTTGCATAGTAGTCATTCCCCTACTTGTATTCTTCCTCCCTTTTTCCTCTGCAGGTTCCGCTGCATTGTCTACCCATTTAAATCCAAACTCAGCCTCTTCCAGGCACTCAATACCATTGCTATCATCTGGGTACTGGCTATTACCATCATGTGTCCCTCTGCTATCAAGCTCACAGTGGCTCAGCAGGAGGACAGCTACACGGTATACAATGGCAATCAGAGCATGACCTACCCCTTGTATTCATGCTACGAGGCTTGGCCCAATAGTGAAATGCGCAAAGTCTACACCACTGTGCTTTTTGCCCACATCTATGTTGTCCCGCTGACCCTCATCACATTCATGTATGGCCGAATTGGGCTCAAGCTGTACAGGTCCTCAGGCCCAGTGAGTCAGCACGAGGTAGTTCACAAAGGTCAGTGCAACATGGCAGTTTCTAGAAGGAAGGTGAAGGTCATCAAAATGCTTGTGCTCGTGGCTCTGCTCTTCATGCTCTCCTGGTTACCTCTGTGGACACTAATGCTGCTCACGGACTATGCCAAGCTGGATGAGCAGCACATAAATCTCCTTGCGAGTTATGTTTTCCCCTTTGCGCACTGGCTGGCTTTCTCCAACAGTAGCGTCAACCCCATCATCTATGGCTACTTCAATGAGAACTTCAAGAAGGGCTTCCAGGCAGCCTTCAAACTCCAGACCTGCTCTGATGAAATGGTCCATCAAGGGGTCTATGCCGAGCGCACAACCGTCAGCACCAGTGGCTTTGGTACCCGGAATAAAATCTTCACTGATGGGGAGTCCTCCGATTCAATGTGCTTGAAGAACCTGCCCCCTCAAGCTCCTTGTGGCCCACAGGCTGGACATGGCCAGGGACAAGGACCAGGAATACTGCTGCAGGATGTCAATGACATCACACCCCTGAGCAAGGTTTGCAAAGCTTGGGATGCCTGAGGAGGGTTGAGTCAGCAGATTTTTCTGGGATCATTCCGTTCCTGCAACTGCATTTGCCTCACATGAATGGATGGGGATATTTGGGTGGCCACTCATTTGTATTTTCTGTGAACTGAGCATGTTGTGGCAGTTCTTTCTACAATCATTAGAAAGAAAAAAAACATATGGAGGGAGTTTGACTTCCCTTGCCTGCCCCCAAATCCTGTATTGGAAGCCCAAACAAATATGGATTTAAAAAGAGAACAGAATTTTTCATTTATTATTTCCCCTGTTCAGCCTGTTGTTTTATTTTTCTTTCTACGTACATACCTTTAAAGCATATTGAAAGCACATTCTTTCTCTCAAGGAATTCCAGGCATTGTAGTTTTTAAGGGTTGCTGGGAATTGTCAGTTCTGTGAGGGGTAAACAACAGTGCCCATAATTCTTTGAGGGAAAGAAAGTGCTTTGAAAGTGCACTTAAAGGTACAATATGTACGCAGCCTTCTAGCTTCAAGTCTGGCATTCTTTTCTACTCTTCCTGGGTGCATATTGGATGAAAAAGGAGGATTTGGATACAGAACATTCAAGCTCTTCTCATCTGCCCTGATATGCCCTGATATGTCATTTT